>NW_027466473.1:21417500-22105000 GCF_050575085.1 Anarhichas minor | reverse complement strand
CATCAAAAAAACAGTTGAATTCGGGAATAAAGGTTCTCGGGCTGCGTGATGTCAGTATGAATTATCACATTCTCCTTGGGAAGATAAATTAAACTTCTTAATCACTTCTTTAACATCTTCTGCTCATCACATGCTCCATCCTCGTCTTTTCCTCTCAGTTATATTTATTTCAGATTTAGGGAAAAAGTAATAAACGCCTCCCCAGTTAAGGTTTTGAAGTGTGTTTTCAGTCCATGAAAGTTAAATGTAACATTTCGGTCTCTTTGCATTCGGTTGCACTAACTTCACCCTCTCGTGTCACACATGGCGACGGCTAAAAAAACCAAGATGGTGACGTCCAAACTGCCGAACACGACTTCGACTACAGAATCTGTAAATGTATTTCTTGAAGTGTCTGCTGCGTTGAAGCACTGAGCTCTTCTCTCCATGTTTCTCATCCCAGGTGACGCTTAAAGTCAGTTTCAGTCCGCCACCATTGAGGTCCAACAACCGCTTACAAAAGTACAAGGAAACATCTGAACGTGACACACACTCGGCTTCTTGTTCTCAATGGGTTTGTTGTGTTGATACCGTTGAAGCAGAGCGCACGGCGGTATGTATTATTCAGACATCCTGCCCTGTGAGCCCCTCAGAGACTCGGCCGTAGTCAGCAGCAGCAGCAGACACCAGGGAACACTACCTGGGAAACAAAGGACTGATGTGCTTTCTTTAGTTTGAACTCGTGATGTTGTTTTGCCCGTGAAGAGAGGAAGAAATGTGAGGAACGAGGGCAAGGTTACAGAGCCCAGATTGTCTCCAGAGGTCTGAGCTCTGGCTGTGATTTATTCAGTGTGTTGAGATGAGTCAGGACTTTGAAGACTAAAGATTGAAAGATGCTTCTGTGTGTGTGTCTGCGTGGCTATCTGTCTGTGAGATGTTTGATCTAATTTGCCGTCTGCATCTCACGCGTTTTTACAAGAATGAAGCCGGACTGGAAGTAAGAGATTCAACTCTCTTCCACCTCGTTGTTCTTCATTCCTGGTGCACTCATCTTCTGTTTCATTACCCTCCCGTAGTCCATTGCTTTCATTTTGATGAAGGCTAATTCTGTTGAATATTGCATCTCTTAAGGACTTTTTTTGGTGTTTTTTTGTGTGCAAATAAAGACATCAACCAATCACATTGCGTGAAACAGACATAATTAAAAGCGTCCAATAACACGGATTCTCGTACTTTTTTACTTCCTTCAACGTTGATGAAGGCGGTGCAGATACACTACTTCCATTCTTACCTTTCACAATAAAAGCCCTAGACATACGCGTGTATACACTACGTAACTGTTTACCAGAAGTAGATCCACTCAAACCTTTTAACGAATAAGTGTTGCAACTGTCGCTTATTCATCGCCACCGGTGTGTAAGGGCTGGAATTTAATGTTGTTGACAGGATCTGGTTCTTGCTAAAGATTTATTTTGAGCAAAACATTTTTATTGAGACATGTAGAATAAAGGGATTTTGATGAATTATCACAATTTCAAGCTTCAATTTGGCAGCTTTTACAGATGGAAGCGTTCGTCGCACATAATGTGTTCAAAGGACCTTGAAAATGTGACTGTAATGTCTGTTTTTACAGCTCCTGGTGATGGTATACGGTGTCATTTTGACAATTATTTAAAGAGTGGTTTTGGGTTCAGAGGGTGTGAGTGACCTCTGTATATACCTGCATATTACAGCAATATGAGCTCATATACGTATTTAATTACAGCATCTGCAAGTTTGTGCAGCAACGGATGCTCCACTAAAGGCACATGTGGCCTGCATGGAATCCAGAAGTGTGCACCTGGAGGCCAACAGTGTGATTCAGTGTGACTCACGAGTAGTGAGCGCTGGTGTGTTTCACTAAGACTCACGAGTAGTGAGCGTTGGTGTGGTTCACTAAAACTCACGAGTAGTGAGCGCTGGTGTGTTTCACTAAGACTCACGAGTAGTGAGCGTTGGTGTGGTTCACTAAGACTCACGAGTAGTGAGCGTTGGTGTGGTTCACTAAAACTCACGAGTAGTGAGCGCTGGTGTGTTTCACTAAGACTCACGAGTAGTGAGCGTTGGTGTGGTTCACTAAGACTCACGAGTAGTGAGCGTTGGTGTGGTTCACTAAGACTCACGAGTAGTGAGCGTTGGTGTGGTTCACTAAGACTCACGAGTAGTGAGCGTTGTACTAACTCCACCAGGTGACGAAGAAACACAAACAAACACAATGACGTGTGGTTTGTGCGAGTAGCAACAGTTCGATTGTTGGTCCATTGTTTTGACTCACAGGCTCTTAAAGTCCTCTCAGTCATCCTCTGAGTTCTCACTCCGTCACTCTGTGGATCACTTGTCGGCTCGTTGGGTCGACTCCTTCACTGACGAGTCTGAGAAGAATGCCGAGCGTTCACCTCTGGAATGCTGGAACGTGACAGCTGGATTCCTCTGAACCTCCCTCCTGCTGCGCCGACACCACCGTATGAAACAATAACCTGCGTGCTCACAACACATGAGCTCAGTACTGTCAATAGTACTCGTGTGGCTCTTTGTGTCTTTTTTAATGTGCTTCAGCGAAACTAGTGTGACTCACAGGAAACGCTTTTCCTGGAAGTTTCACTTTCGTTTATTTGGAGATTAGTGAGGTGTGTGGCAGTGGACGGTGAAAAGTGTGTGTGGGCCTTAATTTAACAGAGATTTAAAATAAATAAAGAGAGAGAGAGACTGGTAGAGGGAGAGGGGAATGGAGTCAGAAAGATTTGTGTTTAATGAGAAACCTTATTATCTTATTTTGCAGACACACACAAGTGGCCAATTTAAGTCGTGGGAATTTATTTTACTTTTCTTTTTTACACATATGGTTGGATTAGATGGCCTCGCCTTCATTATGTAAAGTTATTCCTCCCTTACTATGCATCAAGGTGAACACACTTCCAATAAAGGTTAAAGGCAGTGGTTTACCTTTTGAGTTTTTTACTGGAAGCAATTAAGAAACATTATTGGATAACACATTTAGTGATAACAGTGTTTAAACGAAAGGTAAGTACAATAACAAGAACATTGGATTCACAAAAGTCAGTTAGACTTCATTTGCAGTTATTTGATAACCGATTAAAAGCTTTGAATCCTTTTTGAATAAAAGAAAAGGAGCCCCGGTAGGTCACCCTGTGGAGCTCCACATGTACAAAGAGTCCTTCCCACAGTGGCCATGTTTGAATCACACAGCGGCCTTTGCTCGATATTTTTGGTGCTTTCTCAAAAATATTTACACAATGACATTTCTGATACATAATCATCAGTAACGTGGATATCATGACTAAGTGGGCAAAAGCAAATAATAATATTACATAACTTTTCTGTACTGCATCCTTTTAGACCAGGAAAAGATAACACTTAGCCACATTAAGATATCTGAAATCAACAGCTGTAATAAAAGAGTCCCTACGTATAATGTTCCAATAAGGACATTTGGGGAGTAGATCGAAGATGCCTGGTGGCAGAATAAACACATTTTCATCTGGTAATTCTAGATAAACTCTGATTCCTCCTTTAGTTTTATAGTGGTATACTTGGCTGAAGTTTGGTCCTTCATGTTAACTGTCTGCTCTTTGACATGGCCAGCGTTTATCTCACTTCTATCCGATCGAGCCGCTCCTCCATTCTTATCAGGCAGTCACTCAGTTTGAACCACAGCTGACACATTTATGGAAGACCAGTGAGTGCAGACCAGAGCATCTGCAGAGAGTTGTGCGCGCCAAAATAATCTACATTTAAATTCATGTTTTGCAGCCAAATTAGTTTGTTTACAAGATATTCAACCATTGTTTCTTGATAATGCATGAAATACTCGACTTGTGTCTTTACAGGACTTGTACAAAGACAATAAAGTAGTCTATGAATATGAGGATTGAGTTTACATATAATTACAGTCCCTCCTCAGCATTGTGGAGCTTTTTTATGGTGTTTTGCCGGTTACACTCGTTTTGTTTGTTCGTCCTCTGGGGTTTTGGAGAATAATGAAACAAACAATAAGCTCATTGAACATAAACGCCTCCGTTCATGCTCGGAGGTCGCGCGCCATCTGCGGAGGCTCAAGCTACGGCGCCGAGCATGTTACAAACAGAGCTTTACTGCAGCCTCTGCGGTCCGTTACACCACTCTGCAAAGGGTAAGCGGCAACAGGTTGCCTCTGAAAAGCGACCATTTTTAAGCACTTCAGTCACACGTATCCATGGAGGCCGAATGAAAAACCAATCCTAAATGTACTGGAGTACTGGAGTACTGGTGTTGATTCATTGGCAATAACAAAACCTGGCTGATTCTCAACCTCGTGCCGCAGTTTTTTAAACAATTGATTCCCCTTAAAGTGACCGTGTCCAACCCATTCAATGACGAGGGTCAGATCAGCCTCAGTGGCCCGAGTGACGGTGGAAGTAGGCTTGACTGAGGAGCAGATGGAGTCAGATTGATCGCTCCATATGGAAACAACACACACACACACACACACACATACACACACATATCCTGACAGTCAGGCTTTAGTGATGTCACTGATCTTTTACTGTATCTGCCATCAACAAAAGGAATATGATGACTCTGCAGGGCGGCGTCTGGTACATGCTGTTATGTCATGTTCAGGCATTCTCATAATGTGCGATAGAAAACACATCATGCATCACATGACCAAAGATAAAACGTTTGATGAACAGGTTTTAGTAACCCACAAAGAGGGCAGACAGACAACCAAACAATGACGTCGAGGTAAATAGGTCCTCCCCTATCGCTTTCATGGTGCCCAACGCAAAATCGATGCGTGAAACATGCGGCTAATGGCAGGCTAATACCCACAGTCTACAACTGATCCGCTCATTTTGTCATGTAGTATAATTAGAGCAATTTTCCTGTCATTGTAAGAGTGATTGATGTGAAGCTGTCCGAGAAACACTGCGTGTTTAAACTAATCTGTAGTGCTCTTAAAGGGACAGTTCACCCATAAATCAAAAATACGTATTTTCCTCTTACCTGTGGTATTCATCAATCTAGTTTGTATTGGTGTGAGTTGCCTAGTTTGGGAGATATCGGCCGAAAATATATCTGCCTTCTCTGTAATATCTTGGAACTTTATGGCGTGTCGGTGGAGCAGATGGTGCTCAAAGCGCTAAAAAAATACATTTAAAAAACTCACAGCAATGTCTCTTCATAGTTGTAGTATATTCAAGAAAAGTCAGGCATCTTTAAGGCTGATATCTCCAAAACTAGGCAACTCACACCAAAACATAATTAAATAGCACTACAGGTAAAAGCAAAAATATGAATTTTAGATTTTGGGGTGAACTGTCTCTTTAAGAATGAACCGTCAGTCCTCTGGTTGGTCTTCCCAGTGGCCAAAAGCTGAATCCTGGTGTGTTGACATGTGTAAACTGTTAGTGTGTGTTTAATATACAGTCTTCAGATTTGCTTTAAGTGCTTCTGGACTCCATCTTTTTCTTGTCTTGACTCTGGTTGCACCAAAGCCAGATGCACCATGGTTGGATTCACCGGGGTGGTCTGGACTGCATCAGCCTTTTCTTCTCTTTTTCAGTCGCCTGGTTTTCAAGGAGGAAACTATATTAGTCCAAGAGGCTGAGAAAGTTTCAAGTCCCGACAGTTGAGTACGTGAGAGAGAGGTTTTATTCGCCAGCCTCTGTGGCCTAATCTGTAGTCGGTGAGCTCAGTCAAATGGTCTTCAGTCCACTGTTAACTGGAAGTTACATTACGTCTACGCAGATAAGAAGCCGTTCAGTGTGTGTGTGTGTGTGTGTGTGTGTGTGTGTAAGTGTGTAAGCTCGCTGGAGGTTTGGAAGTGTAACATGATGGCGGCTTCCGTTGTTGTGATTCAATGCGACACACCACAAAATTTTCCATGCAAATGCATTCAAACGATATATGAACGTTGGCACGTGTTTATGCACGGAGTTATTTTAGTGTTCGGGGGAAACAACCAGAACAACTGGATTTATGTTAGAGTTATCTAAATGACTTTCTTTTAATCGTGTCGTTTTAGCTTTTATATCTGTTTTTTATAAAGAAATATTGCAGATATTGCTGCATCTATGGAAATTATACATTTTAGATTAATATCTGTACTGAGTAAACAGCTTCTGGCTTAACTGCTTACAATCGGCACTAAATCCCTCATCAGCCCCCCCCCCCCCCCCCCCCAACATAAATGATGGCCTTCAGGCCGAACCCTCCGTTTATATGAAAACTTTTAAAGGATGATGGCTGTTTTTATATCTGACACATGAGTCCTGTTTCTTTAGTGTAAGGTTACATCTACACTGCTACGTTTTTGTTATGAAACGGCATTTTAAAACAAAAAAAATCTCCCTCAAAACGAGTGCCGTTTCAGCGATAATCTCCGTCCATACTACATTAACGCCTGATAACAGGCAGCAATCTCTGGTTCTGAGAAGTGATGCCAATGAGGAAGTGCTTTAAAGCTGCATTCTCTCTAGTGTCCACCAGGGGGCGACTCCTCTGGTTGTATAGAAGTCTATGAGAAAATGACTCTACTTCTCTCTTGATTTATTACCTCAGTAAACATTGTAAACATGAGTTTATGGTCTCAATCTCTAGTTTCAAGTCTTCTTCAATACAGCATGATGTTCATTTAGTACATTATGGTCCATTTAGAGTCAAACAGACCATAAAGGGCGGGGCTACACGGTGATTGACAGGTCTCTACCAGAGACGTATACGGCGTCACTACGTCACTCCTCCGGGATCCAAATATGGTCACTTCCGCTCACTGGTTGCAAAAATCCAAGATGGCGACGGCCAAAATGCCAAACTCAAAGACTTCAAAACCGCAGTCCACCAACCATTAAGTGACATGACAACGATTATGTCCACTTCTTATATACAGTCTGAGGGGGGAGGAATTAGGGAAGGACATGTCATGACACGATGAGAACTAATCAAGCAGTGTCTTCGTTTCTGGCCGTCTGGACTAAAACACCACCAACGCATCTAAAGTTCTTTGTGGATGTAGCCTCAGTAGTGGTTTCATTTAGCTGATGTCTGTACTGATCTCACCAGAGAAACCACCCATTTCCAGGTTCACCTGGTTCCTACAGAAAACATCTGAGGCTCGCATGAAACCCAACCAAACCAGAACCAGAATGAATCCCTCGGGTCCCACAGGCTGGCTGAAGCTAGCGAGCCCAGCTGTGAGGCACTTTTCAGTCCCACGCAAACACCAAAAACAGTTTGAACGCCACGCTGCTCGGCTCTGTTTTTTGATTTTCTACAGTGAGAGTGAGCTGTGGAGCGGAGCTGCCTGTCTGAACAGATTGGTGAAAGAGATCCGCTATCTGTTTCCACATCTTGGCTCCGTGACAGCCCGCCTGTGGCTATAAGAGCCGTGTAGACGACAGCTATTTGCATCAGCTACTTAAACTCCCGTTAGAGAACCAGAGCTGCAGCTTTCTTTCGCATGCTTCTTCACGTTTGTGGCTGCACATTTTCTGTTTGTGTGGCGGCCCTAAACTTAGCAGCCCACCCTCAAACTTCACAGGACGGAGTGAGCGCCGTCTCTTTAACATCTGCTGCTTTGAGCAGACGTAAACCTCTCTGGCCAGCAGAGATGGTGAGGGATGACGGGGGGGGAAAAAAGCATGAAAGACAAATGAGTTTTAAAACCGCGTGCGATGAAAAGCTGAGTCGATTTAGTGTCAAACTCTCAAAACGTACGGCTTAAATAATTGAGATTAACTATGAAGTAATGCTAAAAGCAGAGCAAATGAGATCCTGTAACAAAGGGGCAGACTGTGCTCTTGTCAGGAAAAGGAAATGATAGACGAGCTCAAACTGAGTTGGTAATGAGAGGGAGTGTAAAACACTTTAAGGGTGTTTAAGATGCCTTTGAAATTTGTGAAACCCAACAGCTAATTTGGGCAAGAGGTATAGAGTGTAATTAGTACAGATGAAACATTCAAATGTTCACAACCTCGAAGCATGAGTGGCGTCATTTTTGTGTTGAACATAGTCATAAAACATTAACGCCTGTAGCCATAAAAAACAAAATCACTGTAGCATGAATTGAGAAGATCACATGATCCCACTCAGGCTGGTCTCATCCAGCGTTCGTAGCTATACTTAGGAAAAAGTAATGCGTCGTAATTTGTAGATATCCAACGAAATTATTTCGTATACTTTCCACATAATCATGAACGAGAAAGTATAAAGAACGCTGAAGCAGGTCCTTAAACCTAACTAAGTATTTCACGAACAACAACGGCGACAATGACTGTGGCTAAGTGGAGAGCAGGGCCGTCCTTCAATCAGAGGATCGGTGGTTCGATCCCCGGTTCCGGCTCCGCTAGTCGCATGTCGATGTGTCCTTTAGCAAGACACTTAACCCCAAAATTGCTCCCGTAGCTGTGCCTACGGTGTATATAGATATCTATAGGATATAATCTGACTTGTAAAGCGCTTTGGATAAAAGCGTCTGCTAAATGACTGTAATATAAACCTAAGTTTTTCACGATCTTTTCCTAAACATAACTACTTTTTCACGATCTTTTCCTAAACATAACTACGTTTTTCACGATCTTTTCCTAAACATAACTACGTTTTTCACGATCTTTTCCTAAACATAACTACGTTTTTCACGATCTTTTCCTAAACCTAACTAAGTATTGAACAATATTTTTCCAAACTTAAGTAGCTTTGTTGCTTAAACCTAACTAAGTTGTTTCCTGTGAAGAAGGAACTTTATTTTGAAAAGCGTAAATTGACACCCGTTGCTGTACTTTTGTAGGAAAACGCACAAAAAAATAAGGAGTAACTTTGCCTAATATTACTATATCATAAGAACCGCTGTACTAGGATACGTTCACCCACTCGATGTCTCTATCCAGTGATGTTAGAAACAACCTAACCTCCTGTGAAATATCATACTCAAAACAAAAAGCCTAAAAAGTGAATGTACACTTTTCCACACGGCCACAGAAAGTTCATTGCAGGCAGACGAAAAAAAAAAAGAAAATGTCCGATGCCAACTTCATTCATTCTGCAGCTAAGATTACATAAAGGGTCATATTTTCCATTTGTGTGTGGCAGTGTTTCTGCGCCTGTGTGGCTGCTTGGTTTGGCTGCTGGAGGGAAGGCAGCTGGTGTGGTGCATTCTGGGACTCGCTCTTACTCTAGCTGGAGTAAAGGAGGAGCTTAATGCAAAGTCAGATTATAGTACAGAGCCGGCAAAGTGACACAGTGTGTAAAATAAAGTGGTGTATCGGTTCATCCTTCTCGAGGGAGGTAGTGATCATCTGAAAGACTTGTCTCTACTTGCATCAAAGTTACCATCTTCTACAGAGGAAGTGTTCTCGTCTATTTTGGGATGTTCGTCGTCTGTTTATCTGTTTTTAGGGCTGTTATTTTCTGCCAACGCCACATGTTTTGACAGGCGTTCAAGTCTGAGTCAAGTAAAAGTCCTCCCCTCTGTTTCCATAACCGGCTCCACCGCCGGCACCACCACTGTCGTCACTGGGCTTTTTATTATTTTCTATTTTCTTCTTATGAACCCATCCTCCTCAGCTTTCAGCACGGAAACTCACACTGCATTTGTGTTCTTTCTGCGTTTTCCGCTCCGCAGACGTTGGCTAGCGTCGCACTAAGCTCTTTAAAAGGATTTCTTTCAAATTATCAGAATCGTGTGTTTGATTCTGCTGGATCATTTAAAAAAGGTCTTTCTGCGAGCAGTTTCTAGCCCCTCTTTTCTAAAATAATGCCTTTGTTGAGTGTGAGAGGCTGAGCTTGTGAGCCAGAAGAGGGGATTTAAGATTTAAGTGCTGCAAAGTGTGCTTGAAACCTCACACTGATGCTGACTGATCAGTCCGCACTGCTCCGGTGGAGCCGGGACACCGTGGGATCACAGTTGACCTTGTAGCTTTAAAACCATCGAGGCTTTGGGGATAAGTGTCATATAAGCGCCATAAAACATCACCAGTCAACTCAATAATGACATGCATCGCAATATAGCATGTTTCCTGTTAATTCAATAAACAGTCCGTGAAATAACCACATGGTTTTGTTTACTTGACAAATGAAAAGTACTGAATATTTTCTAATTTAATTCAGAACTTTAGTGCAAAATAATCCGATTTTGCTGAGAAATGTGAGTCAGTGTGTGCTTGTTGTTGTTACTGAATCCCTGACAAGCCGACATTTCCTTCGTTCTGTGCAGATGTGTGTGTGGGCGTGGCCTACAGTGCCACGGCGTTGTATCGTAGACCAGAGCTGACCTGTTTCTACGGTACACAGGCCGAGGACTGGAGCGGTTTGTGGGACGCTGTAACCCACAGAGACACTCGCTGTCACAGTTTCTGTTTCTAGTGTGCAGGGCTGAGTGTTTTTTGTATGCAGACCATGTCAAAATATTTAAACACGAGCAAGATAAATTACTGTTTTACACGACTTTTAAAGCTCAAATATTTATCCCCTTTGATCCATTTTTACATTCCACTTAACAATAATTATTTTCTGTGATTCACTGTACCTCCAGTCATGCATGTATGTGCAATATATAGAGAGCCCAAGTCCCTCACATGGGTCCTTTCATTTTGAATAAATCTGTATTTTATCTCGTTTTGCACGTCGAGTAAGTTGCAAGCTAAGCTAACGGCCATGTTGTTGCTGGTGACGTACATCGTGCGTCTGTTATGACAACCTGAGACAGTTTATCTTGTGAAATAGACAAACATCGTACGTTTAGTTCATGGCACAATTCTAACAGGATCAAAACAATATTCATCATAATAGTTAATAATGTAATGACCTGCGTGTGATTTCTCTTAGCAGCTTTAAATCCATGTTTTTATCATGTGCGTCTTCTACGAACACTCCTCAGGATTAAACATGTCCGCTCTACGAAAGCCTTGTGCTCCCTGTTATAAGCAGCTCATTGTTGACTGTGGGAGTGAGCGCTCTATGTAATGTAAACGTGAACATGCTGGCAGGACGTTAGCCAAGCTGTTTGTTCTGCTGCCTTTGAATGGACGCGTTTGTATCGTCCGTCTACACTGTCCTCTCTGTGTCCCGACCGGCCTGCTGTACATTCTGGTGGAGGCGTGAGTGGGCCGGGGGGGGGGGGGGTGAACTCTCCACAAAGACGGACCTGGTTCCTCCTGAGAAGTCAAATTCTCTCAAAGATTGAGAGGGAGGTTTTGAAGGCCTGTTCTTGGCACCGTAGGGTCGTGACCCCGCTATACATGGCGTGTAATTTAAACCAGCAAATGAAAGTCTGAATGAAATATAAGACGGGATTTTCTCACGGTGCTCAAAGGGTTTGAAAGAGTTTCACTGGCCGCAGGAACGCTCAGATTATGGAGCGGTTTCGTCTGTTGGGACAGTGTGTTTTATTAAATCATAATAAAACACACCACTTCACTTTAAGTGCATATGTTTGGCTCTGTTGTCATTCTTTATTTTACAATACTGTTTTTAGTTTTGCAGAGTACAAAATAACGAACAGTTGGAACTCTTATTCTCTGGCCCGTCAGCTGATGACCGTGTAGCTGAACGTCTGTTGGTAGCTGTTACACGAGTCGATGGATACAGGAGCTCAGGGCCCGATCGGGATAAAAAACACAATAAGTTCATCGTGGTGAATTTAGATTATTGGGATAATCATGAATATGATCAAGAGTGACTTTAATGTAAGAAAGAACTGACTCACACAATGTTTTGTCGTGGGACCTTATGATTTATAATTACCTTTTATTTAAGATTTCTTTGATTGTTCTTTTCCACTCAAAGAAGATGTGTGTCCGATCTGTTACACAACACAAATATTTGTTTCTTAACTAAATTTAAGGAGAAATGATTGCAGTATCATTCTAATGTTTATTGTTCCTACTTTCATACAAAGCAACAAGAAGCAGACAAAAACAACACAAAGGTTTTTCTTCATTAGCAAGAGACCCAGTGGCAGATCAAGACTCAGAAGACAGACTAATTCTATATCTCAGTGATTTACGGAAATATAATAATTTTACAAATATTTATTTTTGTCAAAAAAGAGATTTTTTTATTTGAATTATGTTTTTTTTAACCCAGGAGACGTTGTCCCAGCCGACCCAGGAAGGCAGAGTTTAGGGAGAATCCACTCCTCGTACATTTAAGATAAAATAAGTAAAGTTTATCATTTACTAGTTTCACAACTTTACAGTATTACAGCAGCTAAGAGGAAACAACAACAAGAAAACAAAACCACTAAAACATATCGGTAAAGATATCATAAATAACTAGGCTGTAAAACTAACAGAAACTAAAGTAAGATGATGGGTCTGAATGGCTGAGTTCACATTGTTGCACATTTGAAATAGGAAATAATAATAAAAGTTATTAAATGATGCTGCACACTGGTGTACATTGATATGGATTCTGTCTTTTCATCTCTGTTCCAGTAGTTTTTGAGTAGTTGAAGGTTGTTTTGTGTCCGCTCTCCCCTCCAACCATCTCAAGTTGAAATACGTTGTTAACCTTCTTCAGTGCGGTGTGTTGGTTCCTCATGTGGGAGTGCCTCAGCGTGTCTCACATTCTGCTGATGGGTGGGTGGGACACCAAACCTCTGCACTGCAACAACTTGCTTCTGTACTCGTCGGGAGCTGCAGCAGCTTGTTCATGAGTGAGTAACAGGAATACCTCAGCAGGCCACATGTCACAATGCCTGCTGTCTTTTCTACTGCACTGATGTGCTGTAAGTGACATTTCAATGTGTTCTTACAGTCTGCCCTGTTCCCAGATCAGTTACACGTGTCAGTAGGTAGATAAACAGTCTCTGCTCCACTAAATCTTATTCACTGAGGGACGTTTCTGCCAGCAGGTGGCAGCAGCACTGCAGGTACACAAGTCACACACATGGTGCCCGTCAGCACACACACACACACACACACACCACTGATCAGCTCCGTTTGTCTTGTTATTTGGTTTGACAGCCACACTTGTGATTCTCCATCTTTAGATATTTCTGCAGTTGCATCTTCAGAGAGTCTCTGGAGAAACGGCCTTAATCTCTTGATTGACAGCTGAGCAGCTGTAAAACGTTTTGATTCTGCTCGTGTGCTGTGAAGCCGTGTGCAACTTCAAGTGATACTCACACTTGTAAGTGATATCAAAAAATGTATAGTAATTTGATTATTTCAGAGAGAGAGAGAGAGAGAGAGAGAGAGAGAGAGAGAGAGAGAGAGAGAGCTGCTCCACACTAATCAATATGTTAAATGGGGACAGCTGGCTTCATGGCCGTGTGTAGAATTATTATTATTATTAGTAGTAGCCAATACATATATATATTAATACGTGTCTCTCTTTTAGGTTCCCATAAACCACGCGTGTGACATTTATCATCAGGGATCTGTTCTCCTCCAACATGGAGAGACTTTCCTGAATTCAGAATAAATGTGTTTTTGAATCAGGCCGAATATTAAATGCAACCCAGGAACACCCCCCATGCTATAGTCGCCTCAGGCCTGTGTGTCCTACACACACTTACTGTACATGCACACACACACACATGCGCGCTCAGCACCATGACAGGAGTGCTTACTGCAGCACTTTGTTGTGCTCACTAACCCAGTTAGCTGTGAGTTGAAGTCGATAGCAGGCTTTACTCGTGTGTGTGTGTGCTCACTGCCTCAGGATCAGTGAACGGAGGTCACTACTCTGTGTCCAGAGCTCCTAACTCTCATCTGAAGGGTTTAGACAGAGCGTCCAGTCTCCAGCGTCCTCAAGAGATCGCTGCGCTTCCCACTCAGAGGGAACTGAATCAGTTCATTTTGATGAAAGGTATCAGATATACAGACTCAAAGCTGCAAAACGCATGGAAAGAATTAACCACCAGTGTGTTGTAATCATACTGAAACCATGGTGAACAGAACAGAATCTGTTTCTTAATTCATCACTTTATTACACGTCCAATAAAGCGTTTCCTTCTAAACAACTGAGACACTAAACCTGTGTTTAGACCAGAGAGTCGGAGGCTAAACGCAGCTCCAGGTCGCCATCACCGCTTCATAAGCGTTCAAATTGAAGAAGCTACGATATCTCTGGCGTCGTGATATCTGCGTTGTTGGCTTGTGAAAAATAACCAACATTCCAGCTTTATATCCGCCGAAAAAGAACCTTAAATTGGCAGTGAGGAGCTTTTTGGATGTAGAAAATGATCAGGGGGTTGTTGAACAGGATGTGGGGCTGTGTTTGACCAAAGAAGTTCTTCGTTGACTGACACTAACGAGATTTTGACGTCTAATCGATTAGTTGATTTAATCGACAGATCTTTAAAACGGAGTTTCTCCTCAAAAGCACCGCTTTAAATCTCGTGTTCGTCAGAGAACGTTCTTGGACATAAAATCATTCGGCACAGAAAAAAAGACGTTCCCTCTGACGATGTTTGGGATACTTTCTGAAAGGTTAGGTGCCGGCTTCATTCATGAAACGAGGAAGAACTCTGTATCGACACTGAGACCAGGGCTGGACATTTCCTCTTTGGATCAAAATCAAATCATGAATGAAACAAAGCAGCCGGGGATCTTTTCTAAAAGTGTGCACAACAAACGTGAACTTTTCAAGCCGTCACGTTCACCCAGAAAGCAGAAGGAGAAGCCAGCTCTGTGACTAAACACTAGATATCCGTCTACCTCGTCTACCTCTCTCGTTCCTCTCTTGGTTCTCCTGCTCGTCTCTCTTCACTCGTTCCTCTCTTGGTTCTCCTGCTCGTCTCTCTTCACTCGTTCCTCTCTTGGTTCTCCTGCTCGTCTCTCTTCTCTCGTTCCTCTCTTGGTTCTCCTGCTCGTCTCTCTTCTCTCGTTCCTCTCTTGGTTCTCCTGCTCGTCTCTCTTCTCTCGTTCCTCTCTTGGTTCTCCTGCTCGTCTCTCTTCTCTCGTTCCTCTCTTGGTTCTCCTGCTCGTCTCTCTTCTCTCGTTCCTCTCTTGGTTCTCCTGCTCATCTCTCTTCACTCGTTCCTCTCTTCCTTCCTGTGTGAGACAGAGCCATCAACACATCGGAGGTGTTCTCTCTGCTTTATTGATTAGGATGTCTTGCTGTCATACAGCTGTAACAACTTGCTTCCTATATGTTTTATTCTATGTATATTTGTTCATCTTTCACCAACCTGCAACCGTTACAATATCTCTCCAGTGTTTATGACAACCTGATCAAAGTTGCATGAAAATGAGTTCAGGGGTTTGTATCACATATAACAGGAAACATGTCTGCTGTTATCTGTTTAAACATCTATTCATACTTCATAAGATGTATGTGTGTATATCCTGAAGAGAGATGGTTGTTCTGTTTCTTTCTTCATCCGTCAGAAGAAATTGTTTAAATGTGCTCATTTGTCTCAACTGCTTCCTTTTAGCAGACAATATCAACCATAAGTAGAGGGAAGTATGAGGCCGGACCTCCTCTTAGGGTCGGGAGGGATGGAGACTCGGTCATCATTTGGGTTCAAACTTAAAGCAGATGGGCTGTGATTTAAAGGACACGTTTGACATTTTGGGAACTAGACTTAGTCGGTTTCGTGAAGAGCGTTGAATGAGAAGATTGATACCACTCTCATGTCGGTACGCCAAGTCTGCTAGCTTAGCTTAGCATAAAGAAAACAGTGTGTACATAACTAGTCACACACAACACCTAAAGCCCTGTGGCCTCAGTAGCTGCTCTGATTGTTTGATCCTACTGATGCTTACATGAAGCCTACACACACACACACACTCTTAATGTTGTGACAGCTGGCCCTGATAGGGTACTATTTAAAGTCCGTGGGTGGATGTATCTGTGCCTGTCTCACTGCTGTGGTGTGCGTTGTATAAGTCTGGTTTGAGGTGTCGGTTTGATGGGCAGCGTGTGGACCGGTCCAAGTGGCTTCTGTCAGAGAGACGTGATTTACGCGCTGCCCAGACATTCCACGCACTCTAATCAATGAGCCAATCTTATAAAAGCTTCCACGCTTTTTAAACACGCTCAGCAACAAATGTGTGTTTAAATATATGTTTGTTTTGTTTCTGTCTCTGCAGGACCTGCACACCATCTACTGCCACCTGTACCACATGGACGTCCTGTCTCACCTCAGGGAACACCAGCTCAGGTGAGTCTTTCAAACTCTTTTTACACTTTTGATTTCCCGCTATCGGATGGTTTGTCAACCACAGGATCGGCTCACCGACGTGAATGTAGATTATTAGTCTTCAGGCCTGCTTCTGCTTGCATTGTTACACGCGGCACACCTTACGCAAGCAGGTTTAAGTGCTTAGAATTCCTCTTTGTCCCAGGTCGGTTTCCCTCCCCCGGCCTTTATCATTCAGAGGACTCTCAGGTACCTTTTAGACATTCGCTCGTTCATACCGAGCGTGTTTGCGATGTCCTGGAATGTTTTCTGTGTTGGTTTGGTTCAGTTGAGCCATGTGAACAGGAGTGTTCACGTTAGAATGCGGGTCTAACAAATGATGGTGTTAGATTATTTCATGAGGCCTCATAACAAGATATTTAACTTTTAACTGTCTCAGTTTAATACTAATGCCTCTATATGACCGACATATATTGGCTTTTCTTGATAGTAATTCTTAATGTTATCGGTGCCACCGGGTCAGATTCTGTGCATCAGATGAAATCATGCAGATTCACCAGAAACTCCTCCAGCTCAGACTCCAGCAGAGGTCTTAAAACCTGCATTCTCTCTAATGTCCACCAGGGGGCGACTCCTCTGGTTGTATAGAAGTCTATGAGAAAATGACTCTACTTCTCTCTTGATTTATTACCTCAGTAAACATTGTAAACATGAGTTTATGGTCTCAATCTCTAGTTTCAAGTCTTCTTCAATACAGCATGATGTTCATTTGGTAGATTATGGTCCATTTAGAGTCACATAGACCATGTGACTTGTGTTTACAAACCCTGGTTCTCCCGTAATTGTGTTCAGTCGACCAAAGAGGCAGCAAAATTGTGCTAGTTACGGACATGAACGGAGCAGCGGGTCACTTTAACCCTCTGGGCTGACGGACAGTAATGATGGGGTCCAAAGCGGGGGAGCTTGGTGCCTTTCTGTGTGCGGATGGATTTGTGACGTTGGAGCTGTAGAGAAGCGTATCAGTGAACCTCTTTGTCTCTTTCTGTCTCAGGTCGATGTGCACCTCGGCCAGGTATGAGCGACATGAGGCCAACCACATCCTGTTCTAGTAAGTACTCGCTATCACGCGGAGCAGGAAGTGCTCTCGCTCTCTCTTTATTTATTCAACTCATCTGCTGAGGAGAGCTCGCTCTGTTCAAAGAGCAGTTTTTTGTGTATTTTTAATTGTTTCACAATCAAAGTAACACTCAGAGAAGAACAACAGCGTGTCAGTGTTTGTCCACTGAGCAGCTGCACTAGAGCAAATGATGCCTTTGCTCAGGGGCACATCAGCACAGTTGACTTACAATAACTGCATTCAAACTCTCTGGGAGCAAGATTTACCTCATTAAAAATAGCCTTTTTCACATTATAGTTCTGTTCTTCAGTCTTATACGTCCTCTCTTCAGTCTGACATCTTTTTGAAACGGTCTTAAACTCTTTGTTATTTCAACAAATCCTTTTGAAAACACCAAAAACAACACTGGCTCTTATGTCTGACCAGGCCCATTCATTACTACTCAAGAGCTAATATCTGTGCCCGTGTTTATGCTAATGACTAACAGAGTGGATCATTGATGTGCTTTAAAAGAGATATCAGGTCCTTCTTTTATCAGGAAGGATTAATAATTGGTTTTGGTATGTTAATGAGATTTGTTTGTAATAAGAAAAATACAGAATATAACTAGATTTACCCTTTTAAAAAATGGAATGAATTCAGCTTTTGTTTGTTAAACCAGGTGACGTCTACTTTGCGTTTTTTACACGTACGCTTCTAAACATTAGGATCTCGCAGAAAGAGAAAATATGACTGAAAAAGTGGATTGAAGCTGCTGAATCATCCACAATGTGCTGCTTCTTGAATAAACTTTAAAACTGCCCAGTAAGACCTCAAGCTCTCTGCTGGAGGTGTTTCAAAAACAACAACATCCAGACTCAAGACGCCGTCGTCCGGATGAGAACATTGATCTGTTGATCCGGAGGTAATGTCTGTCAGGCTGTGTGAATAAATGGATACTGAGATGGATGAAAAGAAGTCAGGAAGAGACGAACGAGATGAGGAGGGAGGAAGAGATGAACGAGAGTAGACGAGATGAGGAGGGAGGAAGAGATGAACGAGAGTAGACGAGATGAGGAGGGAGGAAGAGATGAACGAGAGTAGAGGAGATGAGGAGGGAGGAAGAGATGAACGAGAGTAGACGAGATGAGGAGGGAGGAAGAGATGAACGAGAGTAGAGGAGATGAGGAGGGAGGAAGAGATGAACGAGAGTAGACGAGATGAGGAGGGAGGAAGAGATGAACGAGAGTAGAGGAGATGAGGAGGGAGGAAGAGATGAACGAGAGTAGACGAGATGAGGAGGGAGGAAGAGATGAACGAGAGTAGACGAGATGAGGAGGGAGGAAGAGATGAACGAGAGTAGAGGAGATGAGGAGGGAGGAAGAGATGAACGAGAGTAGACGAGATGAGGAGGGAGGAAGAGATGAACGAGAGTAGACGAGATGAGGAGGGAGGAAGAGATGAACGAGAGTAGACGAGATGAGGAGGGAGGAAGAGATGAACGAGAGTAGACGAGATGAGGAGGGAGGAAGAGATGAACGAGAGTAGACGAGATGAGGAGGGAGGAAGAGATGAACGAGAGTAGACGAGATGAGGGAGGAAGTGGTTGCAAGGGAGACGTGTAAGGAGGATTAAAAGAGGAGGAGGAGAGGAAACAAGAGGTGAATATGCTGAAGAGAGAGCGAGAGAGGGGGAGGAAAAGAAAAGCAAAGTTTGGAGAGGGATGAGAGACGAGGAAAGGAAGCGAGGGGAGATGGACGGAGACAGATGGGAGGACGAGGGAGAGGCTGCACATGCTCTTGATGTATTATAAAGCTCACTGGAGTCATGTGAGACGCTCGATGGTTTAATTTAAAATCAAATAAACACATTCACACAGAAAATCTTCTTCTCCGACACACACTCACTCACACACACACACACACACACACACACACACACACTATGCAAAGCAATGCACACAATCACTGTCTAACCGCTGCCGGCTTATCAACGATGAATTGGTCCGTCGTTTTGTGGTTAATGGATAACCTTTGAACGTGAAACAGGCTGTCAGGAGGTCCTGTGAGTGACAGGACTCTGTCAGTGCTACAGTGGTTGTTCCAGTCCTTCTTAGCCTGACTGCAGACCTTAAATGGATTCTCTCCACCTGGCAGGGATGGCACATATTCTATTATATCGCGGCTCTATAGTGCTTGGCGTGCTGTAGATTGCATTTGTGCTAATGCAAAATGCAACGCTTGGGATTCAAAGCTCGGATGTGCACTTTATGTTTTCTTTACACGACTCGTGCATTTTTCAAAGCCTTGGAGGAGATGACACCGAAGAATCGTGGCTGTTCTTTCTGCTTCAGTCATACATGTATGGAAGTTTTAAAGTTACCGTGAGGAACTTCTAACTGGTCTGAAAACAGTCTCAATGTAATATTGATGAGTCTATCAGACCTCCATCAGTAAAGAGACCATCAGAGAGAAGATGGTCTGTTTCTATAGAGTTATTC
The DNA here is from genome assembly GCF_050575085.1 of Anarhichas minor. Classification (NCBI taxonomy): domain Eukaryota; kingdom Metazoa; phylum Chordata; class Actinopteri; order Perciformes; family Anarhichadidae; genus Anarhichas; species Anarhichas minor. Next base: position 22,085,299 of record NW_027466473.1, on the reverse strand, counting down.
TTAAAGCTCGTCATCAGAGCCACCGGGTCTGATTCTGGTGAACTCGGATGAACTCATGCAGGTTCACCAGAAACTCATCCAGCTCAGACTCCAGCGAGGTCCACTGTAGACAGACCCAGATCCTCCAGCGGAGACCGGTCCACTGTAGACAGACCCAGATCCTCCAGCGGAGACCGGTCCACCGTGGACAGACCCAGATCCTCCAGGGAGTCTGGTGCTCAGAAACACTACTACTTTAGTCCACAGGGACCGCCAGAATCAACACAAAATGAAAGTTCCTCGTAGTCAATTTTACTTCAGGAAACCTTGAATCTGATTGAAGACACATTCGATTTTTATCCTTTGAAATATTTTGTTCGTCACAATTTTGCTGCCAAAAATATGCAAAATGACAGATTTACACTAAAGACGCTTACCTGGCATTTATTAAAGTAAAATCCACTTGCTGATAGAAAATTAAACTGCATCTTAAAGAGTCACGTTACTCTAAGAAACCGTGGAGTTAAATACAACAAATAAACCAAGAAGCACAGATGCTAGGGAGGTAAAAAACACAAAACGTCCCCCTTAATACACACAAGTTGACTAATTCTCAGTCCTGGTGTGTAACAAAAGAACAAACGCGTGAATATCTAAAGTTCACGCCGTCTGCTCTCCAACACGTGAGACTGTGAGCGGCTGTTTCTGACCAGAATGTTCTTTCTCTTCATTCCAGCCCCGACAGCATCGCGACCTCCTGGTACATCCTGCTCTCTGGATCCGTCTTCGTCAAGGAGCACATGTACCTGGCCAGGTGCTGGTATGTAACAACCACACACACACACACACACACACACACACACACACACACACACACACACACACAGATAACGAGAGAGTGAGACAATCAAAGGAGGTGGGATTTGTCTGACATTGCACATGAAGCCACTCTTTCTTGTCATCTTGTCAAGTGGAGTGTGTGCGTGCGTGTTTTCATCTGTGACATGAAAGCAGACACGAGGTACAAAAAGATAAGATAAAGGTGTGTGTGTACGTCACCTTTATACAAGAAGTCAGAACTCAGTTAAATCATTACTGAGCAGAAAATAATATATATATTTCATGAAAGATCAAAAGTAAACGTCCCGCCAAAGATTTCACAGATTTCATTTGACGTATGAGTTTGTACGTATTATAAAATGAGATCTTATTCTTTCACTTATCTTCTTGATTGGTCTATCGATTGTTTGGTCTATAAATTGTCAGCTTTCTTAAAGCCAACGTGACATCGTCATGTTTTCAGAAGCTGAACATTCGAAGCTTACTGTCACATGAGACAAAGAACATTTTATATTCACTTGTCACATTGTAGTAGTTTTTTGTGTGTTTGATGCAGATATTTCTTGTATTTCTATTTCCTTGTTTCTTGTTTTCATTATTTATTTGTGTTCTCTGCATATGTTGGTATTTATTGTAGCGTTATCTACATAATGAACACTTCACATAGTCCTTCATCTTCTATTCTTCTTCTGTTTCTTTATGCTTAGAAATAAGAGCAGCTCATTCTGAACCGCATCAAATCCTTTCAACTGAAGGTAATTCATCACTATCAACTTCTGATAAGAGCGTCGGCTAAACGGGCCAAAATGGACTAAAGTAGATAAAACTTTAATGCAACAGTTGATGCAGTTGGTTGTCGTGAAGACGGACGTTTTAAAGGAGCCGCAGTTAATCCAACAACAACAACGACACAAAGCACCAAATGTAGCAGAAAGAATAGTTAGTGAAGTATAAATAACCTCGGGGCAGCTAGCGCTGACTGTGCGTGTGTGCGTGTGTGTGTGTGTGTGTGTGTGTGTGTTATCAACTGACCCACACTGGAATGAACAGAGTGCAAAGGCCTGGAGGGTGTGTGTGTGTTGCAGTACACAGGGGGGTGTAGAGGAGGTCACAGAGGGAGCTAATTGGGGGGAGTGTGTGTGTGTGTGTGTGTGTGTGTGTGTGTGTGTGTGTGTGTGTGTGTGTGTGTGTGTGTGTGTGTGTGTGTGTGTGTGTGTGTGTGTGTGTGTGTGTGTGTGTGTGTGTGTGTGTGTGTGTGTGTGTGTGTGTGTGTAGTTGTGTAGTTGTGTTTGTGGGGAATGCGGAACCCCTGGTAGAACAGTGGCTGGCCATGTGTTCCTGAGCAGCCTGGAGCCCAAAAGCACATCCAGGCAGGAAATGAGCAGGCTACACACACACACACACACCTCTCCCTGTAGCCAGCGGACAGACATACAGAGTAGAGTGGGAGGGAACACACACACACTCCTCCCTGAGTTAAAGACGAACCAGAAGGATTGACAGACTTCTTCTTTCTGAGGAAACTTTTCTCTCTTTCACACTCTGGAGTATAAACACAAACCTGGAATATTCTGCTTCTCCTACTCGAGGATAATATGCTGGATATCACTTCAAAGAATCCAAAGAAGCAGACGCCTAAAGTCCTTGTTCGTGGTCAGTGATCTTCTTCAAGCTTTTTGTGTCTCTTTTAGTTCGGAGGCGCTCGCTGTATTCTAACAGGGATTCTGATTCAGTTGAGGACTTTTCAAAACTCCCTCTCTCTCTCTCTCTCTGTCTCTCTCTCTCTCTCTCTCTCTCTCTCTCTCTCTGTCTCTCTCTCTCTCTCTCTCTTTTCTCTCTACACATTCCTAAACCCAGCGTGTTCCATTTCCTGCCTGCCGTCGTTGTAACCGACTGGTTAGCACGGAATCCCCCGCGGCGCTTTGCTCACACAGATGTGTAAAAACACACCGTGTGTTGTCCTTCTTTATCATCACGCATTATGACTCCTCTGTCACTTAGTAAAGAGAATAAACACGTCTGTGAGCTCGGCTCTATAGTTCACGTGTTTTAGTTGAGTTATTAATGATTCAACGTGAAGTGAAGAGTGACTGAGGAAAGAGGAAACACTGAGGATCCTAACACTGATCTCAACATGCTGTCAAATCAATACTTTGATCTCTTTATGCTCATAGTTCTGAACAGGACCTCCATTATTTGGATCATGTAGTTTGTGAAAAATCAAGAGTAAACATCAGTTTGTTATCAATTAAGTTCTTATCTTCTGCTGCTCCTCTCATCTACGAATTATGGAAGTTAATTAAGCTTCACTACTTCATTTATTTGTGATTATTTATTAACTTTTGATAAAGTTCTGCAGTAATGATGTTTTTCTTTGTTGGCCAATCCCAGAAGTTCGCGTCGCGCTGGTTCCCGTTAACTAAAAGAAAATGTTCTACTTGATTTTGGATTATTACAGAAAACAAGTTATTTAAGTTGTTATACGTTTTGTTCAATAAGATAATCTTCACAGATGAACTCTACCTTTGTTGATCTTTGAATGCAATCACCCGAAGTACAAATGTTAGGTTAAGCTCACCAGAGGGCAATCTATTGTCCTATTTTATATCGTAGAACAAAACATTCAATCTCTTCAGCTTGTGTTATCTAACAAAGAACAACCAGAAGGGACGGATCTCTCTGTGATGAAGGCTAATCTCCGTGAGATTGGACTGGATGTGGTTTCATTAAAGCGCTGCTGAACCTCAGCCCTCTGCTGGAAGAGGTGTCGCTCACACATCGGTGTGTTCACCACAGAGCAGTTTGAAACTCCGAGCTCCCCGAGTGAAACGTTCACATCGCTTCTCACTTTTCATCTGCAACATTCCAGATAATCTCCAGTGGGGTGACACGAGGGGACGTCCAGTGAGCTGTGGACTGTAGCTGTAGTCTGGCAGCAGCTGTCGGTGGGGCTCTGATTCAAACGAGGCTCTTAACTCACACTGTTGTTTTGCAAATGAGTCGCAATGTTTCTGAATGAACCACTCCTACGTCACGCCTTTGAGTCTGGCAGGTCTCTTTGAGTCTGTGGTTTTTTCCTCTCTTTACTGTTGGTCATCGTTACGATGGAAACATGGCTGCCAACATGGCGCGCGTGTGTGTGTGAGAGTGTGTGTGGGGTGCGTGTGTGTGTGGCCTTTACTTTCTGTGCCGGCTGTCATGCTTTATTGCTCCGGGGCGCTGCAGCTGTCTCTGGTCTGGAGCTGAACCTGTTCTCCCGTCTGCCAACAACTTGTTCCTGCAGGAGAAGAGGGGAGAGGAACCCTCACCTGCTGAAACCCAACACAGGCCTCCGTGCTGTGGGAAGAGCTCCCCGTGCCGAGGAAAGATGACTTATGTGAAGAAAAAATAACAACAACAACAGCTCATCCAGCTAAATGTCGCTGTGAGGGTTTTTATTGTTTTAGTGGTTTTATAATAATAATACATCAAATTTATATTGCACTTTTCAAAGTTCTCAGACAACTACATACTGTAGAAACAAATACAAGCAGAAAAACTCTTAAATACAGACAGAAAAAAGTTAAGAATAAAATGAAAAATATATATATATAATTAAAATCCATTATCCAGTTGGGGGGGGGGCAAAGTAGTTTTTGCATCAGCTTCAGGTTTGTTCATCAAGAAACAAGTTGTTTATTATTGGAGATGAAGAGTAACACATCATATCACATCATGATGAAATGTATCGAGATATCGTCATTATGTCTAAATTGATAATAACAAGCACTCACTAAGTCACATTTCTCAGAAAATGATTATTCTGCACTAAAGTTCTTAATGAAATGAGAAAAGACTCGGTACTTTTCACGTGTAAAGCATTTAATTCACACAGAAGAATACAAAACCATGTGGTTGTATCACGCGGACCATTTATTGATTGAATTAACAGAAATCGTTCCGCATCGTGATCGTCATCGAGATATGAAATTACCTTCATACCTTCATACGGAGTTCTATCGGGGCAACAAACTCAATCACTCACAGTGTGTTGACTCACGTTTGTTGATTCTTCTACTGTCGTGGTGTAACACAGCAGGTCAGAGGAAGAGGACGGAGAAGCTGCGCTGAGGTGTGTTTTATTCATCTTTGCCCACACACACACACACACACACACACGAAGTACATCCAATACAGAAGGCATACAATTCTGCAAACTCTAGCTCTCCTGCTGCTTTCTCAACAGCAAGCTGTACGTCTCCTCTGTTTGTCTCACACAATCTGCCTCACTACACACACACACACACACACACACACACACACACACACACACACACACACAGAGTGAAGAGACGGGCTTGGCAGGCTCTGTGCAGCGCTGACAGGGACCATGCGTCCCGCCTCAGTGGAGTGTGGAGAGATCTGTCAGAGTGGCGCTGACCTCCAGGCTAAGGGCTCTGAGAGAACTCTTGAGCCCCAGCCGACTGCATTCCTCCCTGGGAGCTCCTGAAACCACGCCTGGGTGTTCATGTTCTAGAGGGAGCTTCTGAATAGAATTTATTCATTCGCTAACTGGGCTTTCTGATGCAGGTTCTTTATGCTTATTTTTTTTATCAAACCAGTTCAGAATATTTAAAGAAGTGTGGTGCTTATTTCTCAAAGATAAACAAAGAACACACAGTTCCTGGGGGGTGAAAGAGTTTGTGGTATTTTAACTGGTTGTCCATGTGTTTGAAAGCATCTTCCTCACTGAAGTGTCATTGACAGATGACAGTAAACGTCTCGCAGCTCTAGGAATGCTTTCTGCGTCAAACTAATTTGCTATACACGCGTGTTGAAAGCAAGACTATTTTGTTGAAACCAGGCGGCAATCTCCGGTTCTGAAAAGTGAAGCCAATGCAGAATTACCTTAAAGCTGCATTCTCTCTAGTGTCCACCAGGGGGCGACTCCTCTGGTTGTATAGAAGTCTATGAGAAAATGACTCTACTTCTCTCTTGATTTATTACCTCAGTAAACATTGTAAACATGAGTTTATGGTCTCAATCTCTAGTTTCAAGTCTTCTTCAATACAGCATGATGTTCATTTAGTACATTATGGTCCATTTAGAGTCAAACAGACCATGAAGCAGGGGATGATTTAGGGCGGGGCTACACAGTGATTGACAGGTCGCTATCAGAGACGTATACGGCGTCTCTTCGTTCGTCCTCTGCAGTCCAAATATGGTCATTTCCATTCTCTGGTTGCAAAAAAACAAGATGGCGATGGCCAAAATGCCATTTTCGAGGCTTCAAAACGTCAATGTGTAACTTCACGACGACTGCGTCCACTTCTCATGGTTGAAACCCATTTGCCTCGTTTCGGTTCCTCCTTAACTAATGTGCTTCTTCTTTCTCGGTCAATGCTATAAACATTATTGAAATGGGAAAACTCAATACAGAGGGATAATGGCTTTTACTGTCCCTGGTTTCACCTGCAGAGCACTTTATGAAAAAAACAACAAGTGTCTAATATTCGTGAATAATTTAGTTTCCCGTAGAAACCCTGATATCATCCTTTTAGGTGTAATTGTGTTGCCAAAGACAGCAGGACGGCTGTATCAGCAGGGACGGATGCTCCCAGGTGAACCTGTCTCGCCTCATTTCTGGGAATCTGGAGTTTGAACATGTGGATGCTGCACGGTGTCGCTGAGTGCAGTGAAGTGTCAAATAAATCCACTCGCGGCTAATACGTCTCGAGTTCAGCTGCAATGAGAAAAGGTTTCAAGCAACAATATAGTTTTAGTTATGCAGCTTTCTCTGAATCCAGCTTCGGTGGATGTCACTTAAAATAAATCAACGTGACGCAGCTTTGATTTCACAACGGCTTCCTTTGACTGTTTCCATGAAAATGTGTCCGTCTGAACAATAGCTGCTCGTCCAATCAAAAAGAAAGAGGACTTTCATCATTGTTTCCATCATCAGAACACATTAGGAAGACAGGCTTTCATCTGAGCGGCAAATCAAGAGGCTGACATTGTCTGTGCTGGTGATTAAGGATGTGATGGGATGAAAGTTTGCTTCTTCTTTTTTGGGGGGGGGGGGGCCGAAGAGATGAGTCAATCTGCAGCCTGCAAGTCACCCCTCCTCCTCTCTTAAAGGTGCATGACCCTCTGAGGGCATTCTGGCTTTCATCTGGTTCTTATTGTTGGCATTCAACCTGCAGCTAAAAACAATTAAAATAAAATGATTATATTAATGTGCAATAGGCAAGCACCCTACTGGACAATGCACACACTGTAATGAACAAGACACTTTCCAACATGTACTAGTGAGAGAAAGCACAACATTACATTGGTGATTCTGTGCAGAGAGATATATAAAGTATGCAATTGAGCTAGCAAGCCATCTGCTAAAAGAGCAAGAATTTAACGACTCCATGTGTCAACCACAGATTGTTGTCAAAGTGTCGGGAAGCACGTTGCTGTCGCCAAATGAGTCACAAGTTTGTCCGGCCCATTTTCTCGAATCAGTGTAGCATGAAAGCACGATGGAATTAGCGAGCTAACTAGCCAGCCGCTAAATATATAGTGGAAGTAAAGGGTAAAAGGAAGGGACGTTACTGAGGAGGGCAGAAGGCTGTAAACCAGAAGGGAAGGAGTGTGAGAACCAGAGAGGAGATGTGAGAGTGAAAGTTGGCCCTCTACCAGCTCAGCACGCTTCCATAATTAAAACCAGCCGCTCCTCCAGCTCCTAAACAACGCTGAGTCGCCACTTTGAGCGACGCCAAGGGCAGCGAGACGTGTTCACAGGCCGGAGTGTCTCTCACACGCTTTAGACGGCACTCGGGGAAACACAGAGAGAGACACGCATAATTAGCAGATGCATAAAACCGACACTCGCAGTGGGGGGAGATTTGTTCTCAAAGATGTGGAAAGTAACGTCTCGACATTTTAAAACACAACGGAGTTTACTGGAGACTGAGGAGAGTTCGGGCCTCACTGCTTCTGTTGCTTTCCTGCAGGCTCCTGTTCTCTAATGTTGTCAGATACTAATAATAACAATCTGAGCTCGTCGGTGGCAGAAACGAGCCCTTCTAGTGGATGCAACGTCACATCGTCAGGGCACATTTGCCCCTGCAGCCCTGCTGCTGCAACGCTGTCGCTCAATACTGGATCAATTTGAAAATAATTGCTGAACTCGTTTGTCACAGAAAACATGGGAAAATGGAGTCCAAGTTTGAAAATACCGTCTTTAACTAAGACGTCATGCAGACTGACCCTCGTGGTCTCACCACGCCATCAGCTGCTCTCCTCCTGCTTATCAGAGGACTCAGCAGCCGACTGCAGAGAAGCTCGTGAGCCAGACGCAGACTCATGTTGTGCAAAACAAGACGACTTTAAGACTCCGCTGAAAGTAGTGTTGACTTTATGACCTGTGTAGTGGGTCTTAACTCATATAAACGTATTCTCTCCCAACACGTCTCTGTAAAGATGATGGTTTTTCAGGCGATCAAAGTTGGTTCGAGGGCTGATTGTGTTTTTAGTCTCTGCGGACTCTGCACAGTTTTATTGAGGTGTCAACCATGAGGGCTTATTGATCCACACTCTCTTTTCTTTAAGTGGTTAGGCCTTCACTGCAAACTGTTGGTTTATTGTGCTTCTCTAATACAGTCGTGTCATAGACATCCCTGTCTCTCTCTCTCCTGTAGCTGATGGACCTGATGTCTCTCACAGGCCGCAACCTCCGGTTCAGCCGAGTGAAGCCGATGCGGAAGTGTCTTAAAGCTGCATTCTTTCTACTGTCCACCAGGGGGCGACTCCTCTGGTTGTATAGAAGTCTATGAGAAAATGACTCTACTTCTCTCTTGATTTATTACCTCAGTAAACATTGTAAACATGAGTTTATGGTCTCAATCTCTAGTTTCAAGTCTTCTTCAATACAGCATGATGTTCATTTAGTAAATTATGGTCCATTTAGAGTCAAACAGACCATAAAGCAGGGGATGCTTTAGGGCGGGGCTACACGGTGATTGACAGGTCTCTACCAGAGCCTTATACGGCGTCTTTACGTTACTCCTCAGCCATCAAAATATGGTCTCTTTCGTTCATTGGTTGCAAAAAAGCCAAGATGGCGACGGCCAAATCACCGAACTCAAGGCTTTAAAACATCAGTCCACAAACCGATGTGTGACGTCAGGACGACTACGTCCACTTCTTAAAGTCGATGGTCTCTCAATAAACGATAAGATAAAAGCTTATTAAGCTGCTTTTAAAGTTGTCATAAAATACTAGAGATAACCCTTTTCTCAAAGTATCTCTTCTTCTCTTTCATAATGTGAGAAAAAGTACGTATTTAACGGGTTATTTGCTCGTTAAATGTTTATGTGACTTATTGCTGTTGATTAACACCAGTTGGCTGGATCTGGAGTTTTCTGTTGTATCATCATAACTTTTGCACATCTTCCACCGACTCATATGCATTCAGCTAAATGTTCAATAATAGGCGTATGGATAGAAGTTTCCTGTAAACACACTAAACCAAGCAGATGCTACTTATGTAAAGACAAACGGTCTCTGCATGAACCCTCGGCGTCATCTTACCTTCAATCCTCAGACATCTGAATTTTCATTTGGACAATTACTGTCATTCTTCCTGCCGCGGGTCCGTGGGTGGGCGGATGTGATTGACTGCATCTGTCGGTGTGACAGAATTGTCTAATCTGTGCCTTCTGGTTGGAACATTTATTTCATGTGTTTCTCTCTCTCTCTCTCTCTCTCTCTCTCTCTCTCTCTCTCTCTCTCTCTCTCTCTCTCTCTCTCAGTTTTGGCAAGCAGCTGGAGGGCAGACGAGGCTGTGAATGCATCACTTTGGAGCCGTCAGAAATGATTGTGGTGAGTAGAGACTCGGCCTCTCTCTTTGTCTCTCACCTTAGCCCCTCCCACTTTTACACTCCCACATCTCCCATCTGTCCTTTGATATCAGGCCTGTTTTACCCGTCTTTATTTGATGTCTGTATCACATTTTTTCCTTCTCTTCTTCATGCTTTTTTCCCTCTTTTCTTTCATCTCTCTCTCTCTCTTTTCCTCCCTATCTCCCCCATCTGTGCCCCCCCCCCCTCTCGCTATATGAGCTGTGGCTCTCTGTCTACCTCATTGGCCGGATGTGTTGCTAAAGCTTCACCATTGAAACAATTAAATTATGTAGCAAAAGCCCGACAATAATGAAATTAAATGTATCTTATACATAAGATGATATCTCTTGAGAAGTGAGGTTGAGTTATGGATGAATTTATGTTTCATGTCATCAAATAAAGTGGGAAAAAAAGTCTTAAAACACCAGCACCAGCTGCTACGGAGAGTGTTGCATCATGGGATATTTTTTGTCTTGATGCTCAGAAGTTTCCCTCAGAAAACGGCTCAGTTCAGTTTATCCAACAAGATCAGGAACTCTCCTCCTTTCCTTTGATCTCGTGGTGTTTGAATGTTATTAGTCACAGTAGCCTCATGGCGAACACTTTCCTCTTCCAGTGTCGTTGTCACCGAGCACAGAGACCACCAGCACACAGACCACCAGTCACTGGTAAAGCTTTAAGTACATCCATCATGCTATATATAATAATATCTTTATTTATATGCCATCTACAAATCGAGTTTATAAAGTACTTTGACAGACAAAGCAAAACCAAGAAACAATGCAAAAGAACAACGGAAAGATAAAAGGTTTAACAAAAGGTCAAATGTAAACACTGATAGAACAGTGCAGAAGATGAACAAATAAAACCAATTGCTACAATAAGAATAATTACATAAATACAATAATTAATAATAAATATAGCAATAAATAATAAAACAATAAATGAATGAATAATAATACTTATTATTATAAATATATAGATATAATTAATAAGTGATTTAAAATAGATTACATTGTCTTTCTGTCTGCCTCCACAAGGTCGCAGTGCTTACAAAGTCTCCGTCTCCCTAAATGTCCTAAATGTCCTCCTGTCGTCCCTCTCCTGTGTCCCTGTGTCTGAGGGACTAGAGGGACTAGAGGGATCAGACGGGGGTAGCAACAGTTCCTCTGATGTTATTGAATATTAAACCCGGAACAGATTTGACCTCGACTTGTCCATTATTTTGTACCTTTCACAGTGAGGTCAAAGGACTGTCACATCTTACAGGAAGTCCTCTGCACATCGTTTAAAAAGTCCCCCTCTCTGGTGCTTGTGGTGCTGTGACTGTAGAGAGTTACATAAGCGTCGTTGCTGTAGGGGAACAATGATGACACCGTAGCATCCTCAGACAGACCGTCACTCTGCTTTAAACTGAGGCAATAATGTGAAAGATGTTCATTTGAATTAATACCAGTTTTATTTATCGCTTCTTGTTGTAACACTAATTACTCAACCACAGTGTTTGTATTCAGTGCTGCAGGCAGTTCTTCTTTACAAAGACTCATTTTTCCGCTGCAGCTGACAAGAAGAAATATAAAGTGTATCCTGCAGAGACTTCTTTGCACCACTGATTGTATTATTTAACTGTGGGATTCAGTTTTAGTTGTGTTGATAATGTTGGCATACCGGAAATTACTTCTTAAACAGTTAAAAAAAACACACAGAAAGAGAGATGTGCCAAAGTAGAACGGGACATCCGTTAATATTAGAATAAATGTCAGTGCCTGATGCTGTGTGAACGCTGAGGTTGCAGCAGCCTTGAGGCTTGTAGTGGATCAGTCAGCGGGCTGCAAACTCCGACCCGACAGTTCCAGAGACATCGCAACATAATTGGAATAAAGGTTCCTGCAATGAAATAGTGAGGTGCCCTTTCATCAAGGCATTTAATCCCAAACCACCCCTGTGGGTCCATTCAGAGGCTACTGCAACAGTAAAGAGGGAGCGGTGGGAGTGCTGAAGGTCTTCCAGGTATGATTGTGCGATACTGTGTGAATGCATTTGGGTATTACAGGAAAGAAGAGCCAATGATTCTGTAGCTGATTCCTGGGGAATAGAGGATCATTTGAATCATAAGAGAGAGTAGATTTGGTTCGCTGGGTGAAAGAGTAGAGAGATGTTGGTGGAGGGATAGAAAGTGGATCAGCTGATCAGAGCCTCGGGGACAACATGAGGTGTGTTTCTGTGTCTACCCACATGAGCACGAGTCTGTTTTCAAGCATTTTGCATTTTTGTCTGAGAACCAGGAAATGAGATTAGGCAGAGGCCGCTATTGTTGTTGTTAATATCCGAGCATGTCCTCGTCTTGTCCACCTTTTTAAATGCTGTGTGGTGCAGCACAGCGGGCTGGGTCTGTGGATCTGAAGCATCAAGTCACTGCATGTAAATAACCGTAGAATACACGAAAGCAGGTCTATTGACACGCAGGCGTTCACATACCAGGAAATTACCTTTTTGTCGTGGTGAATGATAATATTCAAAGTAAGAGAAAATACGGACAAAAGTGTATTTTGGCGAGCGATATTTAGAGATATTTCTATATATACACATATAGATCATCGATAAATACATTTTTCATGCAACAATTACAAAAAATGCTTTTTTTCAGCTTCTCAATAGTGGAGATATCCGGCTCTGTTTTATGTCGTATTAAAGTTAATATCTTTGGATATTTGAACAGACGAACGTGTGTGTGTGTGTGTGTGTGTGTGTGTGTGTGTGTGTGTGTGTGTGTGTGTGTGTGTGTGTGTGTGTGTGTGTGTGTGTGTGTGTGTGTGTGTGTGTGTGTGTGTGTGTGTGTGTGTGTGTGTGTGTGTGTGTGTGTGTGTTTTCAGCAACTTGTTTGGAACAAATAGGAGAAAAAAAACTGTGTAGTCAGCTTGAATTTGAAATAGCTGAACAGACAAATAAAACAGTGGCGCGTCTTTTCCCCAAACTCACAAGAACACGCGTAGTCCTGTTTATTAAGAGACAAATGATTTCTGTGTTTATCATCAATGATGCCTTCAGACATAAAAATGGAGGAATCCTCGAAGAACCACTTTAACACTGAGGAGTAAAAAATGTCAACAAATGTCAGGAGCTTCCACGTAAACACACAGGAGTGTTCAGTCACACTGCATTGCAGCCAATCAGCTGATTAGGGCCATGGGAACAGTAGAGGGAGAGTCATTTGCAGGCCGTCGTTGTGACTGTGGTCACGGGACGGACAGGGACGGACATTCACACAGCGACAGGGCGGGGTTTGACAGAGGAAACAGGAAATACGGTCACGTTGTATTCCATGACAGTCGGTTAGAAACACAAAGGCAAGACGTCTCAATGGCTGACATTGTTGGTCGCTGGAGAGATGGGGGTTGTGTTCAGTCGAGAGCATAGACTGTATATAAGAAGTGGATGTCTCTCATTGGTTTGTGGACTGATGTTTTGAAGCTGAGAGTTCGGCGATTTCGCCGTCGCCATCTTGGATTTCGGCCGTCACCATGTTGGTTTTCTTTTGCAACCAATGAACAGAAGTGACCATATCTAGACTGAGGAGGAGTAACGTAGAGATGCCGTATACGTCTCTGGTAGAGACCCGTCAATCACAGTTTAGCCCCGCCCTAAAGCATCCCCTGCTTTATGGTCTGTTTGACTCTAAATGGACCATAATGTACTAAATGAACATCATGCTGTATTGAAGAAGACTTGAAACTAGAGATTGAGACCATAAACTCATGTTTACAATGTTTACTGAGGTAATAAATCAAGAGAGAAGTAGAGTCATTTTCTCATAGACTTCTATACAACCAGAGGAGTCGCCCCCTGGTGGACACTAGAGAGAATGCAGGTTTTAAGACTTCTTCGTTACCTTCGGGCTGTCTGTCTTGTGAGGCTCGTTAAAAAGAGACACGCCGACACCAACACTGGTCCCTTTGTTGTTACCGTTATTTGGTGTTTTATAGCTGAACTATCCCTCGTGCAGCTGATTCAGAGTCCATTCCAGCTAAACTACCCACGATGCAGTTGTTCAGTGTATTAGCAGCATTGTTCCTTTGTCTATTTCAAACCTGCAGCAGCTATTGAGTCCCAATTCCAGCGGTGACAGAACATGTTTTGGGTCCATCTTCTCTCTCTGTTTTTTTTACTTTCTAATCGATGCGTGAGATTGTCTTCCATCAAACCGCTCTGTGATGTTGTCCTTTGAGAGACGCAGTCCTCGTCTCTTCAATGTGTCGCGGGTGTTATTGTACGTGTTACATGTGTGGAAATACAGGAAAGCAAACTGCACACATTATTCAGTCCTCTCTTGGCTGTTCTTCAGCTCAGAATCTTTTACTCTAATCTCAACTCCAGGGCACTCAGGAGTTTCACTTTTCGTGGGCGATCATGAGTTTGTTTGTAAGGCCACACATGACTGACCCGCGGTCGTTAAATGGAGATTAAATAACTATTAATCACAAAACATTCAGCTCGAAGAGAGTAAAAAGACAAATTAAAGAAAGATTCAAAAAAAAAAACTTGCAGAATCAAAGCAAAGCGTGTCTTCTCAAAGTCTCAACAGATATATATTCTTTAATATTATAATTACTGACATAAGGCTGTTGACTCTTAACATCATGCAGTGGTGAAAGAAAACCTCCTGCGACAACAGACGGGCACAAAAAGCCTTTCGGGAATGCATTGAATGGCCGGAATCTGTGTGCCGTGCTGTTTCTCCTTCTTCTTCTTCTTCTTCTTCTTCTTCTTCTTCTGCTTCTGCCTGGCGAGGATATTTGTGTATTTACGGTTTCCTGGAGGAAGCTGTGGGCTCAGTGTGTGCTCGGTGCACGTGTCTCAGACAGAGAGACGGAGAGCATGTGAGTCAGTCTGTCAGTATGCAATGTGTTGAGCAGCCCAACTCCAGCTCTCCGGCTCTCAGAAGAGGACGACCTTCGTTCATTTCTTTGTTCATTTCATTTGGTTCTTTCTGTTGTTGTGGATGCTCGCCCCAAAGGATGTAATGTTTGGGGATCCCTCAGGATTTTGAACCTTTTTTTTTTTGTTTCAAAATTTGGACGCTTCTATTCATCTCTTTGTCCAGAAGTGTTCCCCTGCTGTTGTTTGTTTCTGCCCTCCCGTGGTATTTCCTGCTTTTATGTGGCGTTGTGATACCGTCCTCGCGTCCGGATGAGTGGGCTCCGCTGGCACCGGCTCTCTGCGCTCTGGAAGAACTGGATGTTCAACCAGGAGCCGGCAGAAGAGCAGGCCCAGACCTCAGAAGCTCCGGGGCGGGAAGCGGAGCCGAAGCGGAGAGAGGAAGGAAACTCAGACTCTCAGAACTTAACGGAACTTAACACCCAAAAGTTGGATTACAAGAACCAGAAGTCAGAAAACGGGAACCAGAACTTGGAATTTACAAACTCTGTTGCTAAGATCCAAAAGTGTGACTATCCGGTCTCAGACTGTGAGGATCAATCCTCCGGGTGCCCCCGCGCACCTGAAGGTTGTGGGTTTGAATCCCGTAGAAGCTTCCATTCTGAGGAGGTTGTCGGCTGTGTGTTGCAGGTGGATAACGGCAGCGAGGGGGACGACGGTTTTCTGCAGAGGGAAGGTTCCCAACGGAGGTCCAGACGGCGCTTCAGGAGAGTCAACCCCCGGGGAGAGCGGGAACTCATCACAGACGGCCAGGAACCCGTCGGCTACAATACGGTAAGAGAACCTTCATCACTGTAGCACAGCGATCCAACGTGACTCAGAGGTTCTTTAGATTTAGAGATCTCCAAAAGTCTGCTGTTCTGAAGCCCTCTGAGGTAAATGGTGCTTTCAGTCTCGGCAGATGACACACGTTGGAAAGTCCTCAGCTTCTACTTATCCTACTTCTCTGGATTCTCTTGCTATAATACTCACTGCTGTACCGGTATGGTAATGATCTACATATGCAAAGATCAAAGTTTTCTGTTTGATTGAAGATATGAAGAAGATGCTTTTTGACAGCTGCTATTTGTTGTCCAGTGGTATTGAACGAGTCTTTGAGTCTTTGAGTCTTTGAGTGCTCACAGAAAACAGAAAACGCCAAAAGCATTTTTGATTTAATAAAAGGGAAAATTTGTTGGGAGAAACAAACAAGGTCTCACTTAAGGCCAGTCTGTGTAAGAAGATAATTGAAAGTGTGTGTGTGTGTGTGTGTGTGTGTGTGTGTGTGTGTGTGTGTGTGTGTGTGTGTGTGTGTGTGTGTGTGTGTGTGTGTGTGTGTGTGTGTGTGTGTGTGTGTGTGTGTGTGTGTGTGTGGAGTTTCCCTCCCTCTGATAGGATCACTGGGGCAGCCTTGTGTCAGTTACAGTTTTGACTAATCACTGGAAGCCACACTTTGTCACACACAGAAGGCACACACACACACACACTCAGGCACATACACTTCAGCTCACACACACACACACACACACACACTCTTCCCAGCTAACTCAAGGCTCCCTTGGGTGTCACAAAGGGGTTTAATGGAGAGCTTAATGTGGCCCTGCGCGGCTCTGTAGTCTCTTGGTGATTGTTTTACTTTTTAAAATTATATTTCTTGCCTTCAGCATCGCTGCATCCCACCACATTATATTTGTGTGACTGTGTTTATTATGTAAAGGCCAAGCACTCTGATGTGCTAGCGCAGCACAATGAAGCAGAACAAAAACAAGTGGAACGGTGTGAATGTCAAACATAGATAATTGTATTAGTCCTTTAACTTGAGTAAGATTGGATGAAAACAGACGCATTTGGCAAAAAGAAAACATCCCAAACTAAAAGAGGTGCACTCAGTGGAGCCGAGCTCCGCCAGGTGTGTCTGCAGCAACCACGGCTGTACTGTGTGATTGAATGAATACAAACCACAACTGTCGAAACCCTGGTAGGCCGTTAGCTGTTGTTGTCCGCGACATTTTAGTCGGTCGGAGATGCACTCGGCTTCGTCTTCACTACCGGCCGGGGGCCGGTCAAGAGTAGGGAGTGAGGAGTCAGCAGGCGGTCAATAGCAGGATAAAACGGGCAATAAAAGGTGGAGAAAGTGTGAGTCTCAGCAACCACGAAACCCCCCCGAGCATGCAGCCATCACCGGCCACCAAAGATATTATGCAGTTTGCTTCTCAGCAGAATGCGAGATTAGCCGTGGACAGACGCAGAGGTGCACAATCACTCACGGACACTCGCACACGACCGATAGCATGATCCTCCCGGCGGAGATAAAATATGAAGAGATCTCTGGTTATCTGGTCCTTGTTGAGTCATTGTGGGACAAACTGTGTGTCTGTTTCTTTCTGTTTCACTTCTCTTCTCATGTTTCCTCACGATGTCTTCAGGGTTATGTCAACAACCAGGTAGGACAAATGAGAAAACGCATTAAGGTCTATCTTTTGTCTTGAGTTGTTGGTGTGCCTGGCATACGTGTGTGTGTGTGTGTGTGTGTGTGACTCACTTCTGGTTCAGGCACCTGTTGTTTAGAGTCGGGTCCGTGTTGGTTAAAGCGGGTCATGTTGGGGCTGTCTGTGGGTGGCTCACTGTGGAATAAACAGACGCATGCTGAGAACAACAACGGGCCGGTTAACAAACGGAGGAGGAGGCGTTTACTCGTCACGTTTAAACCTGACGGGACAGAGACGGGTCTGAGAGGATTCTCCTCAGTCTGTCCCTTAAGACAAAATGATGAACATGTGATTTGTTTTTTGATTTAATGACTTGTGAGACGATATCTGTCTGACTACCTTGTGTACTCTCGGTGGTTAGGTGGTGATGTTATTTGTTGTTTTCACAGAGAGAGACGTCACAAAGTCAAATCAAAACCAGAATCAAATCCCTGCAATGTGTGGTGAAATGCTACAATGTCACGGTCCAACACGGTCCAGAACCACAATCCATCTTTAGAACAGACATTGTTTTTGTAGTGTGAGCTCCCTTATTTACTTTTGTACTTTACTTGTTTCAATGTATATTATGGAGTCGCCCATTTATGATGATCTAATGGTAATGGCTACAAATATATATTACACACACACACACACACACACACACACACACACACACACACACACACACACACACAGAGAGAGAGAGAGAACAGTTTTTCTGGCAGTGGATCAGAGGATGTTGTTTAGAGGCCTTATTGAACCATAATAACATCAGTAATCCATTATCACTGGTGTGCACCAGCGTCTGGTCTCTCTCTCTCTCTCTCTCTCTCTCTCTCTGACCCTCTCTGTCTCTCTCTCTCTTTCTTTCTCTCTCTCTCTCTCTCTCTTAATGGCTTGCTCTGGAGTGAATGGAAGTTCCTGAAGCTTTGAATCGAGAAGCGTCCCAAACAAATGGTGCAGCAATAGAAAGTGAATGTAGCTGCTACCTATACATCACACCAATGAGTCGGAATACTTGATTTTTAGAGGCACAGAAGTACAAACTGCTCATTGGATTTTATTATTATGATTATTATTTATTTTATTCTCAGCGCTGACTGGTGGCCATTGATTCCCATTGATCCCGAAACCCGATTCCTCTTCCAGCAGAGCGAGAGACACAAGATCCCATGCATTCTCTCACGACCATGACGGACTGCCGGGATTCAGCAATGACACACACACACACACACACACACACACACACACACACACACACACACACACACACTGCACAGACACACTGCACAGACACATGACCACAGAGAAAGTCACTTCATTAAGACATCGGATGCCTGGCTGGGTTACCGTCTCTCCCTCGGTGGAGAAGCTCGGGTAGATATATAGATAGATGAACCCATCACCTCATTTGCCCTGCAGGGGAAACCTGCACGAGGGGCTTTTTTACAGCCAGGCTGCTCCATATCGCCCCTGGATCATTAATTTAACACGAGGCCAGGTTCAGCCATCTGCACAGGACAGTTCAGCATGCACGACTCTAGAATAGAATCAGCCAAAAGATGTGGTGAATTCAGGGTTTTCGTTTCACGTTCCGCTGTCTGCGGCCCCCCTTTCTGCGTAACAAGCAGCTGGATTCTTGTCAGACTCGCTTGTGAAAAAGGTGCAGAGCATGAAGCAGCATCCTCTCTGCTGGTTTTGAGGCAATCTGGTGTCGGTGCACGCCGGAAACACCGCGTCTCTTGCAACGTCTGTGGTTTAGCAAACTTCCTGTTTCACAAGTCAAACCGTCTGACGACTGTTTCAGGTTGTTTTTCCCTTCCAAACACTTTAGCCTTTGTTTCCCCTCTCAGGCCGACCTGAGACACGCGTGAGTTAAGTGTGCAAAGCTGCATTAATAATGTAAACCTCTAATGAAATCGCTTTGGGAGGAAGGGGGAGGTTTGTGAAAGCAAGGTTTTCTAAAATGACCCTCTCTATAGACAGGCCCTGCTTGCCCACTTTACTGTATGTAGCTGACGTGTTTAGTCGCTGGAAATCTCTGCAGACAGGAAGCAACAAATCACAGCTAACTTAAACAGCAGTGAGCGAATGCCTCACAGACAGCTGGGCCTCAAATGTATTTATAGTAAATCCATCATATTCATTTACAAACAGCCCATGTTGACAATCAGCCACATCGGCGAGAGTCGAACGCTGAAGAGTAGAAATATGTTCTGAGTCTGGTCTTAAAGATCTGATTGGGAGGACGATGCTTTTCCACAGTCTAGGCGGGGTACACCTGCAAAGACCCTGAGCTTGAGGTTGGATTCGGGGGACAGCCAGGAGCCCCAAATCAGCGGTCCCCGAGGGACCCGGAGGGAGAATGTGGAGTAAAGAGGTCTGCGATTAAGGAAGGGGTCAAATATGGTTGAATATCCTTTAAAAGATCTATTCCCTCTGTTCCCACCGCTCACTGAGGAAGACGCTGTGTTGCTCTCACCTCTAGGTGGCGCTGTAGGCAGTAATATATTTAAACCCGAATAATCCACATAATAGCAGTCTATTTTTAGGGAGCCATTAGCAACGCTCTCACCTGTAGGATTCAGTCTTTGGTGGTATCAGATTAGCTCAATTTGATGAGCTCGTGCTCGTCATGCCGTGACTTTACTCCAGTTACTCTAACGTCACTGCTCACAATCAGGTCATGTCCAAGGTCGTGTTCGTCATCTAGTGGTCAAGTCATCGGTGTGACTCACACCAACGCTTTGTCATAAGAGTGTCAACCTGAGAGTAATGGAAGAACGATCATCTTTCAACCTCCCCTCGGGTTTGAACGTCATGGGGGGATGAGGGGGATAATTCTGGTAAATGTCGACATGGCCCGGGACGTTTGTGTCTACCGGACACTGCGGATGGTAGGATTGGTTGTTCCAAGTCTCCGTATGTTTTTAAAAATGCTGGTTAAACAGCGAACATGTGTCTGGAAATCGGTGGCGCTCCAGCCGCTGCGGTGGTCGGTAGAAAAAGTCAATTTCCTGCTCTGATTGTGTTGGAATGAGCTCACTGGTGTCGGTCCGTTTTACAGAGTTTTGCTTGGCATCGTGTAGCGATGAAGTTGTTAACGTTTCTATACTATTCCTGGCTTCATTTTCATCAGTGGGTGCATGTTTCTGAGAATCTGCTCGTTCTGCTGTGCGCGTCTGGCTTTTTAAGTACTTTTTTATTTTTTATTGTGCTTTTCCTCGGACGTCTGCAGGGCCTAAACATTCTGTACTGCCTCTGTTTTAAAGCCCCCTCGCTGCTTTAATGCAGCTCGTCCGTACCGGAGCTCATCTGGTCTCATTCTATCAGAATGCAGGTGGGGCCAGCTAAACCCCAAGGGCCTCCAGCCAGCTCTGCCACCGCTAGACCAAGCAGGGCCCCCAGGGAGAGACGGGGATCCAGGAAGAAGAGGGGGGAGGAAAGGAATGAGAAAGGTCTCGCTTTTCACTCAGAAAATGGTGCAACTGTGAGGAGGGCTAACAAGATATGAATAATACCAATATTAACGGACTAACGAGGAAAAGCTCCCTCAGCATTCATGTGACTCGGCAGCTAAAGAAAGAAAACCCTGACTCGGCAATGCCTCTTTATTTTGATCTAGATTTCCTCTCCCCTTTTCCTGTTCAACCTCTCCCTCTCATGATGTCCAGTGAAGCAGAGAGGATAACCTTTTAAAAAAAATCAAACAGGAGAGGAAGGAGGGAGGCAGGAAGAAGGACAGACTGACGGGGGGAGAAGTAGTAGATGGCGGGATGAGAGAACGGGAAGCAAAGTTGAAAGAAGGATGAACAAAAGATGGTGCTGGAGGAGTGAGGGGCTCTGAAGGACCGATAGAGTGGAGGGAATAACGACTGGAGGATGATGGGGGTTGACAGGTAATGGAAAAGATGAGTGGGCGTGCAGCAGAAAGGGGGTGAGGCCTGGGGATGGAGGGGTGGGGCAGAAAGGTGAGGGTTGAGGGGAGGTCAGACGGGGGATTTAATGGGAGGCAGCAAGGATGGGGTGAGAGAGAGGCAGGGTCGGGAGGAGCGAGGGAGGTCGCTCGGTGGATGAGGTAGTGGAGGAATGGATCTAAGTCGGGTTAATTGTGCACTCAAGCAACACGTAGCATTAGTTTAACTTGACTCACTGAGTACCTGAGTACCTCTACACAAACTGATAAGGACTTCGCTGTTGAGACCTTTTGACAGTTAATTCTGTCACCTTTATAAATATATCTGATCAACTTAATGTTATTTATTGTCACAGATTATCAAACTAACTGTCCTGGTTGTCACTTGTGCACAAAAAGTTAGATTTTATGGCTCCAAAGAACTCATAAGAAGGCCAATGAAACTCCAGCTTTAGAATGCTGGCAGAGCCCAATGGACTACATGATGTTCTGTCTACAGTCTGCAGCTACGAACAAAATGGAAAAGCTATATATAGATCAGATAACTGGCAACAGGCGGGAAAACAAAACCCACCAGAAAGCTGCACTTAATAGAGTTCAGATCTCAAACTAATGGGCTGTAAGGCGTCTTAAAACACACTTTATTGAAACTCAAAAACAAGCTGCGAGGTATGCAGTCAATCGTCAGGGTGCTGGTTAAGAGTAGTGAGTGAGGAGTCAGCAGGAAGTGTATACCGGGCAGTAGAATATGTTTTGAGAAAGTGTGAGTCACTGCAAACCACGAGAGGTCTTTGAGCACGCAGCCATAACTGGCCAAACCAAACATTATACAGTTTGCTGCAGCAGAACGCAGGATTAGCCGTGGACAGACGCAGAGGTGCACACGTGACCGATCGCACGATCCTTCTGGCAGAGATAAGAAGACCTAAATATGTTTCAATCCAAACAGCTGGCGGCGTCTGTACCACAACAATAACTTCAATCAACGGCTTGTTTACGTCCTCGAATGATGACTCAGGCTCCCAAATACTCAGCGCCGTCTTTGGAGCGATGCCTTCAAACCACAGTCGCCCAGCGGTGCTGCTGGACTCCTGCTGCAGTCATCACCCGTGCACACGGCACATGCTCAAACGCTTTCTGTTAAGAAGACTTTAAATAAATGATCTGACATACAGTTATGAAAGGTGGTACTTTTAACATGCAATGACAGCTCTGGTCCTGAAGTTGGCTTTTAAAACCTGCAGACCTCCTCGTGTGCGTGAGTGTGTGTAGAGTACAACACGCTGGGCGGCGCAGTGTACCAGCGGGGCACTATCTCTGGCTGTTGTTGCTGCTAATTTTAGGGATTACATCAGCAGCACTAAGATGTCAACCTTGTTGAACTCCCCTCTCTGCTTCTCCTCTCCCTCTGCCTCCTCTTATCTCTCTCCCATATCCTCCCTCATCCTCCCTCCCTGCTATCGCTCTCTGCCTAACCTTCATCTTCCCTGTTTTTTCGGCTTTTCGCCCGATCATTTTATGAATTTCTCTATGAAGTGAATATGCACAGTCACACAGTGTCACTTTGGTCTAGGTTTCTTGCTCTTTAGTCACAAAGACAGTCCATGACCCAGATGTTATCAAATCCAGTCCCAATGCCCCAAATAGTTCCTCAGTTCACAAACATCTGGTTTGAGCCATAGACTGTATACGAGAAGTGGACGTAGTTACCGTGACACCAATCATTGGTTTGTGGACTGCCGGTTTGAAACCTCGAGTTTTGCATTTTTATGCCGTCGCCATCTTGTTTTTTTGCAACCAGAGATGATGAAGCTAAATACAACCGAACGCTGAATGAGACATTTTAGGAGACTAAAACGTTACTATTAACTTTCATGAACTGTAAACACAGTGAAAGGGTTCAAGTTATACCAGACCGGACAACACCGTGGTTGTAGCCCCGCCCTAAAGCATCCCCTGCTTTATGGTCTGTTTGACTCTAAATGGACCATAACTTACTAAATGAACATCATGCTGTATTGAAGAAGACTTGAAACTAGAGATTGAGACCATAAACTCATGTTTAACATCCTGAAGAACAACAAAGCCTTTTTACTCTTCCTCCCTCACCTCTCCTTCACCTCTTGAATCCTCCCTCCTCCTTTTCCTTCCGTCTGTTTGTTTAAATGTTTCATTGAAGAACCTGCTCCTCTCTCTCTCTCTCTCCTAACGTCTCTGACTCCGTCTCCTCTCATTCACTCCGGTGCTGAGCCTCCTTCCTGTTCACGAGGACCTGCTGGTCTTTATTTAACGTTCCCATTGAAGTCTGAGGTGAAGGCAACGCTTTCATCCGTTTTTTTTTTATCCATCCACTTATCAAGTTTTTTAAAGAAATGTGTGGAAACGACACATCTCACAGTTTCATTCTGGGACCTGCAGTTGAAGGTGAAAACATAGATGATTGTCACCGATTGGCCGAGAGTGTTACACCAGAATATCTGGGATGAATACCTTTTTATCTTTACACTTCTACACGGCCTGTTTTTAAGTTTTAAGCTTCTCTCCCTCCTCTGGGCTGGAATCTGTCTCTGTGTAGTCGGAAAGGGAAGGGCTGGTTTAAATAGCAGGAATTCCTGTCTTGTCCTTCGGACACACACACACACACACACACACACACACACAAACAAACATGTGATCAGGTGGCTGCAGTCAGCGCATTCACATAGTTGTCTCATTGTGTGCATGAACGTACCTTTATGTAAGTCTTTGTGTACACAGCCAGATTGTACAGGGACTATATATATATATACTCTACAGGACCAACTACTCCCTGATGTGAGGAGACATTCTATTTATCACTGAAGACAAGGACTCACGTCATTTAGAAACATGCCTAAGTAGACTTTGTGGTGAGAGTAGGGAACCTCTTTTTAAGTGTCGAAATAAAGACGGAGAGAGAGACTGAGTACAGATATATATATATATATACATATATATATATATATATATATATATATATATATATATATATACATATATATATATATACATATATATATATATATATATATATATATATATATATATATATATACATATATATATATATATATATATATATATATATATATATATATATATATATATATATACATATATATATATATATATATATATATATATATGAAGAGAAGAGAGAGACAGAGAGCACAAGAGCTAAAATAATAATAAAAAGGACTAATAATAAATAATAACAGCAGCAGTGGATCAGAATGATAATAATAGTGAGATACTGAATAAATAATATTTCCGGTCTGTTCTGTGAGTTAAAGCCAGAATCTCCTGGAAGTTGTAAAAAGACGTGATGCACCAGAACCAGCACCGGTTCATTCCTCCTCTCATTAGCTGGGTCGTAATGTCTCTCTGACTGTTGGTAGAAATCACTGTACAGCCACCCGACTCAGCACTTCTGTGTGTGTGTGACAGAGCTACAGGGGCTTTAGTCAGCTGACTCTTTTTAATTAGCCTGGCAGAATTGATTAGCTGTGAGCAGTAGCCACACACACACACACACACACACACACTGCAGTTGGTCACATGTGAGGGCATGTAAACTAGTGTGTGTGTGGCGTCCCAGGGGGGCTACTGTCACAGGCCGAGAGACAGACAGGGACAGAAATCACTGAGCCACGTCACGCCTCAGTGAGCAACACACAGGATGCTGTGTGCGTGTGAGTCTGTCCGTCCGTCCGTCGGACAGCTTGCCGTTGGACGGGTCACATTTCCTGTCGGTTGGTGCCTGAATGTGTCACGTTTTTTCCAGAAAACATCGACAGTTTTCTCACATTTTTCTGGTTTAAGTTTCTCTTCCTTTATCTCTTTATTTCCTCGACTCGTATTCTCTGTCTCTCGCCTTTCTCTTTCCTTTCTCTCTCGAAGTCCACGATCACCTGAATTAACCCGCCGCTGTTTCCAGGAAGTGCTTCCTGCGTGACGTGTGTGTTTTTGCTGACTTACGGCAAAGCGTCCTCTGAGACTAGTGTGTTTCGGGTTGACGCTCTGAACCTTCCTGTTATGAAGCCACATCTCGGTGCTCTGCTGCTCGTCGCTGTAGCCCTCTGTCCACAATGAGTGGAGAAGCTGAGCACTTCTTGTGACAGTAATCCCCCCAAATCCTCCCCTCCAGTGATTCATTGAGATAAATGCTTCTAAAGAGCAGCAGTGATATGTGACGCCGTCTTCTCTTTTGTTTCTTTTAATCTCTCCTCTGTTGGGTTTGTGTCTGCTCGTCTCGTGTACCCATCTGGCTCTTTATTCTTTATTCTATTCTCACCATCTTAAAGTGAGGCAGGTGTCGGGACAGGCTTAGATCTTTGCTGATTTGTTTTGGCAGCACCTTTGGTCATTGCTAAGTTACAGGAACAATGTGCTTACTTAAAATAATAGTTCCTCAGTTTAGCTTGTTTGGGTTTGGCGTCACTTTGTGGACTTTGAAACCGATCGATCGATGACAGAATCACGTGTCACAGTCGCATCAGAGTTTCTATTGGTCGAAAAGCGGTCGTGGATTAGTGCTGAGACCAGCAGGTTGTCCAAAGATGGACGCCTCGCTGCAGACCAGCGGGGGGGCTTCACTAAACGAGCTCCAAACTTTGTGTGTGTGTGTGTGTGTGTGTGTGTGTGTGTGTGTGTGTGTGTGTGTGTGTGTGTGTGTGTGTGTGTGTGTGTGTGTGTGTGTGTGTGTGTGTGTGTGTGTGTGTGTGTGTGTGTGTGTGTGTGTGTGTGTGTGTGTGTGTTAGGGCTGGGCTTTGACAGCAGGAGTAGAGATGATGTAGTGCTGCACACACACTAGCATGTGAAAGAGGAAATACTGCAGTTAGTTCAGCTGAGGCACAAATCTGATCTGATGAGACACTTTCAGACCTCCTCTCTGTCTACCTGTTTATTTATATATCTATCTACCTGTCTACATATCTGCCTGTCTATCTATCTGTGCTCCTCTCTCTCTCTCTCTCTCTCTCTCTCTCTCTCTCTCTCTCTCTCTCTGTCTCTTGTGTACATAACACTCCTCTGAAGGCAGAGCTCCATGTGCTTGCATCCGATTGGCTGCGGAGCAAAAAGATGATGTCATCCCTATCTTTGCTCTCTCTCACACACACACACACACACACAGAGAGGAGAGAGAATGGAGGGTATGAGATGCTGGTTAATAGAGCAGCGAGCAGAAAGAGAGAGATGGATGATGATCAGCTGATTAAAATGATCTTTAAAGAAAAGACGAGCTGACGTTGATCGACACAGAACAGAAAAGAAGGAAAGTGGTCATTTAAGGCAAACATGATGACGGCAGAGACTGGATGGGGGATTAAAATCAGAAAAAAAACAGGGGGGGGGGGGTGTAACTGAAAGAGAGGAAGGGAGAGGGTGAGAAGGAGCCTCCCCCCTCTGAAGGAGCTGGTAATAGGAGCTCACGTCTCTCCTCTCCTAGAGGAGACATCAGTCGTCTCCTATTGTCTCTGCTTCTCATTTCATCCCTCCTCTCTCTCATCGTTGCAGGAACAGGAAGTAGAAAGAAGGAGAGGAATTCTTAGCACCCAAAATAGAGCATCATTTCTTAATACTTTAGATCTTTACAGGAGACGTATGTCTTCAACCTAAACTCTTAATTAAACCTCTCCGGGATACGTGAAGCAGAGCAAGAAGTCTCTGCTTTAAACCATCAATAATTCAGCTTCATCCAGACGTCACTGTGACAGATGTGTGTGTGACACTCTGACAGTCATAACTTTTTTTGTGGTATCTTCACTCATGAGTTTGATGAATTATATTAACAAGTCAGCAGCATGAATTCTAGACCTGTTTCTGAGGTTGTGAGGAAAACTCAAATTCAACGTCTTGATTTATTATGCTGCTTTAGTGTTTGAGATCAGTAGCTTTTCTTTTTCTGGGAGCAAACTCGTGTTTGTTTCCTCCAGATATCAACGAATAATTAATGAAGTAAAACGGCCTTGAAGTCACTGTTTCACTGTTAGTGTTCTGCTTCGTGTGCTCTCATTACAGAGGCTGTGATTCATCATTTGGATAAAACAAGCTCACATATAAGTCTTGTTTTTAAATCACTACCTTTCAGGGACCTGCTTCAAATATAAAAGTCCTTAAAAAACGCTGACTTTTTCTTTTTTACTTAACTTTTATTTAATTTTTCCATTTTATTTCACCAGACTAGTCGAGACTTTTCACCATATTGAGACTGGTTTTCACTGGTTGACCTCTTTCGGCTTCTAAAGCCGGTTTTATATCTGAGGTGGAATCCACATCTGGGATCAGTGGGATGAACTAGTGTAAACCAGATGCTCGTGAAAGCCTTTGTTTCTCTGTATTTTGCACGTCTGATCCACGTCTACTGTGCAGCAAATCCTCCAGACGGGGAGAACCCATCATCATCTCGTGTCTGTTGTGTCGCGGGTTCACATTCGCCAGCGTCTGTCTTTGTATCTGATAGGGGCTCCGTGATTTATTCCCCCTCCTCCTCTTCCCCTCTTTTTTTTGTGATTTATGCGGCACGCTCGCAAAGAGGAGGGGGTTGCCTCAATACACTCAGCTTTATGTTACCAGCAAATCAATAAAGATGCTCCCTCTCTCTCCTCTCTATCTCTCTCATCCACATCTGCTCAGCAGCCAATCCATCTAATGCAGTTTCCCTCCGCTTGATCTCGCGTCATTCCACGCCAGCTCCCATCCCCTCCCTCCCTCTCTCTCCCTCCCTCTCTCTCGCTGCACAGGTGATGTCATTCTTTTTTCGGGCTGGATTCTCCTCCCTTCTCCCTCCTCCCCTACCTCGCTCTCACTCTCGCCACCGTTTCCCATTAGCAGCTGGCTCTCCGCGGCGCAGCGTCCTATCCGCGGTGGCTTCTCTCTCCACGAAAAGGGCGGGAGAGGAAGAAGAACGCCAGCGTGAAGGTGTGAGCGCCTAACGGGGCTGAAGGGGGAAGCTTGAAACTGGGGATCGCCGGCCGTGGAGCTGCACCGCTGGAGCTCTGTAGGGAGATAAAGAGTTGCAAAGAGGAGTTTGACGGACGGAGACGGTGAGCGAGGAGGAGAGGAGCGCTGCAGGCGAGTGATCCAGACTGTTCGGAGGACTTTAAAGCCCTGCGAGAGGCTTCATCAGATGCAGGTGCACAGACAAGCCCCTCTTTTTTTAAACCCAGCACTGGCTCATCTACTGAGGAGAGGAACCTCTGCTTCTGAAAGTGAATCCAGAAGAAGAAAAAAGACTCCAGAGTTTCAACAGGAAATCTAACTGACTTTGGATGTTGAGTTGGTTTTATCTGAACACCATTTCCTGCTCTGGGACCATTTTTTAAATACTCTGCAGATTTCCATTTCAGGAGGTTTTTTCCGGAGTGTTTTAAGCTTCTCTGTTTGAACGCATTCGTAGCAGAGAGAACCACATGAATGGATCCTCTCTGACTCTACGTCTCCTCCACAGACACGCAGCGCGTCTTCTGCCTTTCAACGCTTTCAAATCGATTCTCATCGGCGTCAGCCCCTCGCTCTCCTCTTTTTACTTCTTTTCTTTTTCCATCTCTTGGTGAACGAGGGGGAAACTTCCCCCCTCGCTAACGCTAACACCCCCCCCCCCCCCTCTCCCGTGGAAAAATGGCTTTCCTGGTCCGTTGCTATGCCAACTGCTTGCAGCCGTGGTCCTCCAAAGTAAGCGATGTCGTAATCCCTTTTTCTGGCCAGAGCCTCTGGTTTAGGCTGCTGCGTGTGTGTGTGTGTGTGTGTGTGTGTGTGTGTGTGTGTGTGTGTGTGTGTGTGTGTGTGTGTGTGTGTGTGTGTGTGTGTGTGTGTGTGTGTGTGTGTGTGTGTGTGTGTGTGTGTGTGTGTGTGTGTGTGTGTGAGATAGGGTGGGGATGAGAGAAAAAGAGCTTGATTTATATGCAAATGAGGAATATTTAATGTGTCTGTTTAGAAACGCATTCGTGCTTTGCTTCTTCCTTTTAATGTGATTTTTAGCTGATATCCACACAGCTGCTGACGCTCCGGAGCCTTTTCCCCGACCCGTCGCTGTGAGGGAGGGTGCTTTTTAAAAAAACTACAAAAATCAGCTGCACTGCACTGTGCGTGTGTCCATGTGTGGTAGATGTGCTTTAGTGTGCGACAGTGAGTGTGTTTGTACAGCGTTTAGTGATCTGAGAAGGTGAAAGCTGATGTCTGCGTAAACACTAACCTGTGTGGACGCTGAAGTGCTTTGATGGAATGAAGACGGAGGAGATTTTGCACCAACATTTTATGATTCCTAACCACTCCTCACTCAGCACTCTCCAGACTGTTTAGGAAGCCCTCCTGTGGCTGTAGATTATATATCTTTGCTTTTGTTTTGACAGTATTCAGAGACTGCAGGTGAGGGTGATGAAAGGTTGTGAAGGTGTAAATAGAGTGATATTAGTTGATGAAATTGATGATGGTAGTAATCTGAATGCTCACAGTTGAACAGATGACATAATGAGATGTCATTTGGGACTCAGGATGGTGATTAATAATCATTAACGCGTTACTAATGGCCATGAAGTCCCCATTCTGTGCAGTGAAGTGTAGTTGTAATCATGGCGACATGGCGTACTGTGTTTATCCTTATATCCGTCAGAAGGGATTACTTTTTCAGTCCCGACACCGATACCTGCCCGAGACCGAGTACCGACCCGACCACCGATCAATCATCTGTAGGCCTCACTGTGTGGAAGGGACAACATCAGGCTTGACTTAAACATTGCCTTTTCTAACTTTATAAAACAAAATACAGCAAATAAATACATGAATACACATTTATTGAATCATTATTTATTAGTAAAATATCAAATCGTACGCCAGCAACTTGGTAAGAACTCTTCAAGATGCCCAGGAATTACAATTCCAGTGTAAACCTTTTTGACGCGGGTATAGGGTACAAAGACATGGAACTAAATGTAATACCCGTTCCAGCTATTGACGTCGGTATCGGCCCGATATCCTACCTGCTATCGGTGTCGCTGCATCTCCAATCCGTTGGTTTCTACGTGTAATCCATCTGATCGTTGGTAATGGTGAGTGTAATTAACGGTTTGACGTGGTGGTGGTTTTAGTCGCTCAGAATAATCCCTCAGAGTTAGCCATGGAAGCAGCTGCAGCGCATCAAATGAGACTTCAGTCTGTGATGGGTTCTTGTTTCTGCCTGATCGACTGTCTGCTAGAATCCTGTGAGTCCGTCTCTTTGGGAGCGTGTGTGTGTGTGTGTGTGTGTGTGTGTGTGTGTTTTCAGGAGGATACGTAATAATTGGGTCCCTGGAGATGAAAGGGGATAAAGTGAGAAGATGTTCGGTCTAAGATTACACGTTAAGTCTGAACCACACGCAGTCACAGCAACACTTAAACACCTAAATTATGCATCTCTCTTCCTGATGTCACTGCTGCTAAATGAAACGATAAATTGACTGATATTATTATTATTATTATTTTAGATAAACAAACGTTTTGAATACCATGAATTAATGAATTGTGACCAAGATTTATACTGAGCAGGACATTTTACATTTAAAAAAATAAACCTCTTAATAGGGCTGCAACGATTGTTTTCATCATAGATTAATCTCCTGATTACCTTTCTGATGAACAATTCTGCGATTGTTTAGTCTCTAATATGTCAATAAAAAGGCATTTTACAATTTTATTTTTTCTTATTTTGTTCGGTTATGAGTCCGAACTCCAAAATGATCAAATAAGACAAATAAACAGTTGATTTGGTATTTTTGCTTAAAAAATATCTGTAAAGGTATTAAAAGTAGGATTTGGTGGCATCTAGTGGTGAGGTTGCAGATTGCAACCGGCTGAATACTCCTCTGCTCGGCCCTCCTCTTCCAGACTGTGGAAACGTTGCGATACCTTTCTAGACCTTTGCCTTCTTCAGGAGCAATGAAATAAAGATGGCGGGCGGTGTTACCTCGACTTTACACTCTGCGGCTCACATTGCTGTGGTTCCAGAAGCGTGTCGGAGAACTACGGTGGCCTTCAGATTATGTAAACATGTGAAAGGAGCCAATGTTTAGTTTGTCCGCTCTGGGCTACTGTAGAAAACAGCTCCCAGTGTCGCTATGAAGGGCTCATTCTAAGTAACTTGCAACTTAAACAAAGCTTCTCTCTCTTTTCTTTCATCGTTTGCTCTTGCAGCGTTCTATCCGTCTGGTATTACCGGCCCACCTTTGCTGCTGATTTATCCTCACTTTAGAGCCACAGGTTTCCCTCCAGCTCGCCCAGTATGAAGTCCACCGTTAATTGGTCTGCGTCTGTGATGAGCCCACCTTTCGCAAAAGGTTAATTAAGTTTCCCTTCTTCCTCCCATTAGGCAACGTGTGCTCCGTCTGTAGGTACAGTAGCAATTAAAAACACCGCAGGTCGGGTTGGGAGGGGGAAGAGAAGCAACGTGGAGGACGGAAGTGTCAGGGTGGTCTGCACAGGGAATTTAACTCTCTGAAAAGGTTTTGGGAATGCATTCTGGGATCTCAAGGAAGGAGAGGATGAGCAGAGGAGCAGAGGAAGAAAGACGAAGAGCCGTCCCGCTGCGTGATTTGAAATTACAGAAAAAGACAAAAAACATCAGTTAGTGAGAGAAAAGTTCCACAATCGTGTCATTGCCTTCCTGCTCAGAATGACAGCCAATTATTGTCTAGAAGTCTCTTTTGATAGTTCTGGCTGCACGTTGGTATTATTCACCAATCCACTTCTACCGCAGTGATCTTTGAAGGATTTACATTGAATACATGTCCCACCAGTCGGAGGGCTTCATTAGCTTTTATTTATTTATTTTACATTCTGGGTCTGACAGCTGAAGTCGTGGACTTGCTGCTGGAGATCCAAGAGAACAGAAGACCCAAAAAAGCAGCGAGCATGCCGTCGTTTGATTCATGTGAATCACTAGTTTTACGTCTCTGCAGGGAATCTGCTGCTGCCAACAGGCCTTTTACTGCCTTGTTTACTGCAGACCCTCCCGGATCAACTGCTATGGAAAGCAAACCCTTTATTTTGCCATTTAGGCACTTTAGTTTAGTTGCTGTAACCTATAAGGAGTTGGCGTATTCACTGTGACGTCACCCAATCGGTTTGTGGACCGCTGCTTTTGAAGCCTCGAGTGTTGGCCGTCTGACTGTGTGGATAGAAAGTTGGCGTCGGATGACAGGCTGGTGAAATGTAGGCCAGCGGAGCTGCTCTGTGGGCACACTGACGCACTGAGATCAGTTATGAGGTCGAGATGTATTTGCATCTCCAATAAACAACACAGAGCTTTAAAAAGTGTCTAAAGAAAGCAGTCGTTCGCCGTCTTTACGAGCGTTTCCACATCTTGTATTGTTTTATTGTGTTGTGTTTATGGGCGAACTGTCCCTTTAAAACACGTCCAGCTCGTCCCGGTGGGACTCAACCTCAGTCCACGTCCTCCCGCTGCTGGAGGACTTGTCAAAATGTTCCGCTGCAGAACCCTCTGACCCTCCCTGCTGCCAACATGGGACTTGTTTTCCGGTCTTTTTTTTCGTGCCTCTCCCATGTTTTCTCTCACTCTTTCTTTACCTTCGTCTCTCTCTTCCTTCTGAAGGTCTTCCTGCTGTCTTCCTCTTTCCTTCCCTTCTCGTCTGTTCTTTAGTAAGAGACTCTCCTCTCCTCTGCTACTTGTTCATCTCTCCGTCTCCCTCTCTCTTTGCCCCATCTATTATTTACGCATCAATAATGGGGCCTGTTGTTGTTGCTGCCAGCCTGATGCTGCTGTTGTTGCCGCCCTGCTGAGACGCATCCTCACTCGTCTGCTGCTTCCTGCCTTATAAATCACACCGACTCCTTCTGAAACCATCTGCATCCTCACATGTCCAACCTTTGCTCTCTGTTCATGCACCAAACATAACGTATTTGCCTTCCAGATGCCTTGCATTTCCTTTCCCCTCCGTTCTCTGTAGCTTCTCTGTAACAATGAACTTTAGTTGCATCTAAAAGTTGATTTAAAGTCGGCTACTTGCACTGATTTTGAGCTCATTTACTCCTACTTTTCTTTAAGTGTGCGATTCATCATTTCCTTTCTTCATATTTGCAATGAACACCAGTCCCTTTAAAACAGATACGCTTTTGCTTGAAATAACAGCACGTGTCGTGCTTTTAGCACGTAACTTAACTGGAGAATAATTGTAATAGTTCGCTCGTCTCAGCTGCAAACGTCCCGGGCAGAGAGCAGCAGGTCCAGACTCGGGTTGACCCGGGCTGCTGCTGCTTCCCTCAGCAATCAATGGGCCTTTCCTGAACAATGGCCTAATCAGTTTGTGTGGCCTTCATGCTGCGCTGAATAGTAATGGATCTATGGAGGCGTTGGGACGAAGGAGTCAGTGCCAAGGCAGGAAGGGCAAGGCAGGTCAGACCGATGGACAGGGAGAAGAACAAAGCTGGAATGTCCAAATAAGTTCCTCTATACTCTGCTTTATGGTCTGTTTGACTCTAAATGGACCATAATGTACTAAATGAACATCATGCTGTATTGAAGAAGACCTGAAACTAGAGATTGAGACCATAAACTCATGTTTACAATGTTTACTGAGGGAATAAATCAAGAGAGAAGTCGAGTCATTTTCTCATAGACTTCTATACAACCAGAGGAGTCGCCCCCTGGTGGACACTAGAGAGAATGCAGCTTTAAGGTACTTTAGCATAGGCTTCACTTTTCAGAACTAACACTAATTTCTTTCATTTTTATTGGGTGCAAAGTACATTTAAATGAGGGAATACATTTGAAAGTAGACTTGACTGATCTTCTGTTAGCTAGATGCTATATTTGGTTCAAGCTACAGATGCTAGCCTACCATTCTTCATCACATCCGACAGCACAGAGAGCTGCATTAAGCTGCTGAGCCTCTATTGAGTGGAGTACGCGGATTAATTATTCCTCAGTTCAGTCTATTGACCCTTTGTGTCTCAGCGCCGTGGCCTCGTGCGCAGGCAGCTCCACGGCTTCTGATTAGGAACCGAGCGCCTCGGAGCTCTGCAGCAAGGCACACCTTCAGATGTCACGCTGAGGGATGAAGATAACACCTCCGGTAATTACCAGACTGATACTATCAATTCAAGGATGAAATGAAATGATTGCTGCGGTTTAATTGGAGGAGCAATCGGCAAAAAGTTCCAGACCGACCGGTTCCAGGTTCAATCTATAAATATATATTTTAATTCTGTCATCGAGGTTTAAGTAAACGGTAATCATGCCGTCCATATTTCTTCACATGTGCAATCTCTAAAGAGGTGACGTCTGAGCATTTGAATCTTGTTTTCTAAACTTGATAATATTTGGTTTATTTATAAAATGGCTGTAATCCTCCGCTTCGTCAGGTCAGCGGATGGAAGCTGCCGGCACCATTAAAGGAGTATTAGATAGTTGCACCGCGGCTCCCCTGGCACCTGAATATGTTGACAGAACCTTTGCCAGGTGATATAATGCCACAGCCTTAACATCGGCCTCGGCAGATTTACTCTGACCTCAAGACCGCAGACGGGCCGACTGACGGGGCCGACAGAAATCACACAGGGTGTCGAGGCAATGTGGCCTTTGAGCCCAGAGAGATGGGGGGAGGGGGGGGGGGGGAGCATGAGAGCATGAGGAGAGAGAGAGTACATGAGCGAGAGACAAAGACACAGAGAGAGAGAGAGAGAGAGAGAGAATCAGAGCGAGAGGCAACAATAGAGAGACGGAGGGCTTTTAGCATGAGGTCTAGGATATCATATGCGCAGGAAGTCGGGGTGATAAAGATCGATACGGGTTGCATTAGGCCCGGCCGTGCCCAACTAACCCCCCATAACTCATAAATCACTATTCAATCCTTCTAAACAAAAACAGGCATTGTTGCTAAACCGTGTCTTCCACTTCCCCGTGTGCGTCTCTTAGATGAAGGTCTCTTTGTAACTCTGGAGGTTTAGAAAATAAAACTGAAAAATCACAGAACAGTCAGTGTTGCTGGTTTCGGGGCGTGAAGCCATAAAACGTCACAAATACCACAAACAATATTTATGATACGATTCAAAAATGCACATTATCCTTAAAAATGTCATGATGACAACAACCCTGTTGACCCATCCTCAGCTGATAGAAGAGGCCACACTTCACCTTCTGATGCAGAACTAGCAAATACATGAATGCGGTGCTGTAGCCGATAGCCTCAGTGGGTACAGCGGCACAAAAGAGCCGGTGTTGTGTCCTGAATAGTGTAATTACTGTCCCTCAGCTGCGATGGGCTCCACATTTCAGAATGAAGAGCCCACTCAGGTGCATTAGCATGCCCGAGCTGGTCAACACTACCGGGCCAAATGGACTGAAAGTGAGGCTGCTCATGTGGAGATGCGCGCACACACACACACACACACACACACTACGTATGTACACTGTACCCTTGACCGTCAGATGCAGATTAAACACCCACAAATGCAAAGACACACATCCCGGCCCTCTGCAGTGGTCATGAGGTAACACACACACACTTGCATATGATTCAAGAACACATGCACGTAAATGACTCCCCCTGACTTTATGAATGCAGACTCCTCCTACCAGAGCTGCAACCCCCACCCATACACACACACACACACACACACACACACACACATCTTTGTACTGATATTTCAACCTCCCCCTCCCCCCCCAATTTCTCTGGCTGCCATTATCTCACTGATATTGATCCACGCCTGTACAACCAGAGAGCCTTTACTGGATAATTTTCAAGGGCATTTATAAATACACGATGGGATGGATGCTGATCGCTCTCTGGGTGTTTGGGAGTTTTGTGAGAAAGAGAGAGAGAGAGAGAGAGAGAGAGAGAGAGAGAAACGGAGAGAAAGAAGAGTGTGGGGGAGGCAGACAATGTGTGGTTTGGACAACAAAGGTTATCGGGCGGGAAGATGGTCTGTCGGTCAGTTCGGCGTTGCTAAATCATTAAACTATTCATTTACTAATTAAATATTGTTTATTTAATCGGTAGAACGACACAGATGCACAGTAACGTGTGAAGACAACCTCTAAAGCAAACCATTCTTGGCACAGTCGTACAAAAATACCTTTGCTTCAGAGAAGAGAAAAACAATGTTTTTTCTCTGCTTTTGACTGTTATTAAACCATATTTCTGCGTTCACATTTTCACGATGAATATTCGTTGACACACTGGTATTAAACACAAAAGCACATCTGTAGTCTGTCGCGTTGAGGCAGCTTGGCAGCAGCTCGGAACATTCGCACCCAAAGCAGCCAAATGATTATGAATTCAAACCGGAGTGAGAAGAACCGCTTTGTTCAGCCGTGTTTCAGGCTCACGTCGAAGCTGTTGCTCCGACGTGCTTTTGTTGTTGTCTTTTGGTCAGGAAAAATAATAAAAAAATGTCCCATAAATTTTGGACGTTCAGGAAGCAAAGTTAATTTCCTGTCCGGCCGATGGTACTGAAATCGTAGCGAGCTCCGTCTGGGCGGAGGTGAGCGGGGCCAACATTAACAAAAACATCACGGGAGAACTAAAAGGTGGGGCCGCCCCTCCACCCGGCCTCTGGGTCGACCTGTCGGTGTGTGTGTGTGTGTGTGTGTGTGTGTGTGTGTGTGTGTGTGTTTTCTATGTGTGAAGTAGTGTGCAGCAAAGCATCTGTTACCAGAGGGGAGCCAGGAGGTAGTAAAGTGTACGTGTCTGTTTGTATCCGTGCACATGTGCCTGTGTGTGTGTGTGTGTGTGTGTGTGTGTGTGTGTGTGTGTCTGTGTGTGTGTGCACAAGTAGTGTTGTCAGTATTAAAGCCAAGTGTTCAGCCTTCCCTCCTGTATCCGGCAGACCTGACCGTGGCCCACCTTCCTCAGGGACCCAGACATAGACGCCTCGCAGCTTCCTGTAACACACACACACACACACACACACACACACACACACACACACACACACACACACACGTAGAACAAAAGAAAGAGTTGATTGTGTTCACGATCAAGTTGCTCTATTACAAACCCTAACACACACATTCGATAGAACATTTCAGCTTGTTTTATCTTGCCTACACTTCAGTGACAGCCCGTATGTTTCAGGGTTGTCTGTGCGTCCGTCTGTCCGTCCTTACATGCGTACAAACGTCTGTCCGGTTTTATTCTCATGAACGCGATATTTCAGGAAAACGCCCAGAGGGAATTTCTTCAAAATTGACACAAAAACGTGAACCTGGACTCGAGGGTTAACTCTCTTTATTTTTTGGCGGCCAAAGGTCGCTGTGACCTCACGTCCGTCTCATTGTCATAATATCTCAGGAACGCCTCGAAGGAATTTCCGCAGATTTGGCAAAAACGTCCCACTGGACTCAATGTTGAACTGATTAGAAATTGGACGAAACACATTTTTGGCCATAACTCAAGAATCTGTATGCCGATCATGACGATAGCATAAAATAATAAAGTTTTGGACAGACATGGACGTAAAGGGATACAACCGCGAGGCGGTAGCTCTGGTCCGGACTGTTCCTCCACAGCAGGAGGGTAAAAGAAGGGTATAGAGGGGGTGGAAGGAAAGAAAGAAGAAAAGGCTGGCAACCAAACCTTTACAAAAATCATTTACTGACTTTATCTTGTTTTTTCAGTGGTAGATAACTACCCGGCACAGCTGGTCTTGACATCCTCACAAAGAGAAGCAGGGCAGGTTAAATATTGCTTTCAGAAACATCTAAACACTGTTAACCTGCTGCCACACACACACACACACACACACACACACACACACACACACACACACACACACACTTGCTAACAACTGGAAGGACTTTCCTCTAAAGGCATTAATAACTCCAGTCCTCCAGAGAAGAATACTTGACTCTGCAGGGGTGCTGACCCGTGCTAATTACCTTATTCACTGTGCAAGCAGCAGCAAACTGAACGAGTGCTGAAGACTGACTGGGATGAACGAGCATGCAGCCAATTTCAAGCCTTTACTCACCAAGACAATCCAGACGGGCGTAGTTTATGTTGTATGTGTTCATGTTGGGGTTGAGTACCGATGCAGGTCTTAATTGGTCTCCATAGACAAGACTTGAGACTTAAGACCTTTCCACACCGAGTCTGCATTGTTTTTATGCGTTATTTTAATCCGTCATCCGATAGAATCACTACGCACAGTTACCTTGTACACTGAGTCTATACGTTGAACTGAACTATTTACGTCGATACAATGGATATGAGTCCTTATGAATGAATGACATGAGCAAGAAGAACCCAGGGCTGCAGTCAAAGCTCTACAAATGAGTCGTTTTCTGTCCTGGAGACGGTTTAGGAATGGACCGAATGCTTTGGCTAAGTTGTGTCTATTGTTTCGGATGTGGTCCTTCTCCCCTCTGTGAGTGTCTCTCCTCTCTGCATCCCTCTCCTGACTTCGTCACTCTCAGACAACTGGGGCAAAAGTCACCGGCCTTTGGCGGTGTTGGTGACAGCGCCATTCAGCATCCCGTCTGTCACAATACTGGCACAGCAAAGTGTGGAAACTGCCAACGAGTGGCTGTTTATCCAGCGTAGAAGCCTGCCAGCCCGCTGTCTATCCAGGCTCAAAACCTGCCATCCAATGATTGTTGAAGCTCACCAGCCAGTGGCTGCCAAATCACAGGATGCTGAGATTAAAGTGTGTTTCAGAGAGAGTTCTAGGTAAGGTGTTGCTTTGCCGAATCCCCGCGTGTTGGGAAAAAGTTCTCCTTTCATATGCCACAATTTCAGGCTCCAACTATCGGCGTCTCATTTTCTCTTCCAAAACGTTTTTGAGCATATGGTGCTAAACAAATACTGTAGAGAAAAAGTGTTTTATGCAACAATAACAGAATTTGTGTCAATGAGTGTCTCTTTTCATATTGAAAGGCCTTATACTTGCTCTTGAAAGTACTCCAATGATTTAGTATTGCGCCCCCATAATGTTGTGGGGCTTGTGAGAAACGGATATTATAAAGAATTGTCACCGTCAGCTAACGTTTACGAGCCCTCCTGCTGATTTCAACAAGGACTCGTTGTTCACTGTGTAGCATCATCAGGGTTAAAACAGGAGACATGTGAGTGTCTAACCACAGGTGTGTTGTACTAGTTTGCACATGTGCAGTACCGATCGGGAAGTGAGTGACGTGTGTTGTTGCTATCACATCATTTATCAGCAAAATAAGATGATAAGTGATGTGATAGCGTGATGATGTTACTGTCTATGCACATGCAGTCTTCATGCACCACCCAGTCTCTCTCTCATTCTCTCTCTCTCTCACCTTCCCTTTCTCTGCCTTTGCAGTTGTCACCTCCAATTCTATCCTCAATTCATTACGTCTCCCCTTTCCCCAGCTGGCACACACACACACACACACACACACACACACACACACACACACACACACACACACACACACACACACAGCCATGGTGTAGTCTGGACTGAGGTAGAATTGGATTCTTAAGAGAATATTTGAGACTTTTTATCTTCATCTTTTCCCTCCCTTTCACTTCACCCTCATTCCCCCTCTCCCTGTCAGTCCCATCTTTATTATACACTCTTCCCCTACCGCTCTCTCTCTCTCCTACACACACACACACACACACACACACACTCTTCAATCTCAATCATACGCTGCACTCTGCCTCCCTCACTGTCTCCTCTTACACTCTCTCTGTCTCTCCATATATTCACTCCGGGTCCCGTCTCCATCATCTGTCTCCCCTCACTGTATCTTAATTCAACAGTCTGTGGACCTGCCAGTAATGGAGTGGATGCACTGCTGTGTGCTGAGCCCATTCAGTCAGCTCAGTCGCATGTTTTACTGAATGACGCCCATAGTTCACGTGCTCTATCTGTGTCTGCAGGGAGTGTTTATGAAGGCATAACTGTCTATGAATGTGAGTGTGTATATGCATGTTTTTCCCTCTCCGTATCGCTCATGAATGTGCGAGTGTGTTACCCGACACAGTCCTCCTCTTACGACATCAGACCAAGCCGAGAGTGGCCTCCAGTGATCAAAGCGTTTTGCAGCGGTGCAGGGTTGAATCTGCAGCAGTGCCAATGTTGTCACCCGGCCGGTGTGATGAGGCGACCTGCACTCGTTTCACTCCGACTTGCTGCCTTTGATGCAGGATTGCATGTTTTGATCCAATAATGAAATGCAAGAATAAAGAACATATCCAAAAAATATATGTATATATAGATATATAGATATATCTATATATATATAGACATAAAGGGATGAAGGTGGCAGTAAGTCAGACTGGAATGGGACATGGAGGTAGACGGCAGACTGAGTTAATTACCAAGACGATCAAAGCGGAGAGGTGAGATCGGTCGGAAAGGAAGCGATGCAAAGCAACTCGGGGAGCCGCGGAATCCGATTGAGACGTGAAGACGTGAAGTGTTACATCAAAGGAAGGAGTTAGCGCCGTGAGACTGAGTCTGTGCTCGGAGGTGAACTGCTGCTGTCTGTGTAGTGGTTTCTGGTGTAACAACCTGTTATGAGTGAAGACACATGTTAACAGCTTGGCTTTAATGTGCAATTACGCTCTAAATACATTGTGGGAAGGCGTTTAATGGAACTGAATGAACGCCTTTTTCTCTCGTGTCTATTTAACAGTGCGGTTGCTAGAAAACTCCCCCCCCCCCCCCCCAATTTCTTGTTATAGTGACTTCTGTGAGTCACCGTGGGTATGACTAGGAATGATACGACACAGGATTTTTAAAGGGATTCCAGTTTGTTTTTTGATGATTATTAGGATAATATCATGAATCGTAATAATTTTGGCCACGATAGTCGTGAAAAAAAACAGTATTTCAGCACCAGAAAGAAGTAAAAAACAGATATTAACTTGCATGGTTTAACATTTTGTCATTGAGGAGGTTTGTGTTTGTTGTCCTACTACTCGTGTCGAGGTAGTTTGTCACCGCTGACATCTACAGGCCGGCCATGTTCATGCCCGATACCCCCCCAGTGACCTGTCTGTCCGTTACATGCCTGTATTGACTCAGCTGTGATGTTATGAGCAGTGACACCAAGACATTCTACAACCTCTGCAGCCTTTCACACGTCATCAGTCAGTAGAAATGAAACTCTCTTTATGAATCACCATCATAATGTTTTATAGTTAGAAGTATTGGGTATTACTTGTTTAAAGTATAGTGTTTAACCAGGACAGTTTAATTCGTGCCATACATCGATCTTTAATGCTGCGGTTTTCTTTCATATGTTGGCGTCTCTTATGATTTGTGAACACATGAATAAGCTTTTTGTCCGCCACCGTATTTCTGTTGTACATCCTTCAGTATATTAGTGAACTCCTGAACTGAAACAACTCCTCTGTGATCACCAGCAAGATGAACAACCTCCAAATATATTTTGTATGCCGAATACAACAGCATTGTCTTTAGTATCCAGTGAGCTTTGTTTGTGTTGTTGTTTGTTGAAAACCTCATCAGGATTCATCAGCCTCGTCACATTTTCTTTCATGACTTCGCCGTTTGTCCTCGTTGTTATTCATCTTCCTGCGTTGTTCTCCGGTTCCTCTTTGTCTCCTTGTGTCTGTTGGTGTGCACGTCTCCGTCACGCTCCATCTCTTTTGATAAATCCTCCTACTTATCCTCCTATTAACTGCTCTCTGTGTCTGTCGTTGTCTCTGTGTCTGTCTGCTCAGACGTCTCTCTTTCTGCACGATTAGCGCTGGTTTAGTGAAGTCTCAGGTGTGTCCCACCATTTAAACTAGTAACTGTTAGCTAATGCAAAGCCTAATTCTAGGTGAAGTAGCAGCACTGTTTGAAAATGTGTTTTAATGACATGGACCCTTGTGGGACCGTTAACCGACAGACTATAATGCTAGACAGACCAAGCTTCATCCATTAATGTCTTCAAAGTTTCCCAAAACCATTCCTGCGCATTGACCTACAGTGTGGGGAAGATTATCCCAGCGCTCGAATGCCTTTGGGAAGCCCAGTCTCCTGTCTGTGGACCCAAATGGCCAGTCTGGGCTTTATAGCCCATTTTATCATTGAGGATCGAGGGGGAACAGAGCACTCAGGCCCACAGATAGTTAATCTCATTGTTGAGATTGGATGCAATAAGTGAAGCAGAGTTCGGGTTAATAACAGAAAGATAATATGTTTTGACTGGTGTTGCTTTCAGGGACTTGAGTTGGTCTACAGAAAGACAAATATCGTTAAAAAAACTAACTGCAGAGCGGCCATTTATATGTCCATTGACATATGTTCCCTCATTGATGGATGGGTGGAGGGAAAGATCCTTTTTTGGGTGCTATACTTTTATGAACTGTATGACGTTGTGTTAGCTTGTTGGTCTTGGAAAAAAAAACACACAAATGAGAATTCATTTCAATGTCTCTTCATTAGAACTAGCTTTTATTCCGATATGGCCTAATCCTTTTAATTCTAACCACGCATTCGTAGTCTCAGTCGGTGATACTAACTGATAACTGAATGAACTACTCGGTCCGTTTGACTGCGACGCAACGTTTAGAGGCGGCTTGATCCTCCACGATTGTGCCCTCTCGTTGACATGATAGAACTGTACAGCTGAAGGAGCCTCGCACATTCATATTTAATCTCCTGACTCTCATCCTTAATGCATGAGGAGAATGGGAGACCCCCTAAACCCCCTTGCCCCCCCCCACGGCTCAGCCCACTGGGAGCGGGAAAGAGGAGGATTAGAGCAGGATTAAGTCTGTGGTGTGAATGGGAGCCACGAGACCGCCACAATTATTCACTCCCCCCTCCTTCCATCCCTCCCTCATACACTCACAGAAACTCATGTGAGTGAACTCCCTCTGTCTGTTTTTGCTCTCTTTCATACCTCCAAAACACACACTCTTGAGGACCTTCCCCTTTCATATCGAACTGTAATCTCATCCCTTAAGTCTTTTTCTTAATTAATAAATTAAACAAAGTAAGC
Organism: Anarhichas minor; assembly: GCF_050575085.1. NCBI lineage: Eukaryota > Metazoa > Chordata > Actinopteri > Perciformes > Anarhichadidae > Anarhichas > Anarhichas minor. The sequence continues at coordinate 22,042,360 of NW_027466473.1, read as the reverse complement.
TTGAGCCAATTGATAGAATCAGTGATTCAGCCTGCGAGAGAACAGGAAACGCTCTTCCTCCTTGATGTTATAACGTTTTGAACTCGCCGTCGCTCTGCCTCTCTTTGCTGCTTCCACAGCTGCCAAATGTTGCGCGAGCAACAGGGCTCCTTACTTTAATGTGCTGTCGTAATCCGAAGGAAGATGCAAGGAACATTAACGTAAAAGTCACCACCTGTCTGGATGATGAAAAGTCAATACTGTAACAGCTAGATGGAGCCAGCAATGTAGCATTTTATGTCTGAAAAGGTCTCACCCAAGATGTAAAACTTTTCCATTACTTCCTAGATCGCCTACTTCTTTTACGGGGCTCTTCCTTATTGCAGGTTTTGCGTTACCAAATATCAGTATCAGCAACTCTTGCTGTAGGATTTCTAAACGCTTGTTTCCTCTATGATCTTGACAAGATGAAGGTCAGGCTATTAAAAATACCATAACTTTCATCCTTTCGGGATCCTCGTTTTCATCCTTTCGGGATCCTCGTTTTCATCCGTTCGGGATCCTCGTTTTCATCCGTTCGGGATCCTCGTTTTCATCCTTTCGGGATCCTCACTTTCATCCTTTCGGGATCCTCGTTTTCATCCATTCGGGATCCTCGTTTTCATCCATTCGGGATCCTCGTTTTCATCCTTTCGGGATCCTCGTTTTCATCCGTTCGGGATCCTCGTTTTCATCCGTTCGGGATCCTCGTTTTCATCCGTTCGGGATCCTCGTTTTCATCCGTTCGGGATCCTCGTTTTCATCCTTTCGGGATCCTCACTTTCATCCTTTCGGGATCCTCGTTTTCATCCTTTCAGGATCCTCGATAGTGTTGCGTTGTATATTGGAGAGATAGCTTTTGTTGGGAGTAATGAACTGATGTGAAACGGGTCAGATATGACATGAATACCACTTGTCAGCTTGCTCTAAAATCAGCTGTTTCCCAGGAAGACCCACATGTTCTAAGCTTATTGCCTGAATAATACAATGAAGGTTTTTTCATGAAGTGGAGAATTATGTTCTGAAAAAAAATGTCAAACTATCTAAATAATAATTATCTAATTTAATGCTGGAGCTCCTGGTCAACTCAGCTGCTTCACGTGTTCATTTCTGTGTCTTTGCGTGTGGATTTGGCTGAATGTATTCAATGTTAGCAGGGTGGGAGCTTCATCATCGCTGCCTCATAACTGCTCCATCACACTGAAATCAATAAGTATTTACCTGATGATGAAATTAGCAATCACTCTCTGTCTCCCACTCCAGCCCCTCTCGCTTCATCCGTCTCTGCTTATTCACACAGAAACACAACAAACTAGTAGTGACGAGTGCTGGTCAACAGCAGGGACGAGTGCAGAGAATTCTACTTATGTGTGATGTAGTCGATAACACAAACAGTCTGGGATTAGGTGTTGCCTGCCGTTCAATATGTGAAACACACAATTCATTACGCTGCCGTTCCTAATGGGAAATGGATTTCACTTAAATACTCTTAGTCACACTAAGAGATCTGTGAGTCAGTATGTGTGTGAAATTAGCATCCTACTAAGTGTTTGCAGATAGCAAACACTTAGACAGTAGGATTATCATTGAAACATGGGAGCAAATGTATGAATATGTATGTGGCATACTTCATCACTGAAATGGGGAGGGGGGGGGGGGAGCGTTAATGTTTAAAGTTTATAGATGCTAACTTGTTTTTACTCTGAAGTGATGTTAGCACTATTCTGCTGGACTGTAGGAATGATTTATAGAGGAAGTCTAATGATGGATAAATCTTCCGGTAGATTTGTTTTTTCCCCAAAGAATTTGGAGAATCCAAAAAAAGATGTCCGACTGTAAATGTAGTGGACTGAGTGGTGAATAGGGATCTTATTTGTTGATCTTATCGGATCCCCGTTAGCTTCTGCTGTAGCAGTTGCTAATCATCCTGGTGTCCAAATACAACCTGAATGCAATCGTGGAATCAATATCCAAAAAACAATTTAAAATGGATAAAGCTGGTGTGTAAATCCAGCGTACAGCGCTCCTCTTTTAACATGCCGCACATTAAGAACAAGCCATTGAACTTCTCAGACCCCACCCCTCAGTACTGTGTTTCCCTGTGGGTTTGGGGGAACAGGGGAGTGGTGGTGGTGGGGGTTTAAGTGCTGATGGGGTCGCACAGTACAACAGGCCTATTAGAAGAGAGTACTGAGGGGGCAGCACCCCCAGACTCTACGTCTTTAATATTGCATGTTGGCACCGCGGCTCCTCGCAGCCTCAGCTAGCTTCACACATCCAGTTTGTCTTGACGTGTCTTTGCATGAGCAAGTGTTGGTGTGTTCAGTGTTCGGCCGGCGAGTGGCGATGGAGGAGGCGTGCTGTAGGTTTACCCGTTGTCGCAGGAGGACTTCGTCTCTCACCCTGGCACTGCCCCGATCCAAACTGGTAAGACCTGAGAACTAGAGGATCAGAGGGAACGCCAAGAACGATTGGCGACCTGCACAGGAAATAGAGGTGAAACCCAGCTGCCTGGCTTTGTAGGCAACCGTTACTGATGTAGTGCTGGAGGTCTTGGTCTTAAGTCCACTTCTTAAAGGTCTCGTCTCAGAATGGACAGCGTTTTTACTCCGTCTTGTTTTGGTCTCAGACAAAGAGGACTCTGGATTTTATTTCATGACCAGTCAAGTCCACAGCTGCAGGGATATCAGTAAACTGCCTGATTTATTTATTAACATCATTACTGTCATGGCTCATTGAAAACAAAGGAACATTCCCACAGTTAGAATTCCCTTCAGCAAAGCCTTTTGTACACTATACACACACACATACACAGTATATATGGCGGTAAAAGAGGTGAATGAAGAGGAATCTTTGTCATTATGTAAATGTGGATCTTTGGTTTGTGTCTATGGGTTGTCATGCAGTGTGGGACTCTGTGGGCACTGGTCTGGTCTCAACCACTCACAGTCTTGGTCTGGACTACTTCACTGGTAAACCCCATTTTTAACTTCCTCAATCAGTCACTGAATATTGTTTCTTTCACCTACAGTGTCTGGGTGTAGTGGACCAGTTCTGCTAACCCTCTCCAGCCTTGTGTTGGCAAATGAAGGATGTAATACTGGGACTGGACCTTTGCTTGATCTGCTTGTACACATTGGATAAAGGTGCTTCGTTACGTTGGCTGACTCTTTAGATGATTCCAGCTTTGCAGGGCTTGTAATCTTTAACGCTAGAGGCTCTTCTCTTCTTTAGTAAGACTTTGTGTCACAACACTTCTACTGAGTTGTCCTCTGCTGTGTGTTTGGGGATTCTTTTTATGTTCTAAATGTAAATCTCGCTGATGGTAGTAACTCCCTTACCGAGGTGGTCAGTTAATTAATGGTGTAAATCAGTCTGTTCATTAAGAGAAGAGAGTTTCACATCTGGATTTGATGATTTGTTTTTACACACAAGCTGGGAATTAAAATGAGTTTCGTTTTTGTTAGTTGGTGCAAAGCTTCAGATTGAACTTAATGTGATTAAAGGACGTATAACTGGGATGCACAGATATAATAGTAAGTAACGTCCGGTCTCTCTCCGTGGTGCTGGAACATTCAAACCCTGTCTCCCTTATTTTACAATCCACTTAAACACACAAATACCACGAGAAATATTAACTGTTTATATTAACAACCGAGCAACATCTTTGCAACCACGTTACAGACCAGCATCAGTGAGCTACCAAATATTCAGCAGAACCAGCCCAGCTCAAGCAGCTCGCACATATGACTGAATTTAGCCTGTTTTTTGTTGGAAATTATTATTTATTAGCCATAATTTAACAGTTTGAACTGCTTTACATTACAATAATTAGGTTGTGTGTGGTCAGTCTGTGCGTGATGGTAGGTTAAAGGTGGTGTATTGATCTGGGGACCTTTTGGTCATCTCTGTTGTCAGTGAAAGTTTCTTTAGCTTTTTAGAAGTCAGTCGGCTGCTTGACTGACGTCTTTGTCTCTTTCTGAATCTGAGGGGTTTGTTTGTGAATGAGCTCTATGCAATTCAGATTTTTGGAGTGTGCAATGGTCGTGATAACAAAATGGAAACAAATGAATTTTGCCTTGTGCAAATTGTCTTCTTATCGTGAAGTAAACAAACGGACGGCGTTTGAGTGTTCTTGTGTGCACACACAGGAAATAACGTGTAAGCTGTCCGCATAAAAGAAAGCCAGACGAGCCGTCTTAATAGGACAGCCACTGCTTCATCGCTCTGCTTAGGTCAACAATATACAACCAGCCTCCCACTTCGTCTGTCCATCAGAAATCATATCAACCTCCAGACCCGGGTGATCATTTACAGCCGTCTGAAGTGTCTTCAGCTCCGTCCTTCCTGTTAATTATCTTGGAGTGTAACATGTCAAACAGTGCCAAACCAGCTTTGGCTTTTAGGCTGATGAAGTGTGTGTGTGTGTGTGTGTGTGTGTGTGTGTGTGTGTGTGTGTGTGTGTGTGTGTGTGTGTGTGTGTGTGTGTGTGTGTGTGTGTGTGTGTGTGTGTGTGTGTGTGTGTGTGTGTGTGTGTGTGTGTGTGTGTGTGTGTGTGTGTGTGTCGGTGTGTGTGTGTGTCGGTGTGTGTGTGTGTCGGTGTGTTTGTTTGCCTCTGTTGAACTCACATCCTCCTCTCTATTTTTTTTCTCATTCCGTCTTTCTACCACTTCCTGTCTGTCTGAACAGCTTCCTGCTGACCTCAATAAGATGCACCTAACAGACCACGCCCATCAGCAGGTGATGCACATGCCTCCCAGCCAATCAGGATGCAGCATCGCCAGCGACTCGGGGAGCAGCAGCCTATCAGACATTTACCAGGTGGGGACTTCATTACAAGTTTAAATCATTTTATCGTAGTATTTTTCTCTTGTGTTCCTTATTTAGACTGCACTGTTAATATGTGCACACATGTTTACAGTTTGGGGGTTATTACATTATTAAATCACGGCTTATTGATGAAACATCAGTTTTTTTTTCTCACTTTGCCATTTTTTCCCCTCTAACTCTACTCTTAAAATCTAATTGTAGGAATATCGTTTTCCTTTTACCGTCAATTAAAAAAAGAAAAGCTTTGAATGGACATAGAATGAACTGTTCCTCTTCCCTGCCACCGTTATCTCATTAAACACAAAGAGTAATGAAGCGTTTTACTGATGGAGGATTCTCCCCAGCCTGATCTCCTCCAGCTCTTTCTACCTGCAGTACATCCGTCAACCCCTCCGCTCCTCCCTCCTTGTAATCCTCGGCGTCTCGCTAATTATTGTGCATCAGTCGTGCATCCTGGTGATCCGTCTCCCTCTGCGGACGAAAGGTCACACGCAGCAAATGAAGCTAACCTTTGGAGCTCTGTTTATACCTGCGCTAAAGGTATAGGAGCCGTCACATCGACGGTGCAGCCCGGCTCAGAACAACCATTGTGCAGCTCTTCCTTTGGTCTGCAGCAAAGACACGGACATTTAGAGACTATGACATGTAGTGCACATCACTTGTGCAGATGATGTCAGACGTTCTGCTTGATTGATTGAGGTTTCCCTAAACAGGAATGTCAGGAATCCTTCTGTGAGGGGAAACTGTAGGAGATTATTTTACCTCAGGAAACGTCCCATTTCCTCCCGGTGCTCACAATAGTTGACATTACATAAACATACATATCAGCTAAAACAAGGCAAACACACATGCTCAGGAGATTTTTTGAATGTGTTTATTGTGTCCTTTAAATGTCCGCAGACTAGGAAGCTCTTTCTTTAGTTGCTTTTATTACGATCACCCATCTTAATGCACAGAGTGTAAAATAAGCCTCTCTCCTCTTGTATCACAGCGTTCAATAGCTCAGTGTGCTGTGGAATGAAATGCCTCTCTTGATTGTAAGGTAATTCAATAATGTATATTAATAATAATCCATAAAAGGGTACATGACAAGGCCGTCATCTCATTTTAATCCCTAAACTCTCCTAATCTCCCCTCTGTGCACAGAGAGTCGTGATAAAGCCAAGGAGCGTATTAATATTACCTTTCGGTGCTGACTCTTCCTCACAGGGTGCTGCAGTATTTGAGCTCCCCTCTGACATGTTTGTGTATGTTTTAAGGGGTTGGGCGGGGCTCTCATTTGACATCAGCTTGTTAGCATTGTTAGCATTCATCGTTAGAACTGATGAGGGCCATTAGCCTCAAACTAATGAGCTCGTTACAAGTTAATGAGCTGGTTTCATCAATGGACACAAAACTAATGAGCAGCTTTGTTTCAGCGAGGAATCTTAACAATGCCAATATTATTATTTATTTACTTTAATAGGGGTGGTCGTTGTATTATATTCATATACGATATACTGAAATATCATTTTATGTGCAATATGGCACAAAAGTTATCAAGATGTTCCGCACTACGGTCCCATAAAGTGCTGCAGGAATGAGTCCTAAAACCAGGAAGTGAGTTACACTTCCGGTTCCCTCGTCTCAAAGTGGCCTGAAATAAGGTCTGTGGTTAACACAAGATTAAGAGATTTCATCGTTTTGTTCTCTTATGAAATACGCTAGTCTTAAAAAAGTGGCTAAATGAGACGAGGAAACGTTAGCCTTTTACTTCTGACGATTCACGCTTCAAAAAGCTTAACAGTGGTGTTCGTTTGATTACATGTACCTGATTTACAGATGTTCCTGATGTGAATCTATGGGGGAAAAGTTGTTTTTGGCCCGATGGTATCAAGTTTTAATTCCACAGTTTTACCTCTAAATAAAAGCTGTCATCTGTATCTTCAGAGCTCTTCCTGTCGACTTGAAGCAGACTATTCCCCACGAGGCAAAGTATTATGAGAGTAATGTAGAGAAAGAATGACTCACAGAGCAATAACATAAAACTAGTTACTAAGTCATAAAACAAGGAGTCGATGAATGATGTAATCCATTACTCATTGTCAGGGGAATGTTAACTCTCGATAGAGAAAACGGACTAAAATGACATCATTCAGATATTTTTACTTCCTTATCTGCCCCCCCCCCCCCCCCCCCCCCCCCCCCCCCCCGCCTGTCTGCGAGTGTTTGCAGATTGATGTAAGTCCGGTCAGCCCGGGTCAGACGCTTAACACTTGGTCCTGAGATTAGATATTTATCACACGGATGTGATCCCATCAGCTCGGCGCTGACCCGGCTCTCTGTTTGTTTACAGCCGTCTTAAAGCGCCGACCCGCCAGTCGGCTGAGGTCCTCAGCTGTCAGAGCAACAAACGCTTTTGGTTACGACTTTGCCTTCTTCTTTTTTTTAACAGCTTTTCTTGCCTCCTCCTGTTCTCTCGTCTCATATTCCTCCCCTCTGCCCTTTCCTTTCTTCACATCTCTCCTGTCTGTCACACTCCATCCTCCTATTGTTCTCCGTCCCTCCCTCATCCCGCTACTCTCCTCTGTGCTTCTCCCTGCTTTCTTTCATCTCTCGGCTGTACGATGAACCTCTCTGCATCCCGCCCTCATTCTTCTGTCTCCGGTGTAAAACGTGGGCAGATCTGATGTCCCTCGTCTCGAGGAAATGTCCTCCTTGCTCAAACTCAGCCGGAGACCAGGGGAATTGGACTGAAAGGGAACATCCTGCATTCTGAATGAACTGGGCTCTCAAAAGCACTAAAAGATACAGTATGTCCGTGGCAGAAGGCGAGGTGTTACTGCACCAGCGCTCCTACCCATCACCTCAATGCTTCTCTTCTCCAACAAAGAAATTGAAGGCGTCTTTTCTGCAGGATTTTAACGACCTTCATAACAGTTTTCTCTCTTGTTGGGAACCATGAAAGGATCATTTATTGTCGACATCGAAATTTTATTTGCATCATGAAGAATGTAAATAGCAGCAACAAAAACAAATCTCTGCGCAGATAATATGGCCGACATTGAGCAGCAAGCATCACCGATGATGTAAACACAGAGTCCACCTCCTCTCGTCCCACCGGAGTCCTGCATCAAGTGCAGCTTGACCCACAATGGTGATCCAAGTCTCTGTAAAGGCTTTCGCCTGGAGTCTTATCTCATGCGTCTTATTTTCCTGCGATCGAACATTAATCAGGCTGGGTAGTGGAGTAGTCTCGGGTCCTAGCTGGGTTAGCTTAGCATCCATGCGGGCTCTCCTCCCTCTGCTCTCTGGGACACTTCGGGGGCTTCTGGTCCGGCAGGTTCTGGCTGGTCGTCTCAAAGCCCGCTGCACTTAATCCCCACACTTCCTTTCCCCCATGTTGATGAATGTATTCTGTCATAGAGCTCCAGTAATAAACACGAAAAAACCAACACATTTAGACAAAAACAAATGTAGTACTTTCGTAGTACTTTAAGTGTTCTTCTGTCTTTCTCTGCACAGTGTTGGCCCGATGAATACATGAGAAAAAATTCCTTGAAGACTCAGAAATCAGAGGTGACGCAAAAGGAAAATATATATTTTGTTGTTGAGATGTTTGATTCGATTGTCTTTTAGTGTCCACTCGGGTTAATATATAATATATATTAACTATATATTATATCATTAATATTAATATATATATATGGAGTATTTCTCCTTCCCTTTGAGCTGCTTTGGTTCTGCAGAAGAGATGTGCATCAATAAATCAGGATAGCTCTGTTTTATTAAGTTAATCGTTCATTATTGGTGTCAAAGAAAATAAAATCAGGATTCACTTTTTATCTCGGACAGGAAAATATGTTGTTCTTATCTTGTAGATCAAATGAATGCAGAGCGGAGTAGCTTGTGTGTTTTAAAAGTCTGACTTAATTTATGTAAACAAGAGTGAACCTGTGCCTGAACTCCGGATGGACCGTTAGCTTAATCCCCTTCCCTCCAGAGAAACCTATAAAACCCATCGGCCAGGTACCAGATCTCCACAGAACCCAAGAGCTCCGGTGCATTGTTGGTGAGGGAGTTCATCCGGTAGTGTGGAGGGCAGGAAGTCAACTCTTTCCCACCAGCTTCAGTCCACTCTTCTCAATCAATACTACCCAAATGTATCGGTGCCTCTGAGATAATGTCCCGGGGGTTTCTGCAAGAATGACATGTTTCTGCAGTAGAATGGTGAGCACGTCTGTTCTGGAAACTGCTCAGAAAACTCCCTTTTTGTCAGGATGCCTTAATAGCCTGGCTGGTTTCTTTATACAAATAAAATGAGTCATTTTAAGAACGAAACGGAGGCGGAGCTAAATGTCTGAAGGCCTACCTGCTAGAGCTGACAGATGGCCTGCAATGCTGCCACCACCACCGAGGAGCTCCTCTCTCCACCTCTAGGTTAATGGTTCAATTCCCACCTGACCTAAAAGCCCCCATGCCCCTTTCAGAGCCAACCATCTGTCTGCCCCGCACAGAGGAAATATGGTTAAATATGAATTATTACTGCTGGATTTAAATATCTGGCTGTTCGCCTCTGTTTTCTAGCGTTCAGCTCAGGGTCACAGGTACAGCTGCTCATTCCAAGGTTCTTCTAAATGCTCTGTGTGGATGATGTATCACTGAACATCCACATCAAATAAAAGGGGAATGGAATAGAGCCGTGAAGTTAGAGTGAATACGTGACAGCTGAATTATTTTACAAATTTCACTCCAACGAAAAGACATATTTCTTTCCAAAGCCGAGTAACCGTTTGATTCCATGACATGACATGAAACCACCGGAAGGCTTTTTACCAAACCTCTGTGCTGCCTTCTCCACCGTCTTTGCTGCAGGCCACAGAGAGCGACCTGGGGGACGTGGACCTGTCCGGACTTCCAGAGGCTGCGGTGGACAGCGAGGAAGAGGAGGAGGAAGACGAGGACCTGGAGAGAGCTTCAGACACTCTTCTGGGCCGAGACCTGGTCCGAGAGTGTCTGGAAAAAGACCCGGCCGACCGCAACGACGACGACATCGGTGAGTCTACCGTCTAAAACGTCATAATGTCGTAGTAATGTTTTTTAGAACGGTGAAATACCTTGAAAAATGTTTTCTTACTTAACTACAAGCAACTGAAAAGTGAAGTTAATGCTGGTTTAGGACGCCAGTCCACCAATGGGAGACATCACACTGACTACGGCCACTTCTTCTATCGTCTGTCCCTACTTACAGTGAACTGAAGCACTTATACAGTATGTGCCCAAATGTCACTCTCGGACTGTCAGTTACTATTTTAGACTTCACATACTGGAGATACAGACGACATCTATCATTCAGTGAGCTCAGTGGAGACACACCTCCCACTAAAAAGCCCCCTCGCAGTGCTCTCCAAACAGCTGTGCCCTTCCACTGTGTATCTGTAAGCAGGCAATCAGAGAGACGTCCTCATTAGCGGGACCCAGTTGGGGTCCTGGAGGAGAAGGTGACCACATCACAGGGCTGAGATGAGTTGTGAAGGCCCGGCCCGCTGGGAGGTCGCTGGTCTCACTCGGCTCATTCAGAGGAAGGAGTTGAGGGGAGGACGTGACCGAGTTCAACCCCGGCTCACAGAGTGTCTGAAAAGCATGAATGAATAGAAAAAATGAATGAATTAATAAGGTTCAGTTTTACAAGTATGAGACGTTTGCTTGTGAACAGTAGATATGGAGGATGTGTTCTTTAAAGAGATATTTAGTTAAATGACAGATTTTGAAGACACTACAGGTATATAGGGTAAAATATATAAATGAATTAATAGATATCACCATGAAACTTCACCAGTTAATCACTGACATCAAGAGGATTCATTTCTGTATTACAAGTTTTCTGAAATGTTATGTTTAAATATGCAAATGAGGCGTTATGTAATGGTAACATTTGGTGAATTTAGGAGAAATCTACAGACGCAAACAGACAAAGTAGTAAAATAAACACCTAAATGTGTATTTATGATGTTTTCTTTCCACTAGTCTGAAAGAAGACGTGTTATTGAAGCAAAATAGCCCAAAATCTCAAAATGGATCCGTGCATGAAGAACACAGTTCTTCCCTGGGGTTCCTCCTTTTATAGAGCGAAGGAAAGTGACGAAGAGGAAGAGAGGAAGTGAACGAGGCGATTAACAGCAGGGGAATAAAAGGGAGCCGCTTCGCTGAAGCTCGGTCACTCTGTTCTCAGACACAGTGCAGAACATCTGTATGGGAGGAACACGGTGCAGATCCTCATTAGGCAGGAAAATCCGAAGCACTTATTAAATATGCACTGGTCTTTATTAAGATGATCTGTGATCTGTGTGTGTCTTATCATGATGTTTCATTCCTGAACGGTTATAGGGTGTTGGGCTTTTCAGGAAAATAGATAAATACCGTATAGTACAGATGCTTTCTTTATCAAAGCCTTGAGAGGACAGTTTCAACATTATCTCATTTAATTGCTTTCTTCTCTCCCCCCCTTCATCCCTTTTTGTGCCTAAACAGAGCAACTACTGGAGTTCATGCACCAGCTGCCCGCCTTCGCCAACATGACCATGTCTGTGCGGAGAGACCTGTGCAGCGTCATGGTGTTTGAGGTGGTGGAGCAGGCTGGCACGGTCATACTGCACGACAAGCAGGAGGTACGGCTCAACTGAGAGCTCATGCAGTGATTTGTAAACACGCGTGTATCACAAGTTACTGTGAAAGAGGCCCTCAGACATCGTAGTTCTCCATCACGCTTGCCGTACAGGAGAAGTTTCAGTTAGTTGCAATCTGCAACCTCACCACTAGATGGAGCCATATCGTAGACTTTCCTTTGTGTTTATTAGTTTAAGAGTTTTGATATATTCCTTAAATTCACATAGAAATCCAATGAAACTGGGGCTCACTCTTGTAATTTTACATTCATGAATGTGAAATGTATAATCATAAAGTTTACCACACATTTAATGTTAGATTTATCATGTTCAACATAAGTAACACTCAGTTTTACACAACATGTAAAAGAATTTTAGGATTCATGCAAACTTTATTACCTTACCTCACCTCACTGATTTCATCATTACTGAGAAATAAGGAGAGTGAGCGGCTGACTGCACTGAGAGAATTGAGGCAACAGTGAGAGAGTGAACATGCAATGAGGTGGAGATATCAGTGATGGCTGAGGAGGGAGCTCGGGGCTCGTTCGCCCGCCCTCCATCTGCTCGCACACCCGGGACCAACGGCTCGTTATATTACGCCCGCCAGCATTTCCTCTTTTTCAAAAGCCACCACTAGAGACACAATGCCTCTTCACCGCCACATAACGCACATCATCTCTGCATATTAATAAATGTCAGTCAGTAACATGGAACCGCTTTAACAGTCAGGTGAAGGTCTTCTCATGGCTTTAATTAGGAGCGATGAGAAGATCCACCAGCCAGCGTTATTATCGGCGACATAACTAAATGTTTGGATAACGTGTGGTTGAGGATCTTTTGTGTGCCCCTCATGTCTGCAGCTGGACCTCTGGTACGTCATCCTGAACGGGGCCGTGGAGATCAGCCACCCGGAGGCCAGAGTGGAGACTCTCTGCATGGGCAACAGCTTCGGCATCTCGCCCTCTCTGGACAAACAGTTCATGCACGGAGAAGTCCGCACCAAGGGGGACGACTGCCAGGTAAAGAGCACTCCTGGAGACATGATTAAATCATATAGTAGTTGATGTTTACGTACGTTCTTTCAATTAACGTTACAATATTTAAGAATTTGTGAATGGGAAGATTGTGTTAACTCTATTTTTTCTTAATTTCTTTGTTTGACTGCAGTGTAGAAGTTTGCAACCAGAACTAAATAATCTGCACATCTGAATTACAAGTCATAATCTTGGTTTGTTTCTCAGACGCGTTCACAAATAGCCGTGCAGGTTTCCTCACAGGAGGCTCGATATAGAGCTGCTTGTGAAGCTACAGAGGTTAAAGAAGCCTAGCGTGTACTTGTGGTAGCAGGCCACATTTCTTTCTGTTCACACTGCCCAGTTCCCCTCCACTGTTACGCATCACTTCCTGTCTTCAGACACACAGGAAGGGGCAGAGGTACAGGGCTCAGCGAGGCGAATGCAGAAACTGATGGTTTAGTCGCTGTAGAGAAGTGAAGAGCCATGTCTCGCGTGTGATATAATGGGAAGTTGGCGTCGCTTCAGTGTCGAGGTGAAGTGAAGGATGCTACTGAGAAATGGCGAGTTGAGAAGATTTTTGAGCCTGATTTGATTCAGTTTAGTCAGAGAGAGAAGTAGAGTCGTGGGACCTTCCTTCCTCCGTCCTGTCCCGTCCCTCCCATGCCGCTCTCCGCCCGCCACCATGCCTCCGCTCTGCTGCTGTTCGAGTACCCGCAGGTGGTGCCGAGCAGCGTCTTGCTCTACTACAAGTTCATCCGCTTCCCCCATGTCGTCCTCGACCAGTTCGTCTGCGTCGCCCAGGAGGACTACTGGCGCATCCTCAACCACGTGGAGAAGAACACGCACAAGGTGGAGGAGGAGGGCGAGATCGTGATGGTGAAGGAGCACCGCGAGCTCGACCGCAGCGGCACCAGGAAGGGTCACATCGTCATCAAGGTGAGAGGGTTTTTTTAAGGTGTTTGACCCAAAGTGCCCATCAAGCATGAATGCAAACTCTAGACGTGCCTTACTGTTGTGAAATCTTGTGGTTCTTGTTGCACTGCCTTCATGTTGTTGTTGTAATCGTATCGTGAATATGCGCTGTCTTGTAATTTTGGTTTTCACACTGCAAATTAAAAATGAGCTCATAGCTAACTGTGGTGAAGCTGAGCACTGTCCCTGTCTATTAAATAGATAGATAACCTCGTTCAAGATCCTAAATAAGATGAGACGGGGACGGGCACCAGGAAGGTTTGTGGTCAGGTTAAGCTGCTAATAAACTCCTTTAATCTCACCCTAAACTTTGCCTTTAAATGTCTAACCTCTTCAAACAGGAAGTTGTCCTCCTTTAGTTTTCATTATTATGTACTAAACGCTCTGAAAGGCCTCGGATTGATTAGAGTACCGCCTCATTCCTCGCCAAAAAAACATCAATGCAGCTGCTCGGTGTTCTTCGCCGCTCGTCTCGAGGCTCCGTTAGCACTATTAGTGTTTGTCGGAGCGTTTTTCTCCTGCGCTACGTGGCGGAGCGCTCCAAGGCCTTTTGATCCTCCCCCCCCCCCCCCCCCCCGAAGCCTCCAGAGGCAGCGAGGTATTGATCCGATAATGGGCCTGAATGATTCTCCTGACCGAGCGCTCCGAGGAAGGCTGTCGGCTCCAAAACACATCCAGAGGAGATGAGTCAATTCACGATGGTTTGCCGTTCTGTTTTTGGCTTGGCTCTTCTTTTTTATGACAAAAGTGGATGCCTTTCTAGTTTCTGTTCCCTGTGCGATGAATCATTTCCCTCCAGAAACCTCTGATCTGATGACATTGACAAACTCGCTGAAACCACAAGAGGAGAGTTTGTGTCTCGGACGCTCTGCTGCTAATTAATAACAATTACAAGATTATTAAGACAAAGAAATCAAAAACGTCGTCCCAAACAATAAGGATCTTCCAGAGCGAGTAAAAAGCCCCGTTGTGCTGACAGTAGAACTGTAAAGCACTATTGTTTTACTCATTAGTGGCAGCCAGTGAGTAGCTGTACATTGTCGATTAATCGATTAGTTGTTTGGTCTATAAAATGTCAGAAAATGGTTAAAAAATGTGGATCCGTGTTTCCCAAAGCCGGAGACGACGTCCTCTAATGTCTTGTTTTGACCACGACTCAAAGATATTTAGTTTACTGTCACAGACGAGTAACGAAGAAACATGAAGAATATTCACATTTAAGAAGCTGGAATCGGAGAACTTTGACTTGTTTTTCTGAAAAAAGTTGCTTAAACCGATGAATTGATTATCAGAATAGTTGCAGATGAATTTAACGGCTGTCAACTAATCGATGAATCGCTCTAGTTGAGAGTTGCACATGCTCAGTCTGTCAGAGGGAACGAGCCTTTCAGTTGTCCTGCAAACAGGAGTTTAGTTAGTTTGTGTTTGAGGAAGTGGACGAAACTCAACACGTGTTGGGAAGTTTGCCACAAGTTTGAGAGCAAGGCAGATAAAACATGACTATTATTACCTCTGATAAGTCTTTGATTACCGCTGATAAATAAAACAATTCCCATAGAGGAGAGAAAAAAACTGGAAATTGGGCAAAACATATTAGTGTTGAGTCCAGCCAGTTATTCCTTTTAGATTTGCTTTTATAGAAATCCAGAAAAGAACATAATTTATTCAAATTGGTGAGTACACGGCCTCCTGTGTGCGTGTGCGTGTGTGTACACAGTGTGTAGGTGTGTGTGTGTCCTTGTGTCATCCTTGTGTGTGTCTACATTGTGCTCCATGTATTCTTTCACCCTAGGGAACCCCGGAGCGCCTGATCATGCACCTGGTGGAGGAGCCGTCGGTGGTGGACCCGACCTACATCGAGGACTTCCTGCTCACCTACAGGACCTTCCTGTCCAATCCCATGGAGGTCGGCAAGAAACTGCTGGAGTGGTTCCACGTGGACAGCCTCCGGGACACGGTGAGTCGGAGGGCCGTCGCCTGGTTTTGGGCAGTTTCCTCGGGTGTGTTTGTGCAGTGTAAAAGTGTGTGTGTGTGTGTGTGTGTGTGCACACAGGTGAGTAATAAAGCAAGAAACTTTTAAAGTTTGTGTGTTGGAGCAAGAGTGGACATGATAGTTCAAGTCGGCTGGGAATGTTGAGGTGTTTGTGTGCACGTACATGTTGCAGCGTAGCGGATGCATACCAAGCAAAAACTGCATCTATCTGCACTCCTGTGTGAGTGTGTGTGTGTGTGTGTGTGTGTGTGCACTTTCTGATGACGGCGCTATCAGCACCCCTAATGTTTTGTATTCAGTCGATGGACATTTGTTGTGCGGCTCACATGCCGATCGATACGAGTTCAGCCAGCTCAGCCGTCCTTGAGCCCCGGGCAGCGGTTTGTTCACAGCCGACACTCTCCTTTGTCCACAACCGCTTTAACCTGAGATTAGTCCGGTACCGTCAATAGTCGTCATGCGGTCGTCATTCAGGCTTATGATCTTCAGCCCCGTTCCACAGGATCTAACCCCGCACAGAGCGAGGAGGGAGAAAGAACCAGAATGTGGAGGGAGAGTCGTGAACATTGATTGATTGATGTATTGGTCGGAGCTCTGACCTTCTGCGGAGGTTAGAACCACGCTACCAGCGCTGTAAATTAGCAGAAATAATAGTTTCAGAAAGCGCTTTGCTTTAGGTTTTCCTTCTAATTACTGTGGGACCAAATGAAGCAGTCAACCGGTCGTTAAACATTTCCTCTGCAGCCATGCACACGGTCTTTATTTAGCCTCCCTGCTGTTTCCCGTGTGTTACAGTTCCTTTTTCAGAAACATTTGGACTGAATAAAAAGTCAAATTTGACCATTTCACACGGTCCCACAGCGCCTCGGTTATACTTACCGCGAGGACGATCGTGAGCTGATGTTTATTAGTGTTGAGGAAACTTTTGGATCTTTTATCCTCTCTTCCTCCTCGCGGTGGACTCCGCAGAACTCCTCAAAGTTGATCCGTTTTCTCCGCCCCTCCGTGTCCCACGCCTCAGCAGTGTGTCGGCTGCAGACGGAATGTTGATATCATACCAGCAGCATTACTTTATTATCTGTAGAACATGTCACAGACATGGAAAAATAGAAATATTTATTTTTAATTCAACACTTCCTCTTTCATTTGGTAGCAAAAGGCCGGCGGTGTTCTGAAAAATGCATTGACTTGCACGGCTTTTAATTGTTGTTAATATTTACAACTGAGTGCACGCTTCTTTACCTTTTTCTCTCTAAAACAAATGGATGTAAAACTCTATTTAGACAGAAGAGCTGGCGGCAGAAACTAAACTGTCTGTGTGGACAACCACCCCCCAGAGACGCAGCATTTAACCGTTTAACCGTAACTGTTATTTTCTGTATACAGGTTTTGACAGCATGGTTACACAGTGAGTAAAGATGACTGCACTTGAAGCACTCATGTTGCCAAGCATTAAGCCGCCTAAAGAGTCTCTAAGCAACTACCAGCTCCCCAGGGTCCTGCACAGTAGTTCTTTAGGACTTCTGACCCAACACCGGCAGTGAAAAGTCTCAGCAGATGTTCTTGTCAAAGCAGTTTGAGCCTCGACCGGCGAGAGAACTGAGAGCATGAAACTGAACCGGGACAGGAACTGTGTGCAAAAGAAGTGTCTGTTTTGTGGCTGCGCTAAATGAAAGCTCCCATTGTGTCTCACAGGTTACGAGAATAGTGCTGCTGTGGGTCAACAACCACTTCAATGACTTTGAGGGCGACCCGGCCATGACGCACTTCCTGGAGGACTTTGAGAAACATCTAGAAACCACGGTGAGAACAAACCCCAGTTTAAACTTATGTTTATGTTCTCATGTGAAAAGTACGTTGCTCACCTTAAGGAAAACAAATCTCCCCGAGCTCATCACGTCTTCCTCCCTGTCAGAAAATGAAGGGCCACTTGCGGCTGCTGAACATCGCGTGTGCAGCCAAGGCGAAGTGGAGGCAGATCACCCTGCAGAAGGCGTCCAGGGAGTCGCCGCTCTACTTCAGCGTGCAGGGCGGCAGCGAGAGAGGCTTCGGCATCTTCGTCGAGTCGGTGGAAGTGGGGAGCAAGGCTGCAGAGGCCGGACTCAAACGTGGAGATCAGGTGAGGGGGCATAACATCCAGAGGGGCGCTATAAGATATGATACATGGTCTGGAGGATCTGGGTCTGTCCACGGTGGACCGGTCTCTGCTGGAGGATCTGGGTCTGTCCACGGTGGACCGGTCTCTGCTGGAGGATCTGGGCCTGTCCACGGTGGACCGGTCTCTGCTGGAGTCTGAGCTGAAGGAGGTTCTGGTGAACCTGCATGATGTCATCTGGTTTCACCAGAATCCGACCCGGTGGCTCCGATGACGAGCATTAAGAATAACTCTATAGAAACAGACCATCTTCTCTCTGATGGTCTGGTTTACTGATGGAGGTCTGATAGAGGACCAGGACTACACTGAGACTGGTTCAGAACCAGTTGAAAGTTCCTCACAGGGACTTTAATGTGATTATAGGTCAGTGTGGTGGATCAGCATCCTAGCGAGCAGCATTTGTGTGCAACCCTGGAAGTGAATTAGTCCCGAATTAGATGGTTTGGATTAAATCATCAGGGCTCTGCATCCGCTTACTCCCCAGATGAACGTTGCATAAAATGACCTAATTAAATGTTGTACGGGATGAAATATGATCTCGAGGTAGATTTGAGGTGAAACATGGAATATGGACACGTTTCAACTAAATCATGGGATGCAGGCGGAAGAAAAACCTGTAAATTAGACCCCGAACTGGTCAAAAGTCACAGTATGTAATGCAGTAAACAGCAGCAGGGAAGCTTCTAGAACGATGCGTGCTGGGTGTCAGGAGGCAGCTTCCCAGCAGGAGAGCAGATATTCTGACCACTTCTGTCTGAGAGGTTTTAGGTTGTAGAGTCTCATGATCATCAGTCTTATTTTGAACGGCTGATGTGACAATGTGGTCAAGGTTTAAATGACACAGTGAACGCTCGTGTTTAAATAAAGTACAAATAAAACAGAAAAGGGAACCAGATACAGCAAAGGGAGGTCTTTACAGTTCAGATACTCTGTCATCTAAATTGAAAGATTTCTCTTCTGGGACCTTCATCTGAAAAGATTACGGTTGTTTGATATGATTAACACCAGAATTATATTCTTCTCAACTACAGTTGAGGAGATAATCGTACAGGAAGTTAAACATATGAACCTATCGTACTCTGCGTTTATGCTCAACGCGCTGTTAGTTGTAATATTTTCCGCAAACTCCAGAAGACGTACAAACAAAAAAGCCAAGAATAAAAGTTAATTTTCTTGTTGTTCCTGCTGTAATGTAGTCATCTCGTTTCAGATCATGGAGATCAACGGTCAGAACTTTGAGAACATCTCCTTCTCCAAAGCCGTTGACATCCTGAGAAACAACACACACCTCTCTCTCACAGCCAAGACCAACATATTTGGTGAGCGAAGCCTGAGTATTGTGTACTCTCACTCTATTCCACGTTAGTTTTCTTTACTTCACATCATTCGTAATCATTTCTATCCGTCTAGTGTTCAAAGAGCTCCTCAGCAGGATCGTGCACGAGAAGAAGAACGGCGGCCCTCACATTCCCAAGATCCAAGAGAAGAAGGGAAACCGCTTCTCCATCGCCGACCTCCCCGGAGACATGGAGTTCCCCACGGACCACAAGAGCACCAGGAAGATGAAGGCCAACACCGTGTCAGGAGGACGGAACAAGATCCGGAAGATGCTGGAGAAGACGCGCTTCAGCATACTGCCGCCCAAACCGTTCAGGTGAGAGGATCTATGCAAACACGCCGCTGTCTGTGGTCGCAGGGTAAATACATGAGGATTAAAACCAGGCGGCAACCTCCGGCTCTGAAGAATGAAGCAAATGCTTTTAAAGCTGCATTCTCTCTAGTGTCCAGCAGGGGGCGACTCCTCTGATTGTATAGAAGTCTATGAGAAAATGACTTAGACTCAAATAGACCATAAAGCATAGTCTTTTTATAGTAAGAGTGCTGCACCTGTTGCAAACGTCTTCGTACACGTCGTCTCTCAACTCCAGTCTCGCATCTCAAGTTGCTAATCAATCCATAAACAACGAGTGCACACATGGATTTAGCTTCCAGCTGGCCCACAATCCTCTCTGACTGGATCGCTCTCCTGTCGCTGCATCGGTGTCGAGGCAAGCTGTGACCATCTGAAGACAGAATATGTTGGAACCCTGAGCAGAATGTTAAGCCTCGAGCTTCGCCAGTGAACTGAACCCCACTTACTGCACCTCAGGAAGAGACGGAGAACAGCACGACTCAGCCTCCAATGAGAAGGAAATGGATCTTTAACTGAAATGCTGTCCTTTTGGAAAGTGGTGGAACGCAGCACAGAGCGTCTCCATTTCAGGCACTTTGCTCTGAAGATTTCTTGCACACGTTTGTCTGTGATGCAATACTCTTCCTCCTATTTCACCCCACCTTCAGCCGCTGTAACGTCGATTGGTTCCAGACTCATCACGTAAAACGTAAAAGGCACCGTCATCCTCATCCTCATCCTCATCCTCATATTAGCCTCGTCGTTGTACTCGCAGCGTCTGGAACAATTGAAAGCAATTGTGCAGACGGAGGCTCAGATTCAATATTCGGGCCGTAACGTGCTGATGCAGGGCTGCATTTCATTTCATCATCTCATCGTTTCGTGCCTCTCCAGGCCTCATTAAGCTCCACACTGAGAAGACGCTGTTCTGGCCCTGTTAATTACAGAGCTGAACGTCTGCACGGCCCTGACGAGCTGTAAGCACGCAAACGCTCTCTCACTGTTCTCCCTCACTGCTGTCAGTCTCCAGCTCGACGTGATTATGACACTTTTTATGAAAAGTGATTGTGTGTCCGCCGATCCGACTCGGTGCTCGGCCTCCGACGGCTCTCTGCTGCGTTCTGTTTATCGAAACCAAACGAAGGCTCTCGTTGCTTTTTTGTTTTTGCTGGTCGGCGTCGTTCAAACCGCTCTTTGGTTCAAAGGGATGGGTGGCTGATTAAAGGGACGGGACATGAGACGGGTGCTTTGGGTCATTTGGGACGCATCAGAGGCCTGTTGGAGGATGGACATGTGACGGGTAGAGTCGGCTACCGGATGTATGTGGACCAAAGGGACAGGCTGCTGTAAAGACAATGCAGGTTTAAAGATATGCACACACAATCTGAACACTGGATAAAAACATCTGTTTCATGTTGTTAACATATTAGAGTCAAAGGTTTTTACAGAGGGAATTTGGGATATCTCTTTGTGTCACAACCTTCAGAATACAGAGAGGAATGAAAGAGCGGAGACGTGTTACGGGCCCTCACAGCGTCCCATGCAGACGCTCTTACGTACACAAACGTCTCACTGCTGCAGCCTCGTTCTGCTCTTGGCCGGCTTTGTTCTCCACTTCAGACGAGCATTTTATATGACAAGGACACGCTGGCGATAAACAAGTCGTTTTTCTGCCAAATGAAGTTGTGCGCGCTCCTTCACACACGTCCCATATTGATCAGAGAGGGTGATTTACATCCTGCAGATTGGAAAGCAATAGAGAGAGGTTCCAGCCTTTAGTCCGTTCGCCTCAGAGGTCTCTGTGATTTAGTGAGATGACGATGAAGAAGTAACCCCATGAGGCCATTTCATCCTCTCTACTTCTTTCTGCTACAGCTACATGCACTAAATAACAATGCCGTCACTGTAACTATTGTGTTACGTCTCAAGACGTCCACATTTTACTGTTTAAATGTAGGTTTTGAAGATGTTGTAAGAAAGGAGACGCAGCACCTTTAACGTCCGGTTTAATAATGAAGCTAAAGCAGCGCGAGGAGGCTTCTGCTGTCGGACTCTCAGAAAGTGTCACAGTTGTAGAACACTGACGAAATACGGATCAGTGAGCTGAAACGTGTGCTGCAGAGAGTAACAGAGTATTTATTATTATTTTGTGAACGAGGTCAAACAGTCGAGTTGGATTTCCTCACAAATCCTGCAATTACCCGTCACGTGCCGTCTTTGAATCTCTGCAGGCGTCTGACATTTCTCTGCTTATTTATTTCAGCAAACCTGTCCACACTTCTGTCAGCCGACATGTGTGTGTGTGTTTACGTGTGTGTGTGTGTGTGTGTGTGTGTGAGGAAAGAGAGGCCTCGTCACTCTGCTTCTGTTATATTTCTGTTGCTTCCTTTTTTCTTTTACACGCTTTTCAATGTGGTCTCTCTCCCGTTTGTCTCCGCTGCCTCAGGGGCCTGTTTGGGTAAGACCTCCTGTAACTCCCCGTCCTCCAACCATGTCATTCAGCTGTTCCATCTGCAGACCTGCACACACACACACACACACACACACACACACACACACACACCAGCATCACTGACCTTCAGCTACATTACAAGCAGACTGCATTCGTAGATTTCATGCTAATTCCTCCGACTCATGAATCCCACTTTTTTCCCCGCAAAGTCAAGGTGCTCCTTCTCTGTGTTTCCTTCTCATCCAACCGAACGGACTGCAGTCTGCACACACATAAAGCAGACTGTGGTTTAATGGCAGTGCAGGGAGGCTGCAGATGGTTTTGCTTTCTTTACGTCTGAGTCTTGTCAGCTCACCTGCAGTCTGAGGTAAATCAGACAGATATCTGTAAACATGACAGCTTTTAGCTGTTCCTGCGCTGGACATCTTGTCCGTGTCCTTTTTAATGGACTAAATCTTCAAGACTTATCCTGCTGCTCTCAAACCAGATTCATGCGTTTGTCACAGTGTGACTGTTATCAGTGTTGTGAGACGGTCCAGATCCAACAACGTCATTCTAGTCTGATTTGAGCTCCATCATTTCCTAATCCGTCACCATCATCCTCCTCCTGAATCTCCTTTTGTTCACCGACCTCCAGCTTATTTAATCCACCAACTTTTCTCATCCCTTTCTCCTCCACTCTCTCTCCTCCACTCTCTCTCCTCCACTCTTTCTCCTCCATTCTTTCTCCTCCATTCTTTCTCCTCCACTCTCTCTCCTCCACTCTTTCTCCTCCACTCTTTCTCCTCCACTCTCTCTCCTCCATTCTTTCTCCTCCACTCTCTCTCCTCCACTCTTTCTCCTCCATTCTTTCTCCTCCATTCTTTCTCCTCCACTCTTTCTCCTCCACTCTCTCTCCTCCATTCTTTCTCCTCCACTCTCTCTCCTCCATTCTTTCTCCTCCACTCTCTCTCCTCCACTCTCTCTCCTCCACTCTTTCTCCTCCATTCTTTCTCCTCCATTCTTTCTCCTCCATTCTTTCTCCTCCACTCTTTCTCCTCCACTCTTTCTCCTCCACTCTCTCTCCTCCATTATTTCTCCTCCACTCTCTCTCCTCCATTCTT
This sequence comes from Anarhichas minor, assembly GCF_050575085.1. Lineage (NCBI taxonomy): Eukaryota > Metazoa > Chordata > Actinopteri > Perciformes > Anarhichadidae > Anarhichas > Anarhichas minor. Next base: position 22,019,502 of record NW_027466473.1, on the reverse strand, counting down.
TCTCCTCCACTCTCTCTCCTCCACTCTCTCTCCTCCACTCTTTCTCCTCCATTCTTTCTCCTCCACTCTTTCTCCTCCACTCTTTCTCCTCCACTCTCTCTCCTCCATTCTTTCTCCTCCACTCTCTCTCCTCCATTCTTTCTCCTCCACTCTCTCTCCTCCATTCTTTCTCCTCCACTCTTTCTCCTCCACTCTTTCTCCTCCACTCTTTCTCCTCCATTCTTTCTCCTCCACTCTTTCTCCTCCACTCTTTCTCCTCCACTCTCTCTCCTCCACTCTCTCTCCTCCACTCTCTCTCCTCCACTCTCTCTCCTCCACTCTCTCTCCTCCACTCTCTCTCCTCCATTCTTTCTCCTCCACTCTTTCTCCTCCATTCTTTCTCCTCCACTCTTTCTCCTCCACTCTTTCTCCTCCATTCTCTCTCCTCCATTCTCTCTCCTCCATTCTCTCTCCTCCATTCTCTCTCCTCCACTCTCTCTCCTCCACTCTTTCTCCTCCATTCTTTCTCCTCCACTCTCTCTCCTCCATTCTTTCTCCTCCACTCTTTCTCCTCCACTCTTTCTCCTCCATTCTCTCTCCTCCACTCTCTCTCCTCCACTCTCTCTCCTCCACTCTCTCTCCTCCATTCTTTCTCCTCCACTCTCTCTCCTCCACTCTCTCTCCTCCACTCTCTCTCCTCCACTCTTTCTCCTCCATTCTTTCTCCTCCATTCTTTCTCCTCCATTCTTTCTCCTCCACTCTTTCTCCTCCACTCTCTCTCCTCCATTCTTTCTCCTCCACTCTCTCTCCTCCATTCTTTCTCCTCCACTCTCTCTCCTCCACTCTCTCTCCTCCACTCTTTCTCCTCCATTCTTTCTCCTCCATTCTTTCTCCTCCACTCTTTCTCCTCCACTCTTTCTCCTCCACTCTCTCTCCTCCATTCTTTCTCCTCCACTCTCTCTCCTCCATTCTTTCTCCTCCACTCTCTCTCCTCCACTCTCTCTCCTCCACTCTTTCTCCTCCATTCTTTCTCCTCCACTCTCTCTCCTCCATTCTTTCTCCTCCACTCTCTCTCCTCCATTCTTTCTCCTCCACTCTTTCTCCTCCACTCTCTCTCCTCCATTCTTTCTCCTCCACTCTCTCTCCTCCATTCTTTCTCCTCCACTCTTTCTCCTCCACTCTTTCTCCTCCACTCTTTCTCCTCCATTCTTTCTCCTCCACTCTTTCTCCTCCACTCTTTCTCCTCCACTCTCTCTCCTCCACTCTCTCTCCTCCACTCTCTCTCCTCCATTCTTTCTCCTCCACTCTTTCTCCTCCATTCTTTCTCCTCCACTCTTTCTCCTCCACTCTTTCTCCTCCATTCTCTCTCCTCCATTCTCTCTCCTCCATTCTCTCTCCTCCATTCTCTCTCCTCCACTCTCTCTCCTCCACTCTTTCTCCTCCACTCTTTCTCCTCCACTCTCTCTCCTCCATTCTTTCTCCTCCACTCTCTCTCCTCCACTCTCTCTCCTCCATTCTTTCTCCTCCACTCTTTCTCCTCCATTCTTTCTCCTCCACTCTTTCTCCTCCACTCTTTCTCCTCCACTCGCTCTCCTCCACTCTCTCTCCTCCACTCGCTCTCCTCCACTCTTTCTCCTCCACTCTCTCTCCTCCACTCGCTCTCCTCCACTCTTTCTCCTCCACTCTCTCTCCTCCACTCGCTCTCCTCCACTCTTTCTCCTCCCGTATCTGTTTTTACTATCCCTCCATGACGTCTGTGCGTCACTTCGACCGCTGACTGGATGATTACCGAGGCTTTGCTGCAGCAGCTCTGGGCCGTGTTAGTGGAAGCTCTGCATTACTGCAGCGTGTTCAGGACACTCTGTTCACACACACACACACACACACACACACACACACACACTCACACTCACACACACACACGGGATGAGCTCTCAGACGCTCAATTACAGACAGAGTCAAACTCAAAGCGACCACATGTTGAAATATGCATTTAACAGAAAAGTGTAAAAAAACAAAAGTGCAAATTTTCGACCACATTTTCTTCCATTTTCTTTTTTATATGTTTCCAGTTTCTCAGTGTGAACTGTTATAAATGCACCTACTTTAAGATCAATCAGCCTTCTCAACAGTTTAAGAAAGCATTATTTAACCTCCAGGAGGTGACATTTATCGTTTGGGGCGGGGCTGCTCAAGATCCTATCGTGCAACATGTCCGTTGATGGTGTTCGTCGCCATTCCCGTCACATGTCTGCAGATCCAGTCTAATGGGTTCATCGGTGTAAAGGTTGATGTTTGCATGTCCCCCGAGACCGGCTGTGGAGCCAGGAAGGCGCCCGGTGTTTGCCGCATGATGTGGCCGCACACAAGAGAACAGGGAGCTAGATGAGCTAAACTCCTCATTACTTATCATTTATTTTCATACCTGCTGTTTGCGATGCTTGTTTGTGTCTCTGTTAGTGTGTGTGTCACTGTCTCGTGTGTGTGTGTGTGTGTGTGTGTGTGTGGTGAACTCGTCCGTCTATCCGTGAATGCTCCTCATCAGTTCCTGCCGACCGTGAAACCGCCTCGTTGGATGAGCTTCAGCTGTGTCCACTGCTGCATATTAAAAGACAAAATACAGAGATATTGATATTTTTTGTGTCGCCATTCTGCAAGAGTAGACATTTTGATTACATCTCCTGATATGTGCCTCCGCAGTGTTATGGGTTATTACACGCTCTCCAGATGGAGGAAAAGGCACTCATTCTGATATTTACACTTAAAACACGAGAAAGAGAAATGTCTACTGCTGCAAAATAAAAGCCTCAAATCAATTTTAGAAAGTAAAGTTAGTTTTTGATGGAGCAGACCTAAAGTTCCTCTCTCTCTCTCTCTTCTCTGTGTCTGTCTCTCGTCCCTCTGTAGTGATGGCGGCGTGGGTCAGTCTCAGGACGACAGCATTGTGGGTACCAAGCAGTGTCGGCACAGCGTGGCCATCATGCCCATCCCCGGCAACCTGTCGTCCAGCAGCCCCGACCTGCTGCACCCGGCCACCAGCGTCCTCGACTTCTCCAACCCCGCAGGTAAGGAGAAGCGCTGACTCGGTGAACGTGAGGGGTCTCCCTGTGGACACTGAATGGTCCTTTAATACTGGTTGTCCCAGAGGACAGCGTGTTGACTCTTGTCCTGTTTCTGTCTCTGCGTTTTGAATCCTGAAACCCGCCGGCAGGTTTGAAAAGCTTGATTTTTATTATACAATCGTGAAGAAAACACCAATAATCATAACAAGAAGCTGCATTCCAAGATGGCGACAGCGAAATCGCTGCCGTTCACACACTAACGGGTGACATCACGCCGACTACGTCCTCATCCTATATACACTCTGTGGTGTTGCACAACTGCTGGTTCCCTTGCACTCATTCATGGCCTCGTTCCAGACGTCTCAGTCCAACAGTTCAGCGCTTCTTCTTCTTCTTCCCTGCGGCAGTTTGTCACACTTGGCTGGAGGCCTCATTGAACAGTGAAGGACTCCTGATCGCTGGTCAGTCAGACGCTGTTCCAGAACAACCCGTCATCCTTAAACATAATCACACGGAGCAGCCACGGAGCTTCTCACACACCCAAAACAAGTTACTGGAGCTTTCTAGCATATGTTTACACACCTATTCTCTCACACACACACACACACACACACACACACACACACACACACACACACACACACACACACACACTCTCTCACCCCGGGGGTCTTTATTTTTTAAGGTGCCAGAGAGCTGTTTCCAGAATCGTTTCCGTCTGAAAAAGATTAACCTCCTGGACTATAAGGAGCCCTGTGGATTTGTGTGTGTGTGTGTGTGCGTGTGTGCGTGTGTGTGCATGTGTGTGTGTGTGTGTGTGTGTGTGTTGTAGTGGAGCACAAACACACACACACACAAACTGTGCCACATGAATCATCTGCCATTCGATCAAGTTTCCTTCAGTCCTCTGGCTTCTCATTAGATTTAACAGCCCACTCACACAGAATAACTCTGTTCCAGATGCTCAACGGAGCGTCTTGTACCTTTAACCTACCTGTGATGACATCATCATTACATCAGCACAGAGGAGGCTCTCTGGATGTTTTACGGTGCTTTTTAGTTGTTGTTTTTTTTATGTTTTCTGGTCGTCCGTCCGTCTCCACGAAGCATTCTAATAAACACGTTCAGATTTCTTTAACATTTAAATTGTTCGTTGAGCAAAGATTCGCTGCATCAAGCTTTTTAAAATGTGTTGCTTTGCTATTTCTCTCCGTCCGTCATCACTTTATATCGACTTCCCTTTGATGTTTGACTGTTGGTTGAACAAAAGAAAGCGATCTGAAGACTTTTTTTATCAAACAATCGATGATGAAATTGTCTGTGGTTGCAGGCCTGATTGTCCTGACGTGTGGCTCACGGGATGTTGCTCGTACAAACAAGTGAAGCCGGAGACGTTTGAGAAGTGGAGCGTGGACGTTAAATGCTGGAATACAGAAATACATCATGTTAAGAGAAAAAACTGATTTTTTAAAACTACATCCAATCAAGTAAAGATACAAACTTAACTTTTCATTGTTAATATCACAGATTTAATTATGCTGCATTTACATCTGCTCAGATTATCGTTGTATTCAGAGGTGAAGTTCTCATTCTTTCTTTGTCTCTCTCTCTCTACCGCTCTGTTTTTCTTCCTCCCTCTCCAACTGTCTCTCTTTCCCTTTCTGTCTCCCTCTCTTGCGTCTCTCTTGCGTCTCTCTTGCGTCTCTCTTGCTGTGATTCTGAACAGATGTTGTCGTGTAGAAACGATGAGTCAGCCTCTCTGGTTTCCCATGAACAGATTAAAGCAGCAGTAGAAACTCTGGTCTTCCCTCATGATGTTTCCTCTGCCCCCCCCCCCCTCTCTCTATTTCTCATACTCACTGTGTTTTCTCTTCCTCCTCTCTGCTGGCAAAGCGCTGGGACTCTACTGTAAGTATAAGCCTCAGTGCCACACTGTCTTTATCCTTTAACCCACACTCCATCCTTTCATATCTGCATCCTTCAGGCTCCGGCTGCTCAGCTGCGGCACATTTAAACAGCAGGTTAATGTTCCTGTAAATATCAGCCACCGCCAGCGGTACCAGAGCTGAACGCTGCCGGCTGCTCTCCAATCAAACACAGAGAGAGAACGAGAACGAGGCTGCTAATGAGGTCGTGTGGACAAAAAGAACAGACTTTTATCACAAAGAGTAAAGCTTGAGAAGTGTCAGGCTCTGGCTGCAGGGACACAACCTGTTCGTAGGAGAGGTTTGTTGTTCGTTTTAGTCTCTTAATAATTAAAACGTAAAGTAACACCAGCCGGATCCTTTAAGGTGAGACACTACAGGCAATTCATACACCCGTCTTTTGTTTTTATTCTATTACACTTACATAACACGTCTTCTTTCAGGCTAGTGGATCTAAAATACACATTTAGGTGTTTATTTTACTACTTTGTCTGTTTGCATCTGCAGATTTCTCCTAAATTCACCAAAAGTTAGCATTAGATAATGCCTCATTTGCATATTTAAACATAACAGTTCAGAAAACTTGTAATAGTCCTAATGTGTAACCTCAGCTACTCTACAGCCTCTCTACTCCAGTCTCCTCTCAGCACCTCCTCCCTGCCCTCCTCTGCTTCTGCACGCTTTCACGTGTGATTTATGCATTCCGACTGTATGATGGAGCGACCGGGAGAAGGCTTTGGCAAACAGTAGAGAGGAGGAGGAGGAGGAGGAGGAGGAGGAGGAGGAGGAGGAGGAGGAGGAGGAGGAGGAGGAGGAGGAGGAGGAGGAGGAGGAGGAGGAGGAGGAGGAGGAGGAGGAGGAGGAGGAGGAGGAGGAGGAGGAGGAGGAGGAGGAGGAGGAGGAGGAGGAGGAGGAGGAGGAGGAAGAAAAACCCAAGAAGACTGTATAGAGGTCCTGTTTGGCTTCAGGCCGTGAGTAAACTCTCCGGTGTTGATGACAATGAATGACACCGTATTAATGATGATAATTGATTGGACGGTCCAGAGGATTAAACATGATTAAGCCCCCCCCCCCCCGGATACGATTGGCCAGCTATTATAGCCGAGAGCCTCCCACACTCTGCACCACAAATCACAGCTAATGAGACTCTGAGCGTTGAGCCTCATAAACACAGTGAGCTCTGCTGCTGCAGCTCAGACACAGTTATTACTGATGAATCTTTGTGTTTCTGTTGTTGGGGCTCTTATCTCCTTCTTCACTCATATATAGCTCGTGTGTCACGTGATTGTAATCAATAAGCTCACCGTATAGAGAGGCCATTCATAACCACGACTGGCCTCTGACATCGAGGCTGGCGTCGATTCAAGCAAAAGTACGGAAAAAAAACAGTTTTTTTTTGTATTCCTGTCTAAAATGGCATAATATGCAGAAAAAAAGGAACAGAAAGCAAAACATGTCAACATCCTTGTAACACACGAACACTTCCAGAGTGATGCAAATCACACTTCTTTCATTCATGCGTGTCTGATATTGAAACACACAATGGATCCCGTTCACACACCGTTTAAACAAGCAGAGGTGGTGGATTATGAGCATCCACTCGGACGTTCTGCTCTTTGTTTCTGCACATCGTGCTCCAGCTGTTGTCATCTGCACACTTAGAGATCCCCACAGAGATCTGAGTTCATAAAGGTGAAGGTAACGACTCTTTATCCGAGCACACTTAACCCTTTCCTCTTGGTAAACAGGAGGGAGCAGCAGCGTGTGACCCTGCAACATGATCAGTCAAACACACCTTTTATATGTAGCCACCGTCTCTTCGTGCCCTCGCTCCATCTCCAGTTAATGTCATTGAACTAAACCTCATGTAACAGGCGGTGTGACGGCTTCATCGGGTCTGTCGGACTCTCCTCTCCTCTCATGACTCTTTGTTTTAAAGCGCTCTGGCTGCCGGCGGCTAATGGGCCGTAGCCTCTTCTTACTCAAACACGGGGATCTTTAATGCAGCGATTCACTGGGGAGGTTGGGGGGGGGGGGGTCCATTTTTTAACACTCGCGTGCAGCTGCTCCAGCGTCGCCACCAACATCAGGCTTTTATTTTGGCCTCTTGCTACTGAATAACTCCTCGGATCAATGAAACAATGATGCAGAGTGTCGTCTAACAGAGAAGTCACTGTGAGAGACGAAGCAGTTTGATTGTTTCTTAATGAATTATTCAATTTGTTTTGCATTCACTGCTTTTAAGTGGTGCATTACACGATGTGCTTCGGTTAATGTTAAATGTATTAATTATTAAATAAAGAGAGTTTTAGTTCTGCAGGTCTTGTAGATTCTTAACGAAGCTGTTTTTTTGACTTATTAACAGGATTATATTTTAACTCAAATGTAATTATTATATAGCACTAAAATAACTAAAGTGTTACTGATGTGTGGATAGCCAGGTTGACCATTGATCCTTGTGTCTTTAGGCTTTAGTGTACATGTTTACTGGGATGAAGTACTGTGTGTGTTTCTGGATGCATCCTCGTCCTGTCAAAGTCTTTGATATAAAAAGCGTAAATACTTTTGTTAAACTTGATGTCGGCCTGTCGGGGATTCAAGGATCATTTATCCTCGTTGTGCAACACAAGGTTTGACCAACGAAATGCAGTTGTCGCCCATTTTCTACAAAAGAAAAACAGAAGTGCATTCCTGGAGTGCATGTTTATAATTTGCATCAGGCTGAATGTAAACAGCTGCAACAAAACACTTCTCTTGGCATAAAATATGTCCGACATCTTAACGTAAACAAATTCTACATTAGGGAAACAAAATCAGGAGCATGCTGGGTAGTGGAGTAGCCTGAGGTCCTAGCTGGGTTAGCTTAGCTTCCATCCCGACTCTTCTTCTGGGGCGGTCGACTCCGCTTTCGGTGGCGTTTCTGTCTGTCGGGTCTGGTTGGGTGGTCAGGATGCCGTGGGGGGTGATCGTCTCGAGGTCCGTTGCACTTCCTCCAATCCCCACACTTCCTCCTCTCTGTCATAGGCCAACACGTGCTCCAGCAATACACACGAAAACACAAACAATTACAACAAAAAATGAAGAGATGTTGCAGTTGTAAGATAAATCATCACGCAGGTCCATGAGAAGATTTACTTCACAAAGAGACTTCACAGCCAGGCTGCAAAGCAGATGTAACGGGGTGTTGTGGTTTGGCTGAACACCGGGATCATTGAACTGTAAACTGTAAACAGTCGGGTCAGCGTTGCGTCTTTGGTTCTTTGCCCGTTTGGGTTCACACCAAAGACGTTTTGGCAGGAGAGTAACAAGCTCAGCAGATCTGCTCCGAGGACATAAGTCTTGTCACCTGATAATATAATAAACATAAAATATGGAAACCAGAGCCTGGTAGCATTCCTTTTAATTACTGGCACAGCCCACGTTTCATAACGGCCACATTATTGGTGCATTACTCAGACAAAGATAGATGCCAAAATTGACAAAACTGCTCTTAGATTACTGTTTCATTGTGTCCTTGGCTTCATTACATTTCCTTTTATTGCGTGATTGGCATTTGTGAGCGTTTTGTGTTGGCCTCCACTTCTCTGTAACCATCAACCCAACCCCTGATCGGTCACTGGCACCTCTCCGCTCCTCTTTCAGACATCCCAGACCAGGTGATCCGGGTGTTCAAGGCCGACCAGCAGAGCTGCTACATCATCATCAGCAAGGACACCACCGCCAAGGATGTGGTCGCCCACGCTGTCAATGAGTTCGGCCTCCTCGCGGCGCCCGAGACCTACTCCCTGTGCGAGGTGTCCGTGAGCCCGGAGGAAGTCATAAAACAGCGGCGTCTGCCAGACCAGCTCTCCAAGCTGGCTGATCGCATTCAGCTCAACGGCAGGTAGGAAACACCAGAATCACACTTCTCTAAGAAGGTCTTCTTCAACAAATGGTTTGTTTTAAAGTTAACGGACTGAATTGTAAGATGCTTTAGCCTTAGATAGTGGTTGTGAGTTTCAGTACACAAGGCCAACCGACAAGAATGCTTGGATCAACCAGAACGCAACGATATGTCATGGTTAAGGAGGCACATTAGTCATGCAAAGAGGCATGTAGTTACTGCAGATCCACCGTGGAAATGTTGGACAAAGAGCAGCTGGAAGCGAAACAGACAATTTGAGAATTTGTGCAGACCTCCGTCGTGTCGAAGGCCCCGAACGGCTCAACCAAAGACACACCGCCCGCTGTGCTCGGACTCAAAGCCCGGAATACAGAGACGTGGGAAGAGTTTCCTTTTCTTTCCTCTTTCAAATTATTTCTGGTGTCGGTTCAAACGAGGCGAGGCCGCTCAGTACTCTGTACTTTGTACTAGTGTGACTTTTATTCTGTACAAGAAATACAGCACATCTTTCCCAAATCACTGCTAACACAGCGGCAACAGTTTGTGCAATACATGTATACATGTATATATATATGTATATGTATTGATTAAATCCTACTAGAGCTAATACTTTTGGGGGAGCGTCTGTGGAAGGGACAGACTTGCAGACACTTTCTTGCTCGATTTAGCAACTTTTGGAGCTGCAGGCTACGTTCAGTTGGAAACACGGGATGATTTTTTAAATGTCGTGTACTCCTGCTAGACTCTGCCTTTCATAAACAGTTTACAATGAATTCCAAGCGATGCTGGTTAAGTGTTGCAGGGATATTTTAATTTCTTTGTTTCAACTTGAAACGTTCACTTTCTTCCACTTGTTTGCCTCGCTGCCGGTATGTTTTTTGTTGGTGTCTCCCAGTCTGACACATCACTGTGCCGTCTTGCTGCCAGACACATTCCCTTTAAAGACCAAAGTCAGTGGAACATGAAGGATAATTGAACCGCAGCCGTACAAGTCTGCTTTAAAACTTTAAAACGGCCTCCCCCCCCCCCCCCTCTCCTCGTCTCCTGTGGTCCCTCATCAGTCCTCTCCCAACTAGGTTAGCATGAATATTTCATCCTCCGTCAGGGGCGGAGGCCTCGGCAGACGGGCACGGCACGTTCTGGAATTATTCATCCACTCGGTGAAATACACACATGCGAAGATATCGACGCAGACAGTCGCCTCCTTATACGCAGCCACTGTATCTGCATGCAAATTAAACTGCTTGTACACACGCATTCTATTTACATGCATAGATTCACAGAAACTGTTACCAAGAAACAAGAAGCACACACACCCACTCGGAGGACACTCGTGGCTGCAGCGAAACAAATTGCCTCACTATGATACTGGTAGAGGAATGAACAAACAGCACCTATAGATAGCTGCTCTAATACTTTACTGTCCTCTTATCTTACTGACGTGTTTGTCAGTATTTGTACATGATAACATGTCCAGTACGTGGTGCAGTGTCAGCAGGATGTCTGTGTGTGTGTTCAGCGCCGTGGTTGTATTTATCAGGAGCAGTCAGACTGCAAAGTGTCTTAAAACTTGCATTCTCTCTACTGACCAGCAGGGGGACAGATTGTATAGAAGTCTATGAGAAAGTGACTCTACTTCTCTCTTGATTTATTACCTCAGTAAACATTGTAAACATGAGTTCATCGTCTCAATCTCTAGTTTCAAGTCTTCTTAAACACAGCATGATGTATATAAAACATTGTTTAGATGGTGTCATAGGAAAATAACTTTAAATGTAGTTTCCTAACGCCTTCATTGCATAAAATATAGTTTTCACGAGTCTGCCCCCCCTCCAGGTACTACCTGAAGAACAACATGGAGACGGAGACGTTGTGTTCGGACGAGGACGCTCAAGACCTCCTCAGAGAGAGCCAGATCTCTCTGCTGCAGCTCAGCACCATGGAGGTCGCTGCCCAGCTCTCCATGAGAGACTTTGAGCTCTTCAGGAACATCGAGTCCACAGAGTAGGTTTCACATTTTAATTGGCCGACGACCCGTAATAACTCTCATTAAATCCTTCACAGTCGAGACAAAAGATTAAGAGACGAGTCCAGACCAGAAAACTGCCAGAAAATGTTTTAGTAGTTTTAATGGTGTATTATAATCTGCTTAGCGCTCGTGTTAAACCGCTCATAAGTCTCTCTGATTTCTACTTCATGTTGCTGTAAAATCATCTCCTCAAACAGCTGGATTTATTCAGTTTCTCACCAAAAACTCCATTTTACAAGATTACAATTGAACACATCATGAACACCCAACACTCATTTTACCGAACAGAGCCTGAACGCATCATAATGTAACTGAATGGACTCATTTCACCACAGATTTGTTGTGCAACATTATCAGGGATCGGCGACTAGAAAACATTAATGCAGATCGTCTAGTTTTACTGAATATCGTCCGATAACGATCGTCAGTAGAACCTTACTCCACACTGATGGTTAAACTGTAAATCATCTGTGTTTTGGTCATAGTTTATAGATTCTAACTTCCTTGTCGTGGTTCCCAGATACGTGGACGACTTGTTCAAGCTGGACTCGTCAGTGGGAAGTGGAAACCTGAAGCAGTTCGAGGTGGTGATAAACCAGGAGACCTTCTGGGTCGCCACGGAGATCCTGAAGGAGCCCAACGCCCTGAAGAGGATGAAGACCATCAAGCACTTCATCAAGATCGCCCTGCACTGCAGAGAGTGCAAGAACTTCAACTCCATGTTCGCTATTATCAGGTGGGCTCAGAGTGTGTGTGTGTGTGTGTTTTTAGTTTGTCCGCCGTGCTGGTGACTGGTGAGTGTTTTGTGTTTTGTGTTGCTCTTCTTCATTCGCTCGTATAAATCATCATCACAGGGTGTGTTACATTTGACATGTAAATGCACGAAGATGCAGCTCTGTGATGCTGTACATTTGGATTAGATGAGGAGATTCCAGTTCGTGCAATGCATAAATACAAAGACATAGTTTACTTTTTATGTTTTTTAATGCGCCATGGATCCATGAGTCCGAGCCGTCCTCTCGATTGTTGGGTCACGTAAGACCACGTCCACTCGTCTGGACTCACAGTCTTATGAGTTCACTAGAGCCGTCTTCGACCAAAGAAAGTCTAAGTCGAATACACGATGATGTCGGCTAATTGATTGAGTTTCTCCATAAAAGCACCACTTTAAATCTTGTGTTTTCCAGAGATGTGCTCATAAGTCACTCAACGTGAAAAAAAGCATAAAAAAACGAGTAACGGACGAAAGAAATCTTAGTGGACTGAGACCAAAAGGACTCGTCTTCTCGACTGTGAGCAGCCGTGGAGCTCAGCATGACGGCGCTCCTCTGCTCGCTGCCGTACAAGCCGCTTTAGAACAGAAGTGTCCGACCTCCGTGACCCTCAACACTCCTCCTCACAGCGGGACGTCTTCTGCACATATGGCTCTCTGATGCATAACCTGCCCGCTGACAGGGGGCATGGCTGCTGCAGTGTGTGTGTGTGTGTGTGTGTGTGTAAGATAACATGCAGGGATTCCTGTAGAGTTTTGTAGCACAAAAGACGATTAGCTATAAAAGTAGTGATTGCATTGACAGTGTGCTTAGAACATGCACACTAAAACTAACCTCCTTTTCCTCCCTCTGCCTCCTCATCCCTACCTCTACCCTTCCCTTCTTCCCACCGCAACCTATTTATCTCTGCCACCTTGCCCCCCCCCTCCACATATCTATCTGCACCTCTCTCTCTCCTCTCGTAGCGGCCTGAACTTAGCGCCGGTGGCTCGGCTGCGCTGCTCGTGGGAGAAACTGCCCAGCAAGTACGAGAAGCTGTTCGTGGACCTGCAGGACGTGTTCGACCCGTCCAGGAACATGGCCAAGTACCGCAACGTCCTGAGCAGCCAGAGCATGCAGCCGCCCATCATCCCGCTGTTCCCCGTGGTCAAAAAGGACCTCACCTTCCTACACGAAGGTAGATGCAAGGCCCAGAAAACCCTAAGCTACTTCTCCTTTCATCTAAGACCATTGAGGCCATTTCTGGAATTGACGTGTCATTCTGCTCAGTCTAAGGTCCCCTTACTTCCTCCTTCCTAAGGTCAATCTCAGTCTCACTCAGGAGGTTTACTTCTGCTAAAGGCTTCCCCATCTTGCCTTTTTTTTTTAGTCAGGTCAAAACTACCCGAAGTGACTTCTCCTTAAAGGTGCAGAGCGTCTATGTGCTGTACGGCCGTGTGAGGAATGGAAAAGAAAGTTTTCCCTAATTGTGCAAGTTGCCAAAAGAAATCCTCAAATGTGCCAGCGTGACTGAATATGAAAGACCACTTTGATCTTCCAGACAAGAAGGAGACCAGAACAAAGATATTTTTTACTTTGAGGATTCGACACAGAAATATCTTCACAAATGTCCCCAAAAAAACAGGTTTCTGCTCCTCTGCAGCGTTGACGTGTGACTCCTCTCTCTCTGTTCGTGTGCTCCTCCTCTCTCTCTGTTCGTGTGCTCCTCCTCTCTCTCTGTTCGTGTGCTCCTCCTCTCAGGCAACGACTCCAGCATAGACGGCCTCGTCAACTTTGAGAAGCTGAGGATGATCGCCAAGGAGATCAGACACGTGGTGCGGCTGACCTCGGCCAACATGGACCCGGCCCTCATGTTCAGACAGAGGTCGGTTGTTGTTCATTCACTGATCTGTGCTTTGACTCGATGCTGTCGGGGGGGGGGGGGGGGCAGTTTCACAGATACTTCAAGCTGTTTAAAGTCACCAGTGATGAGATTATAACCCGATTTTTATGTGATTATGTTCTTTGTAGCAAAATAAGGAAATCCATGTGTCGCTTTAAGTCTATTCATTCTCAGAGTCCCCCTTCACATCGAGGCTCATAACTGTAGTGCTTTTATCAATCTAGATTGTTTTGGTGTGAGTAGCCGAGTGTTGGAGATGTCTGCCTCCTCTTCTATATAATGAGACTATTGGGAACTCGGCTTGTGGTGCTCAAAGCGCCAAAGAAATACTGAATAACTCATCGGCAGTGTCTCGTTCCACAAATCCTGAACTGGTTACTGAAGATAAGCCGCAGACCTTTGTTGTGAGCAGTTTCATGTCGGAACTGTTTCTTTTAAACCGTAGTTAAATGATCACAGTAAGGTCCGTGGGTTATCTCGAGTAACCAGGTCATGATTTCTGGAAAGAGTTTTTCAAATGTAGTTATTTGGCGCTTTGAGGAAGGCAGACATCTCTACGGCAGATATCTTCAATACTCTGCAACTCACACCAAAACAATCTAGAATGATAGAAAGCACTACAGGTGAGAGGAGAACATCTGTATTTTAGATTCTTGGGTGAGCTGTTCCTTTAATATGCGAACCAAGCATCTCCTCTCAATATGTTAATTAAGCCAAGAAGAGTACGTGATACCAAATAATCAACTCCCTTTAAATAATGTGTATCTTTGAAACTGACTCCTCCTGTTTCCCATCAGACAAAGAGGCATGAATCCAGTAGAGCAGAGTAGATTTAGAAAAGACAAACAGGGGCGGGGCGGGGGGGGGGGGGGGCACTACACCACCACGTACCTCCACCAGCCCACCTGGATCCTTCACCCACAGGATCACAGACACACTCACTTCCTGGGTCGATGGCACACAGAGGGAGGTGGAAGGTGTCAGTCCGTCGCTGCTGCAGAGCGTGACTGCCCCCTGCAGACACTCGCCTCGTACTACAGGCTCAGGATGCTCTCACGGGACTCTCTCGTTACGTCACACATGTGATAACGAGGTTTTCTTTTACGATGCACAAGGCCACGTCACACTCTCTCTCTTCAGGTTGATATGGGGAGATGTCATACGTCTGGTGTCCTCTCATCTCCAATCATTTCCTGTTTGTTTGTGGTGGCATGACCTCGACATAGTCTTGTCCCCCTCCCCCCCCCTCAACCCCCCTGAACTTGTCTTTAAGTCACGCTTCAATCTTCACACCTCTTGCTTGCAGGAAGAAGAGGTGGAAGAGTTTAGGGTAAGTTTGTCCTGGAACTCGTTTCATCCTGCTTCGGCCTGGACCAGCAGAGATTTCAGTCCACCCTGCATCCCCCCCCACCCACCCACCAACACTATGCACTCTGCATGCCCCCCCCCCCCCCCCCCCCCCCCATTTTTACTTTGTGCCCGCCTGTGCTTGTGTGTGAATAACCCTTCCATGCAGTGCCCATTCACCTGAACCCAAACCGAAGTCCACCATTAACCCGTTCATTGTTCTCCCTGTTCATCAGTGTGTTTGAGTCATATAGTAGCTTGAAATAATACCCAGAGAGGTTCGAGACACATTCACTTGCTGATGATGTGGGTGGGAAGTGATGAAGATTATCTCACATTTACGCACATTTGGCCTTTTTTATGGTGCTGAGAGTTAAAAAATGTTTTCAATTTGGGTGAAACGCTGCCCTCGTCACTTACCCAGCCGTCCAATCACAGTAGAGGAGAGGCGGGACAAATAGCCTACCACAAACACGTGATTTATTCTGAGTATATTGTGGATTTATTGTGTCTGTCCTCATGTCCTGGACTAATAAAGTTGATCTGAATCTGAACAACACCGATGGGACTCGCTGAGATGTTTCCTAAAACTAGCCTACAACAAACCATGAGAACTATTTACAGATACTATTTGACTCCGTTCATGTATCTGCATCCCGGCATAATATTCCCCATATCCAATCTTGTGCATCTTTTTGTTTCCTAACCCTTTTTTGCCTCCATCTGACAGAATGTTGCTGCTGCTCTGTACTGTGATAGCATGGCACGCCAGCGAGAGCTGCATGGTTTTTTAAACGCTCTGCTCGCAACACAAAGACAGATTTTACAGTAGAGGAGGTGTTTGATAAGAAAGTGCCTGTTTTATTTGTACTTATTGTTGTTTCCTCTGTTGCCTTCTGCATTCATCTCTTCTCTTCCTCTTTCTTTATCTTCCATCTGCTCATCCATCAACACTTTACTCTCCCCTCGTCCTCTCGTCTCCTCCCCCCCCGTTAGGTCTCTGAGTCAGGGCAGCACCAACTCCAACATGCTGGACGTGCAGGGCGGCGCCCACAAGAAGCGAGTGCGCCGCAGCTCGCTGCTCAACGCCAAGAAGCTGTACGAAGACGCCCAGATGGCCCGGAAGGTGAAGCAGTACCTGTCCAACATGACGGTGGAGATCGACGAGGAGAAGCACCAGATCATGTCGCTGCAGTGTGAGCCGGCGTACAGCACCTGTGAGTTCATCAGAACCTCAACTGTACATGTATATAGACCGTTTAACCTCCACCTGGCCTGGTGCACACACATCAGTGAAAACTACATAAAAACACATCGTTCAAAAGCATTTTTTTGTGTTTTGGTGCAACTCAAAGTGTGTTCAGGGTTTAACTGAAGGAAATGTAATGCTGGAAAAGCTGTACACACTTGTATAATTGGCATACACTGCCACCTGGTGTGTTTGCAAGTGTACTGCAGAAGAAAATGAATGAATTAATTGTATACATCATCTAAACGTCTTGCGTTCCATCGCCGCTAGACGGATCTATTTTGCTGTTTCTGTTTAGGTCTTCAAATGTATGAACAATGGGACATTGTAATACAACACAGAAGGATTGACGTGGTTCTGTGTCGTTGATCTTGTTTCTGTTTCTTCCTCCTGCGGTCGCAGTGTCTAAGAACCTGAGTGAGAGACGATCCACCAAGTCGGACATGTCTCCGGTGTCTCTGCGCTCGGCTCTGCCCTCGGGGAGAACGCAGAACAGGGTCTCTCAAGTCCTTCAGGTCCAGGTCCCTCTGATGCCTCTACGAAAGAAGAGCACAGCCAAGGACATCGGCCCTCCTAGTTAGTACTCCTGCACACCACCACCATCATCATCATCACCACCACCATCATCAGACCCGCTTCATGGGGATTTCTTTTATTTAGAATTTTGATCTTTTTGTTCCTTCTACTTGTAGAATATGTTTCATTGATTCTTTGATTCAGGGGTGAAGCAAAACATTCTCCTCCAGGACTCCCAGGTTGACTGACTTTTCTCTTCCCCAGCCTCCAACTCTCCCCAGGTGGTGAAGAAACCTCCCGCGATCTCGTCGGAGGAGTGGAGCTCCAAGAGGCCGTCTGACGACAGCGTGTCCATGATCTCCTCCCTTCACTCCAGCCCCACGGTGTCGCCTCAGGGCTCCCCGCGCAAAGGTCAGTGACGGGAGGTACCCACCCTGTTGGTTTGTTATCCGAGGGTAGAAGGAACCAGGTTACCCTGCAGGAGGTGGAGTAGAATGAAAGAAACACAAATGTTACTCGGGGAGTTACTCTGAAGGGCGGTACCAGATACTGTTAATAGAGAATTAGTCAATGATATTTAAAGAGAGAGAGAGAGAGAACCTCCTTTTCTTCACGAGCATTAGTCGCCTCTCTTCTCTCAGTCAGTGAGAGAAACAGATCTCAGATAAACTGAGAGAAACCTCTCTGAGCAGCTTGTTGTCTCCCGTTGAGGCGTTCGGGTCAGACTCCTGGTTCTCCTGTGCATTAATAATACAGCGGTGGGAAGTCAAAACAAGCTGTCAGACTTTCCTCAAACTTGCGATCGTTGAAACGAAAGCGGCTACAGAATGTGCAAAAATAACAGCAAATAAATGATAAAGATAAATAGGCCAAATGTAGGCCTGTGAATAAATAGATATTATTGTTGCATATGCAAACACATGAAATAAGATTAAAATAAGTCTGTCTCCGCTGCCCTGGACAGCCCAAAACGATGCTCGCCTACAAACATCAACTAGCTCCATCCGTCTGAGAATAACTCAATAATTAATGTTGATGCATACTGTGGGATTACTTTTCCTTATTTTAGTCTATTCCTTATTATTAAGTGGAATAAAAAGCTCACGTTCACCTCTCACCTCGGTGTCCCTCCCTCTTTCTTCAGTGGGAGGCGTGGTCAAGTCCCAGAACTGCAGCCAGATGAACCTGTCGGGATCTTCGTCGTCTCTGACCAGCGACGCCAGCACGAAGGCCGGCACCGTCAGCCTGCGGAGCTACGGCATAGGTGGGGCTCGCCTCCACAAGAGGGTCCTGCTGATGACCAGGCAGCACAGCCGAGAGAGCAGCAGGGAGAGGAAGAGTCAGACAGAGGAAGAGGAGGAGGAGGAGAAAAGTAGTGAAGGGGCAAAGGAGGAAGAGAAAGAGGAGGAGACGGAGGCAGTTGAGAGAGGCTTGTTTCCGTCAGAGCAAAGCAGAGGGAGACGCAGGCGGCAGAACAACCAGGGTGCTCAGGCAGATGTGAGAAATGTAAGAGCAGGAAGACCCAGACCCCCAGAGTCCGCCATCAGGACGAGGCTGATGTCCCCGTTCAGGGTGCTGAGGGAGAGGAGTCAGTCCAGGGAGAGGCAGGTGGCCGTCAGAAGGAATCTGAGCGGAGAGGAGGGAGCAGCAGAGGCTGTGTCCTCCTCCCCCCCTCTGGATGAGAGACAGAGACAAGCAGAGCAGAGAGCCAAGAGGTCGGTCAGCCCGAACCCCTTCCTCTGGCTCTGCAGGGACAGAAGCAGCAGCAGAGAGACCGTCTGACAGGATCGATGTGTCGAGTCAAAACCCCGGCAGCGAAAACAAAATCAAGCTTATCGTATTTCAGAGGGAGTCGCTGTGAGTTGTTGAGAGGACAGCCTGTTAGAGGGATGCCAAGCGTGACTTGAGGAATAAAAGAGTCTCACGTCCACCGTAAATCACTGACAAGTGACGTGAGGGAGAGGTTTCCACCAGCAAACATTCACAGCAGATAAGAAACAAGACATTTATTTTACCGTTTGTTTGTTCTGAGTTCCGTGTCTTTGTTAATCTTCACCAAACAGACAGTAGCTAAGTATTCACCTTCACCTTCTAACCACAAAGGGACATTCATTTTATAGTAATACTCTAAGACTGAATTTTTCATCCACTTTTGTTGGATGCAGTATTTGATCAGCATGTTGGTTAGTTTCCCTGCAGTCACAGTCGATTTGTTTCTGAGGATATTTGTAATATAAACTGTGACTCGTTTCTACATAATCACGCTGTAGACGTGGTGTGAACTCATCTCTGCTGTGATGTGACAGCGTTGATGGACAGTAAGTACTGTACGTGACTCAGTGTTATTCTGAAGTATTTGCTATTAAAACAGAAACGTCACATCGTCTCCCCACTTGATTGTCCAACATTCCCTTAAAGGAAATGATAGAGCGATGACCCTTTGGGTTAAATAAAGTCATCTCCATTCATTCTGCTGGAAGGTGCTTTAGGTAAAAAGGCTCAACACAAACATTTCTCTGTATTTTCTTTATCGTTTTCTCTCGTTCTGTCTTTGCATCACGTCCCCTTTCCGTCCTTATAACCTGCGTTTCACTTCCTCTCTCCTCTGTCCAGGTTACGCTCTCCTCCCGCTCGGCAAAGCAGACAACCTGTCGGACTCGAGTCACAGCGAGATCTCGTCCCGCTCCAGCATCTGTTCGGTGGACTCGGTGCCGGCTCCCGGCTCTGACGAGCGCTGTAACAGCAGCAGGATCTGTGCTGCTGCTGCTGCAACGACTACCTACACGACTCCTGCACCAGCTGCCGAGAGCACGGCAGCAACGCATGCACACTTACATTCTGACAACCAGCCCAGCACAAGGTGATTCACTTCATCTCATCTGTCTGGTGAGGTTCATTAACTCATGTCAGTCTGTGAAGAGGACCTCATGTGGATACAGGCGGCAGCCTCCGGTTCTGCTGAGTGAAGCCGATCCTGAAGTGCCTTAAAGCTGCATTCTCTCTACTGTCCAGCAGGGGGCGACTCCTCTGGTTGTGTCGACGTCAATGAGAAAATGACACTCCACTTCTTCATATGATATATTTCATGTTATACATATGATATTATATATGCCCATCTATGTTTATGTAATACTAAAAAAGACCTCTTGCGTCAAAACCTTCATTTGTAGTTATTCTTTAATCCTCGACCAGGAAAGAGGCCGAAAACAAACATGCAGAGAGAACAAAACACCTCGCACAACAGAAAATAATAATTATACACGACCCTAAATCACAGAGATGGAGACGGACACGGCAGATCCTCCACAGGATTAAGATCACAGGTGACCGTTGTGATTACTACGAGTCACCAGAGGTCCTCAGGTAAACATGCAAAGCGTCCATCTGGACTTAGAGGACCTGCGAGTGGTCTAGTTGGGGCTGTGTTTATTAGAGACGCACACTCCGGGTGTTCAGATTTTAATAGAGAAGTAAATCTAGTCCGAATGGTGCCAAACTGGTGTGAGGACATATAATGAGGCTTTAGGCCACATGGCCCAAATAATGGCACCACACACACACACACACACACACACACACACACACACACACACACACACACGGCCTGCACCGCTCTTCCAGCTGGATCCCAGTTACGTGCATCCCTCATTAAAACCCAGAGAACAGGAAGTCATAAAACACATCTACTGCCCTCCTCGCTCCTCCTTCTTCTCCGTTAACAACTTATCGGTTTCCACGCAGGCTTTTTTTATTTGGTAAGTAAACAGCACACCTCTTTCCCTTTTTACTGTCTGCCGTTTGTTTATTGTTCCTCCATGATCAGGCCCCTCTGTCTCTTAAAGAGGAGACTATAAAAAATATCTCGCGGACGCAGCGACCCGTCTGCCTCTCTGATATCATATGAAGCTCAGCCGGCCCGGGTTATAACATACGGCTGAGTTTCATTGAGAGGCTTGTTTGTCCGGTGGAACCGTGTCAGTGAATCAAACAGCTGGTTTATGAACGCCGACCTGAGGAGCAGAGCTTCCTTTAAGAGCCGGACAGTGATCCATCACTCAGGAAACACTCTCACATATCTGCTCTGTGGTTTAGTGAAGAGTGTGTGTGCAGACCAGATGTGAGGATATTTTGCTTCCATAACACGTCTTCTTTCAGACTCGAGGAAAGAAAACATCCAAAATACACATTTAACCAACGTTCAGATATTTGTCCTGGAAAATGTGCACATATTTGATAAGATAAGGCCTCATTTGCATATTTCAACTTAACGTTTGCAGAAAACGTGTATTACAAAATAAATAATGAATAATTGCTTCATACTTATTGAAACTCTTCTCTCTCGTTACCTTTACTTTTGAAGTACTTTCACACTAAACACGTCTTCCCTCTCTGTCTCCATCGTCTGCAGCAGCTCCTCGTCGTTGGCTCGAGGGTCCGTCTCACGCGGCTCCACCTTCACCTCCTCCATCTCCACGGAGGAGCTGACCCCGGACCACGCCTCCCTGGACTCCGTGGCCGACAGCGGCCGCGGCAGCTGGACGTCCTGCTCCTCCAACTCCCACGACTCCTTCCAGAGCCTCCCCGCCTCCTCCTGCCGGCCCTGGGACCACGGCATCCACGGGCACCCGCACCTGGGCGGCTTCAAGCACGCGCAGCCTCCGATAGCGGAGGTCGAGGCCGCCGCCGCCGCCGCTGCCGCCGCCGCCGCCGCCGCCTCCAGGCACCACTCCAGGGGCTCCGGCTCGGACCTGTCCAATCAGTCGAGGCAGAGCTGGGCGTCGTCCGGCTCGCTGTCGGACACCTACGAGGGGAATTACGGGACGATAAAGCGGCGAAACACCTCGGAGCACCCCTCCTCGCCCACCGAGGAGGAAGGAGGGCAGAGCACAGAGCCCGTCTACAAAACGGTGACGTCGAGCACAGAGAAAGGCCTGATAGGTGAGGGGGCAGGTTGCGAGTTTGATTCCCTGTAAACACGGCGTGAGCCGGGGTCAACTGGAGGAGTAGATAGTTACCGTCTTCTTGTTTCGTGAGGCTAAAGAGCGGCTGTCCATGTTTTACGTCAGACGTATGAACAGTAAATTAAATCTGCTGCTGATAGTTTTACGAGGATAACAGAATATTGTTATAACTTTAGGGTAGTGGTGGAGGAGTTAAGACAACGCTGTGTCCTCCGTTAGTCAGTGAATCTATCGTCACATAGACTGAGATGTTGATAATCGATCAGTAGTTCTCTGAACGTCTTGTAGCTCCTCTGTTGGTTCAGACAAAGCCAGTGATTCAACACTAAGGTGGATTAATCTGGTGAGATATTGGTTGTTGAGCGATGAAAGTGATCAGTAGTGTGTCCGCTGCAGCATCCATCTCATCAGTTCTTTGTTCTTCTTTTGGTTTCCAACACATTGTGGAGCATGCGTAGTTGTGTATTGCGTTGGAGAAACATCACTTTGATTTAATTTTCCCCGTTATTTTTCTTTTTGTTCCACACGACTCCCCCCACTCCTCCTTTTCAACCTTTCTTTTGCGACTTCCTCGCCTCCCTCCCTTCACCCCTTCACCCCCTCCTTTGCTCCATCCCTCCTTTCTTTTGATCTGCACCTCCATCCAGTGTATTGTGTCACATCCCCCGCCAAGGATGAGCGTTACCGAGCTCCCCCTCCCACCCCTCCAGGCTACCAGGGTCTGGCTCTGGGGGATCTGGGCCTCACAGACGGAGTAGTCCCCCTCCCCAGGCCTCCTCACCTCAGACCTCCGGACTACAGCGTGGCCCTGCAGAGGAGCAAGCTCCTGCAGAGCCCCGGAGCGGCCGGCGGTCTGGCTGAGGCTCGGAGGCTGGCCGGTAACCATCACCTCCACCACCCCCACCAGGAGGCCCGGACAGCCGGGTCCACGCACTCCAGACCGCCCAGCATCTGCCTCCCAACGCAGGAGCTGGCCGAGAGCGAGGACGGTACGCCACCGCTCTGAATGTTTGATGTAACCAGAAGTGTTACAACTATATTACTATTTCCATCATGCTTTCATACTTGAATGATCGTGAATCAGATATTAAATTGCATTCAAAGAGGTCTTCAAGGGACTTTGTGAACCCTTCAGAAACCCTGAGAGATGTATTAAATGACCCTTAATTGACCTTTTTATTTTTTACTTTATTTGTTATCTATTAATTAATTCATCAACTAAACCATATTTGAATCATAACTTCTGTTTCATGTATATTTACTGTCACATCTTTGTCTTTGTAATTTGTCAAACAACCTGCCAAACATCGTCTTCTCTTCTCTTTTACAGATGAGCAAGTGTCAGCGGTGTAAAGACGGAGATCTCTCACACACACACACACACACACACACACACACACAGACACACACACACACACACTCTCACACACACACAGACACACACAGACACACACACACACACACGGACCAAGTGGTGTTGATCAGGCTTTGGACTAAACTAGTAGCCTGCCGTCACCACGCATCAGAGCACATCCTCCAAACACACACACACACACACACACAGCCCTGTGTGATGTCACCGCGGACCACAATGCACCTCTCGACGAGTCATGTGACCTCTCCTCTCTTCTCCAGGCTTTTACAATCATCTCTTTTTAAAACCCGTTTCACAAAACAAAAGAAGAAAAGAAACTTTTTAATAAACCTCTTGAACGAAGCCGAAAACGGTCGACGGACGTCAACAACAACAACAACAACAACAACAACAACAAAGGGAATCTAAAGGAAGGAAATAGTTTTGACAAAAGAAGAAGAAGTCGGCTCCTTGCAAACAGACCACCATGTACCTCCATTTTGCGCTCTCAGCTGGCTTTCTTCGAGGTGTTTCACATTGTTTTTACAGTTTCACGATGTTGTACAGTGATTCTTTTTATTATTTTCATTTCTGAGGTTTTGCAAAATTCTTATGTGAGGAAGAGGAGGAGACAAAAGGGATAGAAAGCGACGAATATCAGCTCATTTTTGTTTTGTTTTAGTTTGTTTTGGCTCAAAATAACATGAATGTAGACGCGTAAGAGACGAGAAAAAAACCGAATTTTTCGATAATTCTTTGGGGTCGTTATGGGCCGCTGTCAACCTCTGGCACTGATGATGTATATTTACATAAACACCATCAGCTCCCACACAAACAAACCAAATAGAAATGTTTCTCGCTCCTGAAAGAGGAGAACTGCTGACTCAGCAGAGAGCTGTTTGTGTTTACTTCCTGTCCTTTTAGTCTAACAGACAACAAACGTCCTCTCTCAGGCTTCACGTCTCCGCCTCGCTCTCACTGCTCGTTGGGTCAGAGGCCTCAGCGGCATGCTGCCTCCTGGATGTTCCATAGAACTCTATTATTACTCGTCTTTAATGAGCTGAAGAACAGAATGCCTCGCTGCTTCCCGTAGAGTAAAAACAAGTAAAGTCGTCGTTTTATCGCAGCAGCTGTAATAAAACGATAAATTAGCACTGTGTGGTCGCACACACACACACACACACACACACACACACACACACACACAGCAGGATCATGTGCATAAAGACAGAGGACAGTGTTTACACAGCTTGTTTACAGTGTTTATTTTACTAGTTGTGTGTTTTGAATTACGAGCTGAAATGTTAAACAGTAGAACGCTTTAGGTTCGTTTGAACTTGTACATTTGTTCATAAAGCAGCAGGAATATGAGATGCAGCATAAACGTTGACTCTGGGCCCCCAGGGGCCCTCGAGCATCGGCTTGTTTGTTGCTTCTTATTTAAAATAACGAGCAACAAAAGGAGTCGTCGGGTAAACGTATTCTAACACCTGCGTCTCCATTCCATGTTCATAGTACATTTTGTAGAATATTTAAAGGATTTGCTTGAAAGAAATTGTCTATTTGTATTGAAAGCAGATTTGTACATTCTGAGTCCCGTTTGTTGTGATGGTGTCTCTGCAGCGGGGGGGGGGGGGGGGCGTCCTGCTCCCGTCTCCTCTGTGATGCTTCTGTTTCTGTTGTTCTGCCACACGAAGACTTGAAAGGATTACTGCTAATATATTACATGTCATATACATATATATATATTTTTGTTTTTTTCTCGGTAAATTAGCGTCGTGTATAGATGAGAGAAGAGAGTCCTCGATACATTTTTAAATATTTTGTTATAAGAAATAATCCAGTTTTGTTGTTTTCACCCTCACGCTCTGCTGTTGGTGCCGTTTCTGCTCCTTCTACACCAGGTGTGTGTGTGTGTGTGTGTGTGTGTGTGTGTGTGTGTGTGTGTGTGTGTGTGTGTGTGTGTGTGTGTGTGTGTGTGTGTGTGTGTGTGTGTGTGTGTGTGTGTGTGTGTGTGTGTGTGTGTGTGTGTGTGTGTGTGTGTGTGTGTTCTGGGGCGGTCTGGGCGTACAGCGCATGAGGAACGGCTCAGGAGTCTTCTTCAGAGCCCTGCTCAGGTTGCAGCATTGATTGCTCCGCCTGCAGGAAAGCTGCCGCCGGTTTCACGGCACGAGGATTTTATGTGTTTCTCTTAATGATATTTTATCCCCGTCTGATTGAACCAACACGCCGCTTCCCTCTCGGCTCTGTCAGCTCCGCAGGACTGTCGGCCTCTCATAGCGTCCTCCGCTGCTGTAGGGTTCTATATGATCAGAGTCCTCACTGTGACCCTCACCTCTCACACGTCTCTCTTCATCTGAACCATCTCGACAGTAGAAACACAGACTGAGAGTCAGAAAACTGACCGTTCTTCTTTTTGCACAACTGTATTCCTCCGATTGTTCACCATTAATCAGTGTTACTGCTCTGCATGGACGGCCCAGATGTTGTGAGCAGGTTTATTTACTTCCTGATGTTGCTTTGAGAGCGAAACATTAAGCAGCACGTTAAACCTTTGTGTTATTCCTCTCGTGCTCCGTTAGCACAACACAACGCTTCATATCTTCATTTTGTTTTGTTTGTTCTTTCAGGGCTGAATTTAATTTAGCAGCTAGTCAGCGCCTCCAGGTCTGGAACCACATAAAGAAAGTCATGTCACGAGTATCCTGGACAAAATAATTGTCATTCACGATAATTTTAATATTTCCCTCAGATGATCTTCAAAAGATGCTCTTCAGACTGAACTGAAACCTACTGGAATCACCTCACTTCAAATATTCACCTCACATCGTTTTATAGGAAAACAATCAAGCAATCTTAAAGATAGATGAACATAAATCATAAATAAATAAAGTAAATATATAACTAAAAACAGCAACATTGTGAGTCTGTCTTACATGATAATGTATTTTTTTAATCATGCACTCATTTTAACACCGCTTTTTCAAGTCACTCGTGACAATATTCACAACAATCCACTTATTGTGTTTTAGACACACTCACACACACACACACACACACACACACAGTAGATGTGTCTCTGGATCTGCAGCGAGCGGCTCTTTTGGCACCGTGAACACAACATGTCAGTGTTTTTATATAACGACCCAAAACTGGAGAGGATGAACTCCCCCCCCCCCCCCCCCCCCCGCTACCTGGAATGCAATAAGGGAGATGTGAATGAATGTGTTGTGGACTTTGTTTGTTTTCTGGCATTACAGCAGAGATGCTCATCAGTGAGCTCCAGGTGGTGAGTGGCTGCACAGAGAGGATCGTCCGTCTGTGGCTCTACGTCTGCTTCTCTCACTTCTTCTCATAGCTGTCGTAACTTATGTCTTTTAGAAAGACAACATGATTTTGCTCGTACGCTTTTTATGTATTTTTTACGAGTGATTGTAAATAGTTGTTATATTTTTGTTTAAGAGAATGTTTAAAAAAGGAATAAAAAAAATACCTTTTGTTTCTCCAAGTCTACTGATATGAATTTGGACAATGAATAAAATGTTAAGCAGAAACGGTTTTGTGTCGTTATTCACCGTTGATACTTTGTTACTGCTAGTTCTCTAAACCAAACCTGTGTGAGGAGCTTTTAACTGGTCCTGAACCAGTCTCAGTGTAGTCCTGATCCTCTATCAGACCTCCATCAGAGAGAAGATGGTCTGTTTCTATAGAGTTATTCTTAATGCTCGTCATCAGAGCCACCGGGTCGGATTCTGGTGAAACCAGATGACATTACTTTTCAGCCAAATGAATCCCGCGTCTCGTCTTTGGGTCTGAACCTTACAGGAGGATGTGTGGCCGGTTCTTGTCGGCACAAAAGCAGACAGTATTTAGTTGTTGTTGTCGTATCCACTTCCTGATACCTTTGAGCAGTAAATCCTCACATAAAGGAGGAAGGAACCTTAATCTCTCCTCGTGTCCTTCAGACGACCTCGGTTTCGTTCGGCTCGACATCACGTCTGATCGGAGAACAACCCGCTGAGCTCAAGGTCGGGTTCCTTTTATTACTCGCTAAAGGTTTACTGTCACACAGAGGGACAGGAAGTCATGCTGGCTGCACATTGTACATTTCTACCTTTAGCCGTGTGTGTGCTGGATAAATTAAGTTAAATTTCATATATATGTAGAAAGTATATGATGACGATTAAAATAAAGTTTAAGATGAAACCAAACACAAAGATAGTTGCATGTAAGTGACTAGTAACTGACTTTGACTCTATCTGAATCTGTGATAAAGTTAGAATGATGTGTGATGGAGTCGGATCAGGGGGGCGATGGTGTGAGGAGGAGGAGGAGGAGGAGGAGGGTGGGGGGGTGGGTGGGGGTGGTAACCAGCACGTTTTCAAAGAGCTGGTCTCTCCACTTCAGAGAGAATATTCCAGAAGGATGAGAGAAGTGAAAGTTGAGCTCCGAGTGGAAACGAGTCGGTGAAGTTACACACAGCTTCAATTATACATCACAAAGGGCCAAAGAGCCCCACTGGATGGCAGGGAGGAAGTACGAGGAACTGTAGCGCTCGGGTCTCGTAGTGTGTGTGTGTGTGTGTGTGTGTGACACACACACACACACACACACACACACACCTCTGTTTTGACTTTGAAGTTGTGACTTTGTCAGGAGCAGAAGCTGAGAGCAGGAGGGTGGGAGAAGGGAAACTTCACCACCTGAGGCTTGTGCACACACACACAGTGGGGGGGGGGGGGGGGTCGGTTTTGTTTTAGCATATTCCTGTCTAAATGAAAATTTGTAAAGCAAAACAGTTTGGGAAAATATTCTGTCACCTGTACAGTCTCAGTGCCCTTGAGCGCATTCGTGTGTATGTGTGTGTGTGCGTGTGTGTGTGTATGTGCGCGTGTGTACGTGCGCGTGTGTGTGTGTATGTGTGTGTGTGTGTGTGTGTATGTGTGTGTATGTGCACGTGTGTGTGTGTATGTGTGTGTGTGTGCGCGTGTGTGTGTGTATGTGTGTGTGTGTATGTGCACGTGTGTGTGTGTATGTGTGTGTGCACGTGTGTGTGTGTATGTGTATGTGTGTGTATGTGTGTGTATGTGCACGTGTGTGTGTGTATGTGTATGTGTGCGCGTGTGTGTGTGTATGTGTGTGTGTATGTGCACGTGTGTGTGTATGTGTGTGTATGTGTGTGTATGTGCGCGTGTGTGTGTGTATGTGCGCGTGTATGTGTGTGTGTGTGTATGTGTGTGTGTGTGTGTGTGTGTGTGTGCGTGTGTGTGCGTGCGTGCGTGTCTCGTTTTCTGCACGATCACATGAATACGTTATTTGTCCTGAAGTGTTTTTCTCTCTTCATGTTTTGTTATTTTACTGAATGAATGAAGTGAAGAAGATCCTCCAGAGATTTTGCACTTCCAGTCCTGGTGTCGCTCCTGTCACCTCCATCCAATCACATCCTACCAAGAACACACTGGATCCTACACTTCCCACAATGCAACTCTTGCGTTAGACCCTCCCTGCGTTACCTGAAGAACAGTTTGTACGATGTGTTGTCACAGAACCGTGTGAGATGACGGAGCTTCGTGTCTTGTTCGACTTTGCTGGCTAAAGGTTTTAGGTTTGTTGCTCTGTGACGTCGTTTTATTGACTGGAGGACAACGTGTCTCTCTGTCCAGGTCATAGTTCAGTCAGTGTTCAACGAGTCGGTAGGAGGACAGGTGATGTCCGCAGAGTCGTTATTACACTTCAGTTTGACTAACGACTCACAGGACTACGGAGTGACTAACGATTCACAGGAGTCACGTAACCAATGACACTAGCGACTCCCGTGACTATCGACTCACATGAATACGGAGTGTCTAACCTGTCACGTGAGTCATGTAGCTAAAAATAGTAGCGACTCACGGACTAACGACTCACGTGACTATAAACTCGCATAACTTCAGAGTGACAAACGAGTCACAGGAGTCACGAAACTAATGGCATTAACAACTCATGTTACTATCAACTCACGTGACTACGGAGTGACGAACCACTCACTTGAGTCACGTAACTAGCGACTCATGGGACTAACGACTCACATGACTACGCAGTGACGAACGAGTCACAGGAGTCACGAAACTAATGACATCAACGACTCACGTTACTATCAACTCACGTGACTACGGAGTGACGAACCACTCACTTGAGTCACGTAAGTAGTGGTCAACTAATCAACTAACGACTCACATGACTAAAGTCACGTGACTTCGGATTGACAAACGAGTCACGAAACTAATGACACTAGACTAACGACTCTCATGACGAACGTCTCACGTGACTACGGAGTCACAAAACGAGTACCGTGAGTCACGTGACAGCGGTCTCCTGGATGAAAGTCCTGTGTGGACTATCTCGCTATTTAAACTTGGTCAGTTGCTCTGAGCGTCTGTTGCTCAGGAGCACTGACCAAGCGTTGGTATTTAAAGAGTGGAGTGAGAGCAAGTTTCAAATCTTCCTACTCACCTGTTTTAATTGCAGTTCTCTTTAAAAATAAAAGTGAGACTCTGGTTAATTAGCGACTCCGTCTCTTAATCACTTTTCAGATCTCGCAGCAGAAGCTTTGTTTGTTTTTTAAGAAGTTAACACTTCTCCCGTTAGCTTGTTAGCAATGTGTGAGAGAAAGAGTGAGAGTCTGTAAAAGTGGATTAAATGTTTCATATAGCTGTGATAACAAGAAGTATTACACATTCAAAAGTTGAGTAAAACATCTGCTCATTGATATTTTTAGCTGCTCGACAGGTTACTTTGGAATAAACCTCTTTGTAGTTTGAATGTTGTCCCCCAGCTCTTTGTCACCGCTCCTCACATCCATTACTTGGAATTGTCACCATAAATAAATACATTTTTAAAAAGCGCCAATGTGCCACTTTTGCTGTGCTGCAGATTTTTCTTTTCTTTTTTATCAATTCTCCTCGACTCCCCGGCCGTCCTCTCCGGGCCGGTTGCGGGGCACGGTGTCCCGTGTTGAGCAGCGCCCTCCAGGGTCGCTGTGGCCGTTTGTCACCCGTCCTCAAGGCTCCCTGCAGCTGGAGCAGAGGTGGAGGTCAGCGTCCGTGCATCTCAACGCACTCAACAATGTCAGCAGTGCAGCGCAGATAAATGACCTCGCAAGCAAGAAGTCCGTTTTTCGTATCCATTTTCTCCTTTTTCTTGACATTTAGGTGTCAACGTGACTCTCTTGAATCTCACTTTACTTTTGTATTAATCTAGTTTAATGTGCTGAGATTGTTACCCACAGCAGGTTCCACACTTATGAGAGCGTCTGTTGATTGTTCCATGACTGTCATTGTGTCTCGTTCACGTGTTTTAAAGCATTCTGCTCCTCTTATTTCTGTCTTTAATTAAGGTTTGGTTTTAAACCAAAAGCAAAATCCTTAAGAAATATAAATAATAGCAGTAAAAATACTATATCACATGAAAACCAGTGTGTAAAAACGGGGTTTTAAGAAGTGTAATAATGTAATAGTCCGAGAAAATGTATTAAAAATAACAGGCTTTGTATTAAGTCTGAAGCATCAGAGCTGCTGTTCAACAGATGACCATGGGGGGGCAGTGCTGCATTGTGGGAGACGCTGCCTGTGGAAACGCTCAACTTCTGCATCTCTCCACCAACAAGCAAGATTTGTGAAAGAAAGACTATTCAGGGAGCACATTTCCCCCCGGACATTGCCCATCCTATTAAGGTGCAAATTACCAACATGTTGTCCGTGTTGCAGCAACGCAGTCCTGGCTTTGTGGAGGTAATGATTATATCTGTCTCAATTGTCTTTGCCTTGTGTGCAAAAGCATCTCATCCCTTAACAAGTAAATGTTGCTTCCTAAAGGGGGGGGGGCTGCCACTCCTCCACAATGAGACTTAATTGTTGCTTTTAATGGGTGGTTGCCTCGCTTTGTGTGCCTTATTTAATTGACTTAGTGGGCGTGCAGAGTGTGTGCGTCTCTGTGTGTGTCTGTGTGTGCGTCTGTTTGTGTGTGCGTCTGTGTGTGTGTCTGTCCGTGTGCGTGTGTGTGTGCGTCTGTGTGTGCGTCTGTGTGTGTGTCTGTGTGTGTGTGCGTGAATCACTGTCACTTTCAATGAAAGTCGTGCCTTTAAAGTATGATTTTGTTTGGTATTATGTGCATTATGTCTGTGAGAGAGAGGAAGAGAAATCACTGGGGAGTGTAATCTATCCTCCCTAACTGTAGAAGAAGCAGTTGCACATAAGAGCCTCATCATGATGATGACGATGATGATAATGATCACCATCATCATTATCATCATCAAATATCATCACCATCATCATCATCTGTATATCATTACCTTAACCAGCAGAGTGGGATGCCCGGGAGGAAGCAGACCCTCTGATTGAGTAAATAAAAGGCTATCTATCTATCTATCTATCTATCTATCTATCTATCTGTTTACTGTCCACTTTCTGTTCTTTACTCAAAATTCACAAGTCACAATTGTGTCCATTCCTGTCACCCTCTAGTTCACACACACACACACACACACACACACACACACACACACACACACACACACACACACATATAATTTACTACTGAACAAGAGGTTAGTTGCAGTTCACATCCTATCTTGTCCTTAAGCAAGGTTGGCAAAGGATCACCCTCAAAAAATAAATAAATAAATGTGTGAGAGAGAATAAGCAAGTGTGTGTATATCTTTACCGACGCTAAGACTGACTGTAGCACAGAGCAGAATGTGTGTGAGCTCTCGTGTTTAACTCTTGCGGCGTGAGCATCTCCAATAATATGTCAGGGTTCAGGGGTCAAGAGTGTGAACAGAGCGATGGATCTGAAACACCTTTTGCCTCCACACGACTCACACGTAGACTCACTCGTGGGAGGACACGCTTGACTCTTTCGGCCTCTTTAGAGGCAGCAAGTGGAGAGTAGCGAGGGGTGAAGGGAAAGAGAGAGAGGCTAGCGGGGGAACGCTGAAGGAATCGGGAGGAGTTACGAGTTAATTTGTGCTGGAAGGGGGATGGAGGGGGAGAGGTGGGGGGAGGGCAGTATGTCTAAACGTCACCTTTGCCCCGGAGCAGACGTGGAAGAAGACGGAGGAGATGGGCCGGGAAGGCATTCAATCATTGTGTTGTGTGTTGCATTGTTGGAAATGTAATTTATGTCGGAACGTTGTGGGGAGAGGAGAAGCATCTTCTGCTTTCCATTTTGGCTTTTTGTACCGACTAGGTGGATGTTTTGGACCCAATAACATGTGCAAGAAGTGCGACCTGCTACACTGACATCTATACTGTAATCACAGAGAGAGTTGGAGGAGACAAAAGGTTGTCTTCACTTCTCTGCAAGATTTGACTTTTGTTTTTCTTTAGGTGCTTGAATGTGAACAGATCTTTAAAAAAAAAAGACAGGAAATGGCGCCGGTGTGAACACATGTTGGTTTAGCACATTATCAACATCTTTACATTTAGTCGGCTGAGTGTTGTCGAAGTCTAAAGCTGGAGTGTGCTTCTCCAGGCTGCGTGTAGTCAAGACCACCTAAACAGAGACCAAGTCCAGACCAGAGTGTCGAGAGACTAAGTCAAGACCAAGGCTTTGAGGGGTTAATTCAGAATTCAGAGTTTAACATTCACATGTTTTTTTGTTTTTTTGTTTCAAACCCACCTCCTGTTGGGAGTTAGATCAAACAAGTTGAGCTTGAGGTGCAGGTCGCCCCCCCGACACATCGGGTGAGATTTGGGTGCATCAGCTCTTCTGCTCCTCTACGACCTACGAATCACTGCGTGTAAAAATAGAGTAACATGAAAAAGTTAAAACCACGTAAACTCTCGTGGACCCGTACCCTTAAAACCATGTTCTGCGTTTGCCGGCGAGACTCTTTCATGTATTTTTGCAGTTCAAGTCGAAGAAGGAAAAGAGTCGGATAGAAGTAGCAGCAGAGAGAGAAAGTGAGAATAGAGAGAGAGTCAGAGGGAAGATCTAAATACCCCCCACTGAGGAAGAGCTGCAGAGCAATGGATGAGAGGGAGGTGATGGGGGGTACTTAGTGGGAGGCCCCTCCTTTGAACTAGATGTCAGGAGAGAGAAAGAGGGAGGGAGGGAGGTGGGAATCTCAGAACAGATCAGAATGTAGCAGAGGAGATTAAAGACGGAGAGATCACAACGGAGTTAAGGGTGACGAGCGAGATAAAGTAGAGACTCATGGTTATTAAAAAAAAGAAAGAGGGAGAGGAGAGGAGAGGAGAGGAGAGGATGCTGAAGGTCTAACCTCCTCCGGTGCCTCTGAGCGGCAGCCAGGTCTTTGATCCTGCACTTCATTTAGCTCCACAGTCGGAGGCCCTGCCAGTCTGATGCTCAGGATTAAAGGCCCATTCCAGAGTTTATTTGACATTTGAATTATTACTCTCACAGAGTCACGAGGAGGTTGAGTTGAAATTAACTTGTGTTACATTTTGCAACTTTTACTTTACTAGTGGCACGTTCAATTCAGAATCCAGCAGGACGTGCTGGTAGCTGAGCGATCAACGACGTCCGTGGGACCACTGCTGTTAGGACCACTGCTGTTAGGACCACTGCTGTTAGGACCACTGCTGTTAGGACCACTGCTGTTCGGACCACTGCTGTTCGGACCTGTGTTCACATGTCGTGTTTTTCTGAGTACTTTTTCCGAATTGTTCCTAATGAGACGCCTTTTTTTAGTGCTGTCGCTCCAAGCGCTTTGAGTTGTAAATCCCTGAACTTTTCAGAATAGCACTAGTGACGTCACTTTAAATGGAGCACAAAGAGATGCTGGGATGAAATGCTCATGCAAAAAAACAAGATGGCGACTACGTCCACTTCTTTGTACAGTCTATGATCCCTTCTCTTTTGTTGCACGTTATTCACAACTGTCACACAGGCAACATGTGAATAACTAGTTTAACATAAATCCAGAATATACTCATATGTTTTTGTAATTATGTAATTTACTCTCATGTTTGGTTTACACCCCCATGAAAACTCAGTATGTTATGAAGCCATATGTTCTGTTAAGTGTGGAAAAGGAAAAAAAGAGCTTGTTGTCGTTACATTAAGATGTTGGCATAGCAACGACATGATACTAAAGTTATGATACATAAGGATCTATACAGGAACACACAGTCAGCCAGCTGAACCGTCGTCTGGCAGGAGTGCTGTTAAGGACTGTTCTAGGATCTGCAGCAGATGGTAGATCTGTAGCTGTTGCAACGCTTAATATGCGTGGTGGAAACATCTCATTACTGTTATCATTCATGGTTAACAAAGGTCACAATGGTGCAGAGACAGTTCTTCACAGCTTACCTGGATCTGGAGAAACATGCAAGATCCATCTTTTGTTGTTGTTGTTGCTGAGTTTGGCCGTTTCTTTGAAGTCAGCGAATTGATTCTCGGGCTGCCACGTCGAAACTAACCTCAGCTTTAAAGCAGAATGTACTCTCATGAATCGGTCCGTCCTCTGCATCCTATCGCTGCTCCTCTCTGGCTCTCATTCACCTCAATGAACTCTGTGGTTCTGCTGAACTCTTCTGCAGTATTACCCTCCGTGTTAGAACTTGTAAATGTGTGCGATTCTCTATAGATCTTTGGATGAAGTATGTAAATTAAAAAAAATACCAGAGATAAGAATTGGACGTTGTCATCTTGGATTACGACCGTCGCCATGTTGGTTTTTCCGCAGCGACCTGTCAATCATCCCCTGCTTTATGGTCTGTTTGACTCTAAATGGACCATAATGTACTAAATGAACGTCATGCTGTATTGAAGAAGACTTGAAACTAGAGATTGAGACCATAAACTCATGTTTACAATGTTTACTGAGGTAATAAATCAAGAGAGAAGTAGAGTCATTTTCTCATAGACTTCTATACAACCAGAGGAGTCGCCCCCTGGTGGACACTAGAGAGAATGCAGCTTTTAAGACACTTAAACCGGAGGCTGCCGCCTGGAAAATACCAGCAAAATTTGCAGAATGTGTCTACAAGCTGGGCCAGACATACGACGTTGGGTTGTTCCTTGAAGGCCCACTTGTGTTTGATATCCTCTTCTGTATTGAAGGGCTCTTGAGTTACACATTATTCTTGTATTTTAATATCTGTATGACTCACGGTGAGAAGGTAATGCATGCTCTCTAATGTTCAAAGACACATTTGCCCTACACAGTACAAATACATTTATTAGACTCTGATCGTTTCTGAATTGAGCAGATTTCTTTTATTGTTGTTTTTCTTTGAGTTACAGTATTGTTAAGTAACCAGACACCAAAAGCTTTGTTTTTATAGGATTAACCTCGACACTGGTCCTTGATGAATTCACGAATAACAAGATATAAAAGTTATCTCTGCCTCTTGGCTCTCTGGCTCTGAGAAATTCTCCAGATTTTTCTAAGTGCTCTGCGTCTGATCCCATTAATTCATATTCCTCATAGAGCTCGTGCGCCAGGTGTTGCCAGGCTCCAACAAAGTCAAAAAAAGGAGATTTTATAAAGAGTAATAACTAACAAGTCTTTTAATTTATGTAGTTCCCCTTGTGTCTTTGCTGTTAGAAGTAACAACGTCTGTGCTGTGCTGACAATGTGTTGTTTTTATATCTCAGTTCAAACATGAGCTATGTTTAAGATATGTTTATGAGATAAGCAGCGTTGATTATTGAGTTCATAAGGGGCTGGTGCCTTTTGTACCTTGGACAGAGAATGAGTTTTGAATGGGTTTTAGGGAAGTCTGTATATAAAATAACTCAGTAAATAATTTATAACATGTTTATAAATGGCGGTTGAACGGCGACTCGTCTGTCCTATAGTAGTTTGTTTACAGCCTAACGTTATCTTTTTACTTCTGTAAACTGTCATTCAAAAATCACAAAAGTGGTTATCCTGCTGAACAAAACATGTATGTAATCATAAACTTGTGTTTGCCACATCGCTTATTCTCTGCAACAATCCAAAGGAAAAATCCTATTGGTTTGTTGTCGAGGGCAGTAGGACAGTATGTTGTTATAAAATAAAATAAAATAAAATAAATGTTGGTTAGCCCTGGTTTGGGTCCAATTAAAAGAAATCAGAATCTACCCTTGAACCTGCCCGCCCACTCTCGCTTGTAAACAAACCTGAAGCATCATCCATGAAGCAAACTCTCCCCATGTTTGTCCCCGTGTCTTTGACTTGTGAGACAGAAAAAATCACAAAATAAAATACCCGGAAGTGTCCCGTCCACCTGTTGTCAAGTCTTCCCATCATCGTCACGTTTTCTGCAGCGGATTTCCGCGTTACGTTACTGAACTGTAAGTACTTTGCTAACTTATTGTGTGTTAATATCTTGATTGTATTACTGTTATGAAGTAACTCTACTGCAGCTTCCTTGTACTCTCACAGGGCGTCTGTGTGTCTGTCATCACCCATAGTTATATTTATTGATTTATTGTCATTAACTATGTGCAGTATTTTCATGGTGGCTGAGCTTGTCTGTTCCCTTCTGACTGTTTGTTTTTGGCACGTGTGACATGATGTTTTCATGCATTGTTGGGTGACACGTGACGTTTTATTGTTATGACTGTTATGAGCGGAAGTGAACCACGTGTTCCTATTGGCTCCGCAGGGATGTAACCACCGCTGTTTATATTGTGCCCGTTCTGGGGGAAACTCAACATGGCTTTTCTCACATGTAGATAATCACATTAACACTTTTCCCACACACATCCTGCATTAGAGGCATCAGAGAAGGACTTCACTCAAGGCACTGGCTTAATTCTATATGAAGAATTAAGCTAAATTATTCACATAATTAACCCTATGTCTAAACTGCTTTATGAGCTGTGTTACACTTTGCTGCTATTCTTATATTATTCCATTGATGGCTCTAACGTGTCATTGTAAGGAATTATCTGCTGCATATAGCATATTTAATATATCCGCTACCTCCTGTTAGAGATGATATTTTATCTCACTTGCTGCAGTGGTTTTTGGGTAAGACCACATGGCGGGTGTGTGTTCGAGCCCTCTCACAGCGGACTCCCTGATAACTGGAGTCCTGCTCTGTGTGCTGGTGGTCTGTGTTTATTAAGGTCACTCCTCAGCCCCCCCCCCCCCCCCCCCCCCCACGCTGTGTCGAGGCTGCTGTTAGCTGGCTGGGAGTGACAAGGTCAGATCTTTCTGCAATATATTCCACATAGTACTGAAGAAGTCTTGTCACATTGCTGCCATGCGTACTGCTTGAAAAAAAAATGATTCACCATAAATACTGTATTTTTTTAATGGAAGAGTGGCTGCTCTCGTTTCTCTCTTTCAGCACACGTAGCTCCTTCCTGCATGTTTAACAGGAGCTGTAATAATGTGTTGGGGTGAAAACCTCTGAAACCACCGCCTCTGAAAGCTTCCCAGCTTTAATTGCAGAGTAGAATCTCTTTTCACCGTGAACCAATTAAGGGGATGTAACACATACTTATAAAAGTTCACTTTCAAAAGCTCAGTGTTTTGCATAGAATTGCCGTACTGTAGGAGATGACGGTTCCAGCAATTACTACATTAAGACTTCTTACATGAAGTACTGACGTTCAGCAGTCTGACATCCTTCTCTCAAATGCTTCCCCATCTGTTCCCCTCTCTGTCCCTTTAACTTTTTAATGAATGTTGTGATGTGATTGCCATTTTTTATTCATTTTTAAATGATGGATGACGACAAGTGCCCGGAGGCAACTATTTCAACTCACGAGCCTGTCTGCGTTTTCAAAACCCAAGCTTTCATATCATTTAGAAGACGAAGCGCGCGCACGTGCACACTTCAACCTTGGTTGTATCGTACGTTTTCACCACCACTCTGCTCTGACTGGACCTCCCAGAGATACGCACTGACAGTTAGGATGGGTATGCAATGTGTGCAGGGCATTTGAAATGTGTGTGTGTGTGTGTGTGTGTGTGTGTGTGTGTGTGTGTATCTAACTTAATTTGACTCAAACGCGCTCCCCTCGCCGGGAACGAATTATGTTTTCAGCCGAACCGGGGCCTGTGTTGTTAAGATGCACAGTGCCTCTCTGCTGTTCCTTCGTGTTGCATAATATGTCGAATCTCATTAGCGGGGAGACCGTGACATCTTCAGTGTGCTGCTTATAGCTTAACCACCCCTGTGTGTGTGTGTGTGTGTGTGTGTGTGTGTGTCTCTGTGTGTGTGTGTGTCTGTGTGTGTCTGTGTGTGTGTAAGATGATGCAGATGTTTTTATTTATGCATTTGTACCAGGCAGCAAACTCCGGTTCTGCCGAGTGAAGCCGATGCGAGAGTGTCTTAAAACCTGCATTCTCTCTAGTGTCCACCAGGGGGCGACTCCTCTGGTTGTATAGAAGTCTATGAGAAAATGACTCTACTTCTCTCTTGATTTATTACCTCAGTAAACATTGTAAACATGAGTTCATGGTCTCAATCTCTAGTTTCAAGTCTTCTTCAATACAGCATGATGTTCATTTAGTACATTATGGTCCATTTAGAGTCACACAGACCATAAAGCAGGGGATGCTTTAGGGCGGGGCTTACTGTGATTGACAGGTAGCTGTCAAAGCCGTATATGGCGTCTCTACGTCACTCAACATTCCAAATATGGTAACTTCCATTCATCGGGTTTCCAAAAAAACACTATGATGACGGCTGTAATCTAAGATGGCGACGGCAAAATCGGCAAAGTCGAGGCTTCATGGCGGCGGTCCACAAACCACTGGATGACATCATGATTATGCGCCTCCTACAGCATCTCCTATGTGTTATGTGTGTGTGTGTGTGTGTGTGTGTGTGTGTGTGTGATGCAGACAGTCAATCAGCCAGCTGTTAGTCTGCACCGACTCTGGGTCCAGATTACTGTTGTGATTGATTTAGCCGTGTCCACACACCGGATCTCAGGGCTGTCCGACAAAATGGATCGGCGATTCTCTACATTCTATTTTTTTCACTCCTCATCGTCTTCTTCCTCGTCTTCGTCCTCTTCGTCCTCCCTCCTACTTTGACTCCTTCACTAACTGAGACCGTAAGCTTTGAGGAGGAAATGGCAAAAAGCTTAATATGTCCCAGAGAGCATGAAGAGACGTGTCGATGTTGGGCTCAGGTTGCTGAATCCATAAGTCCAGCCAGGACAATTGGTTGACAACAACTTATTAAATGTTCTTTTTTAAACCTTTCAGAAAAAAGAGAGTATGAAGCAGAAAATGCCAAATACTTGCTGCCTTGGGTGTAGCGAACTTATGTTTATATATTTTTTTACATTTTGTTAACCATTATTTGACTGAAAGAATGATCAACAGATTAGTTTCAGTTCGAGCACATCGCTTGCGTCTACATCTGGTCTCTGTGTTGAACTTAGATCCCAAAGAAACGAAAGTTCTACTTCTGCAGTTAAAGTGAGCGTCACGCCTCACTGTGTCCTTCATGTGTAACATGAGACTTGACTTCAACATTGATTGAATCCCGCCAGCTGGTTTTGGGGTTCAGAGGGTTAAAATAATGTTATCTGACACCAGTGACGGTGCTTTTTAAATATATTCAATAGACACCGGCACCGTGCTGACTGTAAGCTGTGATCAGATCCTGTGATGAGAGCACGACACGAGGACAAAAACACAATGGCTCGGTGACGTCATGAGCACCTCTTCTTGTGTGTGTGTGTGTGTGTGTGTGTGTGTGTGTGTGTGTGAGACCTAAGAAGGGCAAGTGGAGGTGAATGATCACCTCATCCTGCTCTGTTTAATCGGATGGAGACTGTGTATGCCTCTGGCTAAGGCAGCTCTCTCCACCATCTCACACACACACACACACACACACACACACACACACACCTAGCCCATCAATGACCCGTGTATAGCACTCAGCCATTTGGAGTCATTTCAATGCAACAGTCATTCTCTTTCAGGTGGACAGAGGCTGTTGATCTGCTCAAGGGCACGTGCAATTTTCTCAAAGTCATGCTCCACTTCTGATTGATGGACTTGGTGATCCGACTTTCTTCTCTAGACGTCTCTGTCTTTTCCTACTCCTTCAGCTTCCTTCTTACTCTTTTTGTACCACCTTCCCTCTGTATCCTTTTCTCTCGCTTTGTCTCCCCTTAAGATTGTGGAGGGAATATCTTTGAAACAGGTGTGAGATCATTTACACCTCTGTGGTGTCGAGGAACCAGGTGTGAAGGAGAGCATACATAAAGTCATTAAAGCAGAGATGTTGCAGGTAGTGAAGGGGTCTAATATATGCTGACAAAAAGTTAGAGTGTCCTCATACAACGGCTCGTATGATCTCTAAAGTTACTCCTCAGATTTTGTGCAAAACTACTCCGTTAGGTTCAGGTAAAGAGCATCCCTTGGGTTAAAATAACTAAGGAAGAGCCGTCACTGAAGTACGCAAGTTACGTGACTAATAAATCTGACTTCTTGTTTCACACGAGGAACAAACATCGGTCAGACGGCTGAAAGATCGCGGTTTGTTGGCCGATTCCTGACTCCATCGTCGATGCTGTACGAGCGGTTGTTGTAGTTTGTAATTGATAGGCGAGGCATGCTTTGTTTTGTTTAAGAAAAAAAAGTTGTAGCCTAAAAAGAAAACTAATTAAAATGCAAACTCACTGCTTGTTGGGGCATGACAAATTGCAGCAGGCGTAAGATACCACAGAGGTGTGCATATAGGTGTATGGAAACCTGAATGATGGTAATGTGTGTGTGTGTGTGTGTGTATTACTTCCACAGACAGATATGAGACGTCCTGTGCGACAGAGTCGGAGTGCTCATTACCTGCTAAATTACCCAGGATCCCGTGGGAGGCCTGCTCTGTCTGTGC
This sequence comes from Anarhichas minor, assembly GCF_050575085.1. Taxonomy (NCBI): domain Eukaryota; kingdom Metazoa; phylum Chordata; class Actinopteri; order Perciformes; family Anarhichadidae; genus Anarhichas; species Anarhichas minor. The sequence goes on along the minus strand of NW_027466473.1, from coordinate 21,978,738 downwards.
TGCTACAGTAACTCAGTGGTAGACGGAGGAGCACAGACTGCAGACTCTGAAGTGCTTCACAACACTGGTTGACTGGCTCCACTATGAGCATTTAATGTATTCTTTGTCATCTTGTGCTTGAAATGAAACCAAATTGGCCTTTTCAGCCACTGATCTGCTACTCGGCCATCTTTGATCTGTTTATTCGGGGAACGTCTGGCTGAGAACAAATGCAGCAACCCCCTGCGTTAGATTCTTGGGTCTACAAATATAACTTCCTGTTGATCACTGGGCAACTTGAGGATTGAATTTGCTCAAGGAAACTCTCGCTGCAGTTGCTGCTTACAACACATGTTCCCTGACCCCATTCGGAGCACAGTCTGCTTTCCAACCTTTAGATCTCGGTGCTCCCATCAGTCCTCGTTTGGCTCAAGCCTCCTTCACTCGCTCTTGTTATTGTAATATTTCATAGATCTGCGCTGACATTTGTGAACTGCGGGATCAAACGCTAGACCCTACGACACTTCTACCGTCTGCAGTGCTCGACAGGACCTGACCCTGACCCCCATGAGTGTTCAGGCTGAGTTCTTAGGGGCTCAACTTCTACTTCAAATGACCGACATCAGATTAATAACCACAGCTGTAGTTCCTAGAGCCGGGCTCAGACTACAAGTATAATAGAAGTCTATGAGAAAATGACTCTACTTCTCTCTTGATTTATTACCTCAGTAAACATTGTAAACATGAGTTCATGGTCTCAATCTCTAGTTTCAAGTCTTCTTCGATACAGCATGATGTTCATTTAGTACATTATGGTCCATTTAGAGTCAAACAGACCATAAAGCAGGGGATGCTTTAGGGCGGGGCTACACAGTGATTGACAGGTGTCTACAATGTTTTCGTCTTACAACTTTAACCCTTTCACAGTTATCAGTTCGTGACAGTTGATCGTAACATTTCGGCCGCCTAAAAACGTTCACCCTCTCACCACAAATGAAGATGGCGACGGCCAAAATTCCAAACTCCAGGTTGACGTCCCGGTGACTATGTCTACTTCTTCTATACAGTCTGTGGGTTTGAATGTGGATCTGTAAACGCCTCACATTACCAGATAATCTGGGCCAAACATCGCTACAGAGCAAGCCCCCCCCCCCCCCCCCCCGACTAGATTCCTCCTCCGATCGTCGGAAGGAGTGATTCGGGGATAATTCTGTGATCTGAGCCCGGCTGAAGGGGTGATATGTTCAGATGTCTAGCTGTAATACAGTCTGTGGTTGAATGTTTTTCTGAACGTTTTTCTTTTTAGCTTTTATTGGGATGTAGAAACACTGTGCTGCTTAGTGGCTCATAAAACATCACAACTTTAAAGCACCTTCTCTGCACTTCACTGGCTCTGTTCTCTACTGATGGAAGGCCTTATGTGGCATTTCCAGGCAATCAATATTTTGTTTGTGTGTGACATTTCATTTGCAGGCACTTCATAATTTGGTATGGCTGCAGGTTTTAATGGTTTTGACCGGCGAGTACCAGAGAAGGTTGAACCAGTGATCCAGACTGTGGAAATCTTCAAATGACACGTGCTGATTACACACCGCACATAGATGTGTTTTCCTGCCGGCTTCTAAGACGTCTCTGCAGCCTTTTCAAGATGGAGCCATACAGCAAATACCAGAATGCTCACGGGGCCGTGGAAAAAGGAAATGAATCCGTGACCTTGCGTTGGAAAGGTGGAGGTATTGGCAGGCTCGTGGCGCGTTGCAGGGACCTGGCAGTCTTGTTATGAACGAAACACAGAGTTATTTACCAGTACACGGGATCTGATACAAGCGATCCTTCTCCAACACCAGGAGAGGTCTTTATTAGAAACCCGGATTGGATGTTGGAGGGGAATGCTGATTATATGAAGTGGCCACGTGTTATCAGTCTTTTGGTCTCAGCGCCGCCATGCCTACAGGACGACCGACGCTTCTGGCATCAAAGAGCGTTAAATAGACATCATTACATGTGAAAGTGACTTCCTACTCGTTCTGCTTCCTTCCTGGCAGCCGCTAGATTATCGCTTATTTATTCTATCTTGATATGTTTGAAAAGGAAATATTAAAAAAAACGTTAATGTGGCCTTGTATTTTTTTTCATGTGCTGAAACATTTTTTTAAATATACAGTAAGAAAGAGAAAAGGAAATGTTGGCTCCCACTTTGGGGACCACTGCTCGAAAGACATCCAAACCCCCCAAAATGTGGGAACCTCAAGTCGAATGGCTGCGACGCAGAGCAGCGTTCAGAGCTATACCTACCAAAAATAATGCGCTGTATTTTGTAGGTATCCCACGGAATTATTCGGATGTTATCCACGTAACCTTGAGCGAGGAAGGGTAAAGGTGGACGGGTCCAACAAACAGCCGTCTCTCAGCCAGGAGACCGTAGTCCGTTCCCCGTGTGAAACGAGGGATTAGCGTTGATGTATTTGTGGTTATTTTAACCCAAACAACGATGTTTTCCTTACCCAACAAAGAAGTTTTCTAAAACCTATCAAAGTTGTTTCCTGTCAAGATGGACGTTTATGGCAAACTGACACGTGTCGCTAGCTTTCTGTAGCAAAACGCACAAATGATGAGGAGCAACATTTTTAAAGATATCACACAAGCCGTTGTTTGAGGATACGTTGCGCAGAGAACAGCAAAGTTGTTGACATTCTTAAGAGCTGACTACACAACATTGGTATGATTGGAAAATAGAAAATAGAGTTCAGAAATCATCTCCACCGCTATTTCTACGTTTTTAAAATCCCCTTTCTACCTCTCCCATGCTTGGCTCTTTCCAACAATATTGTTGTGGATGTGTCACCGCACAGGAGCTGTTCTCCCGGAGTTATTGTCACGAGGAAGGTAATCAAAATGTTTTGAATAATTTAAACGAATTATGCCTTTCTAGACGTATCAGTATAACTAGTTTATGAGTATCTCCAGGCTTTATTTGATTGCCGGTGCACTTCCTTGAATGGCGAAAACACACAGCAGTGTTTCAACTTTCCCCTAATCGCATCTTAACCGGCGGGTTGTGATGAGTCGTGCCAGACAGTCGGGACTTCCATGAATTCAGACTGCGAGGGAGGAAGGTCTGGTGGAGCCATTTTCGTATTGTGCTCATCCTCAATTCCCCTTTTGGCACAGTAGGTGGTAAATACCAGTAGGTCAATCAGTAACCACAGAGCAGCTGTGTTTGTGACCGTCAGGTGTATTATAAGCTGTTTGTTTGTTTGCAAGTTATTGCACTGTAGATGGACGTGATTTCCAAATAAATACTTTGAATGATGTTCTTGCTGTACGGACGTTTGGGGTGTGAATTCTTCGACCGACATGCTACACAAAGACAACGCATCTTGTAGTTTTCTTGTTTTTGTCAAATCAAAATCCAGTGCATGTCTGTGGATTTTATTGTGAAGATAAGAACGGAAAAAAGTGGCATGAGGAGCGGGTAGCAAGGTGGGAGCGATAAAGAAGCAGAACTCCTAACCCTCAGCTGCAGTACTTCAGTGACATGCAGTATTTCACTCTTTCAGTCTGCTTTGTCAAAATAGTCGTGGACGTCGTTACGTAAACTCACTGCTATCGATGCAGCTCGTAGATACGGCTCTTATTAAAACACTGTCATTCTCATAGTAACGGTACTAATACAATGAGGCATTGTACTGTGTTTAAGGTCGGGGTATTGCGATACTTTTCTAGTAACTGTATACCGTGCAACACTAATGTGTTCAGAGCAAAAAGCACGTTTGTGTTTCCCCACATCTCACACTCGTACTCCTCGACCTTCATGGGAAAATATCAATTCACATCACAGTTTCGATTGTCGGAGGCACTGTCAGCTGGTGCACTGTTGCTTTGATTAATGAGTCCACGTTGTGTGTGCGTGTGTGAGTGTGTGTGTGAGTGCACTCGTGGCTTACAGGTGATCAGGTGATCAGGTCGGACGGGCTGCTCAGGGTTGCAGCACCTTAGTTCTGCCAATTAGGAGAAAGTGTGTGAGAGGATGTGGAAGGTTTAAAAAAAGAAATGGAAGGAAAGAGGAGAATGGAAAAGGGGGCGGGCAGTAACCTCTGGGACGCTCTGGTGAATGCAGGAGAGGAGGAGCAGCTGAAGGGTAATAAGTCAACACAATCAGGAGCGGGTGAGGAGTATCGTGGGTGAACAGAAATTGCAGTTTATCGACCCCTTTGCCTTAAGACAACAACAGAGGGGCCCTCGCTCATTCCTCAGAAACTTTAAACTGAAGCTGTAATTGCTGTGACACGTCAGTCACACACACACACACACACACAGTTCACCACCCCCCTGTGAGGTCTACACACCGTGTACCACCTGCATTATTGAAATATGCCTGTCACCTGCCTAAGTAGGGGGGCCAGGCCCAGATCAAACAGCAGTCAGCGCGAGAGAGAGACCGAGGGAGGTCCTGCTGAACTACAGAGACCCGGTTCACAGCGGGGCGGTGACTTTTTGGAGACACTTAGGAAAGAGTTGGATTTGTTCTTACTACGCCTGTTAAAGGAACAGTTGAACCAAAAACGTTTTGAGTCAAAAACATCGTGGATAGGTTTGAAACTTTGCTTTTTCTGTTCCAAAAAAGGGCGTCGAGAAAAAGGAGCTATGCTGCGCTTCTTTTTGTGGGTTTGTAACCAAATGGTTTGAATGTTGTTGGCAGCATTAAATAGCATTGAATCCTGATTGAGAAAAAACAAACAAGGATTTATGCCAAAAGAATAAAGGATGCTGCAGAGTTACTTACCATGGGGGGGGGCACAGAGGGACTGGCTTTAAATGTTTCAGCACCACGGAGAGGGACCATGTTTGACTCGTCATCTTACATTTGTATATTGTGTGTATATGTCTGGACGTGACTAGGTTGTGTGTATTTATTATTGTATCTTCTGTGTAACAGGGGAACTTGAACAAACATTGAAATGATGCAGGAAGAAGGTCGACCTCAATGGTGCCAAAACTGTCTCTTTGTTTTCGGCCTGGCGGGTGAAGCACAGCTGTTATCACACACACAGGTGGAGGAGGAGTGACAAGCCATTGAGAAGGAACGAGAGAGGCGGAGACTTGACATTTTAGGGATGAAAAGGGACGAAGCGGTAGAGAACTAAAGAGGCATTAACTCATTAACTCGCTGAACCCCAAAACCTGCCGGCGGGATCGAAAAGCATGTTTCTTTCAAACCGTCACTAAATGTTGGATATACAGATTCCAGTGTTTTCAAATTTATTTGTAAAAGAAATTCTCAAAGAAATTCAACTTGCGTTTCATCTTTCTTATGATTCATTTCATGGTAACTGTGTTTTTTGAGTTCCATATACTTCTAGCCGTGGTTGTGCTGTTTCCACAGAGGTGCAGGACTTTCATACTGCAGTGAACATCACGGCCACAGAGAGAACGATGTGACGGGAGCGAAGAAACGCCCCCAAACTGCTCGAGGTTCAGAGGGTTAATGGACATAAAGAAGACGGTCAGGCAATCGGACAGGAAACAGAGACGACGAGAGAACAATAAAGAGAGGGAATAGAGACTAAAAATAATAAAATTATGTAAAAAAACAATTACAAAGAAAACAAGAAAAGGGCTGTCTTGTGGTGAATTTTGCAGCTGACAATAAATAACAATAATAATTAATAAAAGGCACTCAGTTGTTGCAAGATTCATCTAATTTGCATTTTATCTCATCAAAGCTTTGTGTGAAAATTCAGTTGCCAAATGGATGAAAACAGCAAAGAGAGAACAGCTGGTGGCGACACACAGAGATACAGAGAGATACAGAGAGAGAGAGAGAGAGAGAGAGAGAGAGAGAGAAAGGAGGGCGACACTGATGGAGGATAACTGAGCGCTGTCTTCACTGTGACTCCGGCTTCACGGACCACCTGCCGAGACCCCGGCTCACATACTGTACTTTTCTTTCCTGTCTTTGTCTCTCACCACCGCTGTCTTTCTTCTGTATACACACACATGAACTCACTCATGCTCTTTTATTTCATATCTCTTCTCCCTCACACACACACACACACACACACACACACACACACACACACACACACACACACACACACACACACACACACACACACACACACACACACACTCCAGTTCTTCGGCCCTGCCTTTTGTCTCGGTGGCATTTCACACCGACCCCGGGGCCACGAGACACGCTGGAGACCTCGGCTCTGTCGTTGCGCTCGTGCTTCTCCTCAGTGGGGCGCCAGTTCTTTGTGAAGTGTGGAGGTTAGTTTATTCGCTACACCTGGAACATGAGGTCGCAGCATCTTCAAGCCAAAATGTTGCTCACTGTGAGCAAAATGAACCGCTTTCACTTGATAAATGCGAGCACCTAGTTTCAGGCTTCTGTCCAAGCGTCTTGATTTATGCCAGCTGCTTTACTTCTATAACGTCCTTAAGGAGCACTACCGCAGCCCTGATGCTTCTTGTAAAAGCACAGATTCATCAACTCACTTTATTTCAGTCCATGTTTCAGTGAGATTACATCAAATGTGGCATCATTATATCTTCTTTTTATAAGGCCAGTAATGCAAATCATCTCCTTCCCCTCTTGGTTTCCAGAGTGGCAAGATATTTTAGTCTCATGCCAGAGTTGCTATGTCGCTATCACTTACCAACGGACAGGATTTGATGTTGGACACCAGCTAATTTCAAGCATTACATTTGATACAACAAAACCAGGGTTATTGTCCTTTCCCCCTCCCCCCCCCACACATTCTTCTTCCTTAAACCAGGTGTCGGCAGTTCAGTTAGATATTCGAGTGTGTTATGCTAGTAGCGGCTAACGTAGCCTCGAGCCCCCTGGCCTCCAGCAGAGACGAGCAGCGAGCTGCAGAGGTCCAATGAGCTCGCTTCTTTCTCACTCCACACCGCCATTGAGTTCATTTTCAAAATCACAAACTCAAAAGACGACGCTGACTCACTCAAAAAAAGGTTTCATTGAACTTGTCTCTCACATGCAGTAGTACTCCCTGAGACCAGTACACGGACTGTGTTGTGTACAATCGGTGGAGTTCTCCTTTCACAAAGGCAGCTGAGAAGAAGAGCAGTACGTCGGCTTGCAAGTAACTCTAGAGCCATGGCTGTTATTAATGATGGTAGGTACACTTTTTGGTGTGCTGCAGTAAAGAAAGAGAATGTTTTTCTAATCAATGAATTCAGTTATTTTTGAATAAGACGGTGATCTGGACCACTGACATTGACCCTGAGCTGAAATCTGATTGGATCCTTAAACTTAAATCTCTCGTCCTCACTGCTATCAAGTGGAAACGTCCATTTTTCAGTGCAGAGCAAACCAACTATTATTCTGAGCTCACTCACTCACCGGCCACCCTTTTTATTTAAGATAGTGGATATCGAGTTTTATTCCCGTTAGTGTAATTGGAACCTTTACTGGCTGTTTTCTGGACGTGGAGCTTCAGTTTTCCAAAGATATTGCCGGTTCACACATTGCCTCCACTGCCGGCTTCAGGCTTTATGAGGCAGGCCACGGTTTACCCCTCAGACCTGGTCAGGTATAATCAGCTGATCTTTTAAAAGTGTGTTAATCAGATGATTACAATTATTACTTTAGTTAGAATTTGCGATGTCTTCCGCATAAATCTCGGGGTTTTAACTGATGCAATGGAGCTTGTAGTTGCAGCTCCCTGCAGTGCTCTGAGGAGCTGAGACTGTTTTTCTCCATTAACTGTGCATCAATAGCACTTCCAATGCATGCCAGGGCTAATAAGTGACCAGCTGGTGCTTAGAAACCGAGCGCCTGAAGCCTTGTCAGGAAGCCCGCAGTCACAGTCAAGTCCCCGCCACAAAACAAATTTCGGGTGACAGCGTGACATGCGCTTAAAACCGAGAGGACCGCGGCACTCCTACCCTCCGCTTTTAATTAGCAGTATGTGCGTCAGTGCCGCGCATGCAAACACTGTGGGCACCTGCACCGTATCAGTTTTTGAATGGAAGTAAAGAGAAGTGTCAAGTATCCCTCCAAACATTTCTGTTGTTGGACAATGCATCATCTATGAGGTCAGAGCAAAAGGCCAGACCTCACTTCTTTACTCAGTTAGAAGAAAATACTCTTTAAATGGCTCCCTGCCAAAGCGTTAGAGCCAGCTGATATTGATATACAACATCACTGGGCTAAATGGTTATTGATGTACCCTTTAAGCTCGTTACCATGAATATACACAGCGGTGAAGCTGCAGCTGCTCGGTAATGAGCGTGTGGCAACATTCAGCATGTTTCTACATCGAGTGGATGGAAATATAAGTTTGTTCAAATACTGCTCTTCAAAATGAGCTGGTCAACAAGTAGCCCAGCTGTCATGGCTCTGATGTGGGGCAATGCTCTGTTGTTGGTGGGAGAGTAAACATGTTTCCACCGCAGTGAATGTGTAGTATTTGAAAGGCTAAACGCCAACAAATATGGATTGAAGCACAATATTTCGTTAGATGAAAACACAATGTGAATTTTGAAAATGATTAGATCAATCTTTTCCCAATAAAGTTAGAATTTTGCACTTAGGACTGAGAGGTAAGTACAGAGGACACAGCGCTGCATTTACTCTGTGTGTGTGTGTGTGTGTGTGTGTGTGTGTGTTTGAGGAAGAGAGGAGGGAGGGAAGACGAGGTGGAAGCCGGTGGAATGTTTCCCTCAATGTTTCTGTATTTTAATGTTAACGTGAATGAATGAACTATTCTCTATAGCACCAAGTAGTCGTAACTCCAACAGCAAATATGTCCGCTCGTGTTAGCAAAAGATAAAGTCGAGTCGTAGAACGTGACAGAAGTGACTTGTAAGCTGAGCGATGAACAAGTTGGAACTAAAGATGGAAAAACCACCACAAATCCAGAAATCATCATCCATCAGAAAACGCAAATCTGCCACTTTTCAGCTTTTGAAAAGGCAACGACATCTAAATATGACAGTCAATGGTTGCTTTGAGTGTCCTCTGCTGCATTACATCACTGATGAACAGCATGTTCACTGTGTGTTGGTGGAACGTGACCCTTCATGTAATCCAGGGAAACCTCCAGCAGCCTGAACATCCCTGACCTCACCTCTCTGATCTGCAGATGAGATTGTAGAAAGTGCTGCTGGAAGTATTTGGGCTTTTACTTCCCCCCCCCCCCCCCCCAAAAAAAACCTACCAGCTTCTGACTCCCACACTAATGAAAGTCCTGTCTTATCTGAACTCATGAATTTTAATACAGACACACAGATTACATTTCTGTAGATACAGCAAAGCCAGAGGAAGGAAATTGCCAAGATTCGGATTGTATGCATGTGGAAGAACACTTATTGTTTCCCATGAATATATCAGCCCAGGGATGGATCAAGCTCAATTAAATTGTCCCTCTAAAAGGGATAAGTGAAAATGGTGAATCTCAAAATACATCTTTATGCCGAGATTCAAAGTATATTATCAATCTACTTTCAAACTTTGATCTTTTGATTTCAGGATGATAAATGGTTTGATACTGTGATCAGGGTCTTTGTCATTGCTGCTTCCACTCCGAGCGAGGAGGATAATCTTCGGAGCATAATGAAGACGAGTGATTATTCTGTAGATGACCTATAACTACATGTTTACTGTCATTCCTAAGAACCTATACTTTTGCATTGTTTTGGTATAAAGCCCCTTAAAACTCTCAGACAACTCATCACTCCTTTCAAACTTGACTTTTGCTTCTTTTCAAGGCACAAGTTGACCAACATGTCCTTCAGTGTCAGTACCAACAAGAACAAGGTTTCCCATCTTCTCACTCCACATCACACACTTCTCTTTGTTGCTATGCTGATGGGAGGATGCCTATGTGCCTTGTTTAATATCCCCTTAAGATCAGATGCTCTCAATCCCCCCCCCCTGTTTTTTGGTGTCATTGGCGAAGGGTCACCTCGTCCTTGAAGATGAAAACAAGTTGCACTTAGCCGCCGAGCTGCGGTAGCGTGTCAGGAGATGCTTTGCTCTACATTTGGAAACCAGCTCAGGGACCAGAGAGAGCATCTCTACTAACACAACCATATATGACAAGGGAAATTACTGCCACTGAACAACTGCCAGCCGGCACACACACACACAAACACACACACACACACACACACACACACACACACACACACACACACACACACTCTCACACACACACACACACACATACACACTTGTTTTGTGTTTGGTGCAAACAATGAAGGACATAAAGCCACCTTCTGGCCCTCTCATCTGTTCCCTGTTGGCTTTCTCCCTGTTCATACATTTATATAAAACCAAGAAAATAAAGCTGTTTTGTGGCTTTGCTTCCACATCGTGGCAATTTCTACAATTTTCCGACGCTCAATGACTGACCGCTGAGAGAAAGGGACAGACAATTGCAAAGAGAGGCAGTGACCCCCCCCCATCTCAGTGGAGGTTCAACTCATTTTCGATATTTCCTCCTTATTTGGAGCGATGGCGTCCTCTGGAAAGGCCCATATGCCACAATGGGGGTGTGATGGTACGATTTACCATGAGTGTGTGTGTGTGTGTGTGTGTGTGTGTGTGTGTGTGTGTGTGTGTGTGTGTGTGTGCCACCTCTGTCGCTCAGAACACCATTTAGATTACTTTCACCTCATCAGCCCACACACACTTGGCGGAGGCCATTGGGACAAACTCTCCTGAGGATAGATGTTTTCATTGCACCGCAAGCAGTATGTTCCTCAGTGTGTGTGTGTGTGTGTGTGTGTGTGTGTGTGACATCCACAGCGCTTGTCTGTCACTGTTGCCACCATTTTCTCTTGCAGAGAAAAAGGAAACTGCCTTTTAGATCCCAAACAAATATACATAATGCATGCATAGATAAACTGCAGCTTTCAAACAGCTATTTAAGAAACTGCAGCAACCGAATCACACTTTCCTTTAAAAGATAACAGCGAGAGGAACCAAAGAAAAGATTTTCAGGAAAATAAAGAGGTTATAAACCACTATGACTCTCTTGACAAACGTTACCCCCTCCAACTTGGGCTGCATGGCATGACCAACATGTTAATCATGATTATTTTGAATATTTACATCTTGATTATTGGACATTTTTTTATTATATTTTCTTACTTCAGCAAACAGAGCACTGCTTGTGCTACTTTCCGTCTAAAAGTACACGTCTTTACAGCAAAATAAGACTCGGTGCCTTTTGGTTTTGCCCGTCTGCTCTCTGTTGCATCATACACAACGAGGCTGTGTTACTCTTCTACCCCGGGAGGCAGCCGCGACGTTCAGCTTTTTCTCAGGCTGCCTCTGCAGGCATGACAGCCCTCTGATGGCTGCCTGTTAGTTTAGGGAGCTCTAGATCTGATATGCAGTAGGGCTGGGTGATGATTCATTACGGTAACATATCGTCTTTCAATGGAATGAAATCCTGATGAAATCGTATAATTTCTATTCTTGAATGGAGCATGCATTTTTTATGTAAATATTGATCAGTTGATCGTGTCAAAATCTTGATCACTTTTAATATTCGATTAACTGTGCAGCAGAACTTTCAAGTCATGCTTCCATTTCTATAATTTTTAGCTTTATGAAACACCATCTTTCCACATCCCACAACTCCCCAGTATAGAGAAGTGTTCATCCAACAACACACCATCGTGTCCAATATCCACGATTCCTCCTGTTGTTTTTCCCGCTGCAATATTTGTTGAGGCAGTAACATTTTCCACATCATGCAACCTATTTGGTCTCCATTCCGTATCATGTTACAGCTGCAACTCCTGCGTATTTGTGCGTGCTCAATACGTATCGGACGGCTGAGTTATCGATGAATTCTTCTCTCGCGGTAGCTCCCATGAACCCAAACACAGGCCTGAGAGAGTTTTGTGTACGGGAGAAATCCAATGAGTTAAATTTACTTCATTTTGCGAATAACTTCCAAAGTGCCCTTCTTGGAAACTTCACCCAAACACTTTTGAAACTTTATTTATTATCATTAAACTACTGATACGTGCATTTACAAGGTTAAGAGTTTCAGAAAAATGTTTTATTTGAGTTTTCTAAAAAGGAAAGTTGTTGCATGTTATTTTCATTCCCGGGCAGGACTAACATTGAGACAAAAGGTCAATTATTTGCTTAGTTGATTGACAGAACATTAATTGGCAGCTCTTTTCATAATAACATTATAGTAAACTCAGTGTCTTTGAACTTTGGTGACAGAAGCCATTTTATTTTTCAGTGTTCTCCGATGTTTTCTGTACAAATCATTAGTGAATAAACAGAACAACATCATCAGCATACAGTGGAATATTTCTCTACATGTTACACCACAATGACTCAGTAAAATGCACGTGCTCATTCATTCATACAAACTACAATTAAAGGGTGATTCAAAGCTGTTCTTTGCAGTTTGTTTTATACTCTTGAAGGTGAGAAACAAACTAGAATTGAACTCATTTATTCAAACACAGACTTCAGGGGCTCTATAAAGAGATTGTAATGATTTCTACAGTTTCTCATTTACCCCATTTCCCAACAGTACAAGATAGAAACTATCATATCGGGTCATTCTACTTCATACATGCTTGTGCTTCCAATCCTCTACATGTAGTGCATGTGACTATATTGCACTTAGTCAGTATGTATATTACATACTTAGTCAGTTAAAAAGACAAAGCAGAGCCAAACAAGGAGCATCACGAGGAGACTTGACTGCAGGGCCACAGTTTCACACCTGCACAAAATGCTAACTTCGGTCTGAGCACCAGTCCTCCAAGGTCGCCGGCAAAGCAATTTGAGGCTGTCAATCACATCGCATCCGTTGAATAAAAGTCATATTTTCTGTGGTTTGGCTCACGCTGCTCTCACCTCTAAATGACACTGAGCCCTTCGGTGGCGATCCGCAGGCAGCACGGAGGAGGAGGAGATGGCTGGCTATTAAATGAATTAGACATTTGGGGCGTTTTTATGCCTCATTATGTGTACTGTCTAGATGTCCTCGATTTAGCTGGGGGGGGGGGGGGGGGGGCACAGGTCGACATGCTGACCCACAGTCAGTTCGGCGGGGACAGTTTGTGTTCAAGCATCTTCTTCCAGCGAGCGTTTGATGGGTGGTAATGAGCAGGGGATCCGTAATGACATTCCCCTGTTTACTATGTACTTAGCAGCTGCATTATCATAACATATAGACGCATCAATGCGTACGGAGATGAAAGGTTTCGCTGAGCATTTACCATTTGTCTGGTCGATTTTGTGAAGGATCAGAGAAAAATGGATTGGGCTCGTTATCACAACTCATTAAATCCACTCTCCTCATGAGCAATTGATTTTTTAGGAATAATCTAAATGGAAACAGATATTGACCTTCTTGCCAGCCTCGTTGTTCAGTGTGAACCAGTGAACCGCTCGGTGTTTAGTCTGCTGTTTAGAAGAAGAAGTGTCGATGGAGTGTGTTTTTACTGCATTAGATTGAGAAGATCTTTATTTGCAAAGTATAATAAATGTACAAGATTTTGTCGCCGCTGGTGCAGAGGTGTCAATAACACACACACACACACACACACACACAATAGCATGACTCATCTTTTGTTGCATGGGACTGTTGACAACCGAGCAGAGCTGGGGGGATTGTGCAGCACATATCACTCTGAAGATACATTCACCGTGTGTAGGTAGTGACAATGGCACATGAGGCTGTGCACATGCTTTTATGGCAAGCACTAAGCCAAGAGCAAACAATCTCTGCGAGGAATATTTATGGTGTAAATGAAGGCGACACATCCGATGTAATGACATATTGAATCATTTCGCATCGCTGGCAAGGCAAACAGCCAAGGTCTGAAATGTGATTTCCAACCTTGAGATGTTGCACTATCTTTCCTCATGCAAACAGAGGTTCGCACACACAATGTCCTTCAGAAATTGTTGCTTCTTGCATTTCTATTGCATTGCATGTTTACATTCCTCTGTATTGGTACCCCAGGAATCCTCTTCCTGTCTATAAAATGTGCCCGTCTGCTCTCACTTGTTTTGACAACAACCAGACACACTGGCTGAGTTGTTCCTTGCGGATGATTTTCTCACCATCTCTCCAACGTTAGAGTCAGTCACAGCCATTCGTTTGGGCCTCGGACCTGAAGCTGATGTTGCCCCGATCCTTCCCTCCCTTCGTGCTCGCATCCCTTTCATCCGTCCCTTTTTTTCGCCAGCCCACAGGGATCTACGGCTACAGCGCAACCTCATTAAACTTACAACCATCAAGATAAGACTCAATTACTGCGAGCCTCTGCGTTGGCGTCCGAGATCAATATTGAAGTAAAAAAAAAGGGGGGGGGGGCTGTCCAACAGTCTGATGTGCTTGCAGCTGACGCAGGAGAAGGAGTGAAGATGAGTAAAAGGAACAAAGCAGAACATTCAGTCTGGGTTCTCATCCTCGGCAATTGCTCGATTGCATGCATGTCCACTTTGTTCAGCTTTCCTTACAGATTGGAAGGTGAAGTTGCCTTTGTGCTTGATCATGCAATACGAAATATCTGCTACAGAGCACAAGATATTAAAGTATGAAGAGTACACAGAGCGCTTTATTCACTCCCACACCAGTCACATAAACTCTTTTAAGAATACATTTAATTCGGTTTTTCTGGTTTTGTAATATTTATTGTGTACATTTTGAATCAATGTTTAGTTGGTACATCATAGATAAAGAGCTCGATTGTGGGTTGTTGTTTGTTCAATTTTTGTTTCTTTGGTTTCTTCCTTTGACATCTTCGGTACCATGCAATTCAAAGCTGACTCAACCGTGATCAGGATGATCTTTACTTTATGAATACTACACCAACAGTAATCAAGGATAATGATTAATCTGGTATTTATCAATAATGCTGTATTGACGCTCTTCCATGTAACTAAAGCAACACATGGCTTCAGCGTGTTAATCGCCTTCAACCGAGATGCATAATTGCCGAGCTAATTTCCACTCCCCACCAATACACACACACTAGAAGATACATTTGGTCTCCCATTAGTCTGCTGGCATATTCACTTACATGTTCGCTAATCATAAAAGTTTTGAGTCGGGCATGATCTTTTCCTTTATCCTCTCAACCTGCCAAACAAGCCTCGCTCCTAATTAGAAACGTTATTTATGTTATTTATGTAATTAAATATGTATTTACACAGGGTAGGTTGGCGCACATGCAGTTTTACAGTTAAATGAAAGTAACAAGGATTGACATAAACATTCATTTAACAGAAATCAGTATATAATGTGCGCGGTTGGGAGCCTTTGGCTGTAACTGTAATTGAATTGTTTAATTTTACCGCTTATTAAATAGCATTTTCACCAGTGATGTCTGTCTCTTCAAGATGTGATGAAATAAGTACAGCCTCATTGATTATTAATATGTTTTCATCAGGGAAATATTTATCTGTTAAACTATTGAAATTCAGATCAAAGTGCTTCCAGTTTACTTGCGACTATCTGGATGCTGCTAAAGTTACGGCTTCATTTTGGTTTATTAACGATTGTATTTCTGTTGCAATGAAATCTCGGTTAAATAATGTATCTTTTGCACACACATGCATCTCACATCATCACAACACACACACACACACACACACACACACCTCCCTGCCTCCCTCGCTGACCCTCTCTCTCTCTCTCTCTCTCTCTCTCTCTCTCTCTCTCCGTGTCCATGCTGCTGGAGGAATATTCAAATGTGTCCGTGCTCAAGGGAGCATGAAAGATGTATAACTCTGGTCTCCTAAATTCCTGCCCGTCCATTAGCTTTTGTCCGCTCTCGCCGCATTAAACCCGCGCTGCCTTGACGTCTACATCATCAGGTCGGCTCCACTGAGGGGGGGGGGGGGGGGCTACGTTATTGGAAATCATCAGAGTAGAACGAAATAACGTCACGGTGGAGATCCTGCTCTGCTGCAACACGTTGAAACAGTTTGTAGGGCTCCAAACAGGTTTAATAATTGGAAAAATGTGGTGTTTTTCTTAGCCAATATGTATATTTACATATACATGTATATGTCAATTTATTTAACTTTATTTAACCAGTACTCACCCTATATCAGGGGAA
This sequence comes from Anarhichas minor, assembly GCF_050575085.1. Classification (NCBI taxonomy): domain Eukaryota; kingdom Metazoa; phylum Chordata; class Actinopteri; order Perciformes; family Anarhichadidae; genus Anarhichas; species Anarhichas minor. The sequence continues at coordinate 21,962,670 of NW_027466473.1, read as the reverse complement.
TCTTAATGTCACGCTTCACATGTATTTGTGACCTGCTATTAAAGATTTATAATTCTCAGTAGCAACCAGTGGGCCATTGTTGTCTTGTTGTGGGTTTTGTTTATATTAACATGAAATGCTAAAATATATATATATATTTATTTTTTGCATTTTATTCCTGTAAAAATCTCTGTTTTAGATGTTAAACCAATTAAAAATACAAAGCTACATAGTACAATTCATGATATCAAGGAGACTATTAACTGTAATTATGTGCGGAAACAAAATACAACCATATCTGCAGGACAACATAATCAAATTTTGGCATTTAAACAATGTTTTTGACTAAAAGTATGCTAATGAGCTAGAACAAGAGGGCCACCTAGTTTATCAGCCAAAGGAGATAATCTCATTTAACAGACATCCAAACAGTTCGAGCTGCCGGAATGTCCTCATTAGTTTTGGTGTTACTTCTTTATGTTTTCTTTATGTTCTGTAGCAGAAATAATGAATCTCTTGGTGGCGTAGCAGGTTTCCGAGGATGCCTGTGGGTTGAGTGAAGAGCAGGTGCGCTGATGGAAGTGAGAGTTTGAGAAAGTTCAGCATGAGGTTGCACAAGGTCACAAACAACCTGTAAAGAAGCTTGGCTGTGGGGCGGATCCAGGCAAAGAAATGGTCTCCATACTCAAACAGCACCTGTCCTCATTCCACTTTTATTTCATAATGATTTTCATTGAGGCAGAAGGGAAGAAAAGAAATGTGCAGATGTTTTCAGTGTCAGTCTTCCTCTTGTGTGTTGGCTCATGGGATGGATACAGAAGGCCCCCGCTGGTGGATTGCAGGGTTCTTTTATATCACTTCCCGTATACCTGCAACGCTTCACGAGCACACAGCGCGGGGGGAAATGATGTTGAATGGGCCGCTGAGGAAGAGGAGGGAGAAAGACTGGTGTGGGTGCTCTAGGTGTCTCTCACAGGGTTTTTTAGCAGTGGCTTGACTCCCCCGACCGGGTCTCCTCCTACCTCCTCCACACACACATAATGGCGATTACAGGGTCCTTTAGGGACCACAAGGTGAAAGCAGCAGCACTGCTGATCATCAGAAAAATGGGGAGGGAGGCATCGATGAAACAGGACCCTGTGATTATTTAGGTTCACAAGCTGTTAGCGTGATGGCTTTTTAATCGTTGCTAATGGAGTTCCCACTAACGTGAGCACCCGGTGGGAGTTTGTAGAGCGTGTTTGGCCCACTCCCCCCCCCCCCCCCATTCTCTCAATATCTCTAGCATTATTTTTATTTTTTTTACTTTTCCCGTCCTGTGTCAGCAATTATGTACTGGAAAAGGAGTGGCTGTTTTTCTTTTTTTCTTCCCGTAGCACCAGCTCTTTGCTTTTAAAAAGCAAACACAATATTGCACTCAGCAGCAGCCGGACTCTCCCCGAGGGAAACGTATTAGCCGCTGAAGTGGCTGTTTAGAGTGAATGTAAATGGCTCAAGGGATGACAGGTGAGCTGAACATTTTGAGTTTGCATCAACACAGGACATCCCACCATCCCATGCCGCTTTCTCATGCGTGTTTTCCAAAAATAGTATCGAAAAGACAGACAGTGGGGGATTATTTTTTCCACTATAATCTGTCTTCCCCTGTATCCATCTCTTCCTCTCACTTCTCCCTGAGTCAGCCATAGTGAAGAACGTCCCACTGTGGCTGTGTCCCCCCCCCCCCCACCATCTCCCCCTCTCTCTTCCGTCTCCCCACCTTTCCGTCTGCTCGGCGCTGACTGTTGGTAGAAGCTGTATGAGATTTGAAAAGGCCTGCGCGTTGGAAAAGGTGTCTTGCTTTGTGAGCAGCGCCCCAACACCCGAACCTCCCCTGCTGTGCTCCAAGTTTAGCCGTCAGGCAGGCTGGATGAAACCAGGTGGGGAGCGGTGAAGGCGCACTGTCAGCAGAACTATAAAAGCGTCAATGTAAAATGTCAGTGGAAGGAGAAAGGAGGAAAAGCAGTCGACACATGTATAAAAACGTGCAGCCTGACTTACAAAAAAACTAGTAAGAATGCAGCATCTGATCTCAGCTGCGTACTAGAATTAGTCGACCCTCTGAAGCCCAAGACCCGGGATAGAATAGCATGTCATCGTTAAACAATCTCCTAAACTACACGGTTCATCATAGCCAGAAGCTGTAAAAACCGTCATAATCGTCAGACTTTCATATTTCTGATGGTCCTTATAGACAACTTGTGTCTTAAATATAAATTTTTTGCCACAAATAAACCGTTTGAAGTAACCAGATCCTGTAAAAAAACATTAAATTCTGCGCTCCTCAGCGTAACTAGGAAGCCATGATTGACTCGGCTGAGACAAACAGTCATGTGACAAAAATTCTGTGAAACTTTGACTGAACTGCAGAATGCTGAACACGGAGAGGAGAGGAGAGGAGAGGAGAGGAGAGGAGAGGAGAGGCTGGAAGAAGTGGTTGTAACAATATGAATAGCTTATACAACACATGGAACCTCTATTGTTTTTCCTACACTGGTAACACTTGTGGTAACTTGGAAACAAGTTGTATATATATATATAGATAGATGAGTTCTCTCTACTACTTCCAGCCATGATTGTTCTGTTTCAATAGAGGTACAGGACTTTTATACTGCAGTGAAAATCAAAGCCACAGAGAGGAAAATGTGACGGGAGCCTCAAAACGCCCCGAAACTGCTCGGGGTTCAGAGGGTTAACTTAACTGCTTTGAGCACACAGGGTGACTTTACTACAAATGCTCTCCATCTAATCTCCACAGACCAAACGTATAGCCCCAGTGCTTTGCTGCCGACTCAGCATACCTAAGCATTTCCCTTTCATATGCATTAGTGGTGCATTCCCCCCCCCATGGTGCCGTGAGCACTGCTGTGTGTCTGACCACCACAGAGCTAGTGCTTGTGATTTTCCCGTAGAATTATTGGCACGTTCCTCAAATCCACCATCATGCCTCCATTTCCCAATCGATACACTGTCCTTTTCTTTGTGATGGCTGTCTGAGTGTTTCGATGAGCAGGGACTGGGCTGGCTGCTCAGTGTGGCAAAGCATTCAGCAGCCCTCAGGATTTTTGGTAAACACAGTCCAGCATCTTTTCATCCTTTTTTATTCCATCTTTTATTCCTGTAGTGGGGATTTGCTGGAATTTAGGAAAAACTGGTTTTGAGGTCTGTTTGGGTTCAATATACAAAGACGTATTATAGCAATTGTAGGTAAAAAAAAAAAAGATGAGGCAGCGGGGGGAGTGGGGTAATATTCCAAGAAAAAAAACAATGAATTTTCCAAGTATAAAGTGGTAAATTTACGAGAAAAAAACGTGGATATTCTCTGATATTAAAGTGGCAATTTTACGAGAAAGCACACACAATTTTGAAATTATGAAGATTTATACACTTTAAAAAGAGGATCCAGGGCTAATTATTCATAGCTATCCATGTTTGTCTCTGGCTTCTAGCTTTATTTTGTGTTCAAACACAGAAGGCACAAAATCAGGACCACGCCAGGCCATGGATGCTCTGGACTTTCAGGTGTGGAAAGACCCTGAGTCATACTGAGAGCTTTATTCAGCTCTCACAGTACATTGTAGAGCTGATGTCTGTTGGGTTTTTATAGTACACAGTGGTGATAAATACACTGATGCATTCTCTAACCAGATACAAGGGCCAGTATTTGTTTTGGATGAATTCCATGTCCTGCAGGTGGTGTACGGGCCCAGTTCATTGACAAGGAAAATAATCCTTCACTTCAGGGCACTGGTCTGGGATTTTGTAATGGAGCCAGGTCTGTATTTGCTGTTGCAGTCTCATACGGAGCTGTTCTGTGTAATGAGGTAGTAGAGTAAATACTCTTAGCTTCACTCTTAAGCAGACTCTCTCGCCCCTCTCCTTGTTCGGTTTCTCTCTTTCTGGTTTCATATCACTCTGGATTTTGAGAGGTCCGAAGGCTGCTATTTGGCAGTTTGGGGAAAATAGTGTTTCGTTATGTGTTATTTGTTGGTTACAACATCTTATTTCAGGGCTTCTTAACCTTTGTAATATGAGGCTCACTTCTGATTAAGAAATGTCAGAGGACCACGTTCCCAAATAAATGAGGAAAAAAGCACAACAAGACAAAAAACTGGGCTATAAATATTTGTTATGCCACTTATGTCAGCTATAATGACAAAAAATGAATATTCTGCTTTCCCTAATCCATCACTTCCTGCCATTATTAATCCAAATTATATATATTCAGGGACATATTTCCTCACTACACACTGTTTGAATTATTATCTTTTTTATTAATGTGAACTCTCGAGCACATTTAGAAATAAGAATAACTAGCGTTGTTAATAACCATTTTTCATTTTAATTGTAATTGAACCTTTTGGCAGTACCTCCACGGCCCACTGGAAGGCGCTCTGCGGCCCACCGGTGAGCCCTGGACCAGTGGTTGAGACATGCTTTTGTGAGCTAGTCGCTTGCAGCAGTTAAAATGCCAAACAAAGGACTTCCAGCCATTGCTTGTATTGATGCTGTGATATTACTTTCGAGTGTGTAACTCATGCCCCATCTGTGTTCTGAGTAAGCTATTTTCTATCTTTATGACTGTGGGCTCAGTGCTCAACTCAACTGGGGATGCAAAATGGCAGCAGTGGGAACATGACATTGAACAGGAGCAATACTGTATTCGTATTTCATTCTTCTTTCCAATGGTCACCAATGGACGCCATCCTATCCCTAATTACCCCCAGCAGTACTTTTGATATTTCACAGTATAATTCAAGATATATTATCTATTGTAATAGTCTGATCAAATGTCTCTTGGCAGCCATATTGAATATCCTTAAGGAATCTATTTGATAAGTGCTCAGTCCATATCTGTTACATCATCTTGACTGCTGTAGCGGGATATTAGAAATCCATACACTCAAAATATGATGTATGACTCAGCCGCCGTGGAATTGACTGGGGCTTTGGTGTGTTGCGGCACATTTGCTTTTCTGGGGAAAGAGAAAAAGGAGGGAGGAAAAAAATCAAGAATAATTTGCATTGTGGAAAAGGTCAGACCCGTAAGGCAGCTCAAGATTGAGGCTATTACTCTCGATTAGGACAGATAACATGTATTCGTGGGCCACATGTGGCAGTTAGGTGACTCAGGTGGCTGTGATATGGCAGGGCTGAAGGCAATTTGGCCAAATTTTCACCGTGTACGTGTCATCAACCTCTCACAGTTGGAGGGAATTTCTGACACGTCTCATTTAAGTAAATCACCCAGATAAGAACACACAGCCCAGGGGGCCAAGGTTACAAGTGGGTGACATTTAAAGTCTGTATTTCAACCTATTCTGCTGTGCCATCGGTTGGAAATATGGAACAAAAGGAGTGATGTGAATAAAAGGAGTAGCAAAGGAATTACTTTTCTTTTAGCCGTTGAGACCATAGAATAATCTAGACTTTGTATTCCAAGACAGGACTTATTACAAGAAAGGTTTTAGTGTTTCTTCGGTGGGAAACACTGCTACGTGATAGAGGGAAGAATAACTCTTTCTTCGGTTAATATGAGGGAGTGAGATAGAAATGTATACTTTTTCTATTGTTCCCAAATCTACAAACTTTATGCTTTCTACCTCATGATAACCTTTGAAATTACTTTTTTTTTTAACATTACATTTGCTTTTAAATTGTTTACACCTTTTCTTTTTCTGTCGGTCCTTTCCAAGGGTCAGGGTAAAACTTTGACACTTTAAGGACATCGGTGAGATTTTTCTTTATAAGAAGCATTTCTGTCTTCTCACATCCGATTCTGTTTCTTTTCTCATCACCCACAAGAGCAGCAGCAGAAAACAGATGCTCACTGTCGACACTAGTGCAAGGGGCTGACAGGTATTTACGTTCAAGTTGGGCCCGGGTCGGGAAAATGGGATTTGTTGCTTCTCCAGTATCCCATTGGGCTCTCAGTCCCGGCAATCGGGGACTCTGAGATATATCCTCGTATAAAAGTAGAGCAGTCACACTGGTATCATGTTCTGGTGTATTTTTTTCAACACAAGCCGTCAAACCAAGCTTACTCACTGGGCTAACGTCAGAAGTCCATATGTTCGTGGTAAAGGTTATGTCGCTAATGTTGGTATCTGTCATACAGGGCAGGTAGGGATATGTCTGCAAAGTAGTGGCGACTTCGATGAGTATACCGGGGTCCCGAATGCGCCATTAGATGGCGAAGTCCTTGGTCTTCTACTACAGAAAAAGGTTTGCCATCAAGTGCCATACATTTTGTCATTAATTGCTTTTGCCTTCAGGCTGTCTCTAGTAAACGTACTGCGGTTTTCAAAGGCCTGTTAAATAGGCGCTATCACACTTTTTAAATATATTTTCATATCTTTGTGTCCACATCCTCCACATCTTGGTGTGTGTGCAGTTTGAGGTGTGTGTACAATAGTGATTGGGTTACTTCACCGTTTTACTGCCCATCCCAAGACAGACATTTTGCGGAGGCCGTCCAGTAACTGCTGCATATGCCATCTTAATCTGTTTCCCCTGCTGTGCCAGGTGTGCGGGCAGCATGCACTACTGCAAGGACACCCGACTATGTGGAAAACTCTGCACTCGAGGCAAAGCTGGGGGCCAGCGGTGGCGTAAATCCTCTTGTAATTATGTTGTAAACAAAGATGGAACAATAAAGCTTCAGTTCGGTGTGTGCTGCATCAGAGTGGGAGGCTCAATCGAAGGCAAATCGCTTCCTGCTGGGCAGTTGGCGGCCTTCGCTACACACTCCTCTTGTCGATGCATGTGGAAGTGATGGAACGCTTGTAATGTCGTTTGCCAAGTGACAGATTGGTCCACAGGACCCTCTATCGGCGGGCCTCCCTGACTAACCATCTGGTACCAAAGACACTGTTGGGGTTTTGGATGGTAAGCCGTGATTTAAGAGAATGTTATCATGTGACAATTTGACTGAAAAAACAAAAGGCTGTGATTCCAGCCAAATGCTGTCCTGGTCTGTTACCTCTGCCAAGGAGATTGTTGGTTTGTTTGTCAGCAGGATTAAGTATGTGAATTATTAAAATACCTACCTACCTTTTTATTGAACACCGTCGGATAGCACATGGATGATTAATACTTACTAGGGATGTCCTAATCCATATTTCATCAATCTCTCCATTTGTGGGTGACACATGGCAAAAGGTCAACTTTGTTTCTGCTAAATGGAATCTTGGGATTGCATTTTAATATTGGGATTTTCCCATTAAAAATACCCGAACCGGGTATAATTGGTATTACTGGGCGTGCGTGGAGTTTAAGAATTCATCTTGAAACAAGAATCTCAATGACTGAAGTCAGTGTGCATACAAAGTTAACTGGAGTGACAACCAGAACTTCACTTTATTAACACTAACGAGCTTTACAAGCAAAGAGAAATCGGATTACTCTATCTGTCAGCAGAAGCTGAAGTCGGTTTGGGACAGTTAGACTACCTTATTCCAGTTTTGGCAGTTTGATCTCAGTTTATTTAAACTGTACTCTGCGTGCTGTCTGTTCCAGTATTTAGATGCAGCCTCGTGGTCCACTCTTACTGCCAATTGAGTAAATCATAGAGTAGCACCTACAGCTGAACTGCTCTATAGAGTGTGCATCTTGGTTGAAAAACAGTATTTTTATTGGGTCAAATGTTGTGCCTTGCTGTTGTTTACAGTTCTAAAAGCCTGTACTTAATTCAATTTCCTCTCACATTGGTGGGCACCATGTACCCACAAAGTACCACAGAGTCACTTTGGATGGACATGCCTGAGAGGCGAGGTGGACTTGACCAAAAAGCAAAGGAAGAGTAGAAGAAGTAAGGACACATAAAATGGATCAAATTGTACAAAAATTAAATATTATGTTTTCACGCCTCTCGCTCTGAGTGAAGGTTTAATATTTCCCCCTTTTATCTTTAATTAAAATACTTTGAATGAAGGGAGGTAGGGATTTCCTGCAGCAGCTGTTAATTAATATTCGAGGTATCAGAGACGCATCTGTGGCCTCTGTTTCTTTCTTGGGATCATATAAGAGCCAGATGCAGAATACAAGACGAGATTACTGAGCAGGAGAGTCTTGCTCTTCCTGTGCATTGTCACATCTCTCCAATCCGTCCTCTGAGATATCGCTTTAACATCACATAACAGCTTCTTCCCAAGAGCTGTCGACCTCACATCATCTACTTCTGTGGTTGGGAGTGGAAGCCCAATATTTATCTCACACATCATAATGAGATTCATGGCACAATTCAAACGGGATAAAAAAAGATCTCTCTCACCCTTGACTACCATACACATATTCTTTTCTAAATAATGTTCCACGGACGGACTTCGCGTCTCTGTAACAAGAAGGGTTCATAGGGGCACTCTTTACAACTATCCTCTGGTGTGGCAGTATATGAAAAATCTATACTGAACAGGAAATTAAAACCAGTATGAATCGGCTCTGCATACATCTGTGTATGCATGTATTTGTGTGTGTGTGCTGTCATTGAAAGCACCAGTGAAGCATCAATCAACAACTACCCATTACCTGGTGACTATGAAGAGTGACTGTGTGTTATCATATGTCCACCATGTTGACATGTCCTTGAGGAAAAATGCATTAGCCTAACACGTGGAGATGCTTAAAAAAAGAAAAAATCAACCTTTTTGGAACACTGATATCTAAAATCTCAGTTAATACAAAACATGGATGGGAGAAAGATGGAACATATTTGTATATATATGATTATGTGTATGTATGTATATATATATATATATATATATATATATATATGGAAGAAACAAATTCACAGTTCCTCTGCTCGTAATAAGGCGATTCAGAGCCTCTCTCCCCTTCTTCAGGTCACTGGAGGGAAGCTAATGGGCTCCAAATTAGGGTTGGCATTTGGTTCTTCTCGCTGCACCTGAAAGGTGAGGTGACGGGGTCAAGAGGAGGGACGGCCATTATCATGACTCACACGAGGGCCGCATCCATATCCATGTTCTCCACATCTTTGGCCTTGAGGGTGGGGAGAGAACTAAGAGAGCATGAAGGGATGAAGGAGTCATTGAGGGAAAGGAATTGAGAGTAACAACATAAAGGGTGAAAAGAAAAGGAAGGGAGGCGAGAGAGAAGGGCATAAATAGGAGATGGGAAAGAAGGGGAGGGCGTTGCTCTGTCCTTGCTATTAGCCACTCCGTCACAGCTCCCTGGCTTTATGGAGAGTTTCCTGTCATGGTACTGCTTTTTAATTGACATTAAAATGCACTGACCAGTGTGTCAGCGCCCCACAACCCACGCTCATCTTTTCACTTCCTACCTCTTTAACTCTCCGTACTTGACTGACGTGGGCTGTCGTTTGCACACAGTGTGGCGTGACAGAAAATGGCAGCCGTACCTCACATCTCAGCAGCTGTGACGGCCGGCAGCTCCTTCCCGTCACAACGGTTTAGCTTGTAAAATAAAGAAGTCCTCTTGCCAAGACGCATTCCCACTGGAATACGCAGCCAGCTCCCACGGGTGCAGCGAAGCTTTCAGAGGTTTTAAAGGGGAGGAGATGGAGACTAATGCCTTTGAGGTCAGAGGAATGCAGATCTATGAAGCAGCACTATCAAGGCAGAGGGAGCGCTTGGCGGAGATGATGGGAACACATTGTGTGGAAATATACAGTATCTTGGCTGTTATTTCAAAATCTTTTAATGTTAACGTAGTAGCATTTCTAAAACGTTCGTCTGACCCATTGCAGCAATGTTGTCCTGAGTTAAAAACAAGGCTATAGTCGCAAAACATAAAAAAATAGGAATTTAGTATTGAACAGGATAGACTGAAGAAGTAAGGCTGTTGACTGACTTTATACAAATGCAACTGCCTTTATTATTTTAATTGGAAATTAGCTAAAGCCAAAACAAATACATTTAATTATTAATAAAAAAACGTCATAGACCTTGTAAAGTTTGTCTATAGATGTATAAAATATGAGCTGAAGTGTGTTGGCAGAAGCTTCATCACATCAGTGTTCTGTACACGTGTTGCAGATACAAAAGTTCACATTCGTAAGTATGAGCGACTGTGTGTGTGTGTGTGTGTGTGTGTGTGTGTGTGTGTGTGTGTGTGTGTGTGTGTGTGCGTGCTATACCGGCACGTCTCTTGTTTATAAAGCGTGGCTTTCTGGTAGTTCTTTGTGAAGCAGGTTTAGTGGTTGGAGCAGTTGGAGCAGAGAACAACCTCACCTCAGCATTTTACCTTCCGTTCCTCCTTTCCGCTCCACTTCTTCAGATCAATGAAGTGACAAACCTCTGAGAAACTTCCTGCGCCGTAGTGGTGTGTGTGTGTGTGTGTGTGTGTGTGTGTGTGTGTGTGAGAGTCAGTTTATGGGTTCAAATTATGCGTTTGTGCATGTAATATCACCCTTAACATGTTAATGCATGTTAATATCCCAATGAGTGTATGAGTGCATGTGCGGTGTGTGTTTAAGGCTTTAGTGTAAGTGTGTAGGGATGGGTATTGTTAGGATTTTATTGATACTCGAACTATTATCAATTCTGCTTATCGGTTCGGTTCTTTATCAATACTCTTATTGGTTCTTTTTGATTATTTTGTGAGATAGAAAAAGACAATAGATTAAGAAAAGAATCAACATTGGTTTGTTATTCTTGTCGGTAAACAAATCTTCTTTCTTAAGCAGCAATAGAAAAAGTTCCAAAATCTTTAAAATACATTCACAGCTGAGCGATGAGCTTTCATTTATCAGCCTGTTCAGTGGACGAGGATGGACGGCTGCTCCACAAACAGTCTAAACCTTTATTTCTGCAGACTGATGTTCTCTTGTTGGTCACATGTTGTGATGAACTGCTGCTGTTTCCTTCTTTACTTGTGAGGCTTTTATTACATTTGAGACAAAGAATTCTCAGCATCTACTGGAGGGAAATGAAGCCACACTCTGGATCTTCTTCTTCTCTCTGCCATGATGTGAGTCTCACGCTGTACTGAGCCGGAGTCGCTGTGTGTGTGTGTGTGTGTGTGTGTCAGAGTAAAGACAAAGAGACAGAGAGAGGACGTTTGAGACGAGGACATCTCACTCTTCTAAAGTACCGATAGCCGAACCGTTAACTCCGGACTTCATCAATACTCAGGGTTTAACTCCTTTAGAACTGGTTCCTGTTTAGAACTGGGTTACGGAGGGCATCCCCATAAGTGTGTGTGTGTGTGGTTCGTGCGTAGAGGTCAGTTAGTTAGTGGAGTCACTTGATGGATAGTTACCGACAGACAGAGAGAGACGGAGAGAGGGGAAGGACAGAAAGAGACAGACGGGCTATGACGCACGTGGAGAGAGAGAGAAGGTAGACATCGAGTGTGTGGATGTCGTATTGTGCAGCCAGCGTGTCAAAGACCATTTCAGGGATACACTCCCTCCTTTCTTGTCTTCCTCCCACGGCGGAGATGCGAAGTTCAGGAGTTCATGTCCTCTAGGACTGCTGTCCCCGCTCTGTCCTCTGTCGATGACCCATCCAAAGCCATCGACAACCAGAAAGATCCGTTCACACACACATATACCCGTATAAAAACATTTAGACTGGGACGATTCCTCAACGTCATCGATGACAAAAATACGTCCATTGGCTGCATCCAGTCAAAGTAGCTGCAGCTAAAGAAAACTCGCCCACGATGCTGGAAGTGTTGTTATTACGCACAGGGATTCAATTAATCATCAAAGTAATCCGTTTGAGTATTTTTCTGATCAGGCATCTGACTGTCTGTTATGTTGTTCATTTTTATGTTTTTAAGAGAAGATGATTGTTTAAAATACTGAAGTATTAATCAGACAAGCTTTGTTGTTTATCTTGTGTAAATGTATTATTATATTAATCTGGAATCCCCTCTGAGCCCCAGATGGAGAAGCATATTTTCTTTAAACCATCACCACCGTTTATTGTAGCAAGAAGCTGTGAAAACCGTCATTATCCTCAGATTTGCATCTTTCCGACGGTCCCTGAACACATCATGTGTGAAGAAAGCAGCCAAAAGGAAGGCTAAGCCGAAGCACATTACACTTACCGTTATCTGTTAACACGGAACACACACCAGCCTCTCTCCATCCTGTTCACTAGTTCACCACAGCTCCTGGTCCCATGATGTCACTGCAGTGTTGGCCAGAACACAGAGACAGATCCTGCCAGTTAGCTCCCCTGGCTCTTTATGGAGATGATGATGATGATGATGATGATGATGATGATGATGATGATGATGATGATGATGGCCGTGGCTGAGTATTGATAAAGAAAAAACTTCCTCGGCAGCTGTGCCCCACAACAAACATTCAAACCTTAAAAAAAGGACTCGTACTTTGACGACGATCCTTCAACCTCTTCTGTATTTGTAAGATGTCTTCCTTGTGATACTCGGAGAGGTGCTACACAGTACTTTCTCAGATGTTGATTAAACATATTGATCATAAGATCACTTTCTTAACAGTTCACAAACTGTTTTGCTGTTAAAATCATGATGAAATCGCATCCTGTGGTTGGTCTGCTTCATGCACCAGAGTCCACTTGGAATTGGACCCGGCTTCTCCTGCAGGTCTGGGTCTGGTTGTTCAGTCCGCTCCGGAGTTTAAATTACATTTTCACGACAGCCTGAACAAACCAGTTAACCAGAGTACATCTGAGTTGCACCAAAATAGTTTAAAAGACCTTCACACACACAGGATGGTTTTTTTTTTCGTGCCCAAATTCGGGCTCTGCGATATAAAGAAAATCAAATATTACTTCATCATTGATATTGTATCATTTCAAATGTATGAACAAAGACTCAATCGATACTGCGACGATGTTGTTGGGTTGATCATCTGTGTTTTTTGCAAAATATTTTGGATAAACGATCTTCAGTAATATTTATGTAATGACGAAGTGGGTAAAGGCAAATAATAGAAGAGTCTGGTTAGTTAAGAAAAATACATCACTTTACTGTGACGCAGCCTTTAAAACCAGGGAAAGAGCACACTTTATATATATATATATATATATATATATATATATATATATATAATACAATATCCACAATCTAAGTCTCATAACACGACATCGATATCATATTAATATACGGCCCAGCCGTCAACATATTTTTCAAAATGATCAAATGTTCTTGTTTTTTGAAATGAGTACTTTCACACAGAACGGGAATATTACGAAGCAAGGTCAATGTATTTATTCTTTTGCAATGTGAATGATATAATATGTCTGCGCAAATCTATTCAAACCTTTCAGTTTGTAAAGGTGTGTAAAGGTCTTAACTTGTGACACTATTAACATGAGCAGATGTTTTCTTTGTTCCTCGACTAATTCAAGTCCATTTTAACTTTAGTAACTGCTCCATTTAGAAGTTTCTGATCTGCCACAGGTGGAAACAGAAGCTCATAACTAGCTCTTCAACTCATTCTGATATTCAACTTGAAAGAGAAACCCTTCACCTCTCTTATTGCACTTATTGTATTATTATTTAATTTACCTTTCACTAAGAATCATCTGTCTAGATAGTGCTGGTTGTTGCTGTTGAAACCAGATAATTTATTCCGCTGCCGCACTCATCGCGAGTGGCTCTGGATAAGAGTGACAGCTAAATGCCTAACATGTAAACACCTTATGGTTAGCGTGAGTAGTTTCCAGCTTCCAGGTACGCCAGCTGCTATTGAAGATGGCAGATAATGATACAGGCAAGTGCTTTTTTCAGCCGCGGAGAGGAGAAAAGGAGGAAACCTGCTGCAGCTTCCACAGGCAGGTTTATCACACTCCATGGTTTCCTTTCATGAGTGAGCGTGACATTCGTATAATACACGCTGTCCGCTGTCAATAAGAAAATGAATCAACAGAAACTTCCTTTGGGGATCTTGCAGTTGGCATTTGTTTATGACTGATATTTAATCGGTTAAACAATTGATCGATTCTTGAGCAAAAGTAATCAAATTGAATCAATCAGAAATTGGAAGTCTATGCCACTAATTCCATGTCCATGACATGTTGTCAGCTTGTGACCATCTCACCAGCGTTTCTTTCTAATCTTTTCTAATTTATAATGTACTGCTGATTAGTTTTCACAGCTTTTTATTGTGTTCTCCTTAATAAACTCGTTGACGTATTGCACTGAATAATGTATTGGGTCTGACGTTGGGCCTTCAGTATTTTGACATTTGAGGTTTCAGTGCAAGGGAAGATTAAAGGCTGTTGGAACTAGGAGATGCATATATTGTCCTTAACACATATTTGGTACGTCCTTCAGACACTGTTGAGTGAGTCCTAATACTTGTATTGTTCCAATATGATGGATAAATCAAAGTGTGACCCCTTCAACATGTATTCTCTTATGCCTCTGCTGTAAAAAGATCATTAGGTAATCGTATTCGTACGATTTGCTGTAGTTTCCAATGCTTTAGCTGGACTCAGCATGTGCAGTGTTGACTGCTTCAGATTGAGTTCCCAGTCTAAACATGAAGTCAGTTAAGTGTCTTCAGTGCATCTTAACTGACTTTAAATGCAGTCTTGGTCTCGGAAAGTGACTCCATTTGTTCTCGGTCTTGGTCTTGACTCCTTCAGACCCCGTCAGACCTTCAGCTCCAATCGTGGACTTGACGTGAACTTGACCAAACTGATCTTGACGCCGGCTCGGTGCAGAACCTGTGCTGTTCCTCTGGGGACTGGAGGCCGATTTCATCGTGCTGCCCAAGCTGTGTTTTGCTGGTGTCAGCATTAAATTGAGTTTGTGCAACAACCTGTGTCACACACACACGCTGACACACATTTACTGTGACGGCTGCATTGTTTTGAGGTTTGAGCAGCCAAGCCTGTAAAAGTAATAATATATGACATTTTCACATAAAGCAATTCCTGTTCTGCTCCCTTCTGTCACCTGTTGATAAAACACAGTGGTGAGTGAACCTAAAGCCACATTTCACATTTGAACATTTAAACAGCAAAGTCTTTTATCCTCAGGTAAGATCATCACACACACACACACACACACACACACACACACACACACACACACACACACACACACACACACACACACACACATTTTCTTACGCACTTGTGTTGTATGATGAATCCCACTTGATCCTAAATTGGAGGCGTATGGCTGATAGTTTCTTATCAGCATAACTATATATATTAAATTAACTATATATATATAATATGAATTAATACCAATACAAAACCAACTTGTGTCCTCCCCGCTCATCTCCTCGTGTCCCACCAGGAATGACAATGAAATGGGAACTGGCTGTCTTTACTGCATATCACCTTTATATTTGAATAAATACCGGAGAAGAATAAGGCATTTGTAACAAACCTTCACCAGAAAGTGAACCCAAAACATCTTCCTGTATCCTCTTCCTCTTTTGTCTCTGTGATGCTCCGTGTTGATGATCGTACTGTCTCTCCCACTCTACCATTTTCCCACAATTCTCTTCTCCTCTCAACCTCCCGCTCTGCACCGTTGTCAGCAGACATACAGCCTGAGAAGGTGCTACGCGATAATGAGTCCACGCTTGCACCTTTCCTGCCATCCGTGGCTCCACATCAGCCGACGTGATTTTCACCTTTACTTTACCTTTCGTCATCTGGCGGTCTGCTCCACCGCTCTGTTCAGTGTTTGCTGATTAAAATGATGGTGGTCTGAGTTGTTGTGTTAACAATGTCTGCAGGTTATGTCCACATGATACAGTTCACGGCTCCGGCACCCTCTTTGACTCTTAAGGGTTCCACCAGCCACAACTCTTCATACAGCGTTATAGCTAGCTATACCTGCGAAAAATTGACACGTGTTGCTGGCTTTTGTAGGAAAATGCACAAAAAATGCGGAGTAACTTTTTCGTAAGATATCATTCTAACCATTGTATGATGATACGTCGCTACGGCCAGCAAAGACAGGAAAGAGAAGACTGCTAGGCGGCTTTAATTGGACACGTTTATCAAACTACAACCTTTTTTAAAGGTGTCTTCTAAAAAAAGAACAGCTTTTTGTGGTGGCGAATGATTTCTCTCCCTCAGTTCATGCATAATATTTGCATTTCAAGGCCATAGTCATCAATTCACAAAACGTCATGAGACAGACCAGGCTATCTAATCACAGTGAAACCACATGGAAGCAATTGCTGGCAGGAATTTAACGGAGGTGTACCACAAAGCGATAACATCGTTATAGTGTCTGTCACGTAAATGAAATATTCAAGGCAGTAAATAGCATCTTCAGTGGGAGGACAGAGAAATGTTGCGTGGTGGAAGACACAGGCACACAATAGGGCAGAGAGAAGCTGTGGAGCACATCGCCCACGCGTTCCCCTTCAAACAATATTACTTTCACGCAACATGTGACACAAGTCTTGAAACCACTTTTTTGTTGGCCTTTGACAGTGACAGCCGTGTGGACCTCTACATATTTATTTGTATCCATGCAAAGTCAATGTGACGAGCCTTTTTCCACAGTGGTTTGACTGACAGGGAAGTGATCCGTCTCATAGCTCAACTCCTCCACAGCTCCCCATCTCCATTTACTGATCTTATGAAGTGGTTGTAACGGCTAAGGCTGCTGATATTCTGTATTTATCTCACTCCTAAGGATCACGCGTGTATCTTAAACCTGATGTATCTTCTTCCTCTATGCTTTAGACCAATGCTCCCCGAAGACTATTACCAACTCATCATTGAACCACACTGTTGCACTGGGTGACACTGTAGGAATATTTGAGTTAATCGCATAAACACTATCTTGCTGCTATAAATATTCACTAGGGCCCCAAATGTGTATTAATCCACCCCTGAAAATAGTCCCCAAAGAACTGAAATATTTACTCCTGTTTATTAAAAACTACAGCGGCCTTTTGGGAAATAATTTAGGATTTGAAAAAAATAACATCACATATTTTTTTTACCTACTTTTACTTTAAAAGATGGAGATCTTTAGTGGAAGCCAATGGACTTGAGGCTGAGAACAGAAATGGCAGAAAGAGAGAAAGTATTGAGACACGACTTCACAAAATGAAATGATATGATCTTTATCCTTTAACGTGTTCAATATAATGGAGTCAATCAGTTGATGGAGCACATTTAATAACAAAGGCACATTTCTTTACAGAGAGTTAGTGAATTAAAATGGAATTGCGATATTTCACCTTGAGAGAATTTCTTCAAATTTGGCACAAACATCGACTTGCACTCAAGGATGAACTGATTACGCAAGAAATCACATTTTCTTTAGCGTTGGTCCAGATGGTGTTTGAAATGGATGCTTAAATAACTGTTCATACCACCGAGGCTGGGCTTTGTTCTATGATATGCCTTTTGACAATTCAACCAGAAAAATATCAAAATAAACCTTAATCCCTTGTCAATTCCTCTCGATAGTCAAAAATGATTTCCCTTTTAAGGGATGTACAAAACAAGTAGCACACCGGCAGGAGAAATACTTTCCGTATAATCCTCTGATACACACCAGCACACACACACACACACACACACACACACACACACACACACACACTCACACACACACTCACACACACAGCACGACTTTCTAACTGAGGTAGTCCTTGCAGGTATTCCCTGTCTGTAGATAAGGGGGAGCAGTTGTGTGCTGACCAAGCAGCCTGCGGGCCACAGAGAGAAAATGTTTAGTCCACTGACCTCCCATACATCACTGAGTGGCTAGTCTCTGAGTGAGCACAGACAGGAAGTTGTGTTTGTGTGTGTTTGTGTGTGTGTGAGAGAGAGAGAGTCGGTGTGGATGTCTGTATGGTCACTGTAAAGGGAATGCTCACCAAGATATATTGATATTCTACTTGTGTGAGCAGAAAAGTTTATTTGTTTGTAATTGTGTGTCTGAACAGTGCAGTTTGTGTGCTTTAGGTAGTGTTACTGTGTGTGTGTGTGTGTGTGTGTGTGTGTGTGTGTTGTTCTGCTATCACTGTGACATGGATTTTTAGAAGTGAGGGCGGTGTTGGGAATACGGTTTCGGTCAGCCTCAACAGAACAAACAGGATTGAAAGTTTTAGAAAGATTTGACCTGAAATGATTTGATTTGAAAAGGTTTCTGGTGATGTATCAGCGCTGGTGTATGTTTGAACAACATAATATAGTTATGTGAGATGATGCCACCTGCATATAGAGCCTAGAAACCCTACGTTTATGGGTGCAAATGTCCTGTGAATACGTCTTAAAACCTGAGAATGAGTCAGCTTTTACATGTCTTTAAAAAGACTACTAAACCTCATCACCCCGACTGGTCCGCCTTCACAGCCTCGTTTTATTTATACTTGGCTCATGGGACCGTGCAGCCATCTATTGCTCTTTGCTGTATCTTGTGCCCATTTATGTGTGTGTTAAGTGTTCAAGATGAAAACACACACCACTAAGTAGACTGGGTATCATCAAATGGCGGTGTGTGGTCTGGACCAAGTGACAGTTCTATTGTGCCCAATTCCAGATACATTAGTGTGAATAAATAATAATCTGCACTCGGCGTTGTTTTTCACGACGGTCGCATCTTTAGATGGCGAGCGCAGCTAATCCGGTTAATACGCCAATAGCTTCACTCAGTTGAGCCAATCAAACTGATTGTTAACCGTGCGTAGACGGTGCGCTGGAGGAAACAACAGCGTCAGAGATGTGAGAGAGATGACAGCATGGAACCAAATGGTCTAAGCAAAGTAACACTCAACCCTTTGACCATGTTTGGATCCACTTGTGAGTCTGCTTCCTCCACTACGGACATTTCCAGGGTCACCAGTGAGCTCCTTCATGTTCAGGCCAAGATTCAAACTACTGACAGAGCAGCCACAGGCCCATTATCACGCTAGGAGAGGAAGTAGAATTTAAAATGAAATAAAAAAATAAAGAGCTCAAAGCTGTATTTGGACTTTTTTCTAAAAGAGGCATTTTTATTTATTTTTATTCAGAAGATTCTTTCTTGTTGTGTTTTACTTAACATGTAGGCCTGAAGTTCATTGTGCTGGGACTAATTTAATGTATGTAAAATATAGCGTTTTGTTTCTCATACACGTTTAATGTGTTTGTATGTTTAAAGATATACGGAAATGTACGTTGTTGATTTATTCTGTAGGCTGTAGGACACAGCTTAGGCATCATGAGCTCCGGACCTTTGCTGGGGGGAAACTTAACTGGACCTCTTTGAATCTTAATGGAATACTCCTGAAGACATTTTGACCTGTCGTAGCAGGAAAAGTACAAGTGAAACAAATTCTGTGAACGAATTCTCCCCCCAAAAACAATCCGTGCCAGTGAGGCAGCATGTAGAATACCAGGACCAAGTGGAACATTAGATAGAAGTCTTGATGGAATGCATAATTCATACAAAATAAATTTCCATGTACAATTTTACTAACACGAGACGTATGTGAACTATACCTCTCAATCAAAAAGTGTTGGAGTAATGGACCCATATTGAACAATGCAAGAAATATATAGTTAAGGGACCTCGCTGAATAATTGAATTAATAAAGAGACCCACAGAGAAAGGAAAAATAAAGACAACGTTCAAAGACTTTTTTAAAAGCAATCACAATTGATTATATCATAATAAATACCTAATCCTTATCCCACTTTATTATTAAAGTCCTTATTCTTCTGAACAGGTTAGATTCTATCAAGACTCCCGGACTCCTCAGCATCTGTGTGCTTTAAAGAGTTCATAAGGTCAACCGCTGCCAGATATAAGTCAATATAAGTCATTATGTGGTGATAGCAGCGAAAAGAAGAAGAAGCCCTGAGAGAAGAATAAGTAAAAAAGTAAAAGAGGATCTCAACTTTGCTTTCCTTGCGTCATCTTTTTCACTGAGACTGTTTGAGATGTTTCCGTGTGAAACTTTGATAAGGAGAAAAAGTTGAACTGGGTGAGACGGACATGTTGAAAATCCACTCGCGTTTTTTTTTTAAAATGACTCTCGGGGTTTAAATTAATGATCAATAACTGCTTTGCTTCATAGGATGGAGATTGTGTGTTTTAATCATGAGGAGCTCCAGAAGGACCATGAGGCAACACGTGGTAACCGCTGCAGGGTGCACATGTGACTCTTCTGTGCGTGTGTTGGAGAGTAGAAACTACCGATTGACCTCACACACCAACTACACTCATCTTCATTTCACTCATTTGCTCAGTGTGGTGAATTGGGAACATGCATTTTATTATAAAACAAGTAGCTCAAATCAAGCCATCTGATTAGTCAACCTGTCCTCATTCAACGGTTTGTTTGATATCTCACAAAGAAGTTACCTACGAACTCCAGCAAATCCTGTCAACGTCTGCTCATTACATGCATTCGGTCTTTTCAAAATAAACTTCTGACTTCATAGAAAACTACTGAACAAAACTACTGAGTTAGCTTTAGGAAAAGATCTGCGTTTGGGTTAGAATAACTACGGAAGTGCTGTTACTGAAGTACGCAAGTTACTTGACAAATAAAATTCATTAGCCTAACGTGAAAGATCCACGTTGAACACATATTTCTAGAAAATATTATTTAAAATATTATTCTCCAAAATGGAAGTGGTGGCGATATCATTGAGGGAAAATTGAGATTGTTATGTCTGCCTCCTGGTCTACCGCCCTGCTTTCCACACAAGGAAGCCTTGTATGTTTAAAATGCTGTAAAAAGATAACACCGTGGTATCAGGTCTGTGCTCCGTATCCTCAGGTACCCTGAGTTTGTGTATTAGAGAAGATGTTTGGGGAGAAAATGAAAGATTGGTGCAACACCAGAGTTTGGCTTTTATCAGGCTTTGTAAGGATTTCACTTCCACTTAAAGGCAAATAGATAAGTGCTTCTGGTTTCTCATAGCACAGAACAACTATCCCGCCCCTGTCAAACCTCCCCCTGCAGGGGTTGGTAGTGTTTTTGATCAATACCAATCACTGAGCAAATACTTTCCCAAAGAATGGAAGAGCTGGGGCTCTGTACCAGAGACGAGCTGCTTTTCTAACTCCAACCGCTTTTCAGAGGGAAATCAAGGTTATGTAATATACAACCCTAAACCTAACCCATGAACAGCTGAGGATGTGGTCAAAATGAGAAGGGACAACACATGCCAGTACAACACAGTCTCACGGTAGTTTATGAAATAGTCACAAAATAAAATCTGTTGGTTTCATGTACAGGGACAGGCCATTTCGATAACAACGAAAGTTAGGGTTAGGCAACAAAACCACTTAGTTAGGTGAAGGAAAACATCACGTTTGGCCTTAAAATAACTACGTACAGTTTTACCAACAGTTAGGTTTAAACCAAAAAAAAAACATTTAGGTTTAGAAAAATAAAACCACAAACAGTCAGGTTTAGGCAACAAAACCATGTAATAAGGTTAGGAAAAGTGTCAAGAACAGTTTGAAAAACCACAACGCAGAGTCAAACACCATTCTTCTGGTTGAGAGTCCTGTTTGTGGAACCATCCACTTCCCCTACCGCCATCAGTCGTCTTTTTGGATTTTATGAAATCACGTGTGGCAACCTCTGACTGTTGCTTAGTCAAGTGGATGCGTTTAATTTGTGTGTCCACCACGATTATGGCTCTTAATTGACTTTCCATTGGTAGTATTTTTGCGCTGAGCGAAAATAACTATCGTTACAAAATCATTTCGCTACAGGTTAACAGCAGACCACCCCAAGGTGTCACTCAGACAGATGCACCATTTCCTCTCAAATCTAATCTGAAATTAGACAAATTGTCTCATGAATGAGATTTGAAGTGAGCTCTTGAATGTGATTTTGACGGGCTTTAATTTTGAAATGCTACATCAGAATGTCCTGGTTCTGTCTGAGTGACACCTTGAGGTGGTCTGCTATTAACCTGTCGTGAAATGATTTTGTAACTATGCACCTGTACAGGAAACCAATAGATTTTATTTTGTGCCTATTTCAAGAACTGCCATCATACTGGGCTGTCCAGTAGCAGCATAATATAGATTTTCCTTCACCGTAGATGTTTCGGTTCTCCCTCCCTCCTCTCTCTCTTATACCTCCACCTTTTATCTCGACTCCATCCAGACCGCTGCTTCTCAGGTCGAGTTGGTCCTTCTGAATGTTGCGAAGGGAAGAAAAAGGCTGGAGCGCTGCAGGGTGTGAGCAGAAGATTGCTCAATACATCATAAACCCCATCATAGGGTTGACCCACTAAATAGGCTGTTATTAGGTTTTCTATGGGAGTGTGTTTGCAGGGGGCATACCATCCGTGTTCGATAGATCATTTTTATCTATTGCGTCTGCTGACTGAGAGAGTGTTTTCAAAACTGTACGCTTTAAATCAAACTTGACCCAAAACAGTGGGATGCGCTGCATCAGAACTCCGCGTATTGTATTTGTTCTTTGGGGAAGCGAAAAGAATCTGTCAAGAGTCTGTGCACTTTTTCCTGGACGTAAAGGAGAGAAGAGATGGAAGCCAGTCGGCTCTCTAATTACGCTGTAAGTCATTTGTGTTTGCGTCTGATGGATGTCACAACTCATGCCATACGCTAGCTGTCACCTACAGCAGTAACAGCTGCAGCTAGAGGTACTTCTGCAGCCTATAACCTAGTAATGTGTATAACAGGCTTTGGGCGAGCTAGCCACACCGATCATATAAAACCACACTACACCATTTGTGGGTCGTAGTAGCTAGTGTTGTAGTCAAGACCACCGAAAACCAAGTCATGACCAAGACCAGAGTGTCTCGAGACCCTGAGACAAGACCAAGACAAGTCAAGACTAAGACCAGACCAGTGCGAGTCCCACACTGCGGGACATGCTTACGATAAAATGTGCAGCATGCAAAGCATAGACTCCTCAAATGTATGTGAAAGACCCACATTTCATTTGATCACGTATGCGTGTAGCAGGAGAAATGTCTTGATAGAATAGTCAATAGGCTCTGCAGAGGTGAATCTAATGTGTGGGAATTTTCCTTTGTTTTCTTTTGAGCAATCACAGAAATGATGTCAACAAATACATCAGGCAGCTCAGTGATTTCTCTGCAGTTGTGGTCTTGAAATAAAAGAATCGTCTTTGGCTGAGACAGAGACAAGCCTGAGTAAAAATGCGGTCTATTCCGCTGACGTCTAGTTGATTCAAGGGAATCTTTGCCGATTTTCAAGCGGCTCTGTGTCACTGCAGCTCTGCCATCATGGAGGGAGATGTTCATCTGCACTTACTGCCGGCCGCTGCAGTGACACAGATCTGGTTGAAAATCTGCAAACTTTCCCTTTCATCTCTCGTCCGTCCTTCTCCTGAGCTAACAGCAGGTGTTAAAGGTGTGTGTGTGGAGCCAACAGCCCTCTGTAGCTTTGCATCGCGCTGAAACTCTTAAGCTCCCACACTTTTTAGCGGTCCAATGAAATGTAGGGGATTTGATTTAAATCCCTCTTGAATCCGTACGCCGCTCTAATATTCTGTTTCACAGGGAAATGAAGTTATAGTTCAGAAGATAAAGACGCTCTGACTCTGACTGAGGTGGCTGAGGTGGGTGGAGGTGTGTGGCAGCATGTCGTCTGAGGGGCCCCATGCCATAAAAAGTAGGACTTCTATCGCGGCCGCGTGCACATCTGAGCCTGAATGTGTGTAACGAAATTATGAAGCGGCAGATTGACTTCACTCCCAGAACTGCAGAGCGAAGCATCACGGTAGATTGGTTGCGGATGCTTGGCTCCCGGCCTTGGCCCCCCCGTTCTCTGTCCCCTCCTCTGCCTGCCGAGAGACGCCTGAGGAGCCTCGGGTCGTCCCAAATGGAAAACAATGACAGTCACCTCGGAGGAGGACTTAGTGCCCACACTAACCGGGAGAAATGGAGCAGCAAGGGAAGAGAGGGAGAACAAAGTTTGAGAGATGAATGTGCCACGGATGGAGGAGAGGAGGGAGAGGGCGCGACGGGAGGAGAGCGAAATGTTTTTTCTTCTTAGTTTGTAATAACTTATAGCGGTATAAATAGCTTGTGTACACTCTGCAGCGAAAGGTGTTGTCACCATCGTAGTGGTTATTTGACTCTACCGTGTCGGCTCAGATAAGGTGGTGGTTACACTGGAATCTAATTGTATCCACTGCCATTGATAATTGGCTGTGTGTTAATATGAATTTTTCTTTTTCTGGCTTAAAACGAGGCGGAGGAGGCTCCATCCTGATCATGAGCACACGTGTGCGTGTGTACTGTGCATCACCAGTTCTGTTTCCAAGGCAACAATTGTTGTTTTAAAGAACCAGTGAGAGTGCTGAGATCGGGTCGGGTTTCGAGAGGACGAGTTATATAGAGGCAGCGAGACACAAACAAAGTTGACCAATGCTTGGCTTGTATTGAGCTACCGGTCCTGCTGGTCCCATCAGTAAAGTTTGTCAAACTTTCTACGTGTTTTCACCCAAGACCAAGCGTAAATCTTCCATCATCTGTCCCTCGTTGCATCTTTCTCCCAGAGCTCTGTCCATCCGTCTCAATTCCCCCTTCATCCTCTGGATCACGGGGTTGTGCAGCCTCATGTACACTTCAAATAATTGGTGTCAGTGTCTCTTGATGTAATATGAATGGATGGCATTGTGTCTGGGGGATACAAAGCACCCTGAGAGCATGCGAAACTACACACAGTAATAGAGAGGGAGAGAGAGAGAGAGAGAGGGAGGGGGGGGGGGGGGAATCAAAGCACGAAAGCCAGAGAAGAAACAGGAAAAAGTAGGAAAGTAAGTTCTCAAGATGGAGGGAGAAAGAGAAAAAGAAAGGGAGAGCAGTAGTGGGACGCATGTGTGAGGGAGATGGGAGGGTTCAGTGGGAGAACATTTTGAAGGACTTGGTGTGTGAGAGTGGGACAAAGATGAAGGGAGTCCATCTTCCACTCCAGGCTTCACAGTGGCCTCTCCAGCCACTTGAGATCTCTTGACTGTTCGAACTCGGCGCAAGTTGGCGACAACTTAAAACAACATGCTGCTCACGTGTTCGTTCCTGACGTGGAGACGGACAATAATGGAGCCGAATCGTACTGTACCTGCCTGACAGATGTGGATGTGTCGCTCTCTACTACTGGAAACGTGTGTTGCAGAGGCGAAGGGAGAACATAACCTGTATCAATCTCTGAAGATCGATATTATTTACTTTTTCCTTTAGAAACGTCACTGTCAGCGACTGAAAGACATGACAGGTAATCAATGTTTCCCCAGAACTTTGCAGGCGTAAAGGCACTTCGACAATATTCCTCCACTGAAACACAAACATAGTATTTTACAAATATTATTATAATAACAAAAAATGTTATTAATGCTTTTACAGACTATTTTAAATAAACTTTGACCAGGAAAGAACAAATTGTAGTAGATGATGATCATCATAACCTTTATTTAAAAAAAGATGAACAAATCTGACAAACCTGAAACATCTGCATATGAAGGCTGACTACTTCTCACTCCATGATGTTGTATTCATTTGTCTGAATCATAATTTCTATTAGTCTCCTTGCACAAGTGGGTGGATAGAAGAGGTTGTTGCTCTGTGTTCACATGAGGACCACAGGTAAACCCAGCAGTGTACGGACCAGTGTAGATTCTGCATAGATGATCAGATGAAGTATAACTGTCACTACTGGAAGCCGCGTCCTTTTTGATCAGTCGTCAATATTTTAGTTGTTTTTAGAAGACTGTCATATTAAATATGCACGTCCATCCATCAAATTATTTTTTTAAATGCTTG
Organism: Anarhichas minor; assembly: GCF_050575085.1. Lineage (NCBI taxonomy): Eukaryota > Metazoa > Chordata > Actinopteri > Perciformes > Anarhichadidae > Anarhichas > Anarhichas minor. The sequence goes on along the minus strand of NW_027466473.1, from coordinate 21,936,979 downwards.
TTAAAGCACAACAAAATGATGCAGCCACAAGCACACTAGATGTTTGAATCAGATGATTCAAGGCCTGTGTCTTAATACGACGAGCAGGAGGAGCTGCAGCCTGCAAAAAACAAGAACATTTCATCTGTTCAATGAATTCATTAAAACAGACCTAAAGTCTGTTACCGTAACACAAAAAGTAAAGAAACACGGGTTATCTGCAATGACTAATACCAAGTGTATTCCTCTCTGGTTCACTCACGTAGCTGTTGCTCTGGTGTGTTCACAGCAAACACAAAGTGAATCTCCACCTGGCGTTACTCTCGCGGGATCGTTTATGTTTATTTGCGTCACTCGCGTCTCATGTAGATGCCAACAACGTTTCATCAACCATGGACGCAATAACCACCATTGCTGCTTTGCACACGTTGTGGAAAGTCTGAGATACGAAGGACAACCAAACGCTGTCGTGTCCAGGTCCTTTGCGTCACGCTGAGGCCGGTAGTTCACATGGACTTTGCTACATTTTTGTCTCAATTTGTTGTCTTTTTCGTCATAAAAGTTGAGCACTTATAGCATATGACCGAATACACTTATCAACATCGGAAAAGGACCCAACAACGGGAGGTCGGTGACTGTTGTGTTCACATTTTAACGGAGAACTGGCTCCATCGTTGCATCGCGGTGGGACAAGAGGAGGCGGACTCAGTTTACATCCATGATGCTGGGTGCTCAAACACAGTCAAAGTTAATGGACAATGTTTCCCTCGTGTCGAATTTTAAATGTTAAGACGCCGGCCGTATCATCTGCCCAAAGATTTCTATATTTCCTCTTGTTTACATTCCACCTGATGCGATTTAAAAAAACAAACAAAACTTTTTTTGTTTGGTTTTGTTTGCCATGTTTTTCTTGTGTAGCAAATCTGCTACAACTCTACTTTATTGTGCGACCTTGTGATGCACAATGACAACAAATTGTCCTTGAATCCTTTAAAATTAAACGTTGATGTTTTTACTCTTCTTCATAAATCTCTGCTGCATTTTTTTCTCACCTCTCTCTCAGCTTCCATTGATTGAATGAAATACACAAAGAGATAAACCCTTCATATAATCATCTCCATCACCTTGAGAATGCTTCTACCAGCGACGATGAAAAAATACACCCAAGGCAAATCAATAGTTCCATTATGAAATGTGTATTCTTGCATGCCTGTCCGTCTCCAAGGGGCTGAAGAGAAAAAAGTTTTACCTGCAGAGGCAAAGAGGTAAGAAGGGAGGGATGGAGGGATGGAGGGAGGGATCACAGGATGAGCAGCAGAGGGATTCTGAGAGGGGGTCTCCCTGTGGACCGGCTGCTTGTTTTTACTTCGACTTCGTCTTGATCTTGAGTGCACTCGTTAGGGGCAGAAACATTCGCCGGCTGTGTTCTCGCTGCAGAGTTTGTTTGCAGCTCCTGATTTTAAAGTTAGTTTGCAGTTTGAAGATTGAAGAGATATGTTTGGAATGTAAGTTTGTTACTGAATGCTAAATATAAGATTAATGTATAAGTCAGTGTGGTGATTGCAGGACTGATTAGTAGTTGACTGGGATGTAGTCTTGAGACTGCTGATAACATTGCTGCCTTGTTGAAGAGTTCATGCACGTCAGCGCATATATCAGCTATTAAGATCTGCAGCTTGACTTGTCATTTGCTCTTGGGGACTTATGTCTTACCTTGCACTTGTCCCCAAAGAACTTCAGAAGACTTATAAGAGCTTATTTCTTATTTCTAATTGTAGTTATTGCCAGAAAACCTCAGCACAAAAGCCAGCACATTTAATCTCAAAATGTTGTTTCAACCTCATGTAGAGCAAAGAGAAGAACAAACTACATCCTGTGGTGTTATTAAAAACGTAGGTATCAAGTGTTTGTATATAACATCTATAAAACATCAGTAAAAAGTGAAAAATGCCCGTCACAATTTCCTGTTGACATCATCAAATGCTGTTGATGTGTTGTCTTCTGTCCAACCGACAGTTCAAACCCCAAAGCCTCTAAGTTTATTACTTATTTAGATATAAACTTTGGGTCTCTAATGCAGAGGATTTGCAGCCGCTTCCGTAATCCTCTCCTTCTACTCATTGTTTCCTCCACTGGACAAAAGAAAACTCCTAAATGACCATGGAAGTCCATTATTAATCCAACATGACATTTTGAGAAAAAAAGGATTTTAGTGAAAAGCTGGATTACTTTCTTGTTTTCTAAACTGCCTCGTCGTTTTGTTTTCTTCCATCGACTGCTCCTCCGTCTTCCTCGTATTCAGAGAAACCCCCCCTGTGGACTAAACCGTGGGCTCTGGGAGGGAGCATTAACATTTATATAGAAACATGAGGCCGTTGTTTGACGGACGATTAATGGGGTATTTTCCTAACTCCGGCTCAAATGGAACAATGGGGACGGAACTCGGCAGAACAATGTCCATTGGCACACAGTAACCCCGCCTAAGAGCTACATGCATCAACACAATTGCCTTTAATTGTCTGCCTCTTAGAATTCATTGTTGGGTCGTTTGTATGTGTGGGTCGGCTGGAGGGGGGGGGAGCGGGTGGTGGTGGTGGTGGTTTAGAGGTTGTGGGTGTGATGGAGGGATGGGGGTGGAAGTATATGTCAAGCCTGCTTAAGAGGCTCAAAGTCGATGGCAGCGGCAATTTCAAAGTCACACATGATAAATACAATATGAGAGGAATGTGAGGGGGACAAACACAAAATCCCAGAGCAGGGACGATGTAATAAATCATAAGAATAAATCCGCCAGCTGACCACTAGGGAGCACTAATAATCCAAACCCAACATGCCCTCTCTCTCTCTCTCTCTCTCTCTCTGCTCTTTCCTGTCTGTTGCTGTCTTTCCCTCATTGTCTCCCTACTGTCTCTGTCTTCTCTGTCTTACTCACAGAATGTACACACACACACACACACACATCCAGAATACTGTGCCTGCCCGGCCCTGTAATGAATTAATCAGAGCTGGGGCAGCTGTGTATTTGAACAATGCCACCCTGAGAAGTTGGCCTGTAGAAGCATCTGTGTGTGTGTGTGTGTGTGTGTGTGTGTGTGTGTGTGTGTGTGTGTGTGTCAGTGGGGGGAAAGCAGCTAGCAGCAGTGATATCGACTTCAGGCTTGTGTGTGTTGCTGTAGAGTTGGATGCCGCAGTAGCTTTGGTGTGTGTGTGTGTGCGCGCGCACAACTGAAGCCCCCTAGTGTGTGTGAAGCGTTACGATAAATGTACCACCTTGCTTCACACACAGCTTTTCTTTAACACCATCCGCCCCTCATCCGCAGACGCAAAGTTCAAAATAAAAGCTTGTTTGTCCTTCACTTCACTGCTTGCTTTTCCCTTCTTTTGTCTTCATCTTTGTGTTCCTTCATTCTTACCCTCCCCTCGCCTTGTCCCCAGGTAATGTGACACAATATATATGTCCAGCGTTCATCAGTTACAAAAAAAAGCATTGTCCTATTTGTCCTTGCTATTCCTCCAAACATCCTTGTCTTCACTAACTCTCTCCTGTATTTTAAAAAGGACATCAACTTTATTAGAAACGTCATAAAGATACAGGTGCATACATGACATCTCACCTCTGCATTTAACTCATCCTATGTTTTTAGCAGCAGTGGGTTGCTGTAAAGCGTCTGGGGAGCAACTTGGGGTTCAGTGTCTCGCTCACGGACACTTTGACACGTAGACAGTAATATCTAGGGATCCAACCGCCAACCTCTTAGTTAGAGTGCAACCCAATTTATTCCCAGTTGTGTTACATATGTCCATTCATTTAAACTTCCTCAAATATGGAATATGAAAATACAACAAACAAAAAAAACAACAAATTTCAATTTACAGCCCATTAGTGTTTTATCAGTCTGTATGATTATCAGCCTTCTTATTCATACTGCAATATAATTGTACGCACATTTGTATCAGTTCTGGCAACTGTCCCAAGTCTGACCTCATGTGGGACATGCTGTAAATGAGTCAGTGGTGGTAAATCACCGATTCTGATATGTATTATCGTAATGGCTAATTTGTTGGCTGATAAGTAGGGACGCCCCCCCACAACTCTGTTCTAAACGGGAATCGGTTCCAAATGAGTAAGAACCCTGAGTATTGATGCGGTCCGGAGTTAACGGTTCTGCTATCGGTTCTTCAGAAGTTCCAGAGTGAGATGTCCTCGTCTCAAACGTCCTCTCTCTGTCTCTTTGTCTTTACTCTGACACACACACACACACACACACACACACACACACACACACACACACACACACACACACACACACACACACACACAGCGACTCCGGCTCAGTACAGCGTGAGACTCACATCATGGCAGAGAGAAGAAGAAGATCCAGAGTGTGGCTTCATTTCCCTCCAGTAGATGCTGAGAATTCTTTGTCTCAAATGTAATAAAAGCCTCACAAGTAAAGAAGGAAACAGCAGCAGTTCATCACAACATGTGACCAACAAGAGAACATCAGTCTGCAGAAATAAAGGTTTAGACTGTTTGTGGAGCAGCCGTCCGTCCTCGTCCACTGAACAGGGTAATAAATGAAAGCTCATCGCTGAGCTAATTGTTTAGCTGTGAAAAATGTTTGGTATCGCCTGAATAAATCCAGTATTTTTCAGACTAATGGTCAGATTCAAATACACATTTTACCACCAGTCACGCCAAATGGTAACGATTCAAAACAGTCCAGAATAGATGGAGTCTAGGTGTAGTTACAGCATTAAGAATGTGCAGGTATCAACTTGATGCAATGGTATTTTGGTCTAAAAGCAAACGAGACGCTCACACATTGCCGAGACACATTTATCTCTGGAATATTAAAACTGACTTCACCATTCATCTTTCATTTCCTTGTGAAAACTCACAAAGTACACACGTCCAACTTTCACCTGTCAGAAAGCCAGCGTTTGGAATCGGGGTCCGTCTGTCAAATAACACGTGAACAGAGACATCTGCTCAATGTGAGCTCGTCAACTCCACTGATTGTGTTTGTTCGCACACACTCGGCGAAGGAACTTCCCGGAAAACTGCTGGCCGCTGTTTACTTTCCCGGCCGCTCTCCGTTGTTTGCGTTTGAACATTGCACGCCGTGTAACCGGTGTTCAGCTGGAGAATGTCACCACTGGGCGGTCGGAAGTAAATATGTGGGGAACGCTAACTGTAGCTATGGAGGGGTGGGATTTGGAAAAATGACACATGGTCAAATACTGTATATTATCTTCCCTTTTTTGGGAGCTAACAGGAATAAAGAAAGTCCTGTATTGTCAGGAAGTAGATGTCTAAGTACTGCCTCTTTCTCTGTCCTGCTTCAACCTCAAGCCTCCTGATACACCGAGCGGTGTACCAGGCCCCCCGTATCTGATCCTCTCCCCTCGCCGGTGTTTCCTTTGTCAACGGCTGTTCGTTTCCCGCATTTTATTGAACTGAACTCCAGGCAAGTGAGGAGGATTCCAAAGATAAGCTATCAGGCCCCGGCATCACACGGAGAAACCATCAAGCCGTGAAATATGTGTCTGGCTGTGAGTCAGGTTGGCGGCGCTGCATGAGGAGTGGGGACTAGCCGCACACACACACACACACACACACACACACACACGAACACACAGAAAAACATGCAAAAGCACTCGCATATGCGCTCACACACACACAAATACATTTACATAAGAAACAGCTCATCGTATGCTGTTTTGTATTTTTGTGGGTAGATACACAAATACACACAAAAGCAATGTTTTTTTATGAGCGTTGTTTCATCTGGGAACAAAGTATTGATACCAAATGTGCAAATTAACATTTTGATTTACTAGCCGGAATTATTTGTGTATGTCATTCAACTAAAAGAGAAAGAATTATACAAAAACTTACTTGGTTTAAAGTCAACACGGTTGAACTTCAGCCAGCATGCACGTTTTTTTTTAGCCTAAATGTTGTTGAAACCATAGACTGTATATGAGAAGTGGACGGAGTCATCGTGACGTCACACATTGGTTTGTGGACTGACGTTTTGAGGCCTCGAGTTCGGCGATTTGGTCGTCGCCATCTTGGATTACGGCCGTTGCCATCTTGATTTGTTTGCCACCAGTGAACGAAAGTGACCATATTAGGAATGCAGAGGAGTGACGTGACGATATATTCAGCTCTGGTAGAGACCTGTCAATCACCGTGTAGCCCCGCCCTAAAGCATCCCCTGCTTTATGGTCTGTTTGACTCTAAATGGACCATAATGTACTAAATGAACATCCTGCTGTATTGAAGAAGACTTGAAACTAGAGATTGAGACCATAAACTCATGTTTACAATGTTTACTGAGGTAATAAATCAAGAGAGAAGTAGAGTCATTTTCTCATAAACTTCTATACAACAATTCTAAACACAGTAAAGACTCACTGAGCTGAAATGAAAATCATAAATTAGCACATACATCAGGTAAATAAGACATTTAGTTTCTTTCTTTTGGGGGGGGGGGGGGGCTCAATGGCAGGGGAAACATGTTCCCCTCAGGATGAATTGTAATCACTTTTGTGATCCTTTAGTTTTCATCTTCGGGTCGCAATTAAATGTGTCCAAAACTTTGGTTCACAACAAAATACCTACGACTGAAGACAACGCCATCACCCTCCTCTTTTCTGCTACTTAGTGAGTCCTGCTTGTCTACAATTTTAAAAATAACACAAGAAAAGTACTAAACAAACGTGACAATGTCTCAATGGATTTCTGGATTTAACCTCAACATGTGTGTCTAATTTAAAGACAATATACCCTTTTCCACTTCCACTGAACACATCACACAACTGTCACTTTTGCCTTTTAATTTAGCTCTTGCATAGTTCCTTTACTTTTCCTCTTCTGCTCTTATGTTAGTTTTATTTACATCTTATTATTTATATTTCACGTTCTCTTTATCAGAGACTTATTTCTGTCCTTGCTGCTGCAAAAAAAGTGAATTGGCCCTCTGGGGATCCATAAAGGCTGATCTTGTCTTTTCTTGTCTTGCCGTCTACATGGATGTCACTTGTTCTTGTGTACTTTAACTCACACCCGTCATATTCGTGGCAGCGTTTTCAAGCATCTTAAAGTTTAGTTTTTCTGTGTTCAACTTTCAGGTACAATCAGGAGCAGATTCATGAACACGAAGCGTATTTATTCTGTCAATAACAAATCCAGGTTGGATGGATAGCGACAGACAAGCGTTGGCAGTGACATGAACTTGCACACTTGGAGCCGTTCGGTTCGTCTGCTGTTGATAGTGAACAAGTAATTCAACATCATTAATGTTAAATTATGTTTGTATTGTTTTTGTTATTTGTTGTCGTACTCTTTAATAACTCTTCTGCCTGCTGTAAACACTGTTATGCATCAAAAACAGTGAAGGAAATATAAAGATAGAACTTTTCTTTGCTTGTGTTCAAACAGCATTTAATGTTTGAGAAGATTGGCTTCTGTTAATTGAGAAATTAATTGAGTTTTGTTCATATTACAGGAAAATAAGGAAGTAAGGTACTGGAAATAATCATTTTGGTTTGGTATTTTGATAAAGTACTGGAACTTGAAGTACTTTACAAATGTATTACCTTAACTGTCATCCCAACATATTTAACACACAAGGGCAACGGTGTGAAGACCCCAAGAATACAACGACTGTAATAACCAACCATCAAAATGACTGACTGATAGTGTGGCAAACATTTTATGCATCTATTATTTTGCATCTATTGAAAGTCCATCGGCTACAATTGGGCACTTTTGACAAACTTTGAAATGTAAAAACTGTTATTTTTAAAGCACAAATTAAAGCAGAATTAGGAAAATACACATTGATTGACAAAAGGATTGAAACATAGATATGACAAGTATTACTCTGGGGTCTGCGGGGACTTTGGCGTTGCCGCTGTTACAAGCCTACAGTACATGTGACGGACAGGTTATTATTCCACCTGGACATTTTACCCTGATTTACCCCAAACCCAGTTGTTTCTTTAGAACCAAGCCTTCATCTTTGGAGGATTTATCTCCTTGATCCCATTTTGTGAGCACATGTGGTCCTGATAAGTATAGAAACACAAAGACACACACACACACACACACACACACACACACACACACACACACGCACACTGTGCACTCTCTTCCCCTCAGTCCATCACCAGCTCCTCATTTTTATCTGGCTCTCTTCTTCCCTGTTGCAGGACATGTGTGAACATGTTGAAAGCAGACCCGCCAGGCCTTTAAGATGGAGAAAAACAAATAGCATAACTCAGGAGAAAGCCCCACAACTCCAGGCTGTCGGACCTCACCAAGCTTCTTTTTTTCTGTAATTTGGATATATCTGAAAGGGCGACCACACACAGAGAGAGAGAGACAGATGCAGAAAGAGAAAGTGAGAGAAGACAGAAGATATGCAGGCAGGAAGATGGAGGGAGGGAAGGAGAGAGAGGGGGAAACAAACACAGATATTGGTGTGATTGAATGAGGTTTAGCTTTGTTGTTGGACCAGCAGCAGCTTCCCCTCTCTCTCTCTCTCTGTCTGTAATATATATTTCCCTTCAAGGCTCCTTATGATAAATGAAAGAAGAGCTATTGCTTATTCTTTTTTTTTGTTCCTCTCTCTCTCTTTCTCTCTTTCAAACTGAAGTGTGAGGCTTTATTCAGGTCAACATAAAATAATAAATTGAAACATGATGCTGTGGCGTTTGCTGCAGACATGCAACACATGCTGAATTAAGTCTTGATGTAATAGTAATCCTATCCAGCATAACATTTGCAAAGCTTTGAATCTGCAACTGAAGTGCAAGCACATGAAAATGATGGTTTAGCTGAAATTTAAACTGTATGTATATCTCCTTAATGTCCCCACTTGCGTCCTTAAAGATGTACGTTTCGTAGATCCTTTTCGCAGTAACAGTGACACTTCTCTCAGGGGATTGTAAATATTCGATTATCTATCAATGTATTGGTGCGTTATCTGTTTTGACGGGCATTTAAAAGTGTGTTACATCGCTTCACTGTTATCTGTTGCTTTATCTTCAACCTGACAGACACTGCAGATGAAAGTAAGCCTTAAAAAATAAACAGTTAAATATTGTGCATTAATAAAATAGACAGACGTAAGCATCCCATCAGTTATTTGAGCACTTTTTACATTTCTCCGTGTTGTGATCCAAATTACGTGGCCATGTGCTGATGAATTTTGACGGCCACAATTGGACACCTAAAATAAAGACTGCTAACGCCAGCGAGTCTTTACTCCTCTAATGTAGAACAAACACGGCACAGAGTGTGCAGGAGGTCGACAATGGTGTATAATACCACGAGGGAATCAGTCCTGAACTTTACAGAACAATGGGTCCCGACTTACGGCGAGTCTCTGACTTTTTTCAATCACCACAAACATTGTTTTTTGCAAGCTAGCTTACTAGCCAGCTGTGCGCTAATTAGCTTGCTAATCGCACCATGCTATAATGCTACACTGGGTACAGAAAATGGGCCGAACAGCAGCATGACCGATGTCCGCTCTCCTTCTAATCTAATTCTATGGTCATAAGACTTTGTGTGTTTAACATCCAGCACGCTGATGGTTTCACTCTTTCCTCGTGTCCTCACCATGTCTTCCAGAGCTTCCTCTGTGACATTCTCTTGGTCCTAGCCGGCTGATTTATAATGTTTCCAGCTATCATCTCCTGACTCCAAAAAAAAAAAGAAAATACATTTCTAAGAATCGATACCAGACTAAATAACTGACGACGGACATTGTTTTTGTGCGGTGTAGTGAACTGGCAGGTGCACTTGTTTTTTAGCGGAGTCATGCCTCATCAACCGCTCTCGTCCTGACCTTATCCTACGTGCTGATTTGACATTTCCTCCTGAAAGGCCACAGATAGATCATGCGTTTGTTGACTGGGTGCAGGACGACTCTGCTCTACAAAGAGTAATGAGCCTTGTCATACTGGGAGACAAGCTGCTGCAGATCTGTTCTGGTTTGGGCGCAAGCTGATTTTATGTGGCAGTGCTAAATATTGCTTGTGATATCACGCAGCTACGTGAGATAACAGTTCACAAAAAATGTATTCATGGTGGAAATAGAGTATTTATGGTATTTGTTGCATTTATTCAGACATTCGATAAAAACAGGATGTCAGAATTAGTGAATATGCAATTTTTCTGATATTTGTTATTTTTGTTTATTTGGAAATAGTATAACTTCATGCTCTGTAACAGTTATTACAGGATCTCATAGATTCCATTTATATATCGATATATATATTGATTAAAAGCAACATGCATCATTCTGATGATAACCTGCACCAACACACTTTTCATGATTCTGGAGTTTTCATGCACAGTACGAGATATGAACTTATGAAGCCCACGGAGATTTCATTCAATTCTCTCAATTCCTGCAGCTCTAATCTCAGAGACTGCAATCTCCTCTATAATAAGCATCTGCCCCCTCCCAACAAAAACACACAACAGCAGCCCCGAAAACAGCAAGACGGAGCTCTGTGTAAGATCAAAGCAAAGATTAACCACGGCAGCTTTGTGGATTTTTTGTTGATTTATTTATTTTTTCCATTTGGTTTTCACATCACATCTACCGTCTACAGATGCACGTCTGTGAGTGTGTATTGACCGTGGCTCGTGTGGAGTGTGTTTGTACTCATGAGGAGTGAGAGAGTTGAGTGGAGGAGTAATGGAGGAGAAAGTAGAGTGTAACGTATAAAGCTAAACAGCCTCACTTACAAACCGAAGGTCAATTGAGTGTCACTGGTTTGGTCCTCCATCTTTGGAGATTTCTGTCTCTGCTTCCTGATCCGGTAGAAAACGTTGAATTAAAAAGCTATAAAGGATTCAAGGATCATTTATTGTTAGTAGACTTGTTTTATAGAGGAATGGCCGCCAACAAAGCTTCGCTAATTTGGTGATAAAAACATTTAAAATGAAATAAATTCTTCACATTAAAAGTCCTTTGTTATTTTGTCATCTCAAAGCTTTTGTTTTGAAGCAGCAAAATCAGGAAATGTAGATCACAGACTTGACAGGTGTTGCGTCCTGGAGTGATCGGATGACACAATTAAAAAGACAAGTGTAACCACGGCCTTAGTTTGTCTCATCAGCCTGAGCTGGGCTGGTTCTGGTTCAGGATAAACAGCTCACCGCCTCACAGAGGCTCTTCCTTTGCTGATACCGCTGCTGTTTGGTGTTGTTTGTTACAGACATTTACTGAGTTTCACATTTGGTTTTTATTTATTGTTACTTTGTAAATAACTTTGAGCCAGGCTCTAACAAATGGGGTTTCAATTTGGGATGTTAGTAACCCTGTTGGTAAAATGAAGTCAATTGGCCCGGTTTGTTTTGTGTTGCTACCTCCTGTGACAAATAGAAGTGATTACAAAAGGAGCATTTCTTTATTGCACTGTATGAACACTGAATAAACTCTTTCCCAAAAGGTAACAGGTCACAATGGCCAACTGAAAAGCATCTCTTGCATTATACCGTCCTCGTCTTATACACGACTCTCTGTCTCCGGTGCTGTTGCAGATGAACTTGAACCCGCAGGCGGGTCTTCCAGCTCTGGCGCTTCATTTGCGTTCTCCATAGTGTGACGGACTCTCACGTCGATCCGCTTGTTGCACTAACCCCAGCGCGTGTTGCTAACGCCGCACATGGAATAAGTTCCTGTGTGGAAGTCGCACTTGTGAACTGTGGTTAATCAATCTGCACACCGTGGTTTCCATCCCCACACCGTGATGATTCAGCACAAAAACACAAACCATTACAGCCCTAATCTTCTGCCATTAATATGGCCTAATGCGATTTTCAAGAGGCAGGAGGAGCGATACTTGTTAAAGGTCAGATGTGTGTGAAAATATGTCATTTTAAATGAAGTATTGCGAGTGTTTTCTTACTTTTAGACTGGTCTACTTGTCCAAGTTTAAACTTGCGTTTAAAACGTCAGAGAAATGAGTCGTTAGGAACTTCCCGGGTGTGGGCTCACCTGCCAAAAAAAGGTTGGGAACCACTAGAGACCCATGCAGAGGTCTGCACAGAGGCAGACTTGGCCCTGCGGCTCAGAGCCATTGCCAAGGCACAGACACACACACACACACACACACACACACACACACACACACACACACACACACCAAGACCCTGGCACAAATAGAGGCATGCTGTCTGCCTGTTGGTTCAGATCAGCTCCCTTCCTCTCGCCCCCCCCCCCCCCCCCCCCCCCCCGTCCAGTTCTCTGCTCCCTTGGCTCTACAGCTGTGCCACCTTAAGAGAAAGAGTGATGGAGTGGGTGAGACAAAAACAGCATCAGAGAAAGTGGCACACTGATAAAAAATATCAAAGGGAAGGTCAGAAACACAGAGAGACTGAATAAAATGAAAGGAAAGCGAGGATGGAGTGAGATAAAGCGACAAGAGGAAGAGAGAAACCTGTCAGCTTGCTTGGCTAGATTGGAGGGGATGAGGGATTTGGGTTTTTTTTTTGGGGGGGGGGTGGTGAAGGGGATTTGGACACAGACCACAACTTGTCCCTAACAGATCTCAATCATCACAAATTTCAACAGACGCCTTTATTTAGAAAATACACCGACGCAGAAAATGTGCTCAGATTTGGGGGGGGGGGGGGGGGGGGGGGGGGGCACGGAGGAAATGAGCTCTGTGCCTCGCACGCCTCGAGAGACCCCGAGAGTTTTGGATCGGTATCTAAATTTACACAGCGGAAGTTCTGTCTGTTCCAGCGGTACGCCAATTAAGGTTGAGCTTGCGAGGATAACAATAAGGAAGACGGCTTCTTTAAACTTCCGATGTGTTAATCCTAAAGATCTGCCCTCCAGGCCTCACACAGGAATCCTGTGATACGAGAGGAGAAAATAACCCAATCAATCCTTCCTGTGTGATCCTGAAGTGCATTGCTACTTTATATCTCTGACTCATATACAAAACATTATTTGCCCTGTTCAAGAAATGTGTCATTCATTTATCCCACAATAATTCACCTGTAGAATAATAGTTATTGTTTGATGCGGATTGTTTTTAGCAGCCTTTGTCAGAGGAAAGTCTTCAGCTTTGTGACTGTATGCAGCAGATGAATTCATAACACACACGTGTGTTATCGATGTGTTATGGGTACGTGATACATATGATTATGTGCATATGTGTTGCCGTTAGAATTAGATGTTTTCATCAAGGACTAGCACACTCCTCAAGGCTCAGTTCATGTCTCGTAAGTAGTGTGGAAACATTTATTCTTTTGACAACAGAAAATCAACAACAATAATTCTGAACTTGCTGACAAATTGTACTTTTTTTCCCCTGACATTTTACAGATTAAACCATAAATCTATTTATTTTTGAATCCGTCACATTTCTCCTGCCTTTGCAAGTCGTAGCGGTCTGAATGAGCTAGTTAGTCAACAACAAAACTTTCAAGGTAAAATCTTTCTATGCACTGCGGCACATTTAAAATTGAGGCGCGCAAAGTTGTCACAACAATAACTTTTTTTTACATAGCAACTTTAAAAACAGAGTTTACAAAGTGCTTTGACAGACAGCTCAACAGTGAGGCCCAACAAAGCCAGTCGGTAAGAATGGGTTTTAAGAAGTGATTTACAAGAGATTACTGATTCTAAGAGCCTCGTGCAGCTCCTTCCAAAGCCGAGGGGCCCTTTTAGTTTTTAGCCTAAAAAGTTGTCACTTTTGGCGAAAGATGTGCCGTTTTCAATCCAAAATTGGCCATCTCTTGTACAGATCCGGGTTTTTTTGTTCAGTAGTTCGTCGCGTCTTTGCCATATTTTTCATCCCTGATGCGTTTTCATGTCTGATATTTCTAATGTCATAAAAGCTTGACATTCTGACATTCGCAGACCTCTGGAGTGACTGGAGTGACAGTTGCTGACGTAGTTTTATTCGGGGATGGTAAATATTATGTAAATGATTTGGAGAGATCTGTTTATTCACATCTTTTCATCATTCTGCATTCTTACACCACTATTTGAGATGCGTTAGATATTCAAAAGCTACTTATTTTTTAAGCTTTTTGGTTGCATTTCCACTTTACTTTTTGATATAATCGGCTGTCCAATCTGCCCCAAACATAGAAAGTCACTAAGTGAAAATAGAAATGAAAGGGATATCAGGTAATGTATGGTGACCACTGGGTAAACTCTTCATTCGTTATTTTGTGCTTTGCAGCAGTAAAGAGCGTACATATCTCCCCTATAGCAGGAACAGCGTTTTTCCACATTTTGATCAATAATACACATCAAAACCTCTGCTTGTGAAGATAATACGTATAGCATTGACACAGTTACCTCCATCTCTGTTTGTGTGTTTTACAACATTCACCACTCCATCTCTGACGGGTGGTGAATTGTTTCTTCCCCTTTCATCTTCCCCTTTTGATGACTAAATTGCATTAGCTTGTCTCGACAACACCCGGAGTGTCGGCAGGCGTTGTTGTGATGCTGTCTGTACACGCATCATTCAGTGAAACCTGTTAAAGGCCCACAGAAGCCGTCGGAGGAGGGAAATAGGATAACAGGCACAGACCGGCATTCATCACTTACCCGTCAGACAAGGCAGATGACATCTGTATTTATTCTCCGTTGTGAGAAGATGCTTTTCAACCCATACGGGAAGATATCAAAGGAGAGGAAATTGAGTGAGCTGGTTTCATGCTGTGTGATGAAATATTTCCTTGTCACTGAGAAAAACGGGGATGTGTGGTTGTATGGTGATCTTTGTTTAAAGGTCAGGATTTCTGTAACTTTGGAACAATTTCCGTGGAAATCATTTCAGAGCAGGAAATGTATTTGGTTGTTGTTCGTGTAATTTTTGCCCAGCTGCAGGAACTTATTTAACCTTTTATAAAATAAATGTTTGTCACCCGTCTTCAGCAGGAACGCCTGGGCTTGGCGGCTGAGTACCACGGACAGTCAGAAAGTTGCAAAGTATAGAGAGGCATACCGTCGCTTTGTTGTGTCCCGTCCTTTCCTGTGATTAATGTCACGGACAACCTGCAAAGCTAAGAAAAATACAAATGTGGGCGTTGAAATGTAAACTTCAAATCCTGGCAGTTTTTCTGTCTTAAGTGGCTTTTTTAAAATAACACACTTTAACCTCTGAATTCCTATGTTGAGTGACTATCACGTTACTGTGGTGTTCTTAGGCTGCAACTTTCTTAAGTTTCACCAATAATTAATTAATTCAGTGTTCAAATCCGTTGCTTTCACTCTGAGACGAACATCTTGGCTAATTAAATGTTTTTACATGTTATTTAACAGACAGTTCTCTGAATTATTTTATTAGAAATCTGTGAAGATAGATGAGGATTTGACATTTGTGCTACTTGCACCCGACAAGAGCGTTAATAATAATTTAGGTTCAAAGCTGATTCTACCGTTGAGCTCAATGTGAGTTATTCAGAGTAAGATTTCACCTAATTGCTAACTGTGTTAAATGTCAATTTGAATTCTTTCAACATTTTGTCCTGGCACATGAATTACTGTTAAAACCTCTGAAGATCCTTGTGATGAACATGTCAGCAGAGTGTCAATAGGCTAATCGATGAAAGTGATACATTAACAGCTCTGTGATACCACAGATATAGAACAGGAACAGATCAGACTGTGAACTGTTTCCTGAGGTGACAGCAAACGTCAGCGGGCAGTAAAGTGTTGTCTCCACTGCTCCGGAGACGGATAGCTGGCTAGTGAGATAGTTAGCTTGTTCTTCTCCGGAGTGATGGTGATTGAGGCGAAGGGAACGTTAGACCCACCGACCTGCTGCTCGGCTCATTTCCTGTAACCAGTGTAGCATTAAAGCATGGTGGAATTAGCAAGCTAGCTAACTAGCCAGCTGTACACTAGTTAGCAACTTTGCCTTTTAATTCCACCATGCTTTAATGCTACAGTGGTTACAAAGATTGCATGAACAAAGTTGTCACTTATCTGACGATAGCAATGTGCTTTCTCTACGCTTTGTAAAGTTGCTACTCCACTGCTCATTTTAGTCGCTACTGCCAAACCTTCCAAACCTCACCTCCGTGAGTCTGTGACTTGCCGTAAGTCAGTATAAATCATACAGAAGGTAACCCGCTACAACTGTCGAAATGGCAACGGCACACATAAAAATGGCCGCCGCTCTGATCATCCTGCAACGTTGATTTGAATGGGAATGTCCGTTCTACTCTTATTCTATTTCTATGTGTGATACTGACAAGCGGACACACCAAAGGTGTCAAATATCCACAAAATCCATAAAAAAAACATGTGGGAACAGATCACATTTAGTTCTTTTAAATTTGTTGGGTTTTGCTCCATTAGAATTAGATTTCATGCTGTTGTTGTTGTTCCACAATAGAAGCTCAAACCCACATCAGTCCTGCAGTGTAGGACGCCGTCACTGTAGAAGCTACGAGGGCTGACTGCGTCGCTTTCTGGCAGTTCGGTTGTGAAACAGGAGTCTTACTTTAGGAAGGTTCAGCTGTTTCTGCAAAAACACACGGTGTGGAGCAGAGAGAGTTTAATCTCGGCCCTGCCTGCATCCCAAAGATGAGTTCAGATCCTTTGGATCAAGTCAAGAACATCAAGAATTTAAATTAGATTATGTAAAGATGGCTTTGTTTTCAGCTGTGCTCTTAGTACATGTGTTTTATTTTTTAAGGTGTTAAAAGAAGTAGTATCATTGTGTGTTTTCTGTTGCTGTCATCACTCTTTCAGTTTGTAAGAATAGCAGGACGCTAGCTAAGAGAGTTCTTTAATTCCAGGTAAACTGCAGTCCCACATTTGGCGATGTTTGGACGCACTCAGTGAACTCCTTCGAGGATTGCTCGGTTTTCCCTTCGTATCATTTGGCACTGGTTGTTTTGGCTGCTCCGCTATGTGCTGTCAAACATTCGCTGTATTCTGGGATTTCACATCTCACTCCTGCCCGTACGTCTGTGTGCTCTCTGTGTTCGTACAGTAGCTGTGTCTGGGTATTGTACGCGGTGTGTGTGTGTGTGTGTGTGTAATTGCATTTGGAGGCAAGGTGTGTGTGTCAATGCGAGAGGATGTGCAGCTGTGCTCCCGTTCACAGACGACTGCCCGTTTGTATTTGTGCTCTGCCCATCGCTGATGACTTATTGACTGCTGTATTCAAACCCGTATAAGCTGACACATCCTCTCTCTGGAAAAGCTTCCAGGATCATAAGCCCTTGTAATTACAAGGCAGGCCCCACAACATGGATTGTCTTTGCTCTAATTAAATCACTGAGGTCAACTCTGAAGAAAAGATGCATTAAACACGGCCGACACTCTTTTGTAGTCAGCTCCATGCATTTTGATTGGAGGGCTCCTGTTCTGTTGAGGTACGTTGTCTTTTTTCTATTTGTGCCATCAAGTATTTTTTGACTGCCTGTCTTCCTATCGATAAACTGTGATTGTTTTCACTGCTAAAACCTGACTATTTACAGCAAATTAATAAAAACAATGGAATAAGATCGACGTAATTGTCCTTGAGGGGGGACAGGCGCCTCGTTTACGGTCATGAGCTTTGGGTAGTGACCTAAAGAATGAGATGAGCATACAAGAGGCTGAAATGAGAAGGGTAGATTATGCCGCTGCTCCTTTACGTGGTTTGGGATTCAGAAGGCCTCCTGGACACCTCCCTTCAGAGGTTTCCGGTCACATCCAACGGGTAAGAGTCCCCGAGAAAAAGACCCAGAATCCACTGGAGCGATTATATACTCGTCTGGAACGGGACACCTGGAATACCAGCCCAGCATAAAATTAGGTCATGAAATAGTCAGGAAATGCAATCTATTGGTTTCTTCTGCATGGACACAAATTGGCAAAAGAAATGGCAAAGATCCTTTCATCGTGGTGGACACACAAATTACACACATCCACGCGACCATGAAATGGTCAGAGGTATTGACGGAGTATTAAATATCGAGAAAGACCACTTATGGTGGGAGGAGACGTGGAAGGGTCCAACAAACACATGACTTTCAACCCCGAGGTCGGTGTTGGACACCACTTGTCCCAAAGTGTTGTGGTTTAAACCTAACTGCAGTTATTTTAAGCGTAACCATTGTTTCTTTTCTAAACCCAACTCATTGATTTTGTTGCCTAAAACCTTTTGTTTTGTAACGCACAGAAAAAGGAAACCCATACATTGTTTTGTGACTATTTCCTGTAATAGATGGATGCTTGTAAAAAAGACTTCCAGGTGTATTTCATACACACAGAATATGACAGTTTCCTATCTCAGACCTATAAATGAATCACGATTATATTTTATGAAGGGATTTCGGGCAGAGATGATGATGTCCTTCAGCTGGGGAACAAGCCTGCAGTGTAAAAGCCAACTCAAACATAGAAGTTAACTTTTTTTTAAAAGTATTAAACGGCGAACACCTGTCTACCTGCGAATAGCTAACTGTTGAAGAACAGGTCAATGTGAGAACTCGGAGTCTCCCTCTGCAGCACATCTGTCAAGCAAATACAGTCCAGGCTAATTGATTGCCAGCGGCACTGAATAATCACGATACGAGTTTAATGAATTAACATCAGCTGGCAGGGATGGCCGGACAAACCTAACTCTGTGCGACAAGAAAATTGAACTGTCAATATTCCAACTGTTGCACTTCCAATTTGGTTCCGTCATCAGCGTGCAAACATGAATGTCCATCTTCCTAATAATACACTTAGCAGCAACATAGCGCAGGAAGGGTGCACTTTCTACCCCTGTCAATTAGCTCCTTTTGTCAACACACTCTTTAGCTGCTGCTTATTATTACATTTTAATGAGCACAACCTGCGGTGACACCAATGCGGGATGTGTGGCTCAGGTTTGTACGAGGTGATAATACGATTCTCTCTGAGAAACCTTCAAGTCTTCATCAAACCTGTCAGAGCTGTAAGCGGGCAGGTGGGCTTCTCCAACGGAGGGAAGTTAACTGTTTAACTGGAGCTCTGCATTTACCAGGATAGCGTTTGACAAAGTAATCATCACTCATCTATTTCTGGCCCACATACAGTGCGTGTACAGTAGGTAAAGGATTGTTAGTCTCACTTCGTTGAATGAGCATGAACACACTGAACCATCTGGCCCTCGTGGCATCGAAGCTTTGAAGGTTATACCCAGTAAAGACAAGTGTAATTCGTCTGCTCGGTTGCTGAGAATATACATTTTGTAACTCACGGATCGGTTGAGCCGGGGCTGAAAGTCGTCTGCTTTCTTCTCCTCGGTGGCGTGTTTTCAAAAAATAAGACAAAGCAGTGTAATTGCAGCAGGATCCACTTTGAAGATAACTCAAACATGTACTGAACAGAGAACATGTGGATGAGACGATCCCGACGGGCATGTCAACCGACAAGTCAGACTTCTGCCGTAGAGATGGAACACGCTTTTTCTTTTTTGGCAGCATTGAGTGTTTTTGTTGGAGAGCGCCGGGTGCTTAAGTACCACTTCATCATCAATGTTTCAGACAGAGTTCCAGCTGCTGTGGAGAGTGTCTAGAGACGACATCATCATTTATCTACAGGTTCTTTATGCGTCTGTGCTGACGACAGCCGTGGTCGGAGGCGTTATGGTTTCCGGTAGCCCGTCCGTATGCCTAAAAACTAGAGATGCATGGATTGCAGTTATATCCGGATTGGGCGGGTCATAACAATGAACATTCTGATTATTAGCAGGTGGGAAAATATTAGTTACGGTCTGTAAAATGTGAACATAGCAGAGCTGCAGAGTTGCTGTCCACGTCAGCAGACAGCCGATGGTGGAGATCCACCAAATCCAGCCAACAAAGTGAAACATTGAGATGAGTCCTGATTTCGCAAAATTAAGATACGTGGAGCGGTCAGTCGACTCGCCGCGTCGTATCCATCGTGCAACGCGCAGCCGGCTCTCCTGTTCTCCATAGAACATGAATCGGATCTGTCAACTTCACATACGTCAACTGATTTGAAGTATCTCAAACTTAAGAGACTCTGTGCACGTTTACGAACGAGGAACAGCTGCGTCCGTGGGGCGGTATAGATGAATATAAGTCTTTGAGAACTTCTCATCTCTTAAAGAGATTAAACGGAATGCAGGAATGTCTCAGGGTATTTGATGCTCTCACTTCACCATACGAGGAAGACATCTTGTCTGGTAAATCCTCAGCATATTGCTTTGAGCATCCTGATACTGAGTGAGGAGAACAAATAGGACTGTAGAAAATCTGTCATAAAATCTGGGCTAAATTTCAAATTACACCATATTTACCTTCCGTGCAACTTCGTAAAATGCCTGAACTTGATAACTGATTTCCCCGATGCCGCATGAAACCGACTAGAACGACCCACCTTGAGTGGCTTTCAGATGTGTGCCTGTACAACATGTGACACTAATCTCTTTCCTTGACAACACTCCGATGACTCAAGTTTTCTAGCTTTTCAGTAGAAAGCACGAGTGGGTCAAGGTTTTCAATCGTGGCAGAGACCTCCTGAGCGGACCTGCATCACCCCGCTCACGCAAACTCTTTGGGGACATCTAGGTCCTACACCTCAGCGGGCCCAAAACGCAATTCTGTTCACAGAATCCATTAGAGGACACCGCTCCTCCCGGCCTGCCTCCCCCCTCTTCATCTCTCCACTCTTCTGCTGTTGGGCCTTGTTTCTCTCTCACAAACTTGGGAGATTAGATCTGAAAATGCATTTCACCATTTCTTTAACCCTCAACTGGTGGACGGTGGCGATTGAAGCAAAGAACTTGAAAGTTAATTGACAAATCTACGTGACGAAAGGATTGCGTGTTACCGAGTAGTTCAGACACGTTTAACTTATTTCTACTTTCTCTGTTTCCACACACTTCATACATCACATCCTCGCTTTTCTTGTACTCCATCTTTCCGCCTTCGCTTCTCACACATCTATATATACTGTATGTTTAGTCTCAAATTACCGCTTTAAGGTCTTCATTACTCACAAACACTTCAACCAGTTACATTATACAGTAGAGACTGAGCAGGTGTCTGCTACAGATATATCTAGTGACATCACACAGGTCCAACAGGGAGCACTAACGGTGTGCAGGAGCTAAATACTGAAAATAACCACAGGACAAAACAGACTGCAGTAATCAGATTACGAATGTATAAAGTCTGATTCAAGTTTTTAAACTATTAACTTGTAATCCCTGGTTTTTTAGAGGCCGTCCTAATACCATGGTCTGTCTCTAACTTTATTCAGGTAGAATTAATTGCCTAAACCATAAAACCATATAATCTCCCCCCGTTTGGATGAAGACTATTTATGTGCAGTTTCTTGCAACGTCTTCATATCTCGTCCGCTTCTGTTTTCTCTCTTTTACTCATCCCACGAGGCTACGACAGGGGTGCAGCTGGGAGAATGTCACGCTGTCAGCAGCATCAGCGAAAAACATTACTTTCATTAGGCCCCATTATATCACCACAGACATCCTTGTTAAAATGCCATTCGCTAATTCCTCTCAATACTCGTCTCCACCCGGCCGTCCCAGCAGGATTAACGCGGCATTTATTGGGATGTGGGAGAAAACAAGCTCAACGTTTCTTAGCAAGAAGAGAGAGAGAGAGAGAGCGAGAGAGAGAGAGAGAGAGAGAGAAAGAAAGAGAGAGAGGGGGGGGAGAGTGATTGGATGGAGAGGGAGGTACAGTTTGTGTTTATAGACAGCAGAAAAGTAACCACAAAGTGGGCGATATGGAAAATATAATACCTCAATATCAATATTGTGACTTTATTTTAGGGTTCACTATTGCCATTGGTGCTTTTACTTAATATTTGATATTTTAAATAAATAATCATGAGTAATGTAGATATAATGACTAAGTTAGTAAATGCAAATCATATAACAGTTGATAGGTGGAGAAAACGACTTCACTTTTCTGTAATGCAGCCTTTAAAACCAATCCAAAATCAAAGACGATAACACGATAACAGTATAATATATTGCTCAGCCCTAGTCTGACTTACCCTAAAGAGATTATTTAAATTAATTTAAAATAGAGTTTTATTTGTTGTTGAGGCATATTGACAAGCAAGGAGAAGAGGAGCTTGTCACAAGTATTTCTCGGTCCTCCCGGTTGACAAATGTTGTGTTCTGCTCAGAGATGTGAGGTAGGCGGGCTGTGTTCAGTTATGATAAACATGTACACATCTCGCTAGGAGCTATACACTAATGTGAGTGTTTCTGCCGCCAACTTAAGAGTGTCGGAGGTGTCAGTGAACACAGCATATTAAAACGTATGATTTTCTGCTCTAAAAATAATGTCGACTTGATGTTCACATCCCACTGCAACCCAAGAGAACCGACTTCACCAGAGTCACCAGGATTCATCCACGGGGCGCCGTGCACATCTGGACCAAACGTCGTTAAAAGACCGTTCATTTACGTGTGATAAAGGAAGTCACAGTGACTTAATATTGTTGCTTTGATAGCAAGGGAGCGTTACAGGAGAACACGGGAAGATTGTGGCTATTTTAGCACAGACCTGTTTTGAAAAGCAGCACCCAAAAATAACCTGTGAAGTCCGGATCTGATAATATGATAATTCATGTAACTTAAATACGGTATGCAAAAAACGGCAACCGCTCCGAATTCAAATCATCCCCACCACGAGTTCTGTCTTTAAAACTATACGAGCTTTGTCTATTCTTGGTTTTAGGATGCTTCTCTTGGATCCAGCAGTTCTTTAAGTAGCTTTGTGTGTATGTCTTAAACCCGACGTGTCTGCTTTTTCCCACCTACGAAGCACACGGCAGCCTGCTGTGCGTAAAGAAGCTCCCTCTCTGGATGGCTGCCTATTGAAGTGGGATAAGCCAGAAGCCTCAGTAGTTTGGGCCACAGCAGAGCACACTTCTCCGTCTGCAGGAGTCTGCTCACAGAGTATTGTTTGTTACTTTGCTATTTTTAAGTTTTATCAAAAACAATGAAAGGGTTAGGGTTAGAAAGATACTCTTTCTCCGGGACTGTTTTGCATCATCTGCAGAAAACATATTTCTCTCAGAAGAAAAGAAAATGAAAACAAACACATTCCAGTTAAAAGGAATGAAGTTCAATGCTTGTTTGGATGACATGTACTATGAAGCCATAGATTATATATACCAGCAGAGCATAATGCATTCAAAGAGTATTGGTAAACCTTAAAGTGACAGTTCATCCTCTAAAGCTATCTGTCGATCTAGATTGTCTCGTGACTGTGTTACTCTGCTTGTGGCGCTCAAAGCACCTAAATACATTTGAGGAACTCAACAGCAGTGTCTCTTTCCACAAATCATGACCCGGTTTCTCAAAATATTTCACAGAACTTGTTGTGAGCAGTTTCATGTAGGAACTACTTCACGTTCCTGCATGAAACTGCAACAACGAGCTGCTTTCGAAACCACATACTTTTACTTTCAGTACACACTGCAGCCCTTAAACATGACGTACTGTTGCAGGTAGTACGCATTCAATCAGGACCCACCTTGACCTCATATATCTTCTGCGCAGAGGATTGTGGGTCAGAATAGCCAGGAAAAGCATGCAGGCTTGCATTTTGAAAAATGCGACTGGATGTTGTACAAAATCATGGTGTTTTTGTCATTATGCATTTGACATAATATATTGAAACACTCATGCTTGCATACTACATAGTGTGGTAGTTTGTGAAATGAAAAGCACAGAAAGTGACTGAACTGAATCAGTGGCTTTCAGCAGTGGAGCTCCTCCTACTGGTGACTGAGAACACCGTTGTCACCTCCTCTGTGATGAAGTACAGTGACCTCCTTTTATTAAGTTTATTAAAAGACTGCAAAAGCCGCAGAAACAATCAGGATGTCATAACTCTGCTGCAGCTGCTGAGCGATACATCTTACAAAGAGTGCTTCAAGAAGTCTGGGTAAAATGAGTTCTACTGAAGTCAGAATGTCACTGCGGTATGAACGGTGACGCGTTCACTTGCGGTTGTGCATACTGAAGAGCATTTCAACGTTGATGTGATCGCTTATTAGCTTTAAAAAAAAAAGTATTTAAATCAGCAAAGTGAATGATAATTTGTGATCAGTTATGGTCTCAGAAAGCACCATAATGTCCATAATAACACCTCATAACGTTTCCTCACACAGTGAATATGAACTTGTATAATGCATGCATGTATAGTAATGTGTGCTATAAGGCCTTTACCCTATATCTAAATCGTCTTACTTAGATATTGTCCCGCCAGCTGTTGCCATAATGGGAAACTATTTGTTGTATGTGGGAGGCGGTGAGGGCGTAATAGATGCAATTTAGTTTGCAATTATTGTAAATTGTTCTTGACAGGAACATTAAGTACAGCACATGCCTAAAAAATGTTTTCATCATAACCCCACATCAGCTCTAAGTGCAGAAAACATGCAGTTTGATCGTCGGTGTCATTGTGAAACAGAATCAAGGTGCTGGATTTGACAAAACCTCTCCGCCTCCGCTGCTAAGAGGAAGATGAAAAACATGTTGTTTTCCTGTCATTAAACAGCTTTCTCTTATCTCTGAAGACGGACTCTGAGATGAACATAACACCGCCCCCCCCCCCTGCTCTGTACAAACCTGTGTTACCATGTAGGGAAGAGGGATTGCGGTCTCAGTGGTTGCACAGGTTCATCGGTGCAGATTCCCCTCAGTCGGCTCGAGGGCCCAGCGTGAGGAGGCCGGCTGCTGCTGCTGAAAAGATTTCTAACCCAACTCAAGTATTGTGCGTCCTCGCATGGAGATGCACACAATGGCACAAGACAACATATCAATTATCTGACTTTTCCTCTGAAGATACTATGTTCTAGTCACAGGACCTCCTCCTTGACTTTAAGTATTTAGTTTTTGGATGATGATGATTTTCTATCATTCCCATGAATGAACAGCACATCAGTGACTGAACACACTCTCTCTTCGTCACATGGAGCACCAGTACCCGTCATCATCATAACATCTCTGCTGGAAAGAGAGTGATGTGGCCCCACAGTGTCACATCAGCCACAAGCACGCCATCGACTCCCCCGTGGACTCCCCCGTGGCATTTCATATTTATGACCGTTGTTATCTTTTACTTCAGCTCTAATGGCCGACATGTATTTTTGTTTCCTTTTGCTTTCTACATCAGAAGCAGCCCCTGTGATGAAGACATGGCCGCTGTATTTTATTTATGTCACATCAGCAACCAACAGAAACTCTATTCTGATGTGTTTGAAGTTATTCATTCTGCTACAGTGAAATATACGTTCATCACAGACTCCTTGGACAATCTTTCTGAATTTGTGATTTGGATTTTGACTGTACTAGAGGTAAAAACCAGTCCCACCTTAGGGCACATAGTTAAATCGTACACTAGTGGGGAACAGCATCGAGGCTCTATAGAGACAGCAAACTTTATTACTCCTTTCAACCAAGACAAAGGCAGCGCAGACCCGATCCACTCCTTACGTTCTTACCTTTCACAATAAAAGCCCGACTGTAAAGGCCTTAAGACTTTATACTGTTGCCACCCCACTTATAACTGAAGCCTGTATTTGGTTTTGGAGGAGAGTCAGTTTCTCTGCAAAACAATGTTGCTTGTTCAAACTGCTTATTGTGACCTACAGTTACTTCTTCTGGTTTCACTGTCTTGAAGGTCGAGTGTGTCTTAACTTCGACAATGGAGAACCTGGTGCAAACATTTAACTTTGTTTTATCCTCACAAACATAAATACATGAAATTTGACTTTTGCTTTTGACCCATCTTAGACGTTTTAGGGGCAGTCGAGCGCCAAGGGAGCAACCTGGGGTTCAGTATCTTGCTCAAGGACACTTGGACGGGAGGAGCCGAGGATCGAACTGCAAACCTTGTAATCAAAGAACGACGCGTTCTTCCATTTGCATCTGGTCTTGTACCACTAATCAAGATTCTTTATCACATTAAAAAGGTTTTTTTATGTCTGTATTAATTGTTGTTTGGTCACTTTTGTAGCTTGTTTTTCTGGCACACTTTGAACAGGAGAAGCGTCACCTGAATAAATCATTGAATTAAATCCATGGAGTCACATTAATGCCACGCATCTGTGCTCCAATCAGTGTGGCTTTGCTCAGGAATGTTGTACGTGCACACGTGGATGGTACTCTGGGTTTCCACACGTCTTTTCAAATGCATCACTTCACCGTCATTTTTAGTTTATTTGTTGTTGTTTCAATAACTGATGCACTGATGACAGATTGCTGGATGTCTGATGCTCTGCACTGTGAGAGGCAGCTCCAACGAGGAATGTTTCCAATGTGTCCACAAACCACAGCAGCAGCAATGCAGAGAAACTGACTGTGAGTCAGACTGTGAATGTCTTTTCTTGTTACCGCTGCATTGTTTTTTTCCTGGATGCTGTGAACAACACATGACAGGGTGTTCTGGTGCTGTGTTCACACAAGACTTTTTCTTGGCCGGTCAGCTCACTGCTTTCATCGATAGTCTGGCGACCTGTCCTTCGCCCAATGTCAGCTGGTTCTCACACAAAGCCCAAAAGGACATATTATATGTCTTTTAGTGCTTGAGTTTTTCTTTAAAAGTATCTTTAAACATCACAGATAAAGTGGAAACACATTCTGTGTGCAGTAAGAGAGATGTTCTCCTCCAACAAACAAACAGTGGTTTGATTCTAGGCTAATACCCAGACAACGTATGCTCTGGGAAAAAATAAGCATCTTAGAGTTTATTTAATTAACCAAAACCAAAGCCTTCCCTGATTAGCTGCCCAACTCTAATCCGGACATTAAACCAGCTTTCACCAGAACTCTTTACTTGCCTAAACGTCTCTGACATGTAATCTTTTGATGTGCCAAACAAGTGACGGCACATCCAGCTCTTGCAGTTACTTTTTATAGTTGGAGTAATTGGTCATCACTTAATGGTTGTGGTGGAAAGAAAGAATACTACAATGATAGAACAGTCAACACCCACATATTTAGTTCGTACTGTGTAACTAAAGAGTTATAGGAGAAAGAGTTATTTATTTTACACATTATTCTTACAGTGAAATTAAAAAATTTAAGATAATATGAACTGAGTTCCTCATAAGACATTAAAGAACATCTATATGTTGTTATCATACATGTATTATAATATCAGTATGTTACTTCATCAAGTTCTTCTTCAGATGACAATAACAGAGAAACCCCGTTTAGTTTGCGACTAACTAGAATACACAGAAGGTTCTGCAGAACAGTTTCCCCAAACTTCAGTTGCTTCTACTGTGGCCCGTGGGAACCCAGTATTTACTTAAATACTAATAATTCATCTCTTCTTTCCACTAAAATGCCCATTTATTACTCCCTTGTTCCTCATAGTCTTGTCTGCTTCCCCTTTATGTTTAGTGGGAACCAGTAGGTATTAGAACCTAATTTATACAATGAAATGATTCTGTAGACAGCGTACTGTATTATTAGGTATTACAGTTGTTCATGACAGAGCATCCCCGTATCTTATAATACCTCTCAGGAGTCCAGCGGTGGAAAATTACTACTGTAATTACATTTACTCCAGCACTGTAATTTTAAAGGTACTTTACTTGTTAATTTCCATTTCATGCTACTTTATACTTCTACTTCACTACATTTCAGAAAGAAATCGTATACTTTATACTTGACTACATCGATGTAAGCGCTATAGTTACGAGTGACTTTTCAGATTACGATTCAGATATAAACATGATGCATAGTTTCAGATTAAACTACTGAAAGTACCGGTATATCAAGTAGTTAAACATTAGCTCTACCTTTACCAAAGGAAACATTAAAGTACAGTTTACATATTAATACATCAATAATAATGATCCAATAGTAGAATAGTATAACTCGGACAGTTATTTTGCTTTTGATACTTTAATTAGGCAATAAAATGAACGTTTTACACACTTTTATAAGTTAACAGACTTTTACTGAAGTGGAATTTGACTTTTACTTATAGTTGAGTATTTTTACAGTATTTTTATTCTGTAGTTTCGCTTCTTTCACGTGGAACTCGTTCATTAGAGGCGTAAAGCAGCAAATACACAGCAGCACTAAGGATGTCACATGCTACGTATTTACATATGTTTGACAACAAGAATGATGCGACAGAGATTTGTTATGAAATTGAGTAATTATCCATACTGCATTTCTAGCATTTCTTGGATCAGTTAATTGCAGATATGCTTCCACACAACTGTTCCACCAGATTAAGAAAAAGTCAGACTTGTGGCCTCCAGAACACTTTTCAGTTGGATAAGTTTGTTTTTGCTAATATAAACTATTACCTCTTCTGTAACAGTAATCATTCACTCTCTAAGCAGCATAATTATCCATGTTTCATGCTGAAGAGGGGAGTGATATATTATGGCAGATTTAGTTCCAGTTACAGTGTTTTGGATGTGACATGAATCGAATTAAAATGGTTTAATTACTTTACTTTAATTAGTTTTCCCCTGTTAGAATATGGCAAAAGAAACTGTGATTAAATGAAACAATAAAAGCTGAGTACAACAGATGCAGACTTTGTGCTGAGCTGAAGCTCTTTCATCCAAACATGGACAGTTTCCCAGAATACTCCACCCAATCAGAGCAGCACTGCCATCTTTGTCTTGTTCCTTATGGTCAGTATCGAGGCTCTCGTATTGTCTTAGTCACACGTGACCGATGTGTAGCACAGAGCAGCTCATCGTGGAGGTTTTATACCAGTTTGGCTTTTTTTAATGACATTTTTATGGCTTTTCATGTGACATTTTTGTCACCTTTAATAACATACGATACTATGATTTAAAAAAAATGATGTAATATACTAGGACTTTCTAATGACATACTGCACTATGACACGACTAAGGTGGACGTCCAACATACAGACACCATCAGGACAAAGGCCCAGCACTTCCTGTGGCATGTTAGGAATCCTGATCCAGTTCTATACTGCAATAATCCAGTCTGTTCCAGGCCAATAAATGGGATTTGATTTGTTGATATTACTGTTTTATGACCTGACTTTTTTTGTTTTCATGGCATACTATACTAGGTCTTTTTATGACATAATATGCTATGACATTTTTGACTGTTTTTCATGAAATAATATGACATCATCACGACATACTATAGTAATACTTTTAATTACACGATGACTTCTATGAGTTTTTATGACATTTTTTATGGCCTACTATACTATGACTCTTTAATGACATAATGTAATTGGACTTTTTATGACATTCTAAGGGCATATCCTTTTATTTTCTATAGTCTTTTCATCTTGAATTAACTCATCATAGTCTCCCAGGACCTAAAGTGTACGTCTAACATATTCATCAGGAAAAAGGCCCAGCAGAAGATGTAGTTCCTGTGCCAGCTCAGGAATTTCAATTTTTTGGGCTTACTATACTGACTTTATCGACATGCTATACTATGACTTTTTTCATGTTTTTCGACATGCTATACTGTGACTTTTTTCACGTTTTTCGACATGCTATGACTTTTTCACTTTTTTCGACACACTACACTGACTTTTTTCACGTTTTTCGACATGCTAACTTTTTCCCTTTTTTCGACATGCTATACTATGACTTTTTCACGTTTTTCGACATGCTATACTATGACTTTATTCACGTTTTTTGACATTCTATACTATGACTTTTTTCACGTTTTTCGACATGCTATGACTTTTTTCACTTTTTTCGACATGCTATACTATGACTTTTTCACTTTTTTCGACATACTATACCATGACTTTTTCACTTTTTTCAACATGCTATACAATGACTTTTAAACAAATCTGTTGACATACTATACTATGACTTTTTTCACTTTTTTCGACATACTATACTATGACTTTTTTCGACATACTATGACTTTTTTCACTTTTTTCGACATGCTATACTATGACTTTTTTCACTTTTTTCGACACACTACACTGACTTTTTTCACTTTTTTCGACATGCTGACTTTTTCACGTTTTTCGACATGCTATGACTTTTTCACTTTTTTCGACATACTATACTATGACTTTTTTCGACATACTATGACTTTTTCACTTTTTCCGACATGCTATACTATGATTTTTTTTCACTTTTTTCGACATACTATACTATGAATTCTTTCACTTTTTCGACATGCTATACTATGATTTTTTTTCACTTTTTTCGACATGCTATACTATGACTTTTTCACGTTTTTCGACATGCTATGATTTTTTCACGTTTTTCGACATGCTATGATTTTTTCACTTTTTTCGACATGCTATACTATGACTTTTTTCACGTTTTTCGACATGCTATGATTTTTTCACGTTTTTCGACATGCTATGATTTTTTCACTTTTTTCGACATGCTATACTATGACTTTTTTCACTTTTTTCGACATGCTATACTATGACTTTTTTCACGTTTTTCGACATGCTATGATTTTTTCACGTTTTTCGACATGCTATGATTTTTTCACTTTTTTCGACATGCTATACTATGACTTTTTTCACGTTTTTCGACATGCAATGATTTTTTCACTTTTTTCGACATGCTATACTATGACTTTTTTTCACTTTTTTCGACATGCTATACTATGACTTTTTCACTTTTTTCGTCATGCTGACTTTTTCACTTTTTTCGACATACTATACTATGAATTCTTTCACTTTTTTCGACATGCTATACTATGACTTTTTTCACTTTTTCGACATGCTATACTATGACTTTTTTCACTTTTTCGACATGCTATACTATGATTTTTTTTCACTTTTTTCGACATGCTATACTATGACTTTTTTCACGTTTTTCGACATGCTATACTATGACTTTTTTTCACTTTTTTCGACATGCTATACTATGACTTTTTCACGTTTTTCGTCATGCTGACTTTTTCACTTTTTTCGACATACTATACTATGAATTCTTTCACTTTTTTCGACATGCTATACTATGACTT
This sequence comes from Anarhichas minor, assembly GCF_050575085.1. NCBI lineage: Eukaryota > Metazoa > Chordata > Actinopteri > Perciformes > Anarhichadidae > Anarhichas > Anarhichas minor. The sequence goes on along the minus strand of NW_027466473.1, from coordinate 21,906,046 downwards.
TTTTCACTTTTTCGACATGCTATACTATGATTTTTTTTTCACTTTTTTCGACATACTATACTATGACTTTTTTTCACTTTTTTCGACATGCTATACTTTGACTTTTTCACGTTTTTCGACATGCTATGATTTTTTCACTTTTTTCGACATGCTATACTATGATTTTTTTTCACTTTTTTCGACATGCTATACTATGACTTTTTTCACGTTTTTCGACATGCTATGACTTTTTCACTTTTTTCGACATGCTATACTATGACTTTTTCACGTTTTTCGTCATGCTGACTTTTTTCACTTTTTCGACATGCTATACTATGATTTTTTTTTAAACTTTTTTCGACATGCTATACTATGACTTTTTTCACGTTTTTCGACATGCTATGACTTTTTCACTTTTTTCGACATACTATACTATGACTTTTTTTCACTTTTTTCGACATGCTATACTTTGACTTTTTCACGTTTTTCGACATGCTATGACTTTTTCACTTTTTTCAACATACTATGACTTTTTTCAACATGCTATACGATGACTTTTAAAAAAATGTGTTGACATACTATACTATGGCTTTTTTCGACATACTGTACTATAACGTTGTTGTGTCCCTTTACTTGTATATCATAATGCCTTTAATGTAGTTTCCATTAACTGTCTCCATTTCTTGCTTGTTTGATGACCATGTAAAATAAATGGGGTCAGTGTGAGTATTTCCCTCAGTTTGAGTGTTTGGATTCTAAAATAGCATTTTGAATGAACTTGTGAAAGTACAACTAACTTTTTTTGTTTTTGGAGAAGTACATTTATTCAGTCAAGACTCGTAAAATAATTGAAGTATGCTCAAAATTAGGCATTTATTCCAATGTTGCTGTTCAGAAGGGAATATGACTTTGTGTGTTGTAGTCTTTCCAGATATATGTCAGTAAGCATTGCAGGCATTTATTCCAATGTTGCTGTTCAGAAGGGAATATGACTTTGTGTGTTGTAGTCTTTCCAGATATATGTCAGTAAGCATTGCAGACTGCTGAAAGTTGCTGTCTTCTTGTCTCCACTCTATTCTGTTCATAGGAAATTGAAGCAGGCGTGAACGTGATTGTTATTGTCCGTGTCACCAGGTTCTCCTATCTCACCGATGTTTGGTTCCAGGAAGTCTTTTGTTCTGCCTTTCAGCCCTTTCTGTCACTCGGACACTGACGGAGTGTATTGACAGCGTCCCTCAGCAGAGCAAGTAATGTTCATGGGTTGTTGGAGCGTGTGGAGCACAGAAAGACAATAGATTATATTAATTTATACAGGAGTGAAGGCCAGCTCGATACCAGCTAATCAGTGGACTAAGACCATAAATGACAATGTCTGCAAGGACACAGGATGGACGCCACATCGTGGATGGGCTTGTCGCAGATGTCCAGTCATTTTTCAGATGCTAAAATTGCCCATCTACCTCACCTTGTCAGCTACAACACGTTCAAGGTGAACTGGCAGTGTGAGCATTTGGAGGTTTTGTTGGAAGAATGTATTTTTATTCTCCCTTAGATAGTTATTTTTGTGGCTATTTAAAGTTTGTATTGTCACGTTTGTGTTATATAACATGTGTCTGATACTGTTCTCACACACGCACTTTATTTTAACCATGCTCTGCTGTTAAAGACAATCTAAAAGCTTAATATTCATTTTTTTGGGAGCTGTAAAGAAATCCAGTAGGTTTCCACCTGGTAGCGCACAATGTATGAATGTTTACGTATCGACAGTTAGTCTTCTGATGATCTTGTTTATTTACAGTTAATACAGTATATATTACACAGTTATAGCCTGTTCTTACATTTAGGTTTCTATTAATGTCTTACTCAGCACATAGACGAGCTACAGTTATCTAACTTTTGATACCAGTTTGTCTACTGGTGATGTTTTTAATGTTTTAATGGGAATATCATATAATCTGCCAATAACTTTCTTGATTAATCACTTGGTTTTATTTTTGTCAGAAAAAAAGGGAAAAAACACAATTTTTCAGGGACAATTTTCAACCAGCAGTCTGAAGCCCAAAGATATTAAATGTACTATTACATAATTTACAGAATAGCACAAATGCTCACAGTTTAGCAGCTTGAATTAGTACATTTCTGAATGAATTGTTTCAGTTTTCATGTTTCAAACAAAAAAGCCAAACTTCTCTGTTTTGAGCTTCTCAGATGTTCAGCTGTGTGCTTCTCTTTGTCTTACACGACGAATCAAATATTTTGGGTTTTGGACTGATAAATCCTAAAAGATTTTTTTCCGGCATTTAAATACGAAACTATGGTTGAAGAAAGTAATTTGTAGGCTAATCAACATTGAAAACAAATCATCAGTTACGATCAACACACTGTACACACATATATGTAAAGACACAGCAAAACGACTGATTTTTACAATATATTTAATTCGATTTTTTCTTACAAAACAATTCCCTCATAAACCAGAACACACAAAATGCATAAAGAAAACTGTACAGTCAGTTTAGTCATGTCTGAACGTGTTCTAAACATGAACAATGTTATCTACAACAGTGGTTCCTATCAATGTCTATCACATCAAGCGGTTCAGCTCTGCAGCCCCGTTACATAGCGCTTCAGGGAGAGGGACGTAAATAGTCATGTGACACTGAAGGTAGATCCACACGAACAACATGAGCTAGTCAATAGTGTAGTTACATCAGCGAACGCAGGCGCGGCCTCTTTGCTCTTGCTCTCCTTGGCTCTAGTAGCGATGTCATACTGCTGAAGCTGATCTGAGAGATCAGCTGACGGACGTGACGACGAGAGGGCGGAAAAGTGTGACGGTGAGAGATCACTGAGGGGTCTACGGTGGTCATGAAGAAGGTCTGTTTGTATTACATGCATGTCTCGGAGTAGTCCGGTACTGTATAGGACTCAGGTAGAGTGACGTTGGATGGGAGAGGGATTTTAGGAAGCGTCAGAGCTCAACTTTTTTTTAACATTCTAACTTTTTTCATTGATACAGTGAGAAAACTGGGCTACCAATTTAACAAATTTCCATCCAACAAACAAAGTCAGTTTCGTGTACTTCTCTCCTCAGTGCAACAGTGGTCTATCGTTACGTCATCGCCTTCAGAAAGTTCATCAAACAGGCTTTCATGCCAGAGCATATCTTCACGGCAGATTAGCAGCAAATACCTAAATCACAAACGAGAACGACCGATTAGCTTCACTCCTATGTTCACCTCTATCTTCTCTCACACAGCTCGGTTTCTACCTTACACATTGCATCGCATTGGGGGAGTTACAGGCACAGCTACGTGTTAGGAGGTGATGATTAATAGTTCATTTGGGCTGCTGTTTGTTTCTGGGAGAAGAAACAAACAGACCACATGAGCAGATTTACTCCATTCACAAGACTCCAGCTGTAATGTCAGTAGTACACTTTACTCAAAGGACTCTGACTTTTCGTACACGATAAAGTTAGAGTTTTTGGTCTGAGGACTCTAAAAATACTTGAGAGAAGTATCATTGCATCTCTCTTCTTTTGAACATGTTTGGCGCGCCAAGAGAAGGTCAGCAACTGCAGAATCCTAAAGGCTGTGAGTATTTGTGCAGTGATTACATATCGTGTACAAGAGAGCTTTCCAAGATCAAGGAAGTGTTTCCTCTTTCCATGCAGGGACTAAGCAACAGTGATGTTTCTATAGTCCACTGTCTGTTATTTGATTAAATTTAAAAGCAAGTTGACATAGTTTTAGTTTTTTGTTTTTAGCTGATTTGTTCGAGCAACAACAGCTCAGTTAAGATAGATTTAGATGTTCTGACTATTCGTAGAGCCCAGACAACTCATAAGTTGATAGTTTTCTAATATTAAAATTAGTAGCAACCTGATATGATTAATTATTTAAATACGTATTTAGGGAGAAAACTAATTTTGCTTGCAATGGGAATGAGCTTATTGAAAAATAGATTCGAGCAAAGAGAGAAAACATATCTGCTATTTTGAAGGACGAAGAGTTGCTGGTGTTTATTCGGTTACTGCCTCCACACAGATAATACTGTTGTTTTCCGAAATTAGGTTTAAAACCTGTAAAAATGTTGTCATTTTAGTAATTTAACAAGTATTCCTGGAAACGGGAAGAATGTTTGAAACAGAATGTAACGCTAATGTCTGTAAAAATGTATCCCTAGTTTTGAAACGGGCTGATTGGTTCTGAGACATTCTGTCCTGTGTAAATGTGGCTGCTCTCCAGATACAAATGACAAATCCCCAAAGAACAAGTGTGTGTTGCTGAATATACAGAAACTGTTCCCGTCCTTTAGAAGCTCAAGAACTACCACATGGCGAGTGTGGTCTACCTGCCTTGGAGTTGAATGTTGATGCACGGCTCTCTGGGAGGAAGAATAAATGCTCACAGCCAGTCAGATAGCGGAGCTGATGCAACTTTGGCACAGCCTCAGCATGTGGGGTCAGCGTAAACTGAAGTCATTACCCTGAGGGAATCTGCTAAGTGGCATTTTCAGGCTCCGCAGCACAGAGTTGTGCTGCAGGTACAGAATGAATGTGAGACAGTGGGAGACAGATTATACCATTGCAAGAGACCACAAGATGTACTGTTCATTTCTGGTTAGGCTCCCTCAGCAAGCGAAACATCCACTGACGACGGCTAATGGACCGATCGAGCTCTTTGGATAGACAATGCAAATAGAGGGTATTACACGTGTGCATAAAGCCAACCTCTGCCAGCATGAGGAGAATGAAAGCTTTCAGAGGGAGGAAACAGTACAATACCGTGACAGAGGCCAATAAACGGACGGGCTGGTAGCTTTTAAAAGGACTCAGAACACACATACACTAAAGGCAGACAGGACAGACGGACGGTTTGTGGTGATTATATGCAGCACTGGTGAGAACGACAAACATTGTTGAGAAAAACAAAATCGGAAAAGCTTTTTACTCTAAAAAAAGTGAGCATTGTGCATAGTTCATAGTTCGTTAATAACCCCTCTTCAGGTGCCTATTTGCTGTGATAACATGGAAGGAAGTGCAATAATGTACAATTCTGTATAGTTGAGTGCACATAGATCACTGTTGCACTGAACGCCATTGACACTTTCTCCCAATAGAAATATCACAACAGGTTTTCTTAATGTTTTCTCAATTACTGTATTTTTAAGTGTACTTTTGTTACAATAAACCCAGGCATGTATCGCTCTTGCTCAGTCCCAGGGTTGAGTCCACAACTTATGTTCACATAAATCTTATAATAGGTCATTTGGCCTGATCTTTCCTTTTTTTTTTAATACCATTTATGTCTGTCCCTAATCCTACGTCTCTGTCTTTCTGTTTTTCTGTTTGACTCATACCTCGCCGACCCAGACAACTGTGTTCCCTCTCTTGATGTCTGATACCTCGCAGTGTGGCGTTCTCTGTTTGCCGTCCAGGACAAAGAGGGACTCGGCTGACGGCGTCACCAGGTACTGTCCGAACAATCCGCTGGAGACCACCACTCGGTTGGGGCCTCCCCAGGGCCAGGCTTGGGGGGCCAGGGGCTCCTTGAGGCTCCGGAGAACCTCAGTGCGGCCCGAGGACAGATCGGCGAATAGCAGGTCCGTGCCTGAGCCCGAGGTGGCGACAACCACGTGCTGGTTGGACTCCGTGAAGGACGGCTGGAAAGCCAGATCAGAGACAGCTACGGGCTCGTCCAGTTCATGGCTCAGACCCAGCTCGCCCTGGAACGACACTGTCTGTACCATCAGCTTTGAGGTCTCCAGGTCAGGCGTCACAATGTAGCGGCCGTCCGGCGATACAAACGGCTGCCCTGTGATGTTTAGGTTTGGACCGGTCACTGTGTCCGTCACGCTGTCGATGAGGAGCTGCGGTGGGGCTTGGAGGCGGTTCTTGCTCTGGCACTGGACAAAGTAGAAGCCGCTCAGATGTGTGTAGGCCATGCTGACGGGTACGCAGCTGTAGTTCCTCAGGCTGATGGTCTTGACGCGGTGGAAGGTCTCCAGGTCGATCTTGTGCACCGCAGGTTCGTTTTTGAGGAAGACAAAGGCGAACCTAAATCGACAAAGTTCAAAATAAAGGTTAATAGCCTTTCTAGGTTTTTAGGGCGCAGTGATTAACACACATCGAGATTCTCATTAGGATTCTCATCTGCTCTTTTCTCCTTCACTTCAGAGGGACAGCCGTGACGAGTGAGCAATGAGGTCGCCTGTGTTTTAAGGTCGGAGGTGGCTGAATGTGGTGTGTGTGTGTGTGTGTGTGCGCCGTTTTACCTCACGTGGGTGATGATGAGGTTGGTTGGAGGAATGAAGAAGTCGCTGACCCTCTGGAAAGTTGTGCGGATGGCGTGATGTACTTCTCCCACACTGGCTTGAGGGATTACCTGTGGACAATGCACAGTACAGCATTAATACTAAATACCTAGAAATATAACAACTATAAGTGAAGTGACGTTTTACATTTTACATTCTATCGGCAGCAGAGAAAGAAAAAGGATCGAGTCTGTGTTCAAACACTGAGTTTGGACCAAAGAGCGCTGCACAATACTTTCATTCATTACATTGTTGAAAAAAAAAGGACAAAACAAATATAAACTAATCACTGAAGGGAAAAGCAATAAATGAGACATCATTTCTGAACATTGTTATCAAATAAAGATTGAGTTTTAGTGTAGGCTTCGTCATGGGGCTGCACCGAATCTCATTTTTTGACATTTAAAACTTTGAATGAGGTTTTCCAATCAAGCTGTCGTCATATTGTACGACGTTATCACCCGAAAACATGGGACACTATGATTTTCGGTGACGCAGTGAGAATGTGGTTTTTGAAAGAATAAACTACAGCAATTATGGACTGAACATTCTGTTAGATATGTTGTTAATGTTGAAATTATCATCGTATTTATACTACTAATAATAATAAGGTGAAAGGTCACGCTTCTCAAAGTTATTAATACAATAATTTGCCCTACTTTTTGATATTTTATTTTGATCACCATCAGCTGAGGACCTTTTCTCGTTCGTCTCAGAAGCATCGTCTGTTGTTCTGTCCATTCTGTAAACCCACTGACTGTCTGTCTGAAAGAACACCATTGTTCTCATGATAGTCGATATGTTTACTGTTCCGCAAACATTAGTTCTGCATCACATTTCCCCCCGGTCACGCTCGCCCACACTTTGGGAACTACTGGTGGAGAGCTCACTGATCAATCGGCCAGGCTGACCTTTCATCCCAGATGAATACGCCAATAAATAAGAGAGCATACATTTCAAAGAAATGTTAATTTGGGGGGCGACTGTGGCTCACTGGGTTAAGAGGGTTGTCTGGAAGGTCAACGGAAGGTCAACGGTTCGATCCTCCACTGGGACGTGTCGAAGTGTACCTGAGCAATCCTGCTGTGATGGTTAAACCCGTGACCTTCATCAGAATAAAGGCTCATATCTCAGGTCCTAACGGCCGGAGCTCGTTCAGGTGACATGCCCATATATCCTGGAAGAGATAAACATCTATAGTGTACGACTTGGGCCGACGAGACGTGGCCCCACCTCAGTTCTCTGATAAAGCATCTTATTCAAAGATGGTTGTCTTAAAAGCTGACACAACAATAACAGCCTCATCTCTCATGTCATACACCTGGCACTAAATCAGCATGTTTGTAAAGGCTGGGAGTGCACCGCCTTGTCCATGACACATGCTTCATCATGCATGCCTGAATGATCAGGTCACAGTCAAGGACAAGTGCGGTTGTTTATGGGACACATGTGGGACTGCATTTATTAAAAGCAAGCAGTCAGATTCTGCTGCTGCTTGCAGAGTAAAAGCAGCTCTTTACACGCTTTGTACATTCTCTGAGAAACTCGGCTCTAGGTTCAGACACCTCTGCAGATGTTGCCGGAGAGCGTATTGAATATTGTTTTAAAGGCAGAGAACTGAGCGAAAAATCTATTTTGATGTCAACGCCTACGCCGCTGAACATCTACCTGATGCCCGGTGGGGAGCCAGACTCCACACTCCTCCCTCACAACGATCACATGCAAGGAAATAAATAGAGCACTTTAAGGTGCAGAGTTGTTGCTTTTGCTGCACTGCTGCGATACTGCTCAACAACGCTCTCTCTCTCTCCTTCTCCATCTCATCCATTTTTAACAAAATAGATCTGCTGGTGTCTCACTGCTTGAGAGACATGAAGAGAATCCTCATAAAAAAACAGTCATTACAACAGTTGCAGGATACAATGGGGGCAGTTAATGAGGTTCGGTGTAGTATCGCTCTTGTATTATTAGGCAGCTGCTGAGGTCTCCAGGGCAGCAGGTGCTCTCCACTTAATGCCACTGGCTTCTCTTTGTCATTGCTCTCCTTTTGGATTTCACACTGAGCGACGAGGCCCAATAGAGTCTTACTCTGGCCCTGCCTCGCTGGCTCATACTCGAGGGGGATTTGGTTCTGACTGAGCAGCTTTTTGCTTTTCAACAACAGTGACTGTACAGAAGCCTTGAGTAGCTTTTCTTTTTACTTTCCTGTCTAACTAGAGACCACCATTATAAGATGGGACTCCTCACATGCTCCAGCGTAGATGTGTTATTTAGAAAATTCAATAAATCTTACGAGGCATAACCCTAACACTATACTATCAGAATTACTCGTCTAGTTGCTGCAGGGGAGCAATAAAGCACGTGATGGAATCCCTGGAGGACTCTTGTTGCTCAACATCAATGCAGAATTTTGAAACTAAAATGAATACTTTGTTTTATTCCCTGAGGCGTGTATCATATATTCATAGATGCATAACAAAGAAAGAAAGAGACAGATGTTTGCTGAAATGCACATCAGATACTCGTGTGTTATACTCACATACTAAATGAATTAGTTCCAATGTCTGCAGATTCACAGTCTTGTTCACTTATTCTTTCATCAGATATCTATTGATGAAAGCTCTGTTTTAAAATGTTAGTTTTTGGTATTTTTTTACTTTGTCGGACAGTTTACGGTAAAATAAACGCAGCAAAGGTTACAGCACGGAACCTCGGGACACTGCAGTTATATGATGCGTGTCTTCATCACCAGGCCACCAGATGCCCCTGATTTAAAGAGTAAATATCCTATTAGTCGACAGTTCTAGTGAGGTATCTAGTAAGTTTGGCTTCTTTTGTTTAAGGTTTTTGTCGTTGTTCACACTAAAGAGTGATACGACTGGAGTGGTGGGTCGAGTAAATGAGAAAGACAAACGAAACATGAAGAAACCCAAACTTATTAGAACCCCATTTGACGAAGAGATTTAAAAACGTTAAACGATGGAGATGATTTTGCCGGCCTGACTGGAATACGTGTTGTTTCCAGTAAAAATGATTTACTTCATAATAATAATCAGGATTAAACACATATTTGGCGAACCTCATGGGGAGATAAATGGGGAGAAAGACAGACGGACGATCCGATGTCCCTGTGTGCGCAGTGAGAAACAAAGGGCCCGTGAGTTAAATGTCTTCTTGGCACATAGATGGACTGACTGAAAGGCCACGTTTCTCTCTGCCCGGCGGAGATCCCTCCATTTGTCTCCTCTAATGAATTGACAATCACCCTCCCTCTGATGTTTACACAGAGATATTGAGCCATCCTAAAACTTGGCATGCTTAAAAATACCACACGCACCGAGCTGAGCGCACACGTACACAGCGCGGGCGCTCACATTGACATTCGCAAACACAGACACATGTATGAGCCGCCAAGGCGAGGCGGTGACGGGCTGCTGCCGAACAGGTCAATTACTTTCAGTCCAAACGATAATGACATTATCACACCGTTTATTTGTGGTGTGATCCATGTGGCCTCCAATCCCATTATGCAGTTTCCCCGCAATTGCATTTTTGAGTGATTCATCCCCTGCTCTCTAATTATTCATTACTCCTGAAGAAGTGCAGGAAGTGGGGAAATGAGTATAATGAAAAACACAAAAATGTGTTTTTCCTCGGTTCAGGCAGCAGCCACCAATGTTATGCAGAGCTGCTCCCCGTACTCTGATTGTTTTCAAATTATAGGAGGAGAAAATTGTTTCGTCTGTGATGAAAAACATATTTTCATAGAATTTTCTGCTTCATTTATGATTATAACCTCTGAGAGAAGTTTAAAAACAACTCACAACACAAACGCCACAAGTGCGCACCTTAACTGGGACAACTACACAGACACAACACACTGCTGTGCTAGCAGTGTGAGGGAAAGGTGCAAAACTGTATGCACACACACACACACACACACACACACACACACACACACACACACACACACACACACACACACAGCTGTCACTACTCTTTGTTGCCAGACCATAGTGACACCTTTAGATCCAAAACAAGCTTTTTTTAAATAGTCTCTTTTAAAAAATAGTTTAAAATGGAATCACAAAGAATGTGTTATTTAGGGACAATTTGACAAACAACTGCATCATTAACAGCTACACAACCACTGATTAACATAAATAATATCTGCATGAAACCACTCGTGTTCAGAACCAACAATGCAAACAGCACTGAAAGCATGAATGCATGAATGCATGAATTGTTGCACTCAAGTGATTTTCTGAACATAAGATGAGTCATTCCACTCCACAGATCCTCTGAAGAGCCGTACATTTGAGTGTGTGTCATAGAGTCGGCAATCCCTAAACAGTAAAGCCTGAACACAACACCTCACATGATTATAATGGGATCCGTCCCTCCAATGGGACAAAGCAGCACAATAAACATGTTTGTGCCTATTACTGAGATTACAATGGGATCCCTTGGTGACTTTACCCGTGCCAGTGTCCTCCACTGTTGCAAACACACACACACACACACATATAAATACATAAAAACAGCATCATGCCTCTCCCCCGGGGCCCCCGCTCTGTTCGCTTCCCTCTCCCCTCCACCTCCTCGACCTTCTCTGCACCCTCCTCTCTCTTCCCTCGCCTCACCCGATCCCCCCGAGGTGGATTAAATACAACCACACCTGTGATCATTTCTCATCTGTGAAGCCTCCAACACCAGCGGTCCAAAGGGACGCCAGGCACCAGCCGACAGCACCGCAGCTGTAAATTGCTGTTTTGCTGTCTTGGTAAATGTTGTAAACCGTACATAGATTAGAGACTCATCACATGAAGCGGACATGCAGGAACACAACGGAGCTCAATTAGTTATGAGGCTCTGTTTCCCCGCTTGGTGGACTTGCTACAGTTTATATAGATTATATTCTTGCCGGTAAATAATCGCTCATCGGAGTTCACAAATACAAGCACAGAACAAGTGTCTGGGTGTGTGTTGGTAATAAGACGATAATGAAGAAGGGCTGTTTTATACTTCTAAAGCTGCTCTCGGCTAGATCTTAAGTAGATAATCAGCAGCCTGATAGAAACAATGAGGCTGCAATAGAGACAAACTTCTTGCACTGGAATCAACACATTCATTACATTTTCCAAAAAGTGGATTCTAGTTTTGGATTCGTTTACTAAAACAATATTCTGCAAACAGGAAAGGACTAAACAGTGACAAGCAGACACTGTAAACGTGTCGGTTATCTCTTGTTGTTTCTATCTAGTGCAGCTTTATGGATCGATTTTTGACTTTGTAGAGAAAACTACCAGCGTTCTTACCTGAAGAGTTGGGTGTGTTCTGTCCATATCCCCCCACGTTAGGACCCACACCTGGTCATGTGACTTGTCATAGAGCATCTTGACTGGAAAGGGATCTGTTGTTACAGCCTGGAAGAGATGGACAGAGCGAGGAACACATTAGATGAAGTGTTCTTCAGCTAAATTAAAATTGAGATGTACGAAAGGTTGTTGATAAAAAGATGTTCTGTCTATAAATTAAGTAAAGATAATTGACTGACTATATATGTATAATATGAATATTAACAACATATTAGAAGGATCCGTTCTGTGAAGACGTCTTAAGTAATAAACAAAACCGTCTCAGTAGTAACAGGAGGTCTACTATCAACTGGAACCCTTTTCTTCCGTGTTTATTTAGTTTTATTCATTTATTTCTATTGTATGTGTTGTGTTGGGTTTTGTTTGCTTATGTTTGCACTGTGTTAACAGGTGATGATAATAACAGGATGTTTGAATAACAGATTGTTTCAATATGTATTGACACAATAAAGTATAAATATATATATATAAATAAATCAAAGTTATACTGGCAAAAACAAAAGTTGATCAATGTGAAATATTAACAAAATACTGTTGTATGTAAGTAAGAGGAATCTGGAAGGATTAGCTTATTGTTGGCCCATATTGTGGGCACAAATTCTTCAATAATCACATTTGAGCAATCCTTATCTAAAATCATGCTAAACAAACAAACAAACAAACCTCTGTCTCTGTGCTGCTCTCAAATAAACAAACACCTGTACTGCAAACCTAACAACAAGCCTTAGCAACGGGGAGTCCCCAGCGTAAGCTGTGGTTGAACCGGCCCACCAGTAAGATCAGCAACATCCTCCATGCTCTACTCGTCAAGCACAAATACAAAGGAGACTTCCAAAGGAGATATCTTACAAACAGGATGATTTGGGGCAAACAAAATAATGGATGGCAGCAAAAAACGGGATGTTGTTGAATGCAAAAACGCATTTGTAAGAACTGCAAATGTGAAGAGGACCAAGGGCCAGTTTCCAGAAATCAATTTTGCGAACGTTGATTCCACGCAATTTCACAAATGACTCAATTGGAAATGTATCTGCAATTTGCTGCAGTCCTCTTGCATGAATGCGTTGTAAGTACGGAGCTTGCTGTAATGATTTAAACGTGTTCAAATTAAGAGGAAGTTGCAACGATTGGGTGAAACAAACCCCAGCACTCTACCCGACCTATTAAACATACTCGGGGGGGTAACACGTCTCGATGGAATGGAGGACGGAGGTGTAAGTGCCAGAAACTGAAAGGAAAACGTTGACAGCATGTGCACTTTTACTGCCTTTCTGCTGGAGAGGTTTTTAGTGAAGACGTCTGACACACATCAGGTGAAATAACAGAAAGAATACAGAATAACTTGCAGAAAAAGTGAAAGGGAGAAAGGGAAGAGTAGCACGGAGATGTGGAGGTGGGGTGTGTTCAACCTCAGGTCTGCTGCAATGTCAACAACAAGGAATAACACAATCCATTACCCTGCTTCTGGCCGGGTGGACAGGGAGCCGCTGACACCCTCGCCAGTGGAGCGAGACCACAAGCTCTGTGTTCAGTAATGGGAGGTCCAGCCCTCCGCTCTGCACCGGTCAGCCAAGTGTCAACTCAGCATATGTGTATGTGCACTATGTGGAGATGGTGGACGGCGTGTCTGAATTTGCCTGCGTTTAGCTCTCTACATGATGGGAGCAGAGGTAAAGCTGAGGCGAGGCCACAATCCAGCAGAACGAGAGTCAACGGACTGGATTCTGAAACAGGTACAGGCTTCTAGCAGAGTCACTAGATGTCGTATACATTGTTATTTTCAGAATCAGCTGCGTTACTCACAAATGTCATTTATTATTAGGAGATGTCAACAGGAACCCTAACTGCCATTTAGTGGGCTAGTGGAACGACTTCTATACAATCAGACTTCTTTTTGCAACCGGAGGAGTCGCCCCCTGCTGGCCATTAGAAAGAATGCAAGTTTACGACACTTCCGCATTGGCGTCACTCGTCAGAACCGCAGGTTGTCGCCTGCTACAGACCACTTGCCTGCTTGCAAAGAGCCCATTTACCAGGTAAACATCATCCATTACAACATCATTTTGTAGGTATTTTACCAGGAACCTCACCTAAAATGAAACCAGCTATCGATAGTAACTCTAGCTATCACTACTCCTGATAATGGCTCAGATTATTTTTCTGTTTCCTGAAAATAAGCAAACAAACAACGCTGGGCACAACGTTTATGAACACAAAATGTTGCTCACATTGTCTCATATCAGAAACAGGTCCTGAAGTTTCCTGAAAATCTTACAAGTAGTTTTTCTGTAATCCTGCTCAAAAACAGACAAATAAACCAGAATTTTTTATCTTCAAAGATCGTGAAGTATTTCTGAAACAGTTTGAAACAAGATGCTCATTTGAGCTCAGTGAAAGAAAAAGCCAATTGACAATTGCCTGCCGCCTCCCACCGACTTTCTGCGAGACAAAATAATCCACCAAAGTGTGTTGAAGTGAGTACACAACCAGAGGTCTTTGCCATCTGGCTCTCTTTTTAATTAGCCGATGTGCCGTTTGTTTTCATACCTCAGTGGGAGTCTTACCTGGCACAGGTCTGACACATCAGAGCCGAGGTTAGATCCCTTTGTGTGCAACAGCATGAAAAATACATGAAAGCCTATCACAGTGCAGCTTCTCCACATGTTTATGGCATTCATCTAGTGGCTGCTGGAAATCAGGAAAAGTAAGACAACTTTTCACGAGAGGTAGAAAAAACACCTGAGCTCGATGGAGCTCCTGTTCACGTGACATCTATTGTGTATTTTCCTCCCTAATATTACACTTTCTTCTTTGTTACAGTCAAAGTTTATGACTAAAGATAATAAAGTTGGGTGTATTCCTACAAATAAACCTTGCTGGTGTAGTCTCATACTTCATAAGGTCACTGTGTTTGGTCTCCTCTGTGAGGATAATTAATGCAGCGTTCTGACTTTACCATTTAGAAATGTAATTAATTGTTGTGTCCACGCATTCCTTCTGTCAGTATATGAAGTGCATTCATTGTATGCCGTCTTCTTTCTTCTTTTAAAGGCCATTGTTCAAAGGAAGCTACAAACGTGCTTTGTAAAAAAAACAAACCCAAATAGCTTTGAAATAACAGAGAAAGAGAAGAAAGGAAAAAAGAGGAGGATGCATTAACCTCCTGCACCCAAAGGCCAGGGAGGGTCTCCGAGAAGGAGAGAGGGGGCGAGGCAAGAGAGCGATCAGGCGATCAAGGGGAGAGAGCAGTTTTACAGCGTTGGATGAGGAAAGAGAGGAAGAGAGGAAGAGAGGAAGAGGGGGCAGCTGGTGGGCAGCAACACACCGAGAGGTCTCGACCTGAACTTCAAATGTTGTGCCAGAGAGACACAACTCTGCTTCTCCTGTCATTATATCACTTCACATTCCTTTGGTTTTCATGTGATAATAAGACTTACATTACAACATTCTTTGCAATCATTTTCCTCGGACTGTTACTAATCTCCCTTCTCCTCTGCCGCCTCCCTTTCCTCTCATCCCGTTCCTCAGTATTAATGATGTTGACCCTGGAAAGAACACCTGAGGGATTCAGTCTCTAAACAGCCGTTACAGGCAAGATGAATGGCGAGGCAGCCGGCACCCACCTGGGCACCATATTGTTTCCAGCGCTCGAGGTATATTTGATTTATTTCCCCTTGCATGTGGTCTCCTTACGTCAGCGGCAGTTCAATAGCGGTGAATGGAACGCACTGTTTGACATGCAGCCAAACATCGGCTGCACGGATGTAAATCGACTGGATGTGCTTCTACGGTTTGAATGCATCCAACTTTTCTTTTCCCCAAAGACTTGGGCCAGAATTCAATTTAGCTCTCGATACTGGAGAAAAGCAGCACTAGGTATGATTTTAAGATACAAATATATCTTCTTTTATCATTTTAAATCATTTAATGGCACCGCAAAAGATGAAAGCATTGCATCTCACCTGTCCAGCAGCTTACAATGATAACTCTTTACCACTCAAAGTGTATAGTAAAATCTCTGATCACATTTATGTCTAAAAGACTGATGCTAAAGTTATGTGTTGCATTAATGTGCACTGTCCCTGGTAAATAAATGAATAAGTAAATAAGTAAGTGAATGAATGAATAAACAAATAAATAAATAAAAATAACACTGGTGTTACAGAGTGGAGGTTCTTCCCTCGCAAATGATCTTTGGAGAGAGCGCAGACAGCGGCAGCAGAGAGCACTTTAACTGGACAACAGATTAATGCACAGTTTTCCACATACGTTTCATCGCGTCAGTCACTAACTGATCCCCGAGATGATCTGACTCTCTGCTGTGTTTGACAGACATGAATAACGGCTCCACCCACCTGCACCACCTTCTGTGCTTGAGTGTCGACGACCAGCAGTCGGCTCAGGAGGGGCTGGGTCACGTAGATGTACTTATCCCTGATGTTGACTGCTGAGGACCACACGCAGTGCTGAGGTGACACCCCCTCACCTTTAGGGCACATCTCCTCCTGGGGGAGAAGCAAACAGAGAGCAGAGAGGATGATGGGATGAAGAAGAGAGCAGCAGAGGGAGGAGAAGGTTGGCAAGATCTCCTGCTGTGTCATAGATCAGCAGGATGATGCTCTTTACTCCGTCAAGCCTCCAACAATTCAAGCATTTATTTGTATTACTTATTTCTTGTATACATACATACTGTGTACTTATTGTGACGTCCCATTTCATGTTTTAATAACCACTGGAAAACAGATCATTGCATTGGAGAGCCAGTTCATAATTAAGCCTATTTCTGCCATACTAGGGGGTAAGATCTGGATCTATCAGTTATTTTAATTATTGATTCATCTGTTCATTAATTAATTGTTTAATCCATAAACTTAAAAAAGGCCAAACGCACAGAGCCCACGGTGTGGATTTCTTGTTTTGAATGAGCCTCAAGATGAACTAATTTGATCACTCAGTGCAGCAGTAATGGTGTTTATATATTTATATTTAATGTGAAGTAAGGCAACGTTATACGTAACACACCTCCAAACAAAAAGGTAGTTCAAAGGGCTTTATATGATACATAAGAGGCATTCAGACAAGATATAAAAGAAACACAAACATATCACCTCTACAGGCTCTGCAGCCTGCTGTCTTTGCTGACAAGGCATTCATGTGTGTGCGCACACACACACACACACACACACACACACACACACACACACACACACACACACACACACACACACACACACACACACACACACACACACACACAAGCAAAGGTTATGTTTCAAGAGTTTCCACCTCACCAAAGTGGAGAAACTGCTGTTTACAGCAGGAACCGGCTAACACACGGCTTATTGAGTTTGTATTGATCTCTAATACGATTACAGGATCCTGTAAAACCCAAATCCCTCAGAGAAACAAGCAACTTTTACCATCTAAAGCCCATTGCTCTGTGAGAGGGATGTTCTCCAGTGGATTAACAACCTCGGGGTGGTGGTGTAGACTCTATGCAGTCTATACAGTTGACTAATGGACACAAGTAATCCCATTACATTAGTAAGGCGAGGAGCCCCACGCTGACAACAGGGAGGGGCAGAGAGGGAACTTCATTGTGCTGGCAATTTTCTTCCACCCTAAAACAGAATAACAGAATAACAGTTCTGTGCCTAGAATGAATGAGGTGGTTGTTGTTTTGAGCATGAAACCTCGTTCCTTGCTGAGCTTGTTTGGAATATGGTACCAAAACCTAATTAGACCTATTACTGCCTGAGTAAGATGCTCAGCGGTGTACCTGATGTGTCATGATTGTTTGAGTGCATGTAAGTGACATCTTTCTGCTTTGCACATGATTTGATTTTGAAAGGCAGCAGCTCAGCAGTTACAGATGCCGCCACCCTAAAATCTATTTCGTAAGATATGGAGGGATTTTTAGACTGAAATATAGGCTACTCAAGTCAATACATGGCCATTGTGTAATCTACTTTAATCCTATGGAATCTACTACACCATTACATCTTGACAGTAAAGAAAAGAAAAAACACATAACGTGCACTTACATAGGTAGCAACGATCCTCTCTGTCCGCTTCATGTGTCTGCGTATCTCACATTCACTGGGCTGAAGGACGGTGATCCCCTCATCAGAGAACACGTAGAACATGTTCCCCACACTCAGCCCTGCAGGAGAACACAGGCAGACATGGAACCGTTGACAAATGTGCTTAAAAAAAAGGCAACAAATACAAATGAACAAAACAGCAGAAAATCCCGGCTCCCATCTTATCTGACATTTGTGATGGACATTTCAATTTCCCCGCTGGAGGACGTACAGCGAGGATGCTGTTAGCATGCTATCGCGTTAGCGGGGATGGGCAGTGTGCGGCTGCTAGCCATTACAAAGGGCCCTGTCAGCAACATGTCCACAGCATACTGTAGCAGGAGCCGTCAAATTAAAGGCGCCGTCTCTTCGAGGGAACGACTCACATCTCGTTCTGTAAACAGCCGGTGAAGAGTTAGCGAGGATCAAAGTCTGACGTTGAGGCATTTGGATGAGCAACACACTCTTTACAGCTGTCAGGGATTCATCACATGAGCGTGAGCACATTAACAGGCTTGAGGCACGCGTGGACTAAAACTATCATGATGATTGATTTGTTGGGCTGTTAAGACATATTTCTGCACTATAATGCTGCGATATTTACATAGAACACCGGAGAAATTAAAAAAATATATATATTCATGCAATTCATGTGTGAATACAGAGACAAGCTCACACACAACACACACATTGTGTTAATGAAGGAACTCACAGTGCTCACTACTCTAAACCACACTGTTTGCTTTTGGCTCCGCTGTAAAGCTGCTGTGTGATGTATACCAAGCAGATTGTGTTTGTGTTGCACTCTAAACCGCAGTTGGTTTTCCAGTGCGGTGGCACAACTGTTCTTGATGATGTGGTAATAGTATATATATATATATATATATATAGTACAAAGACAGGATACTGCTGAAAACCACAAGGTTGTTTTTCTTGTGGTCACCACACTGGGTAAATGCTTCCTCCCCAGGTGATCTGAGAACGAGAGCACTCACACAGCAAAAAGGATGAAACACCTCGGGCATGCACGGAGGAAAGCCATTCTTGAAGTAAAGTTTTTGCTGGAGAGAAAACATCTTTGTGATGCTTTCGGATAGTACGGCAAACATCTTGGAAAGTGTATAGGCGTCAAGCTGCAGGCCCTGAAGAGCCACAAAAACATGCCCACCCATATCTTCCACTCTAACGAGAGCACAAAAGAACTGTCATGTATTACCTTCTTCTCTCCACAGAATGTTTGCAACTGCAGATTCAGCCATCGAGGAATAGAACGGAGAAGAAAAGAGAGGAGAACATGAAATCACCATGTGGGAAAGAAAGAGACAATTCTTCCAAGAAACAGACGAGGTGATTTCTCTCGGACAAATCAAATCCGACAGCTACAAAATGTTCCTCGCTGCTTTTGACGGGATCATATTTCTTCCTAAATCGAGAGATCACTCAGAAGTCATCGATTATTCTGTTTAACTTCATCTGGGCCCCGATAAGCTGTTTCTGGGTGGCGATGGTTAACTTGTGACTCGTCACAGTGATGCAATCTGCTGAAAGACCAAACATCAAAGACACATCAAATATGTGATTTGAGTGCCTGTCCCCCGCCCATATGAATTATGGGATAAAATGAGAAACTAGTGCTGCGTGACTCCCCACATCTGTTAGGTTGGGATATTGTCGAGCTGATATTGTGTAGTCTGATTTTACCATTACTAAAAGAGGCTTATATCTTTGTGTAAATTACATCACTTAAATACTACTTACAATTATGTCAGGATTTACACCAGTGTCATTTTTGCTTTAAGAAGACTTCTTTTTGGCATTCTCTTTGACAGATATAATCTTCTTTATTTATTTATTTTTGTAACTTTCCACAGTAACACCTGAAGTCTGACAATGACTCACGTGTCTTCTTGGCCGAGTCTTCGACAAACAGAGAGGAGATGTCCTCGTCCACTCCCACCTCGTTCTTGGCGATGCATGTGTAGGCGCCGGTGTCCTCGTACCGGACGCTGCCAATCAAGAGCTCACTTGCATTCGCTGCAAGAAGAGAGGAAAACATGCGTTACTGTCACAGTATGTTGTCGCTGCATTATTTGAAATCCTTATCGGGTACACTTCTTATACATTTGGAGATAATGTAGTGAGTGAGATTAATTATAATCCTTAGATGCACGACACATATCTGGACCAGACTTACTGGAAATTATATGCTTTTTTTCACAAGAAATGTAAAAAACGAAATAAAAACATAATTCAGGATTTAGAGTTGTAGCTTTTATTTTTCATGTTTAGTTAAAAAAGGGAAAATTAGCCAATTTTCAATCAGTTTTGGGTGGTATGTGCAAATGAAAAACGTTCAACCTCCCTCCACCACTGCACCGACATCAACAAACTAACCGATGGAGGCAGCTGTCGACCAGCAGCTTCCATGTTATGTGAGGTAAAATGACTGTTATTATCAGTGGTAGCTTTAAAGAGAGCATAGATGAATATAACAAATTCAGATCCCCAACAGGAAAGGGCTGTCTGACAGCAAGGCAAAATATTCTAATTACAGTTGCACTAAAACTTATATTGACTTCTTTAGGTGTCTAAGTTATGTTTTGTTGCTACGCCCGTCCACAGCAGTACATCTCTTTGCTCCTGTGCCGGGTACACCCCACTTAAAAAATGAACGTGGCGCAAATACGTCTTAATCTTGTGTCAAAAAGTATCAACATCTCCTTTAAAAGTGAAGAACCTGAAATATTTTACTTCAACAAGAGAATTTACACTTTGCATTTCTTACATACGACTACAAAAGCCTTTTTGCCTTCCAGTCGAAGTCTAGTTTCACACTTGTTTTCCATACTGTACAAAGCTGCATTGTTTGAGCAGCTGTGAGTGAGGTTAGATGGAGGTGAAAGGTGACGTTGGCTACATTAAGACACAGAGGCCATCGTGGGAGGCCGGCTCTCTGATGCTTTCTGTAGCATCGAGCTCTGTGATGTACAGCTGCACTCTGATCTTCCCTGTACTGCATGTAACACTACATTGAACACAAAGCACTTCACAGCAGAGGGGGGAATAATGTTGTGACAGGCCGTGTTGGGTAAGAACATAAAAGCTTCAGTTTTCCTCTCTTTCTGTACGTCTCTTGAAGTATCTATAGCATCAACTCTCCCGCTCTTAGTCTCTCCATCCTGTTGGATTTCTTCTTTTCAAGCTTGTCTTCCCGCAGGAACAATATTTAGCAAACGGTAATAAAGCTTACGCTTGCAAATGTTACTCTCTTTTTCTTATGTTGAAAGTGATCACTACCCTCTAATTTATGCCTACTGGGTTGTAAAATAACAAGACGTTACAGAAGTTGACGCAAAGCTTTTCACATTAGTGAAATGTCTTCTGGATTCTGAGAGTAATTCTCTTTTATCAGAAGAAAAATGTGAAATGCTTTGAAGTGAAAAGTGCCTTGAAGCAGGCCTTCATAGAATGAGACACCGCTTTAATTAGTTCTAATTCATAATTACGTTCTGATCAATTGTTATTGAAAACCACTGAATCAACCATTCATTAAATTAGCCTTTTTATCCTTTCTTTGCAAGCTTGTAGCAGTTCCTGATGACTTGGAGTGAGGTCTTCTTTACCGGCTTATTACTGAAAGGGCAAACAGGGCATGTGCACACAGGAGTCAATGGGGGTATAATAAATATATGTTTTTTATTAAATAAGGATCAAGGCTATTTGTATGGACAAAGGGCCAAACCCACAGTTCATTTTTGAACTCACAGTTTTCACTTAACAGCCACAACTGCAGCTTGAACTCGCTTAACGAGAGATGTGATTATAGTGGTTATTAAATGTGTTGGGCCTTCTTCCCACAATGCATGTGGGTCAGAAAAAATGATTTATAAAGTCACACATCAAGGCATCCCTGTAGCTGTGTCAAGAGGTTTGCGTTATTACAAACTAAACACTCGGTCGGAACATTTCAGGCCGGGTGTTGTTTAGCTGGTTTCAGCACCACGGACAGCTCCAGAACACGGTTTCATTCACTCAGCGAACTCTCTTTACTGTTCGACTGCAGCTTACAATCAATACGCCTCACTGTCAACTGTCAGTGTGTGATTCACATTTCACAGAAGCCAAATGTGAGCAAAGAGGCAGCACTTATTTTCAGTGTCTTTATTACACTGCTGACATTATATGTGATGTGTGGAGATGAAAGCGCAAATCACACCTCGTCTGTGCTTTGGATTCTTTTGAATCATGGCTAGATAAAAATGGTAATGTAAACTACTTAATCTACAATTGCCACTGTAATCTTTTCACTTAACTAAATGTTGTTAATGTAAACACCGCTCAGTAGAACTCCGGCCCCTTGCCACTGCCCGCATTAGATGGCAAATCTGAAACCGCAGCCACGGCAGTGTTTATGTGTTGGTGAACCTCGCAGCACCTCCCGTGTTTGAGTGTCTGAGGGTTGATAACAGGCTATTACCACAGGTAATGACCCACACACAGCCAATAAACTCTCCCTTAATGAGAACTCGGCCATAAAAAGAAAAGTCATGCTCCACTCTGTTCCTTCTCTCTTATATTGTGAGTGCGTCTTCTAGCCTGGATGAGTAGCTGCCATCTCCTCACACACAGTATATTTCCTTTTATTTTTACTCTCTCAATCTCCCTTTTCATTCACCTCTAAAGTATGTTTGTCAAGGGAACAAAACAAAGACAGTTGAAGAAGGTCACCGCAATCTTGGTTTCATCACCTCGGTATGGAATGCAAATGAATGAAAAGCACAACAACATATTACCGCTGGGTTTTTAATAAAAAAGGAGTTAGCGCCACAGAACACCAGCTTGATTTTCAAGCTCCAACGTGCACCGTCTAAGTTGATAAAGATATCTGCAGGGTTGGCGTACTGCAGTGCTGTTGGTTCGTAATCCAAAAAACACTGCACAGTATGTGCTAAAATGTATAATATGCTGACAGCACTTCCCAAAATAATCAAAACCTCCTCACCTATGAGAGAGAGCTGTTTGGAGGATCTGGGCAGCAGGTCCATGCCGTTCTTCAGCCAGAGCAGTTTGGGATTCGGGATGCCGTCGGCGTGGCAGTGGAGGCTGGCAGATACGCCGGGCTCCTGGGCCTGCGTCTCTGGATAGACCAGGATCACCGGAGGGACTGGACGCACAAACACAAACAACCAACGACACAAACAGGGAGAGAGAGGGAGAGAGAGAAGAGGGGCGAGTGAAAACCTAATTACACACTGTTTCATGGTAACTCCTGGGGGAACACAGCACAAACACCCACACACGCAGTGGGCAGGGAGGAATTTGTCTCACCCCAGCATGAAATATATATTCTCACATAACAAGAATCCAAGAGCTCTGGGGCTGCTTTATTACGGCTCGAGTCCTGCATGAAATAGATGTTGGACGTCTCTACCACTTACCACCTCCTCCGGGGAGAAGACCGCAAAGGAACGTGGAGGAATCGAGGGGGGGAAATGAAATATGAGGTAATAGTTTACAGGAACAGGTAAGATGTCGTTTTCTGGTTTTGATGCAGGGCACCTTTAAACATCGGTGCTGAGGCCAAAATCTTCGAAAAGTCCAAAATATGAAAACAAATGTGTGGATGACAACTTTGCCTTTTCTTCGTTAATCAGCTCAAGACTACAGATTAAGAACTTCTTTTTAAAATGCAAAAATTATTATTTCATCGTAGTAATTATCGTTTGTGTATCGGCTGAAAAGAATCCATATCGTGCATCTCTTCATAACACCATAGACAGAGCACTACACTGTGACTGAGAATACTGCAGCGCTGTCGTTCCACACACTAAAAACAGAAGCATGTGTTTTTCCTTTAAATACAACACAATGATAACCGTCTACTTAGTTTAATGTGGCACTTGGCTTCCTTCCATTCCACCTAATCTCACCTCGTCCTACCTCGCACGGAGAACCTTGAATCCCCCACACAAACATTTCGTGATCGCCCTCTCCTAAGGACCCGAGGCTGTCTCCATGACTCCCTTCCCATCACTCTCCCCCTTTAGTTCAAGGTCTAACATTGAGCTTTATTTCTTTTCAATCAGCATCTCAGAACAAACAAACACAACTCAATCATACCTATTGTCTCTCTTTAAAGAGATTTAATTGAATACATCTTCGTCCTCCTTTGCCACCGTGAGACAGAAGCACAAAGCCTTGGGAAGCTATGTCTTTGATTTGTTATGTTCCAGGTAGGAGGGCTTTTAAAATCCCCCCTCACTGGATTTTACTTAGAGAGATGCATAGCAATAACCCTCAAGTCTTAGGATAGAGGAGAGGAAGGCCCTTATCCAGATGATTAATATGAGCAAGACAGTGCTTTGATACGTTTAGCCTGCCGAAATCAGTGTGAGTGTAGCTTTCAGATGTATTGTAGCTTAAGTAGCTTCTCTCCACTCAATGGAATCGAGTGAATGTGCTGCATGCACTCTCAGCTACGTTTTCAGCCTCATGTATATGCAGTGATGTTGTGTTTCATGGCACATGATTCACTTTGATGCAATGCGTTGACAGTTCTTGTGAGCTGTGTGGATACTTTCTAATCGCTTTGACAACGTCTCACACTGAAGCACAGCTTCATCACAGAGGAACATCTACAGCACATCATAAGGAGAAGCTGTATAACGGTAAAACAAGTGCTGAAAGGATTAATCGATTGCTGGTTCAACGGAAAATAAATCCGCGACCATTTTGATAATGAGTGTTTTCTTGATGTTATTACCCTTTATTCTGTGGTTTGCACACGTTGTGTCTTGTTCTTATCGCTCCCTATTGTTGTAACTACTGTGTGAAACAGTATAAAGAATATTTACTTAAAGACAGAGTTGGGAATCTTCTTCAAAAAGCGGTTTTGTTATATATCTGTTAAAATTGTCATTACATCCTGAAAGCAATCAATAATAAGCCCGTCCAATCATTTCATTCGGCCCGAATTGAGTTGAATTGTGAGTACTAACAATAGCCATGTTCGGTGTTTACGTTCATAATGATAGTTTTGGGGGAGTGGCTTTGGAGGGAGGCCTGAAGGAAGTCAGTGTTGCCGACTTGTAGACATTTTTACTAGACTTAGCAACGTTTGGAGCTAGTGCTGCTAGCTACTTTCTTTTTAAAATAGTTGTCAACACTGGGCTGGGTTTTTCCGATGGATCATTTAAAAAATGTGGCGTACTCTTGGTCTACGCTAGAACATGTACCCCGTGGGCTACTTCTGCAGTCACCTGGAGGTATGCGGAAAGATTGTGGAGTAGCTCAGCTAACTTGATAAAATGCTAATTATGATTTGTTCAATTGTGTTTAGGTAGGAAACAAACACACATAGGATTACATGCTCATGTGAGCCTGATCTTCAGTATATGTTCCGTCTCAACAACATGGTTAAAATGTCTTTTGTGGCTTTTTAGTGGGAGTGATACAGACGCACAATTGGCCAAATCTACTGAACAAACACACACGGGAAGCCTGAACATTGCCAGCGGCAGAATTACTGTGTGTTGTATTGATTTACATGTAAGAAGAATCCACCACAGCAACTGTGTTGTTTGCTGGTTTTTTGTGTTTCATACAGTATATGGATGGGACACAATAGGGGCCCTTCTAAGAAGGCGGTGGGAGGATGCCTGATTAAAAAGGTTGGGAACCACACACATGACAATGTTGCACTCAATAAATCTATGGTATGCTTTTGTTTCCAGACATTTCAATCAACAGAATGTCGGCTTAATTGCCTTCGAGACAGACACGGGCGCTGACAGTAAGTAGGTAAACATCTCCTCACCTGGGAACCACAGAGTAGCACAGATAAAACCAAAGCATTTTGTCCCCCAATGTAAGTAAGAAAGGAGCCACTACTGACCGTTCACCTGCAGCACATGTGTCTGATGGAGGTCCTCGTAGCCGTAGGCATGGCAACTGTAGTTCCCCATGTGGATGGTTGTCACCTTGGTGATGTACAGGGAGCCATCGTCTCCAAAGTCCTGTAATACGGGAAAGAGATGGAGGAAGGAAATTAAGTAAAGAAAGAAGAGGCGGGAGGGGGGGGGGGGGACAAGAGGTGTAGGGGAGGGAATAGTGGTGAAGAATGTGGTGCATGGAAGAGCCACGGGGAGTGAGGGAGAGATGGAGGTAGCTTGATAGAATACTTAAGGATGCTTGGAGAAAAAAAACAGCAAGAGGAGGCACACAACAGCAGGGAGTGATGGGAGAAGACAAGAGAGAGAAAAGAGTGATGTGAAAGGGAAGAGAGACCATGAATCAATGGTTTCCCTGTTGAGCCGAAGCAGGCGTTGGGGAATTTGATCCTCCTCTCTCCCCTCATCACGCCGCCTCAGCCTGATAAATGGCAAGGGTTAAAAATATAAAGCCCATTAGGTTGATGAATGGAGCTGGTTGTTGTTGGTGGAGCATGTGGCAGTCACCAGGGGGGTTCCAGCCACAGCTTAGGGCGGATTAAGGCATTAAATAGTTCGCCGTCCCACCGAAGTGGCAGAGCAGATGTCCTGATGCAGCTCCGTCGTGACATGGAAAGGGCTCTAGAAGTTAATGTGACCTGACAGAGGGTCGCTCTGTGACAGGGAAATGTGGAACGACTTTTTGTCGTGAAACGGACGGGGGAATCCAGGCAGCCTTTAGAGTTCAGAATTTACGATTAAGGTGAGGGATACAACAACACCGGTGAGGGCAATTAAAAGTGAATTGGGCCATTTGGGCTAAAAAGTACGAGTTTAATATAACTGGCAGGTTATGCAGAACACGCTTTAGTTTAAAAAGCTTGTCTCTTAGTTGTGGTTCCTGTGAGAAAAGGGGTATTCAGCAGGGTTGTCTACTGAACGGCGATTATTCGTATCATCAGTCGAGTTGCCCCCAATTCTAAATTGAAATTGCGAGTTGAATCTTCAGACTTTTTGTGAACTGACTAACTTCAAACCAATGAAGTATGAACCAAGGAAGTTATTGAGACAGAGGTAGGGGTGGGCTATATGGAGAACACCATCACAATGTTTTTGACCAAATGGGTCAAATATCGATATTGGAAACGATATTGTTTGGTTGACTATTGGTACTTTCACAAAATATGTTTTTCTATATTTTTATGAAGAATCACCAGTAAAGTGGTTGTAATGACAAATAAAGGATCTAAAATAAAACTAGGATTAGTTCAGAAAATGACGTCACTTTACTGTGATGCTGTAAACAATGTGGTAGGGTCGCACATCCAAGCTTTTCAAACATTTCATCTTCTTTATGCTCATCGGATTTTGGATCTAGGACTCCATGGTAAATTCAAATGATCATCAATATGCATTGTGCATTTGACTGTAGTGTTACTGGCTAGAGGCCACGGATAATATCGTATATCTCATAATTCTGAACAGGTGTATTGATGAAGAACCAAATTGGGCGATTAGAATCGACTTGGAAAATTTCTATTTGGGGACAGCGCTAATATCAAAAAGGCAAAAATGAAGATTGATTGGTGAAATTGTCAAATTTGAATAGAATAGTGAATGCAAATGGGAGATTTTGGTTTGCTGCACAGCTCCTCGTAACATAATGGTTATTTTTTTCACTTTGACTGATGAAAATGTACTGAAGGTCTTAGAGGAAAACTCATAAGAGAAAATGACAGGCTTTTTTATTTTGGATTTCAGATTCAGCACTTAATCAACGTCTCTTTTGACCTATTCTCAAATAATCATCATTGCTTTTTCATGATAGGAATAACGCCGACGCAATAAACAGCCACATTCACTTTGTGTTTACCAAGTGGCACCAATGTACACGCAACTAAAAGCAGCTGTGCAGTAATTGTTTTATTAATGAAAGAAATATACATATTAATTACATTTTGTAAAGATTAGTTTTCAATCGCACTCAGAAGATGAACTCTTTGGCTGATGGACGGCAGCAGCTACAGCGTAAGCCGCTGTGTCTGTTTGTAGTACAGCCCGAGTCCTTCTGCTCTCAAGCAATCAAACATGGAAGAACAGGTCCGAACCCTTCAATACACACGGTGCTGTTACTGTTTTGGAGAACACAGCGATGAAAAACAATACACTGGAGAGGAAGGTGGGCAGAGAGAGACTACGAGAGAGCAGACAAATGAGAGTGATTGTAATGGAGGCTCAGCTCTCAGGTTTAAGGGTTACTGTGTGTGCCAGAGCGCAGAAAGATTTCCATCACTGTCGAATGAAACTTGTGAACACAAGCCTGTTTCCATTCAACACAGTTCAATAGAGGAAAATGGTGGACTGAAAGGACTTTGACAGGAAAGCTAGATCCCCTCCCTCCTTTCGCCCCGACGCCACTCTGACCTGCACTGTTCAAAGCCGACTTGTAGAAAATAAAAATAACTTTTCGGCCTTATTTTGCAGATTCCAACAGATTTCATCGATTTTTCCCAGTAGTAGAGTGCAATGTAAGGTTTAATGAAAAGCTGTCAAATATCCATTTGAAGGAATTATGTATAATTTTTGCTGACTGGTCCACTTCCCTGTTAAGTTACCTACATATAGATAAATCATTCATGTGCTATTGATCCTATGCATCATATTAGCTTATATAATATATGCTTAAGACAAATTATTAATGCACTATATACGTATATGGCATTTGCATTAACATCTGTCTTGAATTAAACTTTTAAGCATCCATATGAATGGGAAATGAAGCACCCACTAGGACATTGGACTTTTACGGACTTTGGGTAACTTATTAGGTAATTTATCTTTTATTTAGACAGGAATTATACTATATTACAAAATCTTGTGTATAAGAGAAAGCTGTTATAAATGGCTGAATTGACCAACTAGACACAACGACTTGATATCATCCAGGCGGTAACCTTGGGCTCTGAAAAGTCAATGCTGAAGTGCCTTAAACTTGCATTCTCTCTACTGTCCACCAGGGGGCGACTCCTCCGGTTGTATAGAAGTCTATGAGAAAATGACTCTACTTCTCTCTTGATTTATTACCTCAGTAAACATTGTAAACATGAGTTTATGGTCTCAATCTCTAGTTTCAAGTCTTCTTCATACAGCATGATGTTCATTTAGAGTCAAACAGACCATCACAGTGTGTTTTCAGTACATGACAGTTAATGGTAACATTTTGGTCGCCTAAAAATATCTTGTTCAGCATTCAGTTGTATTTAGCTCCACCCTCCCTTGACCTTATTTGGTTGCAAGAAACCAAGATGGCGATGGCCAAAATGCTGAACTCAAGGCTATAGAATGACAGTAACAATGAGTGACGTCACGACTACGTCCACTTCTTATATACAGTCTACGGATTCGTCTTTGATTTGTCTGAAACAGAAAGTCAAACCCAGTCGGGGCTCCTCTCTCCCTCTTCCACTCGGATCACTTTGCTCTGTGGAAACTCATTATGCACGGTCAAGGGCCTGAGGGACCTCAGGTGCCATCGCCTTCCCTCAAGTCTCCACCTTTACACTTTACATTGTTTATCGACTCATCGTCACAGCGGACCAACAGGGCCGCTCATTAACATGCAATTAGCGAATTGTGATCCGGTGGCGGGGAACGCAAGGCCAGCGCCGTGCTGTCACCTGGGCAGCCGTGTCTAAACGGGAGCACGGCCGCACAGTTCATCAAGCAATGAGCGAGCTATAATTCTACGGTGTCATGAAGAGAGCTGGGGAGTAAAGCTTCTCCTGTAGTCTGATGTCCTTAGCTTGAAATTGTTTTTCCTGTTTCTATTTTCCTGCCACACCTCCTTCCTCGTGGGCTGTCTTGAATTCAAGGCTTCGCATGGCGCAAATTCTGTCAACGGCCCCATCCCACAAAGATCAGTGTGGACCCCTGTGTGGACGTCCACGGGGACCAAGATTTGTGCCCAGTATGCAGACTGCTAGAGAAGCAAACAGATTGTTTTGTGCACGTTATGCTCTCGCTATCATCTCCAGTGCCACCATCACCAACAGCGATAAAGTACAGTATCAACCACGATGAAGAAGACAACCACATGCACTCACGTTGATATCCTCCAGGTCCAAGAAGTTCAGTATGATGCCGTTCCTCTTCCAGATGATTGGCGGACGCAGCGTCCCCTGGATGGCACAGGTGAGGACGGCACTAAGGCCCACTGTTACTGTGGAGACGCTGATCAACTGGTCCTCCGCCAGGCTCAGCTGGACTACCTCTGTTAGAGTGAGAGCATGGAGGACCATGATTGAGTTGGAGAGAGAGAATGGACGGCAGAGAGGCAAATAACAGATGACAGTAAGAAGAAAAGAAGAATGAAAAGATGGAGAAAGAAGGGGAGGAAAAAGGAAGCAGAGAAAATCACAAATCAGAACGAGTGTGCTGATGTAGTGGAACTGTAGCCAAGCTGCAAGCCTCCATCTCATTATTAGTGGACCAGGGAGGATAAACAGCTGTCCAGGAGTGAAGGATATTCAGTATGAAACAGGACCACGTGTCAGAGGACACACAGCTAGCCAAATATCATTCTTCTCATTAGGGGAAATTTATGTTCATTGAAATGGCCATCCAATTCAATTCACCTTTACGGCAAATTAAGAATTATTCTTCAATGGTTCCCTTTGGCGCCATAAACAGTGACTGTCGCCAAGCTGTGTGGCCAAGCACGAAGTCTGCAGTCACAGTCTGGAAACTTTCTCATCGATTGAACATTTTTCTTAATGTCAGATTAAAATTACATTGTGCTCAATGTTTTAACTAGACATGAAATAGTGTCTTTGCAGCAAATGGTGCTCTGCAACATATAGAGTATGAGCACTTTATTCTCACTATTATATCTATCCTGTTACCTTGAATTGCATAACAACACCACCACGTTCCTTTTCCTATTTTTCTTTTCGTTTTCTCTGTTCATGCTCTATGCTAATGAAAAACACGACAGAACATGCTTGAAATCATTCTTGTTTTTGTTGTATTTTTAAAAAACAAAAACAAATTAGTATACAATGGGGAGTGGAGTACAAACATGTTAATAACAGTGAGATATTGTGTGAATGTGGAGTTCAGGCACGCCAGCACTGACATGATATACGTCAGTGTGTGTGACCTTGGCTCAATAAATGGAGAGGCACAGACGCCTGATAGAAATCTAGATGGAGCCATCAACACTGAACACATCTAAAGAGCGCCTTTACTTGACGGATACTTCAGCATTAACTGCCCTTGTTGCATGACCTTTCAGTAATTCGAAGGTACACCATTAAGGATCTAATTAGAGCAACAACACACTAGAGTTACTGTCTCGTGGTTTTATGCCTCCGCATCCTGTCCACTTCATCGTTTATCCTAAAAGGTTTTTTTTTAATGGTCATAATTAGCATATGAATCATTGAGTTATGGCCAAAAACGTGTTTTGCAAGGTCCACCAATTTGACCACCACTTTGAATCCGTTGATCTCGTCTCCAGGTGGACGTTTATGCCAAATTTGAAAAGATTCCCTCCAATGGTTCCTGAGACATCACATTCACGACAATGGACCGGATGGATGAAAGTACGAATGGACTGGAAACCACGACAGTCGCCTTTGTAGAGGCAGAAACAAAGAGAGAGCAAAACAAGGGTATTTAAATCCGTCATTATTTATTTTAAATGAACATCCGTCGATAATAAAAATGCTGCGATTTACAAAGTTAATGCTAATCCATTCAGCACAAACAAAAACAGCAAACAGAGAGTAACGCAGACAAAGTTCAGACAGGAAGACTATACTCTTGCATGCTGAAGCCCGTAGCTTATTTCCCAAACATCTGCCAATCACTCCTCACGCATGCACACTCATTATTTCCTTGCTGCTATTGCTCAGGGCTGTTGATCGTGATATCAGCTGTCTAGATCAGCTGGTCTCTTTCCAATAGCAGAACGACACAATAACATCGTTAGCCTATCATCTTGCTGCTGTCTCTCTTAAACATGATCGTCTCTCTACCTTCAGTACGTTCATGCTGCTGTTACGCAACCGTCCACCTCCCCATCTCCACCCAATCTCTGCAGATTCATCAGCTTCATCAACTCCTCATTCTATCAGCCACCACCACCACCACCACCACCAGTGTCTGGACTCCACGAGGGGATTTATCTTGCTGCTGCTCAGGGCAGACGCCCCTCCATTACAAATCTCCCTTTGCGCCAAAGACTCCAAAGACAATATCATCACATATCATTTGTTCACAATAAACAATTATCTTTTCTTTATCTGGCTTGTCTCTCCTGATTGAAATGAAGTTCGGTGAGCAATTCCCTGAGAAACCTGAATACGAGCAACACGGGAAAAAACAAACGTCATAAACCATGTCTGCTTGTGTCTAATCAATAATATTCCACTATTTACTGAAGCAAGATCAACATAAATAATCTGTTGTATGTACTGATCATTTAAAATAACTGAAAATACTGTAAAGAAATAGAGCTGAATGATATGCAGACCACATTTCCTGCCTTTTCAACTCAATCAGCTGATTTGGGTGTTCCTGCCATTCCAGCAAAACTAATCTTATTTTGCCACAAACTATATTAAACTTCATCTTGTTACTGTCGGACTTAACAACCGTCCTTCCACAGCAGGGGTTGTTTATTCCTTTCAGCTCCCATAATTAGCAAAGCAGTGCCAAGCATGGCATCTGTCCAATACGGAGCTGGTCTCAGATCACAAATGAAGTGGCAGAGTTGTTTCAGACTAAGCTACACTGACTCTGCTGATATATTTTTGATGTAGTTAACATGAATGTTCCACCCACATGTTTGTGCTGAGTTACCTGACTCATGCTTCCTCTCTAGGCACCGCAACTCTATCAAATCTGAACCTATAATGGAGCACAGACCTACATGAACAGACAGATCTAAACATAAACATCGTCCTTTAAGACCTGCAATTGATGATTTAACAACAGTTATGAAGCCGGTATAACAACAAAGTTCCATCTCAACACCCACATGGAACAATATTTCATCGTCCGAACACACTTCAAGTAGAAGCCTAACAGACTTTGAAATGTTTGTGGGGAACTTCCTGTCCAGATACAGACTTTGACAAACGCTGCTGTAACAGACCCCTGGCTATAGCTGTCCGTTCCACATAGCTCTCCAGGTGATAGATATATCCGGGTTGACAGCTCGGTCTGTCAGTGATATTTCAGAAGGCCTTGGGTACAGTGCGCTGCCAGTTCCAACAAAGTTATGAATCAGCAGAGCAGTAATTTGGGTGGCAGAACAGGCTTTGAGTGCCATGTGGACGGATGAGGGATGAAGCGCATTGATCTGGCTTGGAGGGGTGGTTCCAGGGTGGTACTGTGCATTTCAACAAGACCACATCTCACATTGAAATGAATACAGTGCATGGAAGTAAGACGTGTGGTTTGCCGTGTCTCTCTGTAGCAGTCGACTGTTCAAATGGATATCTAGTACGACTTGATTGCTTTAAAAGGTATAAAAGCAGGTACACAGTAGACACAAAAGTTGTCTGGCAATGACTCTTCAAAGTTCAGTCAGAGCAGAAGTATAAACTGTTATTAATAGACCTTCTCTGTACCTTATAGGGGTGACTCGCATATATAGTTCTGAAATATTGACTGGTGAGTTATTTGATTTAGGAATGAATACCTTCATGACAGTGGTGAAAAAGATTTTCAGCTCACAGCCCCCCCCCCCCCCCCCCCCAGCAGGGCTGGATCACTGCCGTCTACCTACCAAATCAAATAGGAAATGTTCCATCAATTCAAAATGGGCAGCTGTGTGTTTGAATATGTCCAGCAACAGCCTGCCAACCCTTCATATTTGGTCAGTCTAAACTTTCAAACTTTCTGCTGATGTATTGGTGCTCACTTTTAATGTCTGGCTGAAAGGCCATGAGAAAAAAAGCAATACAAAACCACATTTACCTTCGTTAAAGATGGAACAGAAGTGAAATGAATCCTGACTGCATCCAAACTCAACCCACTGAGGCTACAGTTATGAGACCAAGAAAACAGCATTTTTATATGATGAAAAATGGGCATGTAAGCAAGAAAAAGGTGTTGATTGCACTTTTGTTAGGTCTATGACATTAGGGGGCATTTTAAACGTGAAGATTTTCTTGTCATCCAATTAAAAACAGCCATCTGTTTATTGCAGGTCGGCCTCTAGTCTTGATATTCACAAGTGTTAAAGCTAATGAAGATAATGATTGTCACTATTCAACATACACCTTTTAGTTCAAGTTAGCTAATTACCTAACCCACCTTATCTCTGCCAGTGAGATACTTGGGTTTTGGTACCATACACACAATGGGCTTCATTCACTACGAAGTGCGTAGAAATGTTCTTATAAAAACAAATGTGCAAAATTACTGTTGGATTCTTGACACGTGCCACCAGCCAATGTTGTTCGTACGAATGTGCTCGTGTTAGTGAATCAGAATCGTTCTCAACTGACAGGCTCATGCATGCTAGTTGCAAACCCAACTAATTCTCTCTCCAAGGAAATATGTTTGCCTCGAGGTTGATCGTGGAGAAAGCGGCCAAGTAGTTGTGAAAGAGGGAAGCGTGTACCCGAAAGCAACAAAAGGTATTGTTTTCACAGGAAGGATGATGATGGAAAATATTTAAACCAAAGAAGCTTGGGCTGCGATAATGAATGTTGTGTTTGAGAAACAGGCTGTGGCTCAGGTTTGATATTAAATATGAAGGAAAGAAGTGGAGGAGGAGGACAAGGACCGACTGATCTGTCAGACTCACCGCAATTACTTTTCCAGATTTAAGTTTTAGAATCTTTATCATTTATACACAGTTTTTGAATAATAAATGAGCCTAACTTTTAAAATACATCAGTGTTGATTCTTGTCTCAACACAAACAAAGAGGAACAGGCCTACATATAATACTGATAAAAATGATCATTGAATAAATAAAGAAGAAAATAATTCAACAAAGAATGTAATTCAAGCGTTTTGTCTGTTCAAACATCCTTTCTCAGATGACCCAGACAAGTTGCATATCCACAGGCAGCTCCTGCTCTGGCCTGGCTGGCTGGATGAGGTTGTCATGGCATTATCTAGTTAATGATTCCTACAGCCCCCCCCCCCCCCACCCCACCCCACCCTTTCCCGAAATAGCTCCAATGTGCAAGTTAATAATTGACTTTCAGGGGAATTGAGGAGCTCCACTGATCGATCAGCCCTGCTAACTGAGCTATGGACGGGCTGACAGGGCCGACGGTGAGGTTTCAGTATCCAGCTCTGAACAGCACAGTGAGTACAGAGAGGAAGAGAGATGGAGAAGGGAGAGAGGAGAAGGGAGAGAGGAGAAAGGAGAGGGAGCGAGGACAAATATAAAGAGAAAGATGTAAAGACATTCATGAAACAAAAAGAGCTTGAGTGAAACAAGTGCGAGGAGAAAGAAAAAAGAACAAAAGATCTGAAAACGATAAATAATAGAGCTGAAATGCGAGAGAAAAATAACGTGACAGAGGATGAATGAATGAAAGCCGTGCCGAAAGACCGGCCGAGGCGGCACGGGGGCACAAGAGAGGGAGTAAAAATGTGTGCGAGATGGACGAATTTGATGCAGAGCACGTAGCAGATCTCCCAGGGAATAACTAATGTGGCGAGCTTGAGACTGCAGCTGAGAGAGTTGTCCCTTTCCACTTTTATGAGACCAGCCCCTCGTGAGCTGGAGTAAGACATCAAGCCACAAAGCAGAGGAGCAGAACACCAAGACTTTTTCTTTTTTTTAAAGCGTAGGACGGATAACATCCTGACGGTGGACTAGAGCAGAGAGGTAGTGGGGGGGCAGAGAGTGAGGCGGAAATAAGGGAAAGAAAGACAGATGGAAAGAGTTGAAGGTGAAGGAGTGGGACGTGAGGAGTCATTTGGGGGCAGGAGGCAAGAATACAAGCTGACAGGCATCCGTTAAGCATCAACAGGTTTGCTGATTTGTGGGTCAAACAATCAAGCATCCAGTATGCTTCATTGAGGAATGGTAGCATTAAGAAAACAAAATCTTTGAATTGAATCTCCCTCGCAGGGACTTGGCAAGCTATGAGATAATAATATAATGCGTCGTAATTGGTGCAAAATGAAATAAAACACTGTAAATAGTGTAATCTTGGTGTAATTATGCT
Source organism: Anarhichas minor (assembly GCF_050575085.1). Classification (NCBI taxonomy): domain Eukaryota; kingdom Metazoa; phylum Chordata; class Actinopteri; order Perciformes; family Anarhichadidae; genus Anarhichas; species Anarhichas minor. Next base: position 21,870,156 of record NW_027466473.1, on the reverse strand, counting down.
TCCTCATCAATGATTAACATCAAGATTCCTAGTGGTGAATACTTTCTTCTAAAGTGGTTTAGGGGCCATGTTTTTCCAGAACAAAATAATTAGGTTTCAGTCTGTTCCTCCCCAAACAATCCAGTGTAGTCCAATTTAAACACGTCTCAGCAGTCCTCTGCTTTGTGTACAGAATGAACGGCTGCTGAGGATCGCCGTCTCTGCAGAGGCAGGTGGATCTCACACGTAGTTCGTGTGCTGCTTGTTGCATCTGTGCACAAATGGAGACAGAAACAGTCAGAGTGGCCGGTTGAGAGAGAAACTTACAACATTTACATAATTGTTTTAATCAGTACTTCAGTGTCTGCCTGAAGTTAATGCATGTGTGTTTAACTTTCAGACAGCCGCATTACTAAACATGGCCCAAAGCAATAGACCCTCCAGCTGTAGAAATCTCTTCAGAAACCAGACCCACAGGATAAAGCAGCACTTTGCATGTCAGGACACATCCCGTCCCGAGCTCTCCTAAAATAACCCTCTCTCGTGACACCACCATTACTGTGATGGCATCTTGGCACACTGAAGTCAGTTTGACTGACAGTGAAAACACGTTTGGATTGATCACAAACTGCAGTCACCACCTCGGACAGAATCACCAAGGAGGAGGAAGTTGTTCAGTATGAAATCGCTTGTGGAGAAACATACTCATTTTAAAATGACCACTTGTGACCACGTGATGGATGTGAGCTTTGAGACTTTATTGACAGAATATGATTGTTAATTGTTGTGGTTGTTAAAATGAACTGAAATAATCCTGCGGGTTCAAATTGACGAAACACGAAAAACACGATCAACTCCCAGACCGGACAACACCGTGAGAGCGACCTGTCAAACAAAAAGTAGCCCCGCCCTAAAGCATCCCCTGCTCTATGGTCTGTTTGACTCTAAATGGACCATCATTATCTGAACATCATGCTGTATTGAAGAAGACTTGAAACTAGAGATTGAGACCATAAACTCATGTTTACAATGTTTACTGAGGGAATAAATCAAGAGAGAAGTAGAGTCATTCTCTCATAGACTTCTATACAACCAGACTTCATTATAAAAACAGAGCTCTCTCTCTCTCTCTCTCTCTCTCTCTCTCTCTCTCTCTCTCTCTCTCTCTCTCCAATCTTTCTATCTGAATCCTAAGACACTCACATTGCACATCGTTTTATTTCTAACGCAGCTGATTCATACTGAGATTGTAATCTCCCTTTGAAGTGCCACAACACGACTACATGTGATAGTGTCCTCTCTGACTCTGCACAAATGATCTCGGTGTGTCCCTGTGCATTCGGTATGAGGGCTGCTCTCTGCAGGTGGGCTGCAGCTATTAGAAAATACATCATCTGTGTTTCAACCACACCGACACGCTGAATTATTGTCATGTTACATATCGTAATGGGCATGCACATGCATTTTTTCCTCAGTCAATCAGTAACTCTGCACTCCCGCAGCGGTTAATTCTCTGCACACACTGTATATCACCCCACATATTGTGCATACATACTGCTTATTTACTGTCTCTCATACGCACTCTTATCTATTATGTACACACTAGCACTAATTCTCTCTGTCTCTCACCCACACACACACAGAGACGAACTTGAGCTCTCTCTTTGAGAGTGCTGGGGTGGTGATTATTCACGGGAGGGAGATGGGGATGAGCAATCAGCGGCCAGCTCATTAATCACACTGGATGCAGACCCTTAATCTCCTCCACAGGTACAGAGGAATCCTCTGCTGCCGCTTCTCGTTGCTTAACTTCACTCTGCCTCCGTCTCTTTTCCTCCCACCGTATCATTTTTCCTTTCTGATGTTTTGTTTGCATCCTTGGCTATTTCTCTCTGTCTTTGTCCTTCTCAGAGTCTCTCATTTATTTATTTATTTTTTATCTCTGTGACTCTCTGACTGCCTGTCAGTCTTCCTTTCCTTCTAAGCCTTTTTTTTTCTCCCCGGTCTTAATCTGCCTCTCTCTCTTTTCCCTGTCGTTCTACTTAAAGTGCCTCCTTGCCTGGCCGTCTCTCTTGCCGGCAAAGCCGCGGTGGTGCTTCTCCTCTAGTAGGGCCCCCATAACTAGGCAGCACGCAAGCCTTGTTAGGATCATAAAGAAGAAACCACAGAGCGAGCCAACTGGAAGAAGTGCATCGTAGGAGTGCGTGCAGGAAGAAGTATTTTAAAACAACGTGTTCCATGCTGTATTAATAAGGCAGCAGCAGAAGTTTGACAGGCGATCTGGCTCTGCTCACTCTCCCTCTGAGGCTACACACAAAAATAAGGTTGAGAATATGCTTCACTTGGCAAACCAGGGATATCGGGGCCGATCGAGGCATTATTCATCTGATCGGTACATTGAGCTATTGAGTCTGATCCGATCCTTCTATTTCAGTGAAGACTGTACAAAACATGGACGTTGTCTCTGTTACTTCACCCATAGGGTTCCTTAAGAGCCAAAATGAAGCTCAAGGTGGGCGGCTCCCGCCGTCGCCATCTTGGCAGTGACGACGCAGCCTAAATCCCTGCTAATCTCAAAATGGGCAAAGAGGTGGAGCTTGGATGGAGGCGAGGTAGCGCCGAATGAAGCCTGGTTGCTGAAACACACCCAACTAGCTCGAAGCTGCCAAGCTACGTTGTCGCTAACCGGCTAATGTTAACCCTGTGGTTTTGTTGCTTCTGTTGTCAATTGAGAATGAGGTGCACTTTTTGTTTGACTGTCCTATCTACGAGGACATAAGAGGTGTACTCTTTAGTAAAATGACTTCCATTTATGTTGATTTATTTTGGCTGGATGACGATGAAAAACTTGAGTTTTGCTTCATGAAAGGAACCTTTTTTGGAGCAGATTTTGTTTGCCAGACCTGTGAGAGAAGGCAGAATGTTTTGATTAAGATCGAGCGGTGAAGTAACCTGTAATTTTGTAATTGAATGAAACTTAATGAAATGTGTGTCCACTGCAGCTGTATTTTTGGTGTCTTATAAACCCATGAGGGTTGGGCATGTTTTGTGCATGACACGAAAATATATATATCTATCTATCTATCTATCCTGTTGTTGGGGTTGTGCTAAGGTGCTAACACAAATAAAACAATACTAACGTTAGAATTCCACTCAGCGAAAAAATGGAGTACATGACTTGTCATTCAATCAATCTATTTATTTTCACATGAAGCAGTACGAGTAACTCAATGAAAATAGATCAATCTGATTGGGACTCCGTATCGTCAGATACTCAATATTAAACACCTCAGACCTGATCAGGGGCAAAAAAAACTCTGGGTCCTTATCTGTGAAAAGAATGAGGGTTTCGTGTTGGTTAGACGTCGATAAAAACCACTTGAGCTGTTCTGCCAGTGAATTAAAATAATATTTTTAACTTCATGCTGAGTGCACGATGATTTGATCAAATTGCTACCTCTTGCTTTATGAAAAACAACTTCTATCATTCCCCAGAACAGAACACAGTGCGACACGATGGACAAGTAAATTACACTCCTATCTTCTGGAAAATCCCAGGTTTAAAAAGCAAACACAAATTTAAAAGCTGTTGCAAACGCCTTATAAAGAAAGATAATCCTGCTGTTCTCTACAATATGTGTTACTCAACATATCTCCCGCATCCTGGAACTGCTGGCTTCTCCGGCTTTTTAAACGGAATAATTGTCTCCCCCGAATTACTTAACGACCAATTTGGCAGGAACAGGCTGCTGAAAACAGAGCGTGTTGTCTGAGGCGGGTGTTGCTGCTAAGCGCCTGAGCTCAATGCAAGGTGACAGTGAATTTAACAGAGGACGAGGCTCAATAATGAACCGGCATCAGTTGGGTAATGACAGGGCAGAACACCCTTTACTGTGTCATTCCGTCCCTGAGGGCAGGAGGAATCTGTCGGGAAAATGAACAGATTAATTGTCCGTCTGGAGGGTTCGCACACGTTTACCTTTAAGTGTTAGACCTCCAAACTCTGCAAATACTAACTCCTATCTTGCTACAATACATTCAGCATTATTTTGCTGCTCATAGCCGGGTCCTTCATTTGAAATGGAATCATTAACCTTTTCTGCAAAGTCCATTTAGCCTGTAAAGCAGCACATAATGAAAGGAAAGCTAAACCAATGTTGGCTTCTAAGCATGTCACACAGCAAGAAATGTCTCCACAACATTTCTAATATTTCTTGCGATATGACTCATGAAGGTCAAAGATACTGCGGTCCTCTTGCATTGCATCGGCCGAGATGAAAGAGAGCTTTTCATGTCATGCTTAGAAAGATACAGAACACATCTGTGTTTTTCCGAGGAGAAGCCTTTGCATCTCTAAATTCTCTGACCTTGACATTTCATACGGTGTTACTGTAAAACAAATATCTATCAGAATAAAACAAAATCAATCCGCTTTGACTTTCATTGTTAACTATAATAGCTTACGGTAACAAGCTTCAAAAATATCTGAGGGATCAATCTGACGTCGAGATTTTGGTGAAAGGTGTTAGAGCCTGTCGACGCTCCAAACTAATACATATCAGTATCTCACATGGAGGTTATGTACCCAGTTTGCTTTCTCAAAGTCTTCTGTATTAAACACAATGAATAGAGCACCGAGTTAACATTGTTATTCGCTTGCAGGCAAAAACATGAACTGTCTTGTATAACTTCAATGTCTGTTTCACGATCCATTTAAAAGTACACAGTCTGAAAAAAAAAAAAATGATAGAAGAAGAAGAGTCAAAATGCAGCATTGAGACGCAGCTTGGATAAAATGTTATCTTCACACCCTTTGGTTTGATAAAACTGACATTTTAAGTCGCAAAGGGCAAAAAAGTCAGCCTGCTCTGAGAGGCTTAATGGAAACAAGCTGACAGTGTGGAGCTAATCTCCCATACTTCATTTGGCCGGATGAGATCCAATTCATTATAGCCGTACTCTCATCTGATGGCAGCATAAGATCTCTGACAATCTGGATAATCTTTCATCTTTATGGAAACAAAAGAAGCACCCCCCCTCCCCCCTCTCTCTCCCCAGCTATGCCTCCTACTGTAAACGGCGGAGGCTTTTTCTGACAGCGTTTGCAAAGTGGTCTTTCTCATTTCAAAGCCCTCTCGGCCTTGGGGAGGAGGAGGGTAAGAGAGATTAGTGGCCTGCAGCAGAACTCTGCACGGCAGGAGCCACAGCTTGACCTGACCTGAGGGTCAGCCTCGATAGAAACAGAATGCACAATGAGACGCCCTGAGAGCTGCGTGTGTGTGTGTTTGGGCGGATGCATCCGCACAGGATTGTTTGTGTTTTAATGTCAGCATCTCAACTAATGTGCAGGCAAAGAATACAAATCCATGCACATATTCTGATGCAGACATGTACTAAACAACAATAGTCTGATTCCAGCTGCGGCACAGATGAATAGAACGGCCAATCATTGTCTTTCACGTAGCTCTCATGAGGGCTGTTTATATCCCGGGGAAAACACTCCGAGGTTAAAGAGGTCAATGGACTCTTAGGTCCAGAGTGGTGAAGTGGTGAGAGCGAAACACTAGATACTGTGGATTTGATTTGTTACGGTACAATTTAAAAAGGTTATGTTTTTTTTCTTCACAGAGAAAGAGAGAGGTCAATGTTTGACAAGGCTCGATGTGAGACAAAGACAGGAGCTAATGAGACTACATCTACAGAGAGGCATTGTTCTTCTGCATTATTTCTCTTTTATGTGCCCACTGGAGCAAAGTTATGTGTTCTGTTCGTACATTGACAGCGTCATAGTCCGAACTAATGAGTGCTGTGTTACAGCGTGACACATTAAAAACACTTATCTATCTTTAGACTCCTGCACATATTACTAGACCTTTAAGATCACCAAGCAGCCTTTCTGTGGAGTACAGAAGCTAGGTTGTCCATGTCAAATTCTCCACATTAAATTCCAGTGGTTCTTAGAGAAGAGGCCTACACATGTTCATCCATCCGGCTTTGGTACTGCAGCCAGGTCACTGAATAAAAGTACGGAAGAATATAAGTGGAGGGATATACTGTACATCACCATTTGTGAGTTCAGTTAAATACATTTTAAGAATATGAATCTATAATAATTCTAAGTGGGTTGCATGCATGTAAATGGCAGCTGAACTGCTTAAAAACACCTCTTAGGTTGCTACCGCTTCAAAAACAGTAAAATGTGCTGCAGCTCCAGCACAGTGTGCGCTCGGTACCTCGACTTCAGTTCTCAGAGATCATACAAACAGCCACAGCACCACTGTGTCTCACATCCTGACACAACACCAACGCAGAGATGTGCTCAACGAAAGAATAATCTGAATTACTGCTTCACGGGTTGTATGCCTCCACAAACCAGTCGTGTTGCAGTTTACTTCCATGTCTGTCCAAATGTCATCGCTTCTTCATTTTATCTCTTAGACATTTGTATGAAATCGTCATACTAAGCTTTTCACACTCTCACATTATCAATTGACCAGTATAAAATATCTTCTCTCCTTTCTTTCACATCTTGGTAAAATGTGGGCTGATTAATTATCAGAAAAGTGAACTAAGCAGGCGTTGTTACACGGCACCATTAAAACAACTAACAGGGTTTGAAAAAAGCTGCTGATGAGTTGATGAAGTTGATTAATTGCTCCATCATTTCCCCCGGAGTACTCCCTCTCTCTGCCGCTCTCTCTCCCCACTGTGCGATGAATTATGGGGGAATAAAGTTTGTCTACAATATGCATACACCACACTAGTAAATTATTGTGGATCCTCCAAGCATGACAAGGGTTTTGAAAATAATTAGGAAAGTTTCAGGCTAAATTGCTGCATGCTTAATGATTAAACTATATTAAGGCAGCACACACGCTGGAAGGTGGACTGTCGGCTGAAAGTGAGAAAGACTTGGATTTGACCCCCAACTGGACTCTTTTAATATGGATTTGACCTCAAGTTACATGTGACCTGTGTGTTCACAGAAGATAGTATTATGCTAATGTTTGTCACACGCTGGCTGTCACGCTAACAATGCAAGTGTGCCCAATTTTTACCAAAGGCGTATTTTCTGTCCAACAACTCTGCAATGCTGCAAAATGGTGACATGATAGAAGCTCAGCCGAGGCTGTGATCGTAGTCCACTATGAGACGTAAACGAGGAGGTATTGGAGGAGGCCTGACACGTCCGTACGTTGCTATTCACTTTCTGGCTCTTCTCTATGGCGTTAGGCCAGAGGCTCTTTCTGCCTGAATGTGTGGAAAAAAGTCTTGCACCCAAGTGCCGCCAGCACAAAATGTACTAAAGAAGCAGCTTAGACCTTCACCAGGCAATAAACAATGCAACTAGAAAGATGCAGCAAGGTTAATAATCTTTTGTTCCACCTGCGTGTTCATCTTTTGTCTCTTCGTAAGTCGGCTCAGTGGGTTCATGGCTCTATGCCGATAGCATGATTTCTGATTTGGACATCAGTTATAGGATGCTAGAGAGAGCTGCATTATTTTGGCCTGTTAATTATTAAATGTGTTCATATTTGAGTTAACTGTGGGACATTTGGGTAAATGCACCCCTCAATAGCACTCTTGTGTCTCTCCACTCACAACAATGCGCGAAGGCAAAAAGCTGCAACAGTTATCTCAAGAAGTCGACCGTCATTAGATTTCATTCTGTCTCACCTCACGGCATTAGATGATGTTCTATTTATTGAGAGATGTATGTCCCTCTTCCTCCCAACCAGTGCAGCCTACCAGTCTGCTATCCCGACTGTCACAGCTCTATTTATGACATCGACGCATCAAACTTAAAAGCCTCTGAAGTTTTTGGAGGATTCTATGTTTTTACGTTTGTAGCTTGTAGCTGGGACTCAGCCTGGCAAAACAACACAAAAACATACTGCATCACCTCAGTACAAAAAAAGCCTCTGAGCTTTAACCCTCAAGCCAGCTCAGCGCATGTTGTTTCACACTGCTGGGTTGTTGCCACAGGAGGTATTGAGTAACACTAACACTCTGCTGGGAGCGTGCAGCATTGAGCTGAGCCGCAGAATCAGACCTCACCCCCCGGGAATAAAGACTTTAGAGATTTGGGATTACCTGCTCCTCTATCATCACCTCCCCTCGATCATACGCGCCTGCGCCTCGATATCTGTGACTGTTTCAGCTTTCTGGAGCTGTCAAAGCTGCACTTTCAAGGTCTACTGAACAAAAATAAAACACTCTGGCTTTGGAAATTCTCTGAAAGCGTCTAACTGATATTGGCTGAAAGTGTGGGCGCTCTTAAAGGAGTGATTCTAAAAGGCTCAGGCCTACTGTATGGTAACTGAACCTTGTCTCTGTAACGATGAGCTAATCTGCCGGGTCTCGTTTAGTTTGGTTTGTCCATTAAATCTCCTCCAACTCAAGCACAAAGGATCGTAGGCACACCTGGTCCGTCTCAATGACTTAGAATACACGTACGTATCAGTGAGATTTGGTGTTTATGCGGTTTTGTTGTGTTTTGGTGCCGTTTGTCCCGTCCTGTCGTGCTGCACAGCTGTGTTTTGTGGATTTATCTCCTTACAAAAAATGACACGCTTGGATACCTGCAGTGCGCCACAGATGCAAATATAAATGATTGGCTTCCCTTTATTGCATCTGGACCCTTGGTGTTCAAGATAAACATGACTGAGGAGGCGTGCTTGCTTGTTTGGAGTGCAACAGCGTACTTAATTATACAAAATTCACTACTTCAAACGGCCCGATGCTGCCAAACTCTTGTACGGCGTCTCCGAGTGCTACTGAAGTACAACCTGACACGTCTTACTCAGGGAGTTGAGAGGAACAATGACTCATTCACTGTCTCCACTGAGTTACTGTTACCCCAAATAAGGGTAAAAACTGCAAAAAGATGAGTATGTGATCTTCCGTTCCCTCCATCCTTCCTTTCTCCTTGTCATCTCTCATAAATACCCTCCACATCTTCCCCACACAATCGTTTCTGCTGCCCTAAACTACACATGGTGTATTTCCTACATCTTGTTTCCTCCTCTCTTCCCACTCCAGCCTCCTTCTCTTCCTCAAAGTCCCTGATTGCTCCTCACCTTGCTGCCTCGCCACACCTCTGCACCCCGCTCGACCGTGACACGCGGAAGCCTGTAATTATGCATCAACTGCTCTTCAAAATCCTCCCCGTCTGTCTCCTTTCTCCACACTTTTGGCCCTCGCCCAAATCTTGTCCTCTCCTTCCTCCCTGGTAAAACACATGTAAACAGGCGGCATCACCGCGCTAACTTTAGACCTCTTTTTGAGGTTTTTCTTTCTTAAACAAGCGTTTCAGCTGGGATGCATCTACTCCCTCGTACTCTCATTCTTTCTCTCCTTTATCCGGCTCCACCTTCTCTCATCCCTTTGTAAGATCTCCCTGATCAGTTCCACCGTACAAACAGAGGAGAACACAACTCTTATGAAAACACAACCTTATCACTGTAGTCAAGCCAGCTGGACCAACTGGCGGTGCTTTACACAGAACAGATGTTTGCCCGAGGAAAACAACACTCCCTCTGAGTGCATCTGGGGGATGTATTTCTTACTTTTCTCACACAGGAATGTTGCAACAGCAGAGTACCTAAAAGCTAAGGTTATCCAGCCATAACGGATTATGTGGTGGTACTCTAACCTTGTTTGGGAGGTTTTTTCTTCTTCTATGAATCTGCTGCTATATTCTTTTCTTTTTTTTCTATTCAAGAAAACCTTTTTCTTCACTTTTTCTTTTCCGTTTGCGTGCTGTGTTTATCTCCTTTGTTCCGAGAGAACATTTTCAAAGCTGATGAAGGTGGATGCTGGAGGAGATTTCGCGGAGGAGATGAGAGGAAAAAAAAGGAGGATGAGTACCACTCCCATTCGAGCACACACACACACACACACACAAACGGAGACGCAAACACGCATCCATATGGGCACACACTTGTTTGAAATTGAAAAAAAAAAGAAAGGGAGAAAAGGGGGGGGGGGGGGGGGGTTACACCAAAGAGGCAGGAGAAAGAGCAAATCAATGGAGGCATGATAATGAATTATTTCCTCGCCAGAGAGGGAGTTCGAGGAGAGAGATAAAAGCAGGCCACATGCTGCGCCACTAACAGCCTGCGGGGCTGCTGCCTGTGAATTATGGCGCTTTGGAACACACTTGCCGCCCTCGGGACCCGCCAGTTGCAAAGGAAGGGCGAAAGTAGAAATAAGGAAAGCCGTGAAGGGGGGGGGGGGACCAGAGAGGAAACGTCGGAAAGGGCAATAGGTCAAAGCAAAAGCCCCTCGAGTCCCTGCAAAGCGTGATTTACATGGCTAATTAGAGACTTAAAGATGAAATTAAAGTGGTGGAAATGAAAGAAGGATGGATAGATGGAGTTCAGGGCAATGGAGATGCAGGGGGGGGGGGGGGGGGCAGCGTTGGATGGGATTATTCGGCATGTGTAATTATGAGAGATATTAGATATCTGGTAGAGCAGTGATGGTGTCACCAATGAGAAGTCGTGTCGTCTTAATGAGCCTTACATGATGTTCCAGATGTACCGTGACATTCTCTCCCCCCCATTACAACACGATCTGCATTTAGAAGGCCCAGATCACGCCACTACCACGAGCCGCAGATGACGAATGAATTACAAGCACACTTTACTGCACCGTGTTTAACATTCCCCTCGGCAGACATTTGTCTAACTCCTCTCTTTGTTCTTCCTCAGCAAAGACGTCCTGCTGAGATTTTTCCCAATTTAGGTGCTTGATTTAGATTAAGCGGGTACAGCTAAATAAAAGAGTTGTAGGAAGTATACCAATATATATATATATATACTCAAATAACCTGTTAAAATGTGAATTATAGGATCATTTAATACCCAATCTGTTGCTGCAATCTGCTTGCGGCTGATCATTTTAATGCTATTCTATTAGAAGCAATGGCACAGTGGGAACCTCAACTGAACTTCTTATTACTTTTTTTTAAATTTCTCTGCAACTGTTACAGTTTTATACATCATCCATCTGTGATGTTAAATACCTTTTACTCGCTGTAGTCATTTAGATTTTGGGTGCACTGGCTTTCCCCCAACTTGCCTCATCTACTTCATTTATTAATTCACTATGTTTCCTAAAATGTGTTTCGACATCCCTGAGAGAACAGCCGTTGTTTTTAAGTCTCGTAGGAAGGAGCAAATGCAATGGAGCAGTAAGAGCAGCCGAGTTTTGCCAGTTGAGCAGAAATCACGGTATAATTCGTATGCCAACCCGGAAGGAAGCGTTGTTCTGGTTCCCTCGACTAAAAGCCAATGGGATTTTATGAACCGGAAGTACAAAAATAAGCGAGAATAAGTTTAACACCTGACCGCCATTAGTTGTTCAAGCTCGGAGAACTCATCACAAAACCATCGTGAAACAAAGAGAAACCACAGTTTGGGCCGATGAATAATCTCATCCGTTATTACTGACGCACAGTTAAAGGTATAAACACCTGGGCTTTCAATAATGTTGGATTAATATGATAATTAATCCTCTCATGTTTATTGTCAATGTAAAACGTATTGTGATGTTCCTACGGTGCAACATAAAGGTGGATGTCAGGATGCGGGTAGAGGATGTTTTACTTCGACACTAAAGCGTTTTAAAGCTGCTTTTATTCAACGTCGAGGAGTTTTTCACCTAAACTGAACCACTCTATACTCCTCAGAACTAATAAACAAAAAGAGGTCGTCACAAGGAACGAAGGAACACCTCGACTTAAATCTGTGCATTTAATGTATTTTTAGAGTTCGATGAGAAGATTGATATCGCCGTGTGATGCCGACGATGGAGCCAGAAGGGATCAGATCTCTGCTGTTTGCCTGGCAACCTCACGGTGATGATGGCAAGATTCAAACTCATGTCTTAACTTTTCTGTTTGTGAACGAGTTAAACAAACAAGACACAAAATGTTCATTAACAATTTTTAGAGGTATATATTCATATATATATACAGTATATATATTTCACTTTAGAGAGAGCCAGGCTGCAACTGCTTCCAAATCTCCATGCTAAGCTAGGCTAATCGCCTCCTTGCTCCAGCTCAATATTATATTGTTTTAAGAATGACATTCAAAAGGATCAAATGTAGTTCCCAGGTTAACAAGACTCCAACAATGCCTCCAACACAGTCAACCTTTCCCAGACGCACAAGGCTTTGTCTTCCTGTCACACTGTTGCCGTGTACGCGTCTAATCTAGCAGATGTTTACAAAGCTCGGATGTCTCCGCTGAGGGTTCCACTGAAGAGTGCTTCATAGTGCCTCTGATGCTGCGCACAGTGCGTGTATTTATAATATCAGAAAATAAATTGATGGCCCGCTGTCTCCAGATACCCTTTGAGGAGCACTCATTGTTTTTTCACTCAGGTGCAGAAAACACATCATTGCTTCTTTGTGTATCGAGGGCCTCGATAAGACACCGTCCGCATGTCCTGTTTATGTTGCCACTTTTACTGCCCCTTCGCTCTCCTCTATGCACAAAACACTTCCACCTGACTGCAGTGTTTGTAACACTTTATCTCACAACACAAAAATCTAATCACTAATAACCGATTGTGCACGCGGCCCATGTGGCTTACTTCACTGCCACTCTTCCTGTACCTCCTCTCCTCCCTGCTCCGGGGGAATCGTAGCTGCATCAGCTAAGTGTTGTGCTAAATAAATGATTCGGACGTTAAACCGACAGTTGCCATGACGACTCACTGGGCTTCTCTCCCCGTTGTATTGCGATCAGCGTGCCGGATGACCACCGGCTGGAAGGTGTTTGTGTCAGCTTGTGTATACGTGACTGTATGTGAAGCGCATGTGCACACGCGTTGAGTGAGAGTCTGTGTTTGTGAGGTAAATCATGCAAAACTGGCAAGAAATATTAAACAGGAAGCGGCTAAAAATAAGTGATGAAAGCTGAAGAGATGAAGATGTAGCAGTTTGTACTGTTACACATTTGTCCAATTATAGGTTATAATCCGTTACATCAGCATATAAAATGGGATGTTTCCAGTTTCTATTGCTATTGATTGATATTATTTCAAACTATATCTTGTCGACAGAAGCTGTTTTATTTGCCGCTCTGAACAGATGGCAAAAAGCTTTTTCCGTAGCAGCGGTGGTTTATGTTGTGATAACGGAGAAGATCTAAGTGGTCACTTTGAGACGCAACTAAGGAGGAACATACAATGAAACCTACAGGTCACAAAGGTTGCTTTTTTCACTTTTTCTGAGGAAAAATCCTTCGCAAACAATTCTGCTCTCTGACCCAACCGACTAAAGACCGCCTCGGCTTTACAGTTTGCTTTTTGTGCCATCTGAATATGTCATTTCCACAGGAAATAGATGAAGTTAAAGATGCCAGATACTGTTAATATATTTGTGATGAATATAGATCAAGCCCAATCCCAGAAGCAAACTAGATCACATGGAACAAGTATCCCTTAATTAAACAACAAACGGCAATACATCCCATCACATACACAATATGTAGTAAACAATCAGTGTCTCTCTCAGTGCGGCGTGGGAAGGTGCGACCACAGCCTCCAACAGTCCCTTACCTGTTACTGCGTCTACCTGACTCTGGGTAATTACCCAGGAACAGAGATGGCACTTGAAAAGTGCCAGAAAGACACACACCGGCAATTAGCGGCATAGGTCCATTGAGCGGTAATGAGGCGTCAGACACTAGCTAGGGGAGAGTGAGCAGGAGGGGAGGAAAGGAAAGGAAAGGAAACAGTAAACAGGAAAACGGAAAAAAAGGAGAAAAGACGAGGGTGTGGTAGAGATAACATGGACAGGAAACAATAGAGAGCAGAGGGGAGGAGATGGCATTGAGTGGGTGCAGAGGGAACCTCCGAGACCTCCGGTTCAAAGTCACTTTGTTGTTCAGAGCTTAGCTGGAGGTCTCTCACCCTCTCGACTGTCAGAGAACGACGTGCATCCCCGTGTATAACTGAAATCTGATCTCAGCGAGATCATTTGTGCAGATTAAGGGCAAACTTGAGAAACATGAAAGATCAAACCTTGATGGGACCAGGCATCCAAACGCAGAGATACTATCTCGCTGCAGAGGCGTCGGGACTCTTTTAGAGCTTCATTGGATACACACAAGGTGTAAAACGGAGACAGAGCCCAGCGGGAATAATAGTTTATCCCGTTGCACCAGCAGCACCTGCGCTGTTATTCAATTCAGACGAAATATTTCAATTGTGATATGTTTTGTGCTGCTGAAATGTCAACCCTGTCTCTTTACATACAACTGCAGAAATTTGCAACAGTAAACACATTTTGGACTAAATGTGATGCCGTCTGGATTTCTTAATTCAGAAAGCGTCTCATTCTTTCTCTTAACCTTAACCAAAGGGCTACAGAGACAGAGAGCATTTAAGCCCCGTCCACCCGGGAGGGGAAACAATCCATTGCTCTCCATTTACAGTGAATAATGAAGCATTCCTGCTCACTTCTGTCGGCTTACAAACAACAGAAATATACCTCAAAGTTACTGTGTGGTGGGAAGAACTAGCAAGAGGGTAATGAACCCAGAACAACATTTTTATCAGCTGCCTAACCGAAAAACTGAGGAAACGAGCGATAAGACGTGAGGCATCGGGAAGAAGAATGGGAAAACTGTGGATCCTGACAGCAAGGATTTTGTCTAAATGTCAGTTTAAGCCCAACTATATTTCTATAACAGTGGTTGTATAGAAGACAATGAGAAAATGACTCTACTTCTCTCTTGATTTATTACCTCAGTAAACATTGTAAACATGAGTTTATGGTCTCAATCTGTAGTTTAAAGTCTTCTTCAATACAGCATGATGTTCATTTAGTACATTATGGTCCATTTAGAGTCAAACAGACCATAAAGCAGGGGATGCTTTAGGGCGGGGCTACACGGTGATTGACATGCCGCTACCAGAGACGTATACGGTGTCTCTACCACGGTGCCACTCCTCGGCAGTCTACATATGCTCACTTCCATTCACTGGTTGCAAATAGCCTAGATGGGGACAGCCAAGACGAAAATGCATTTCAACTCGAGGCTTCGAAACCAATGGGTGACATCACAACAACAACGTCCACTTCTTTTATACGGCTAACAGCTAACTCGTCCCATCGGCATTTTATCAAAGTATATCACACGGGGTGTGTTTATCATTTAATTGTCAACTGCACCCTTACACCCGCGATCATGTTTCTTCCCACATTGATATTGATAAAACAGATTAGTGCAATATCATTTCTTGGGGAAAGGTTTGGAAGTGATGAGTTAATTCATTGATTCAATGAAACAAGTTCCCCATTGCCATGGTACCTCTGAATACCCCACTGATTACAGGGATGCACTAATGTCGATCTATTATGCTGTATATGAGGATGCATATGCATGCTTTTATGTGGTTGTAGAGTTCATCTATTGTGCGTTCCAGAGGCATTGGTAAACCTGTGTTCCTGTTCCTGTGTTTCCACTTTCTCTCGTTTCTCCCACTGGCCATTTCTCTCTAGAGAGGCACTTCTCCATTCTTTCAGCACAGACTTGTATCAACAACACTTCTTCGATTTCATTCCCTCTCCTCCTCCTCGTATCATCCCCCGCTTCCATTACTATTTTTGCTACTTCACACTCTCGATTAATCAAACCTGCCGAGTGGCCCTGTCAGTGTGGCCCAGAATCTCCATATGATTCCACAATTATAAACTAACAGACTCGCAGTGGAGGAAGAAAGCAAACCAACCTCGGGAGGGAAGAGCTGCATGTGGGGGCAAGGTGGAGAAACAACATGAACAAGAACAAACACTAGCCTGGTCCTAATTAGATGCTCACCAGCTGTGTGCTTTCTACAGTTAAATCAAAAGCCGGACTACTGGCTCACTGCGTGGCACCGTAACAACTAATGCATCTGTTAACACGCACTAACAAGGTCTGCAGCTGTATAGTAACACGCTCAAGTAAATCTCTATGAGTCAAATACATTTAACTTCATGAATCAATCTGAAGATTAGCACCCTCGACGCCATCAAAATACTTCAAGAAGCATTTTACATTAAAGAGAAAACTGGAAAACAGGAAAACAGGGATCTATCAGAAAAATAAATAACAATCTTGCCAATGTAAACCCATGATGATGGCAAACAAAGAGGGAACTGAAAGATTAAGTCATGAACATTTCTCTTTAAAACATCCCATCATCTTCCTGCTGTCTTCCTGCTTTCCCACATGTCCTCTTTCTTCTCGTGTTCTTCCTCCTTTACCTCTCTGCTGCCATCTCTGACATTGAGGAATCGGCTCTGGGGCATTGGTTTGAATTCATGACCATCATTGTTTATTTCTCTTCTGCTGCTCTTCACGCTGGTCTCTGCAGGATCGGGAGGGTTTCCGACAGTCCGAAAGTTTCCGCATTAGGAACTTTTAAAGTTTTTCACCAAAATAACACAGTAAGGCCTCCGGTTTCATGGCGGCAAAGTGAAGGGTAGCAGCTGATCCTGACATGGGTGTGTAATCACACTGGTGGAGGTGCACCATGTGATACACAACTAGAAGATAAGTCTCTTCCCCTTTCATCTGGAGAGCCTCTAGATAGGACACACAGACTAAATCAACTTCTTCTCTGACTTGGTTTAAGTCACTGCATCTTTAGACAGGTTTAACAAAACCGCGGTTGAATTTCTTCCTGCTTCCCCTTTTTTTTCCGGTCTAAAGTTGTTAAAACAGAGCAGCTAATATTGGTAGAGAGAGCAACAAGTTAGCTGCCTCATTCATTCATTCATTCATTGAAGTCGACCTTTACATCAGGCATACATCAAATATGTAGAATAAAACTTTCAATCGGATATTTTTCTAGTTTGTAATAACATTTGTCTTGAAATCGTTTCCTTTGAACAGCTGACTTTTGTAAAACGATACGAACATATATCATCGCAACACAATACCAGAGAAACTGGATGAGTAGCTTGCAGCTGTGAGGACACATGTTCTATTAAAAGCTAATTCAACGAACACATGTTCTGTACAAAACTCCAGACAGGTGTCAAAGCCAATATTAATATCAAGCACAGATAACTGACTGCACATTTACAAAAGGTTGCTCGCCCTACATAATGCACACGCAGCCCATGTATCGCCGCAGGGCATCTTGTTACACATGTATCCAGAAAGGAGCTCTGACATTGTGTGACCGTATATATATTATCACTGCAGGCTTTAGATATCTCTCAATAAGCCTGCTCACCTGTCAGCTTTGGGGCTTATGCACTGTTGTCTTTTAGCGAACGGTTAATTGGAAACACCTCGGCTCCGGCATCAACGCCAACGTCCGCGAGGCAATTTCCTGCACGTTTATTATTGTGTAATTACAGTGGTTATAATTCGGATACAAAGGGGCACCCGTGCAAGCCGTCCCCTCCTGCACAATGTTGACACTGTACTAAATGTGAGAAAGCAGAGACCTGTGAAACCGTACAACCTTTAAAAAGCCACAGAGCTGATTCAAAGCCATTAGGCTGTCATCTCTGTCCCCGCATTACGCTCTACGGCCAAGAGAAGGTTGATTACTCAGTCCTGCTGGAGCAAGAGGTCGCTCTCTCTGTCTTTCTGTTTGCTTTATCACTAAACTGGATAACATCGGGTGTTGGACTAAACAAGCAAACTGAGGATGCCATATTAGGCTCTGGGAACACTTACGATTAATTAAACACACTGATTAAATATTGCAAGCGTAGCATTTTGGAATTAATAAATGCAACTGATAGAAATAAGAAAATGCCAATCGTAGAAGAAGCAACGTTTTCAAAGAGACTTCGTCTCTATCAAATATATTTGATCTTGAGAAACATTTATGAATCTCTTCCCATCATTTTGTGACCATAACCTTTATCAACACACTGCTGGTTACTTGTAATACTAATAATGTAGGAATGAATCATTGGTCCACGGTTGTACTGATTGGATTAGAGCGCTGTCTAAATGCCTGAGACGTAAATGTAAATGTGATTGCCAGAGACTACATCAGTAAGATTCAGTTAGCATCATTCTTTTGTAATAATAAATCCATACTCGTGGATCAAGAAATGGCTGTTTGAGTAAAATCTACTTAACAGAAGAACTAAGGAGGCAGGGAAACAAAAGAAAGGCCATAAAAACAATCTGCTGGTCTTGTTAAAGGTAGAATATGAGGAAAAATCGATAAGAATGCAAACATCTCAGGAGTCTTCTCCAAGCAAATTCGCCTCTATTAAATTCGTGGTAAAACAAATAAATAATAGAAGATGGATTTGGGTGGCAACAAAACACAGATATTTGTAGAGCGGTGCGCTTGACAAGCATTTATACATTAAATAAAGCAAAGCCAACAAAGAGACCAGAACCACACAATCTGCACTTCTTAACAGTGACTGTGGGAGTAACAGTGAAGCTGGAGTCTTCTTTTTGGGGAGCAGCCAGATGGATTTGATTCTAACATCAAAGCTGCAGAACAGAAAGAAAGTATCAACACAGGAGAACCGTGGGAACCAAAGGAGGATCCCCGAACACATTTCTAACCCCTGTTTTTTGGGTTACGGGGTCTCCAAAACATGAATACAGCTTGGATTTCAAATGTATTTCACCTGAGATCAGACAACTGGCTCATCAGTAGTATATCAACCAGGCAAAATAAATAATAATTCTCACATGAGTCTTCTATTTTCTAAGCTTGTGACCATATTGTAAATGTTCACCCTGCTAGGCACACCTGTGATTCCTGGCTGCGCTGCTTCCCAAAGTGCTCGCCGGGAAGAGCACTGACTGCGTCCCAGGAAAACACACACACACACACACACACACACACACACACACACACACACACACACACACACACACACACACACACACACACACACACACACACACACACACACACACACACACACACACACACACACACAACTCAACATTATCCAGGACACCAGATGCGCCACTCAGAAATAATTACTCCCTCTTGGCGTTGCTTTCCTGCAGCCCAACAGTTAACCTTGAGCGTCACCTGATCAATAGCTTGTTTTATTGGTCCCAGCCCATTTCTTCAACTGCTTGTCAAACATAAAATGCATTGACAAGCACGGCCTGGAGCCCTGCGGGCAGGCCTGTTGGTTGATAAATACCACCATGTGATGTCTGCTCACTGCCCATCTGGAAGGTAAGGGGAGTGTAACGGAATAATAGCAGGATGGTTCCCACTAAAACCAGTCATTAGGAGGCTAAATCAGTGGCGAGGCTTAATGGACCCCACACAAGCTGAATGTAGAGCCTTAGAAATGGCCACCTGCCACAGCTAACTGCTGGGATTCATCAACTTCATCACCGTTTTGGATTCAGATGCAGGTTATTTCACTGCAGTTTGATGTGAGATATGAAAGAAAATGAGAGAAAAAAAAAAAAAAAAAAAAAAAAAAAAAGCGAGCCTCAAAACAGGAGCTGCAGCAGGCTGCCATGGCGTCCAACACATTGTGATGCCGATGCCACAGTAAAAATGTGTGGTGGAATTGTGATTATTGGTCCTAATAAGGTGGAACCTGCCTGTGCTCTCAGCCGCCGCTCGGTCTAAAACCCAAAGGCCATTACGGCTGTTCCAGATGCTGTAATCATGGCCGGGTCTGGGCACAGGGGCCGCTGTGCGATTATCAGTTTATCCGTGGCTGAAACACTTTTGTCCTGGCGGCTGCTGTGGAGAGGCTGATTGGCCAGGAGGTCAGCAGGTTTCTATATAGTGACGACAGTAAGCTGTGTTTTTTTTTTTTTTTTTTTTTTAAAGCATGTCATTTGTACTGCATGATTTGTCGTGCAGCTAGGTTTTAAAGATGTAAAATTACAAAAGAATGTATTGGCAGACTGCACAGTTTTACATCTTTAAAGTAGTTTTACAGGATAACATGGTCTCTTGGACAAACACGTTGTGTCTTTGTTTTCTGACGAGGAAGAGGAAGACAATGAGGATGAAGGACTCACGGAAAGCTGTGTAGAACTCGTGCAGGCTGAGGTGTCCGTCGTTGTTGTAGTCGTCGTAACGCAGCAGGTCCTGCATGGTGCACTCCAGCAGGCTGTCCTCCAGGTGCTCCTTCATCGAGATCTAACACACACAACACACACGTGCCGAGTTCATTCACACAGCTGGACGAAAAATATGTGCGGCGGGGAACTTGTGGGAAGACCGAGTGATATCGGCAACTATATCATACCAGTCCACACTATTCTCACAGCTTATCACAGCCTTCACTTATCGTTTCCCTCTTCTCATTTCTATTCTAAGCTATCTGCTCTGAGATAGAACCACATCATGCACATTCGGTATAAATGTAAATTTGACATTTTTAAAGGCAGAGATATTACACACATTTAACATTTCAGTATTCTTCTAATAGGGTTTCCTTGGTATTATTGTATGAACATGAACAGCTTCATTCAGAATCTTAAAGGTGCTACATTTGATATTCAGCATTAATATGCAGTAAAAAATGACTTGCAATGTAAAGCTATAGGGGAGTAATGTCTACCTGAGCAGAGAATGAAGTCGCTGTCCCTCTGTCTGCAGTAATCTCAGCTTCTTTCCAACATAGCTGCGCTGGCCGTGCATGCTATTAGCGCATGTTAGTGCACGTGAGCGTGCCCCATTGGCTAGCTCACGTGCGCTGTTCTGCACTGCGCTCATACGGCGGTTACCGCTTATAACGTTGATCCAACCGGCAGCATTGTAGCACTTACATTTACATTTACAGTTACATATTTGTGTTTATTGAATTTGTATATTATATAGATTTGACTGTTCTCATTACAGCACAGCCTTCTCTTCACAAACCTTCCAAATGTTGCTGTTCCAAGTGCTACAAGTCGTGATCACTTGGGTTTCCAGTAGATGCAAAAGTGATTTGAATTGAATTGCCAGCCTGAATACAGTTTATCATTATAAGTGGTGTTTAGAGTGGGCTTTTTATTCCACCAATAATTAGAGTAAGATTTCCATCAGACGGAAGATGCCTCATGTACATAAACACCCGAATCACAGGAACTGACTCATTCTGAGAGTCACTCCATTCTGTGGGAAAGGGGCGGGTTAAATATGTAATCTGTCACGTAAGTGCTGCTTCTGATTGATTTCCATTTTAGGAATATCTCTGCTTTTACTGCTAACGCTGGTGCACGCGGCACCCCAGTTAATTCAAAGATGTTCCCCCGGGAAGACGCACCGCTCACTCCTCCATTGTTTGTCATTTACGAGCCCTCTCTTCCACTTTAGTGGTGCGTCTTCCCCCGGGAGCCATCTTTGAAGAGGTAATGTTTGGCAGCTTTAGTGAGATAAACAGGAGGCTGAGCTTCTGCTCAATAACTCCAGTTGCACTATATTCTGTTAAAGATGTATTTTTTGTAAGAGTTAAAAATATTGACCGTATGAAATTTAAAAAAAGCCGATTGCTTGAATATTATAGAGCAGTTTTAAAGTAAAAAAAGAAGAAGAAAGTTTTGAGTTTGTTTTTAGGCCGGAATGTTACAAGGTGCTGTAATGTAAATCCAACGTTTAATTCTTTGGGCTATGCTTTTAAAGCCCCTTAAATAAAGCCCCCGTGCACGGTCCTCTCCCCCGATTGATTCTGCACGGAGCTGCACTTGTGACGTGGCAGATAAGGGGATGTGACACACTTGTTTCCTCCTCTCGCTGCCTACAGCAGACTGCAGTCATGTGTTCACTGACGCACTGATGTGTCTTTGGGCATTTGAGTAAAATATTTCAGACCCAAAATACAGAGCTTTACCCTCTGAGACCATCTGTGACAATAGAGGGATCCCAGAAGGGAGACATTCTGGATGGATGACTGGAAATCATCTTTGAATTCCTTTGGTCCTTAAAAGCATTATGTCTGTGAAGCTGTATTCATGAATTCCTAAGGATAAGAATGTCCTATCTACAGATTTCCTGGCAACATGTCAGCATTAGTAATTGCCAGCTGTAATTGATCAAAATCTTTTGTTGGATCTTGTAGTGCAGCTCTGTCAGAGAGGGATTTTATTTTTCATTTCTGCAGCTAGAACTAGGCCAAAAATCACTCAATCTGTGTTCATTTTAAAAGGGGACAAAGCGGGTTGCCATTCACAACCGCGGAGATATAACAGGAGATGGATTACTGTGGCATTTTTGAGACTATATTTAGTTTCACTTATTAATCATCAGCTGCTATTCAGTGGCATCATAAAGCCATTCTCTTTCCATTCCCACATAACGAGAAAGAGCTACAGCACATTCAGATTGTTGGAGATTAAGACCGCAGAGCATTTGCCAATTCACTCATCTGGTTGCAGTCCGCTGTCGGCAGTGACACTAACACGGTTCACTGCATTCTGGCAGAAGTCACTGAGACCAAAGCATTGGTTGGGAGGAGTCTAATTAACACCCATCTCTGATGCCCATTTCCAGATACCAGATGATGCCTGCAACAATTCAATTCCCTCGCCCTGCAAATGCCAATGCCAATCCTTTCTACTGTTTCCCACCAGGGTCTGATGGGAAGATAACCTCGGTAAACGTCTTTTAATGTTAAACAAGATTAATTGCATGTTTGAGCCACGTGTCACTCACTCTACTGTATAGTTTAAACCACGTGGTCTTAACCCTCTGAACCCCAGAGCCTGTGGGCTGGTTTGAAAAAGCATGTTTTCTATATTTTATTACAGTTCAAGGAACTTTCCGACATTCCGATGTTGAACCCATCATGTGTGACGAACGCTTCCGTCAGGAAAAGCAGCCAAAGCTCGACACCCACCTTCTCCAGCTCATCACCGACGAGCCGTCCGTCCTCGTCTGTGTCCAGGTATTTGAACATAGTGTCCACCAGCGCTCGCTTCTCCTCCATGTCTCTCTGCTGGTTCTGCTCTCCAGTTTTCAGCGCTTTGGGCTGCATATCCAGCATCATGCTCTTCAGCCTGTTGTACTCTGACATGGTGCATGCGTTGCCTGCGGGAGCAAACACACAGATATGGAAGAAAAGACATTTGTTTAACCTCAATTATACAAGCCGAAGCCTTTGGATCGTTTCTCTAAATTGGATTTAATGTGTTGGCGTGTTTTTATAGAGGGAGGAGAGGAAAAAGAGTGCAAGAGAGATAAATAATGTGTGTATTTGTGCATGCATGTGTGTGTCCTAGAGTGTTTATTCATTTAAAAGTGTTAGTTTTTTGTTTGCATAATTTGTCCGACAGCTTTTAGGTGCAGGGGGGGGGGGGGGCAATTAATTACAAGTAATCCTTGAATCCACATAAAAACAAACGGTAAACATTTAGACCCTCTCAAGCTCCTGTTCCTCCTCTACGCTATGTGATTAGAGCTCAAGTCTCAAACACGACTAGGCGTCGATCTGCTGATTTTCTGCAAGGCTTTGCCTGATGGAGATGTGCAGAGGAAACGAGAGACCACAAATGAATCACGGACGGCACTCAGCATTTTTTTCTTCACACTTTAAATCAATAATTATGCAAAACACGTCCGTGCCATGCTGTGAGGGACTTGATACTAATGGAGAGCAGAGAAGCAGCTTTTCCTCTTCTTTCCCATCATGTCCCACCTTTCCTTTAGTATTACCCGAGTCTGATGACAGCATGAGAGATGCTGGCAGGAGGGTACGAGGCCCACGTGCAAGTCAGGAGCATGGTGACGAGAACAAATTGTAAAAAGAAAACCTCTCCCATATGAATAACTCATGAGGCGACGTCCCTGCCCGATCACTGCAGAGCAGGAGACCCCCCTCTGAGAGCACTCAGGAATGGATCTCATGGCCTAATCTCCTCCGACAACGCAAAAAATATCAAAGTTGACAAATGCAAAATGAGGGGACAGGACGGGCCTAAAAGAAGGACTCTCGAAGTTTAGTCCCAGCATCTCATTTTGGTTTTGAAACTGGTAGCAGTGGGGAGTGCTGAGCATATCCACAGTTGTTTAGCACTGTAACTGTCCACAGACCAATCGGTGATGTAACAGTGACTACGTCCACTTCCTATATACAGTATATGGGCTAAAGTGAAGAAAAAAACACGACTTGTTTTTATTACACGTACTGCTATACATCTATACAAACTGGCATTCTGTCTAAAATCAAGAAAGAAAAAAAGAAAATGAGACCGTCCTGAGTAAAAGAAAGGGATAGTGGTTTGTCCAAACAGCTGGAAACCTTCAGATGGGTGACAAAATCCCCCAGAACAACTAGAATGTGTCTTTTCTAAACTTTCTAAACGCCTACAATCTCACGTGGGTCATTTTGGAAGGTAGTGACATGTGACCTGCTTTGTCTTTCGGTACGAGGCCTTGCTGAGCTCTCTCAAATCAAGCTCCTTTGTAGCTGTGTGGGATGTATTAAAGATGAGAACGTTGTTCTACATTGAACTTATTGTTAACAAATACTATGAAAAGACCAAACATCAAATGAGTCTCTCGCTCAATATTTCCTGATTTGCCTTTTGTTTCTGACACTCATTGGTTACAAAGACATACATTTGGGTTATAAATATATCGTAATATTTTTAATAAAGGCCAAATAACATCCTAAAACAGTTGGGCATTGTAGTTTTTAGGAAATGCCACTCAAACAGGTGTAAATTATTTCTTTATGTGAGACTATTTTCAGCTGCCCTAGTTTATTGTTTTTTTCTAAAGAGTCAGAAGAAAATTTCAAGGCCGTTTGAACACAAATGTTTCGGCCATCCCTGCTTTGATGAATAGCATACCGGAGGGAGGGACAGTGCATATGACATTATGAGACTGGACTTCTTTATATGAGGTTAGGAGGGCCTGTAATTTGTAGTACTCTGACTTGGTAATCAAGTACATCCATCAAAGTGTTTGGATGTTTTGCTTGGTGGCGGAGCTCAAACCCAGGAAACAGCAAGTAATGAGAGGAAGTCATCAATCAAATAAATCTCAGTTATCTGGGAGGTTTGAATAATATTTGACATGTCCTTAACGTCACACATGAATACACATGCAAAGACAAAAACCAAAGAAACCCAGAATGTCACACACCGGTCTCAACACTGGCTGCGTATTACAATACGAAGACTTACACACCCCCACCACTAAGACAATGTGCAGGCTGTCAAGTCAAGGTCTTGGCTAAATCCCTGTTCAATGTTATTCCTGCGGGGGGGAATGAGGCGTGAGATGGATCAGACATGAGGGATCATCACCTAGCTGTCATCCCGGTCCCTGCTCTGGAAGGACAGAAACAAATTTACACCCTCAGGCTGATTTGCATCTCGTCATATATGGAGAGAACAATCCTCTCTTTGCTCAGCCCCAGTACCTCTATACGGAGGGGAAAATATCATGAAAAGATATTTCATATATACACGTTATTAAAGAAAAAAAAAATGTAAGGCAATTTTAAGACTTATGTAGGAGGAGACATAATCCGCCAATGTTGCTGCACTGACACAGGCCGGAACGGATTGTTGTTATAACTATTCAACACAAACTGTTGAAAAAACTGTTCAAAATAATGTCGAACATGATATATGTCGTGTTGCAGAGATATCTACTGAAACGAACAGGCTACCTGTCCTGTCTTGTAATACTACGTCTACATAGAGAGGTGAGACTGATCGCTTCCAGTCCTCATGAGAGGACAAAGAAGTGTTGTTTTGTATTGTATTGTAGTGTCATTTATTGGATTAAAGGGGTCGACAGCCTAAAACGGAGCAGAATGTGGTTATTGTTGTTTTCTTCTCTCCTTTCTTAATTAGTCTAATCATTAAATTAAATGAATTAAATTGTATTTATTAATTTAAATATAAATATTACATTTTATTTCATTTTTTTTTCTATATTTTGTATATTTTGTAATATTGTTATAATCCCTCTCCAAGACTTCATCTCCGCCATGGCAGGTGGATTACTCAGTGAATGAGCTGGATCTAGGGCCATAGTGGAGGTCAACGTGAGAGTGTGTAGGTGGAGGGAAAAACGGGTAGAGAGAAGATGGATGGAGGAATAAATAAAAGATGAGAGAGAGAGAAGCGTGAGTGAGAACGTACAAGGAGTGAACCCGAAGAAATGAGGTGAAGTTATTGCACATTTATGTATTCATGTCCTAACTGTGGTGTCTTTCTGAAAAATAAAAAAAGAAGAAAAGGATCCAAAACGAGAAAACTACTCATATTTTTGTTTTGTCCTCAAAACCACCAGGAGATGAATTTACCGGGACAATGGCGGCTCTGTGAGAGGGGCCTTCGGCGGTAAGCTGTAGCACAAACCCCAGCGCCGGGTCTGAACTGTATAACGGGTGCAACAGAACAGTTTGCTGATCCGGCGGGAGGGTTCGCACTGGCTCAATTTGTGTTACGACGGCCCCGCTAACTGAAGGTTTGTCTTCCGCAGCTGACCAGCTGACCAATAAACAAACCATGAAAACGTAAACAGACGGTACAGCCACCGGTTAGTGGAACAGTAAGTACAAGATAAGCCGACGGCACACACAAAGATCAGAAAAAAGCACTGTTATTTTGACCGGCTGTCAGAGTTTCAGCAATGTGCTAGAATTTTGCGTTTTCTTGCCCCGGTGTTAGTAAGTAGTTTACTTTTTTATTTCATAACCGATGACTGTAAACGTAGCTTGTATGGACCCAGAGGTGAAATGCTGCCCCGGTTTTTCTTTGGAGGAAGTGTTTATATCTTATTCATTGCACCTGTAATGCCCTCTTCCTACACCTTCTATTCTCTGGGCATGATGAGAAAGTGAATGTTACACCTGGATGTTACAGTGAATCACGCTCTCTTTCGTTGCCGCTGTGAACGTCCTTTGATTCAGTCTCTTTCTATTCTGCTGAGCACAGCAGCTGCTGCAGTGGCAGAGAAATATCGGTCTGTATTACAGTGCATCCACCGCTGACTCTAACACTGTTTTATTGTTCTAGAGGGAACCAGACTCTTTATTGCCCGTTTGAAATGTTAGCTGCTTAAGTGAGTGATCCGAAGCTGCTCGCACCATGGACGCCCAATGTCCCGGAGACGGAGCTCCTCTTCCGCCGCTCGGAGCATCCTCCGAGCTCACGCTTTATAAATGTCAGCCAGGGGAAAACAAACAGCGGGAGAAACAACCAGAGAAGAACGTCTCTGTAACGCTAAAGGGAACGGTTTGTATGAGAGGACAAAAAGTCGTTTAAAGGGTACAATCTCTCAAGGTAAAAAAAATGTGTGGATGTGTGGATGTGAAACCAAGTATGTCAACGTGACTTTTTTTTCAATGAATAAAGTCTACCACAAAAAATGTAAAGAGAATGTGCTACAGAGACGTAACTACAGAATGTGCTACAGAGACGTATCTACAGAATGTGCTACAGAGACGTATCTACAGAATGTGCTGCAGAGACCTATCTACAGAATGTGCTACAGAGACGTATCTACAGAATGTGCTACAGAGACGTAACTACAGAATGTACTACAGAGACGTAACTACAGAATGTGCTACAGAGACGTATCTACAGAATGTGCTACAGAGACGTAACTACAGAATGTGCTACAGAGACGTATCTACAGAATGTGCTGCAGAGACCTATCTACAGAATGTGCTACAGAGACGTATCTACAGAATGTGCTACAGAGACGTAACTACAGAATGTACTACAGAGACGTAACTACAGAATGTGCTACAGAGACGTATCTACAGAATGTGCTACAGAGACGTATCTACAGAATGTGCTGCAGAGACCTATCTACAGAATGTGCTACAGAGACGTATCTACAGAATGTGCTACAGAGACGTAACTACAGAATGTGCTACAGAGACGTATCTACAGAATGTGCTACAGAGACGTATCTACAGAATGTGCTGCAGAGACCTATCTACAGAATGTGCTACAGAGACGTATCTACAGAATGTGCTACAGAGACGTAACTACAGAATGTACTACAGAGACGTAACTACAGAATGTGCTACAGAGACGTATCTACAGAATGTGCTGCAGAGACCTATCTACAGAATGTGCTACAGAGACGTATCTACAGAATGTGCTACAGAGACGTAACTACAGAATGTACTACAGAGACGTAACTACAGAATGTGCTACAGAGACGTATCTACAGAATGTGCTACAGAGACGTAACTACAGAATGTGCTACAGAGACGTAACTACAGAATGTGCTACAGAGACGTAACTACAGAATGTGCTACAGAGACGTAACTACAGAATGTACTACAGAGACGTAACTACAGGATGTACTACAGAGACGTAACTACAGAATGTGCTACAGAGACGTAACTACAGAATGTGCTACAGAGACGTATCTACAGAATGTACTACAGAGACGTAACTACAGACTGTACTACAGAGATGTAACTACAGAATGTACTACAGAGACGTAACTACAGAATGTACTACAGAGATGTAACTACAGAATGTACTACAGAGACGTAACTACAGAATGTACTACAGAGATGTAACTACAGAATGTACTACAGAGATGTAACTACAGAATGTACTAGACTATTTGAGAGTAAATTCCCTTCATTTTTTCTCTTAACTTTTAATTACCAAAGGTGTCTTCATTCTCACTCACGATGCACTAAGTGCAATTTTCTTAGTTGAGTTTGATTTCTGCATATTTATAAATCTGACTTGCCTATTCATATTTTATTTTGAAGAACTACAGTTGACAGCAAGGCTCCAGAATAACTGTTTTCTTTTACCACTACCACATCTATCTAGCTATTTGTTATCAAACTGGGTATTCTAATGTTCCAATCCGTAAACAAACTGAAATGATGAGCCTTTAAAACAAGTAAGAGTTCATCTCAATGCACAAATATCTTAAGTGTTAGAACCATAACCTGATAAAAAGGCATTTCTTATTAGCAGGACCGTGTGCTACTAAGGCATCACAACTAATTTGTTGCTAGTCTGCTGTAAACTCGCCAGAACAATTACTTCAGAATTCCAGCGGAGGAAGTCAAACGGTACAAAGCAGTCATGCAACCTTTCAAATTCAGATGTGTGTGAATGAAAGAAGCTGTACTTCTTGGTTGAGTTCTTGGCTCTGACTGAAACGCTGGAGGAAGTGAGAGGGGGAGTCCACGGCATCAATGCTTCAGAAGATGAAACCTCCCTGCGATGCCCTCCAGGATGTAAGAAGTGCTCCGCGTTAAATTTATGTCTGCCTGACCTCCTCCAGCTCAAATGATGGGATTATTTCCCGCCATGCCATCTGTGTGCCGCTAATACGCGATGGTGATAGACCTCCCTTCCACATAATTATGAATATGATGGACACTCTTTGCTCCTCAGGGTGGCAAGGTCTAAGAGGGGCTGAGCCAATCTTGGAAGGTTGACACAAGTCACAGGAGAGCCTCGTATCGTAATCACTGCTGGCAGCTGTTTAAATCGGCTTACTGTGAGCTTCATTGTCCATCCAGGATGTCTTCAAAACACTTAAACCTGTAACTTTCTCCATCTCAATGTACACCGCTGTTTAAAAAGTTAAACTTGCACTTTGTATGACAAGTGAGAAAGACAAGAAACTGAAAATACTAAAGGTCAATGATTAATAAAATCACATAACCCTCCAAATATTAGCAGAAAATGTGTGAATTCAGTTCATTGAAACAACACGAGTACCGACAGAAAATTGGCAACAATGTCAATGATGGATTAACTGGTGCTTTATAAAGCAGAGAAGCTTTACTCTACCAGACTACTGGTTGGGCAAAATAAACAATCTGAGAATTAATTTTGAGTTCTTGGAGCTTGTGTGACGGACTAAACGAGTGATGAAATAAAGAGAAAAGAAATTCAAGTTAATCCTTCGCTGCATCCTAACAATGTAGGCCAGATAATGTAGCAGCATTTATTAGAGCAAATTAAGGTAGCATTCGACAGAGGAACGTCCCCCTGGTGTATCCGAGTAGCGTGTGAGATATTCTGCGGGGAAGTGTAATAAAAAAAACCCACAGACATATATTTCCATATATACAAAAAAAAAAACATTGCACGAAACCAACCAGCCATTATTCGAAAACAGCTTGCACAGCATCCAACCACAAAGAGTAGCAGGAGGAGGTGGAGGGGATGTGCAGCACTTGGGTCAACAGCAGCAGCATGAATGATCAGCAGAGAGAGAGAGAGTGTAAGCTGTCGAGTTATTAAGACCTCACCGACTGTTTGACTGTGGCTGGGGGTCGGAGGAGCCCGCCGATAGCATCAGCTGTGAGCTGACAGTGAGTACGATATCGTGGTCAGAGTGATGGGCTGAACGACATTCCTGCTTCCTAAATGAATATCCCAAATGGGACTGTTCTTGGGAACTTGTTATTGATAGCGTGAGCAGTAATCCCGCGTCAAAAGCAGTAAAAATGTGATGAGTCACGGTTTAAAGTGACTCCAACACATTTCTCAGCTAATACATAACTCCCGTCGATTCAAAACGACGTCTCTAGATTGTAGAGTACGGGCGAAGCGGCCTGCCAGCTTGCCTCACCATACATTCAGCGGAGTGGATCAGCGTGTGCTCGGGAAGCCTTATCAGAGTCTGTGCAGCTTGGCGCCGACTAAATGAGAAACCCCGTCGCAACACCAAGGCTATTGGCAAAGCGGTGAAGGAGAAATAGTACAGTAGCATTCACTCCCCGGCCCGCCTGTCTATCTGCAAGCCTGTCGTCTAGAACCGCCTTCTCAAACTGCACATCAGCACTATGCACATCAGCCCTATATCTCTGTCTCCATCTCTCTCTGGATCCGACTCTCTTTCACTCTTAGTTACTCGGCCTCACAGAGAATCCCGTCAGTGTAACTTACATGCAGAGTTTAGTAGCAACATTGGGCTCCAACGACGGCACTTTGGACGAAGTTCCCTCCGAACCACGTAAATACTTAGTATTATAAAAAGGACTGCCGTCATTGTTATTGCCGACACTGCTGCTGTTCTTTTATTAACTAGCGTTGTGACAAAGCCTGCTG
This sequence comes from Anarhichas minor, assembly GCF_050575085.1. NCBI lineage: Eukaryota > Metazoa > Chordata > Actinopteri > Perciformes > Anarhichadidae > Anarhichas > Anarhichas minor. The sequence continues at coordinate 21,839,200 of NW_027466473.1, read as the reverse complement.
AGGCCCCCGTTTCAATACAGTGTCAATACATTTCACACTTTTCTTTTTTCCCCTTAGAGTGTTAATGATCACAATATTAGTGGTTGTCATACTGCAGCTGATTTACTCAGCAGGTACAGCTGTTCTTTTAAAATAACTTGTAATTACTCACCTAATTAGCATGACATGCGCTGCATGGAGGCTGTATTGGTTATGCCCACGATGTAGAAATTATTTTCAACTCATTGTACAAGATATCATATTTGAAGTTTCATGTGGCGTATTGTTCACAGTGTGGCCTCCAAAGAGAAGCCACAGAGGCTGGGACTCAAAGAGCTGAGAGGGCTGGTTTCAAAGCAGCACGCCCCCAACAGATGAATACATAGGAATGAAACATCAGCATCGCACTTTATATTTAATAACTACTTTAGTCTCCATGCATCGGGTGGCTCTTTGGCTCTAATAAGATTGAACGCACACCTTGTTAGGTGTTCCAACACAAAAGCATGTGTAAAACTTCTGGGTGAGGCGTTTGAAGTCACAGTGTAGTTTGCTCTCTTTGAAACAGCAGAAAACTTTTAGATTTATCTGACAAAGTGATGCTACATGGACTCAGGAGTCTGATGTATTTAAACAGATTCGCGTAAAACTTTATTAGGCAAACATCATGAGATTTTGGTGATGTACGTGGTGACATTGGTTGAGATGGGACATGGAACATTAACAAACCCATTTAAACATCATGAAGAGAAAACGGATTTCCTCTATTTTTCATGAGAAAAAGAATGAAGATATTCGGTCTCGGCCTTCATTTGCTTCATCCACACTGGACATTTTGCCAGCTATTTCCTGCAGAATTGACAATGCCATAACCGCAGTCAATGCAATTTATTATTTTCTGCTTTACATTCTTCATGCTCAATAACACAATATGTGGTTTCTCACAAACTGCTGTTGTCCGCTCAAACAGCAAATTGCCTCCTACCTGCATGCGGTTTTGGCAGTAATAGCAACAGAGTACTGCCTAATGGATACTCAAGTGGCCCTCGGAGTCATGAACTATATAACGACCTGTCGGACCCATAAAACAAATAATAACAGAGTTTTTTCAGTGCCAGGTCAACAACAATAATAGAAAGAATAATCAGACCCAAAATATAAATACAGATGCACTGGCACCCTCGGCCCCGGTGAAGCGGATTTGGCGAAAGAAACTAATTACCAAGCCTGCACTCTAGCTAATAGATTGAGACTGGGAACAAGCTCAGGCGTTGATTACATTTTTAGCATCCATCCTCTTCTCTCTCCCACACCTGCGGTGTAAATTACAGTAATCTGGAGGCCTTTCACAGCCGTCGCTGAGGCCTGCAAGCTGCTGCCGGATGATCCCAAGAGTATACAGCTTGAAATTGCCTGGGTGTGGGGACCGGAGGGGACGGAGCCGCCTCGGGTTGTATGCGGCCCAACTGAACCACACTGACAACAGAGAACCCAGGACCAACATCCTACATTACACTGCCCAAATACTGCAGTGACCTTGACGGGGAAAGTTTCACAGAATGGAAGATTTTAAGTAACTCAAAGTGGGAGGTAGACTTAAACAAGCAAACTCTTAACTCTCGCTGTACGTTTCCATCCACAGGGATGTTGCATTTTGAACATATGACAAATTTAGCATTGTTTCCCTGAACAGAAAGTCAATGGGGTTTTTCCCAACTCTGTGGCAAACACAAGTTCATGAGACACATTTTGTTAAACAAGGAAATCGTCACAAATTAAGACGCAAAAGTAAAATGCTAACATTAGGCTATAAACACAATAAACTCATATAAGCGTGAGTATACACACCGAGGCTGTAAAAGTGGACTGATCGGTGTGATGTCGTTTTGTCTTTTTTAGCAACTGCTTTAGCAACACAAGTTTAAAAATTCACAAGAGCGGTTTGTACTGCAGTATTTCACATCGCATAACTTGATTGAATGTGCATATGTTGTCTCCCTTACATGGATGTTATGTAGTTCAATGCATTGCTGGATTCACCTGTGCAGTCCATGACAAATTTGCAATTAATCAAATTATCAAAACCAATTGACATGCAGTGAACCTTTGCGCCACCCCCGGGGCTGTTGTCGGCTTCACTTCAGTTGCATGCAAATGTCATGCTAATCAACTAAGGATGGAGGCGAAGGACTCCGGGCATGGGTTTGTTCTTCATCGCCCTCACTATCCCATCATCAAGTACTTGCAAATGAGACCAGTTCAACACATGTCATGTCTCTGCCACAAGCTGATGACACAGCAAGCAGCTCAAATTGTTAACTGCGACATGACGTGACTAAAGCACAAAAGCATTTCAACAGAATTCTGAGGATACCGGAGGACCAAAAAGTTGCAGCAAGTAAAAGCTCTCCTCAGAGTTTCAGTGGGAGTGATCAAGCAGTTGGCAGGTGTTAGTCTTTTCTTTTCTTTCACATATGTTCAGATCAGTGATGCAGAGTTCTGACACTTGGAAAACAACAAAAAAAAGAAAGAAGAGGAAGACAGAGCTGTACGCTGAGAACACGGCTCTTATTCTTTCTTCTCAGTCAAAGAGAAGAAAGGTTCATCCCTTTTATCTGAGGGTCTTATCTTTCATCTTGATTCTGTCTGAGCGTGTGCCTTAAGAAGACTCTTCATCTTTCATTCTTTTTTTTTTTGTTCTTCTCTATAGGTCACAACTTTGCTTCAGTGGCAAAGGCTGAAGTGTTTTGCGTGGGAGTCTGAGAGGAGACTTGTTCTCTGCATGAAGGTTGCAGCTTCAACATCTCACTATACAGTACATCAACCGCTGCTGGAAGTGCAACAAACCCTGAACACTGAGGTGTAATATCATTCATACATCTAATTGTTTTCTGTTTTTAATATCTTTGTCAAAGTGTGGAAAGCTCCGGCTGGTTGGGGGCTCATGGGAGATCTTCCTGAGAGAGATGGATGGATGTTCCCTTGGCCACAGCCATGATTTCTCATCCATTCATCCCTTTAGTTGGGAATATATTTTCTGGTTAACCCCAATCTTTGCTTTACTCGCCAGCGGCTGGAGGCAGCACGTCACGCCAGGCGAAACATTAAAAGGAATGAAAGAGAAACAGCAGTCTGTACATTGCAGTGCTGAGTGAAATGCTAATTGAATAATGCTATCACATATTTCAGTCAAATTGGCTGCATACAAGAAGCGTGTGATTTTTCTTTAATTTCAACCAAATTTCATCCCATCAATGCATAAAAAGGGATATTAATTTAGTCTCTGATGTTTTCCCGAGATGAATCGGTCGTCATTACTTTTCTCTACAATCATGCAACAGCAATGGTGTTTTCATTACCATTAGACGAAGCAAACATAGCGAGCTAATTTCAACTTTGACGACGGCCCGCAATTATAATGAGTATATTTCCCCCTGAGGTAATGAGAGACAATGCAATCAGTTGATAATGTGGCCATTTATTTCCCTCCCAATAATTACAGTAGTCATTTACTTGTTGGTGCATAAAGGTTAATATATTTTGTCCCCTCTTAAAGTCATTACTATGGCCTTTGGGGGACAGTTGATTGCTACACATTGTTCAGGTTTTCTGTATCAGCGCTGCACATTAAGGTAATTGTGAGTATGTTGGTGTGTTGCATTTTACTGTTTGATGTGCTGTCATATTGTACTTTATCAAATCTTGTCAGTAAAAATAATTGTACCCTTTGGCTCAGTCCAGCGAGTCGACCTTAACCACTGACATGATATGCTTCTATAACAGGTCTGTTTCGATAACGCTGTGTCCTAAAAAAAACATGTTGGTATTCAACTTATTTGATTCAGCAATTGCATTTTAGATGTAATGCTTCCCAGATAAGGTTTTCAATAACTCAACTAAGCACATATTTGTATTGAGCCATTGGAATGTTAAAACGCTTCTGTACAGTAAAACTCCCAACAGTTGTTGAGATGAGTATTGAAGTTGTTAGATTTTCAAAATCACAAATCCAATTCCTTTCTGCCTAATGACTTACCATATTCACCATATTGTGCTCCATGTCCCATTTTTTTTTCAGGGAAAAGAAAATGGATAAATCAAACAGAACAAGAAGTCAGAGCCCATTTGATTGCACTGCACATCAAATGGTTTGCCCCAAGGTACATTGGCAGCAGTGGACCGATATTGACTCATTAGAGGTTTACAACTGGAGTCCTTCTCTCTGCCAGCAAGTATAAATAGTAGTAGAGCAGGCCATTAAGCAGAAAACAGAACTAATGAAGGGGGAAATTAACAAAACACAAACAAATAACACGTGTATTTCCCTGCCTGGCCTCTGTTCATATGGCTTTCCTGTTTCCTGCACGTCGCCTCCTCAGTTCACTTTGTGGAGCTATCTGGGTCACACACATCTACCACCTTTGAGGGAAGTCATCAAACCAAACGCAAAAAGAAATACAAGAAATGTGTTTTGTCAAAGTTGCCATTAATAATGAGGTGACCTGGATGAATGATGAGTTGTCTGACCTTTCAGCCTCCAGCATATTTATAGAAATGACCGCAGTACAAACGTAAAACAGGTACATTTATCATCAGTGGTGCGTATAAAAAACAACACATCTACCACATTTCAACTCTGTGTCCCTTCAGAGAATTGCTTCTTGAAAAAGAATAAGTGACTTTTAGTCTAGTCGGGATATTTCTTTCAACGCTTTCCTAAATGTACTCTTTATGAATTCATACAGGATCCCTATCAGGGATGAAGGGCTTTCCGACATAACAATTTCATAACAGCGGGAGCCAGTCCTTCAGTCAGCAGCTTGTCAACTAGAATGACATGTTTCAAAGCCTTGGATCCTGAGCTATTTAAATACCCATTGGCTTTCTGCCCCCACAGGGTCCCTGGGCCAAGCCTCCATATCCGTCCCCTCATGCCAAAGACTGTCACTCAGCACACAAAAAACTCCAAGAGGAGCTGTCTTTGAGCTCCAATGTGTTGATTTATTTCATGGTATGCCGTGCCATGAAATTCTCAAATAAATTGCTACTGCTGTCCAGTGATGTACTCGACATGTGACCCAGAGAGTGGTCTCTGCTTTGTTCAGAATATAGGCCTTTATGTTCACTGCAACTCACTGATATCAGATTGAACTTTAAAAATACAGGTATATTATATCATGCTGTTCACATCTACATTTGGAAGATCACCGTTGCAGTTGTGTGTGAGTGACGTGCTCTTAATGGCTACTATACAACAGGCCACTCCTTCATTAATGGGAATATAGATGAGTGAGTTCTTTTTCTAGATTTTGAAGAAATGACCGAAGAAACAGAAGAACAAATGAGGGGAATTAACTGGAAGGGTATGTTAAAATATGTGGAAGCAGTGGAGCAGATTTAGGCCAGTCGGTCACATGTACAGTACAGCATGGTGTAACACCATGTACCCTGGAGGACTCCTGCTTGTAGCAGTGACTAATTTGAGAGCATTAGGGAAACACAGTTCAGCGCTGTACTTTCTGTAATTACCAAAGCCCCTGTGCATGATGAAAGATGGTGGGTAAGCTCAATTTCTCCAGAACGATGTGACGGCTTCAACGTTAATGAGACAAATTCAGATATGTACTAAGTTTACATTGAATAACTTTGTGCGGACAAAACAAGCAACGTGAAGACGTCACCTTGGACTATTGTCTGGCCTCTAATCGACTAAAGAGTTAAGAAAAAGAACTATAGATTCAATTACAGTGGAAATAATAATTAGTTGGAGCATTGTGTTACCTTTTTGGTTTCATTCTTCCTCTAATGTATTCCCTTCTGCCCTTCCCTTACATCATGGTATTCATCCCTGAAGTTACTCCCTGTGGACGAAAGCGGTAGTGTTTCCGAGCACCAGACTCCCTTTTATAAAACCTATAATTGTACTGCTACAGGGGTCTGACAGTCTGCCCTGGTCAGTCCTGGTTCTGCCCTACCTCCCTTCCCTCAAGCGGGCCCAGCAATACGGCCTGTGGTGTCGGATCCCAGCGGGGACCGGCAGAGCAGCGAGGAGAAAAGCTCTGCTCCTGGAGGAGGAGGAGGAGGAGGAGAAGCTTCTGCCGGGAGCTGAGCTCCGACTGCATGTTAAAGGTAGCAGCACAGCCAGATCTAGGTCCGTCCTTGGTGGGCTAGCTGTTGCTGGAGGCCCTGATGGTGTCTGAGCTGAAGGAGTTTCTGGTGAAGCTATGTGATTTTATCTGATTTCGTGCACAATCAGACCCGTTGGCACCGATGTAAAGCATTAAGAATAGCCATATAGAGTATTAAATGAGACTGTTTCATAACCAGTTAAAAGTTCCTCACAGTGACTTAAAGTACAGAATCTGGGCACTGTGCGCAGTGTTTCAGAGATAGAGTTATTTCAGTGTTTAATTTGGGGTTTTATAACACCAGACACACTACGAGTAATTATACCATAAATTCAACTCTCTCTGAACCTACAGTACGACTACAGGCAGAGAGAAACCATGAAAAGAGGTCTCATTAAAAATGGTTAGTGGTACCCCAACACTTACAGTAACTCACACTGCAGCAGCAGGGTGCCGTCTTTGTTTTGGGAGCTGCTTTGGTGTCCGTATACGGAGGCATGATCTGCGTTTAGTCTCCGGAGCTTTCTCATCATCTGGAATAATTAATCAACAGGGAGCAATTAATGAATAATGAAGAAGGAAAATCTGAGCAATTACTATCCCAAACAGTGGATTAACTGCCACTGTCTCTAGGGATGGAAGACAGAAGTACATACCAATAATTGTGCGCTCAAAACCCTCATTAAGACGAGTGTTATCTGCCATTTGAAGGCTCAGCACTTTTAGAAAGTAATGTTGTGAAATTCCAAGTTAATTATATTAGTTCATTGAATCATCTGCTGTGTTGTGCTTCATTTCTTCACAAGCGACCTTCACGGTCACATGATTTATCAAAACTGGGATTTTCTGTCATTTTTGCGCATTAATATTTCATAGGAAAATAGAAAGAACAGGTAAATATTGCCACATTTTGTTCCTCTAATTAATACATATTCATGGTCTGTGTCAGCATTGCTTCCCCAGCAGCATCCATCTTAATATTGCTTTAATTAACTACCCAAAATTGCATGAAAGCGCTGCTCCAAATTTGATCTAATTTCCACTGTATCCTACACAGACACACACAGATTATGTTAATCCAACACTCAATGCAGATGATTTGGTGTTCTCGGCAGCTCTAATCAAATTAAGAGTCTTAATGAGACGCGCTTTAGTTGCAGGTGTCGATAAAAATGAGAGTCTACTTATCTCAGCTTAGAATTTATTATATTCTTGCTCAAAACAAATGCTTTTCATTTGCTCACAGTTGGCTGAACTGATTAATTCAGTAATGCTTTATCAAACAATGCATTTTTCTACTCAGTATTCAGTATTTGTTTAACCACGATGCCGTCTGAGGATTTGGAAAATTCATTTTCCTCCATCAGATTTGAAATGCCTCAGCAGATGACTGTCAGGTATTTTATTGCGCTGGATGAATCAAAGAAATGAAGTTCACAGTTGGACAGACTTAATATTTAAGATTAGAAAAAAAAAGACTTGTTAGATGAGGCAGACGAAGAAGTGAGAAAGAAAAGAGTTGAGTTCAAGAAAGTGAGAACATCTTATTTCCTAAGATCACTAAAAAACTTGCTGACACAGTTAAAAAATGTCTCCCGAAACATACTTTACATGGGATGTGAAGTCAAATGTGTAATTTAGTTGCATATCAATTTAGCTCCCCGCTGAGAAGCCTCTCATCCGCTAAAGACGAGCACGGGAACATCTCTAGAATACGTACAGTCGTCTCATCTCATTAGAAAGGGGAGGAGATATTGTCAGTGTCAGGAAACAGGTGTTCCTGAACAGGTAAGATTAGATCAGGACATGGAATAGGGGACCATATGAGACTAATGTACAAACTAGGTCACATTTTAATATCAATAATCATGAGATTCCCTGCTATTATCTCTGGTGTGACGGGGAGAAACAACCCGTACATATCGCTGCTAATCTCTCCATCATCCTCTGACACAACAGTTATCCAGCCTCCACCCAGCTGTCACACGTTCTGCATTTGTTTCTTATCTGCGCCCTCTCCTAGGAATCAATGCTCTGCCACAGGAAGAGATGCGTTCGATTGCGAACACAAGAACTGGAAAATAGAAACAAGCCATCTGGAAACTTCAGTGCAACATTGTTGTGGCGATTGCTTGTTTGTCTCGTGGGATACTAAAACCAGGATGTAGCGTCGGTGGCCTTTCAAAATAACTCGCGTAGCCGAAGGGAGAGGAGAATGCCACGTGAGAAGCGCAGCCGATTGCAGACTTATATCCTCAGTCTACATTTAGAGATGGTATTAAACGGAGAGACAGCGAACAGCAAATCAGAGAGGCCATTTCATATCGCATGTCATATTGCCATCGCAACATTAAACAATTTTATCGCACATCGCAGATTTTCCTCGTATCGTGCAGGCCAACTTTCTACTAACAAAACACACTGAAATGTCGGTTATTGTCAGCGGTTCCCGGGTCCTCCTTTTGGTTTTTATAAAGCCTTAAAAGACTACACCTGTGTTTTAGCTCATTGACTACAAAAAATGCATGTTCACATCACCTCTAGCTATTTTCAAAGTATGCCATTAGTCTTTAGATTGATTTCCTTCCTTCCAGGCAGCGATTGGTTTCACTTGACTGCAGTACAGTACGAAATAAAAAACATCAACTTACACAGACTCGTTTTTCTTTTTCTTTCAAAGTTACATAAATTGTTTGGTAATGCTACTGCAAGTGAGGACTGTTTGAAAACGCACCGCTGTGGCATTCAAGGTCACAGACAACTTGACAAACGGAGAATTAAACTCAAAAGACATATTATAACAACTCCCAAGACTCTGGTTCTATTCCGTCCTTGAATGCAACAAGGACAGTCTCACAAAAATGACTTCCCAAAAGCAGCGGGAGAATAAACACATGTCTAATATGTGTTACAAGAGGATGCATTAGAGTGATTCTGCCTGAAAATCACCTTGGCTTATACAAACATACTGTCCTGAAAAGGTCAAAGTGGCAGAAACAAGGCTGCTGGTGCAAAACCCCAACCTGACAGGAGACCAAATGAGAAACGAGATTGTGATGAGAAGGTTTTTCAGGTTATATTCCCTGGAGAGAGCAGGAAAAATTGGTTGGTTTCAGGACATAATGAGTAATACTCCCCCCCCCCCACCCTCCTTTTCTCCAACCAGTGCTGTCAAGGTGTCCTTGTGCAAGGCGCTTAGCCACCCACCTGTTCTACTGGAGCCGTTTAGTGGATTTGGCTGAGACTGTGCCGAACGCTTCCCCAGGGCGAGTGTAACGATAAATAAAGGTTGCAAAGAAAAAGTGTCCATGTTCAAAAGGCTCCAAAGTCCAAAGATGTGAACTATTAAAGATGCAGACGTTACATCACCGTCCTTCCTATTCTGTGTCTGTAAATAGAGAAGAACCGATCTATCGGCTGCCAATAGTTCTACCTCGGCACCCAGTGGCACAGACGGTAACGTCACACGCACACACGCTCCCTCCACAGTCCTTATATCAGCTAACGTTAACACGGGTTACTTTAACTTGCAATGATGATGCGCTCAAGCTAAATTCAGTGAAATGAGTATTGGCCAAATGTTCCAAGTGTTCCAATGTCATCTTGTAAAATGTAGTTATTGGCGAGAAACTTGAATAGATAGTTATTTTTCACAACAATATAAATATATAATAGACAATAGAGAGGGAATTATGACCTGTGTAACGTCCTAACACTAGCTCTAAGCAGCTTATAATACATTTAATTTTTTTAAATCAAAGCCAGTATCTAAATAAAAAACATTTATTTCCGACTATTTTGAATTGTTGGTTGTTAAATAACGCATATAGATGAGAATATGAACTAAAAGAACAACATGAAGGTTTTTTGACGGTTCACACTAACGGATGATAATATACTCGGGACAGTAGTAAAAAGAAAAGTTTCTGTCGGGTACAGTTCTTAGGATGAAAATTGAAACCGACAGATTAAAAAAAAATCAGAAAAAAATCAATAAAAAATTGCATCTCTATCTGTCATACTTCAAAATCAATTTCTGCCATACCAATTTGTTTGTTGAATGTTTGACTAAAAAGTCACATTGACTGTGTTAAGAGTCTACCAGACACATTACTCAGGATCCCTCTGAATCATACAACAGGTACACAACCCTTTAAAGCTCTCCCAGGTTCAATTACCACCACACAGGTAGATGTTTGATAAGATGACACCAATACCGGGGCAAAATAAAATGAAATATAACTGTGACGTATTGAACGCGTATTCAAAATGGAAATGTGCAGCAGGTTTTGGGACGCGTGTGAGATGCGATAGACAATAAATCAGGTTCTGTTTGTTTGCTTTCGATGGAGTGCCACTTGAGCAGATGAGAGACTGAAGATGGTAGAAATCAGACCACATACGCAGACGTTCCTTTCACGGCACCTCTCTATTTGTCCGTCTCCCGCCCACCTCTAATTTCCATTGCTGAAGCACGTGTGATTTCTTTCTCCTCGGAGTGCTGCAGTGCTCGGCCATGATTGGGCATATGCCCGCTGACTGCTGCTGCCACTGCAGCTACTTTATGATTTAATCAGGATGAGACACACTTTGACTTTGTCTCTTTCTCTGTGTGGTACTCCCCCGTTGCTTTCTCTGCCTGCACCTCCCCCCCCCCCCCCCCCCGACTCGTCTGCTGTTTCTTCCTCCTGTTGTCCCAAATTCCATCTGTGTGTTTTAGTACTGAGGCTGTTGGCAGAACAATTCTCAGTGGCTTCTTGTAAACAACATTCACATCGCTGTACACAAGCAGTCACACAGAGAACACAGCCATTTCTATGCATGTGCACCATGCAGCCAGATACAAACACACTGATCTATACCCTTAAGGGAATCACACAGATGTCTGGGCACCTGGTGATCCATTCTGAATGTTGCCAGTTGTCATGCCAAAGATCTAATTTACAGCCCGGGTAAACAGTTTCAAACCCTCTTTGTTGGGGGAAACTGACATCAATCTTTGGGTAATTGTTTGCTCTTTCCTCAAGGAGTCCAGCGTCACGTTTAGTGGCCGTCTGTCCTGTGCATTGAAACAGCATGTGTGTTGTCATTGACAAACTTTGTTTCCAATTAAGTGATTGCTTCTTTATTTGTGGACAACTATTTTATTGCTTTTTTCATCTTTAGTTCCCCCATTAAAGGAGTAAAGAAAAAGGATGATAGCAATTTTCTGCGTTAATAAGTCAATAAGTGATTTGGAAAAAGTATGTTTACCCGAATGGATGACAGATCCATTACCAGCCTTTGTAGGGAGCAAATGCTTCTGAAATGGCCACTACTCTCCGAAGGAAATGAGACATCTTACGTCGAGCATTAGGTTTTGAGTCGTAAAAGGAAAGATGGTACAAGCAGTTCAAGTTCAAGTCCCAAAAGGAAAATCTGTCTTTATTTGAGTAAAACCTGAAATCCTCCCGTGACTTTACCAGTTGAATCCCTGCTCTTGTGGGTAGCCATGCACTTTGTAAGTAGGCCATCTGGATCACATGTTCTTCTGCTGTGAGAGAATCTGAATGTTAAATGTGGCATTGTGATTGATGAGCAGTATTCATGAATGCAAGGCTTCCCTCTTAAATTACCATATAATTCCCATGAATATATGCAGATTGATCAGTCCGAGAATCCCAGATCTAACATCTTCCAAGGAAACATTAATACTAAATGTCATCAAACGGTGCTTATAAGCCCATTTCCCATGCACAATGCAGGCTCAATTGTCAGCTATTAAAGGATGAGGGGGTACCTTGTGGCCCGGGAGGAACGCACACAAAGCTGAAAAGGTGGCAGTAATAATGAGAGACGTCCACGTGAAATACTTTGGAATAATTTCTTTGACGGGTTAATGCTTTTCTCAAACAGCCATCTGTTGAAAATATTCCACGTCTGCACTTGGTCACAGACATAATTGATTCTGGGGAAGTCATTTACAGAAAATGAAACAGAAAAAATTATCAATTTGGCTACTTTGAGGGAACATTTTAAAAATAACACTTCTTTAATATTTTTTAACAACTCATTGAATTGTTTCTCTTGCAGTGTTCCACGTTGTACATATTAGGAGAAGATTTGTAATTAGTGCAGCTCAGTGAAAGCAACAGTAGAAAACTATCTTTGACTAGTTCACCAAATTATGAAGAATCACTTATTAGAATATCTGAGCCATAGCAAATTCACTGAACTCCTATGATAAGAGAATAATACATTCATAAAGAGGCAAAGAAATGCAGAGGAAGGAAAATGATTTATTGGGAGCCATTAGAATTTGAAGGGGAGAGGAGATATGATGAAGCTCGTGGTTGGTGATGGTGATATGAGATGCTTCTTTGAAAACTCCTATAGTGGAGGGTGGAGTGTGATTGCAGCTTTAATGGAGTTTGAAGGTCATTCCACCATTGGGGACCGAGTGGCGTGACAGCCGGCCTTTGTAGGGCTCAGCTGCTGGTGGTGGCAGAACTAAAATTAGAGGGTGGCAACCCAATACCAACAGCTATTAGCAAGCAAGGCTATTTACTATTAGAGACTGAACTTCCGAATGTTTGCAGCTTAATTCTGGTTCATTTAAGTAGCTGATAACAATGCCATTTGAACTTTGATGACACCAAATTACTGTATTGACTCAAGTGAAATTGCAGGTTTGGGTCTCGTTTAAGTCTGGACCAACTGCAGGAAGCAATCCCACAGAGCAATGATTGAAAAGGCTTGTATAACGTGATCTGAAGGCAAACTTGAAGTTAAGATGAAGTACCTACCGCCTACAAACTAATTCTAAGCACAGTCAGTTCATGTTGATATTACAGCCAACTAGTTCATCGTGCTGGGCGAAGGTTACAAGTGTGGGTTCTGTGTCTAGTAGATTGCCTGTAAGTCTTTCCCTGCACCTGGGACAAAGTAATACATCTACTTGGAGGAGGACAAAGTGAATTGGACTTGTCACAGCTGACATCCTTCTTTGAATTCAGCCAAGATAATGAGTAAGAATAAATTTGCCAAAGTAGCTTCACTTTTAAAATATCAAACTCCAGAAGAAATATGACTCTGGAAGTAACATTAAACCAATACTATTACTGTACCCTGTCGCTGCTTAATGACTTTCCTCAAACAGTAATTATAATGAAAGTCTCTCAAATGTCACATTGGCTACGCACTGAAAATCAAAACGGCAGAAAGTGAGGCTGGAAAGAGAATAAGTGCAAACTCAATTTTAAAAGAAATGCCTCTAATATACAAGTGAGTCATTTTCATTAGTGAACTTAGTAGAATGCAGATCTCTGCCAGGTGTGTAAGCAATGACCACTGCTGTATTCATTTTATTTGTGTATTTTGCAGGGACAATGCAAACCAATCAACAGTCAAACTGTAAGTGAGCCAGAGTTAGCCAGAGAGGCTAGTTTTCATCTGCTGTCCCTGTATTATGTTTCCAATTTAGAAACAAATGACCTGTCACTCAAAAACAAGCAGATATATGAAGACAATTGGCTCAAAGTCTTTGTATAATACACTTCATACAATCATGCAAAAAGACAAAATCAAACTCAACAAGCTGTTTGCCGGCGTAGTAGCGGCGTAGTAGCGGAGAGGTAAAGCCCAATGTACTGGTAGATGTGTTTACTGTTGCCGGTTAGCCAAACAAACCCTCCAAAACAATAGACCTGAGCTAACTAACAACCAATGGGCTGTAAAGCGTTGTAAAACACCCTTTAACTAAAAAACAAGCGGCGATGTGCGCAAGCAATCTGCTCGAAGTACTCCACTTCATACAGTTTTGCCAAAAACACAATGAAACTCACCAAGCTGTCTGCCCGCGGAGCAGTGGCCGAGTAGCAAAGAGGTACAGCAGTGTGTGTACTGGTAGTTCCGTTAGCTGTTAGTGGCTAGCCAAACACACCACACAAAACAATTAAAGTGAGCCGCAGAGCAGCGTGCGAGGGGTACGCAGCAGTGTGTTTTCACTGTAGATTGTAGAAACAAAAGCACGAGCTATCAACTTAACAGCAACAAAAATCACACTAATGCATACAGCAGCTCTCTGGGAAACAGCATTTGAAAAAAAGAAGCAGCTCTTTGGAAAACATGCATTCACACACAAGCTCTGTCTCTATCACACACACACACACACACACACACACACACACACACACACACACACACACACACTATCCAGAATAACGCTTTCCAAATATTGTCCCAGTGCTCTGTCAGCTTGCCAGCGGGTGTATCATGATGAACAGTGTTTGCCTAGTTGGAGGCCGTCATTAGCTACCCAGGGAAGTGTTCAGAGCTCAGAGGGGCTGCGTCCTGGAGTCCCACCTGCTCTTTGGGAAGGAACATCCTCAGGCAGAAACCACCAGTACCTCCTTTTCCACCCATGCGAAAAATCTATTCATCAGCTGCTGTAATGAGCTCAAGGCACTGCCTTCCCTTCTGTACATGTGGACCAGTGCACACGCACACACACAAACCTTACAAGGCCGACACAAATATTCATATTCAGTGCATTCCACTGGAAACTAAAGCTTTGCACCATCACAAAATGATTGATTTTTTTTTTACTATAATGAACTCACACTTATTAAACAGACGGAATGGTTATTCCAAGTGTGCAAAACTGTGTAGAAAAGTTACAATGTGATCGCATTTCCTGTGAAGCATGTTAGTGTGACGAGTGTGAATGATGAGCAATGGTTTTCATCCGTGCAATGTTCAACAGTTGTCCAGCGCTGGTCTTTTTACAGTCAGCAGTCATGCTTCATTGTTTCCTTACAAGATTTAGTTTTACGGCAAAAAAAAGTTGAAAAAGAAGCATCCGAGGTCTTGACAAGCAACGCTATTTTGGGCAATGTGTGTCCTAAAAAAAGCTGTATTTCTAATAGGTGTGAAGAATCCTATACTGTATTTAGATTAAATATCTTGTCTGACTTGCTTTGAGGATGGATTATGCAAAACTGCGAATGTAAATGTCACCCGCCTTGTTTCAATTAGGAAAAGTATCTTTTATCTGAGGGTTATTTCTAGATGCAAAGGACATGCATATCACACATCCTCGAGAATGCTTTCACGCTTATTTTAAGATCTGAAGTGTCAAAACAAAAACTCTTATCTCCGTCTTATTGTTGTTTTTCTCACTTGCAGTAATAGAATTTCTCAAATTTCCTGGGTTTCAGAAAAGTGATTTCAAGCACAAGTTTTTCAACCCGTCACAGTCGAATGATACGAATTGTGGATTCAGATGGTTTATGCACTTTCAGTTACAATGAACAGAAATATAGAGGGTAAGAATAATCAGTATTACTAACAGCCTCCTTGGATGATGAATATATTAACTGGAATAACGGTAATCTGTCAAATAGTTGAGATATTTAGGTCTGCACCAAAGTTAAGGGTGGACAGTCGAACGACTAACCGAATAACTAGCCTTTGGGGTAAGAAAACACACACAAATGCAAAACTGGCAAAGTATTTCTCTACTTTCTATTCCATAACAAAACATGTACAGTGAAAACACCTTCAGTCACTTTTTATAATGGGCCTCGTAATATTTGGCAGACAGCTGTGTGTGTTTGCTCTGATACAATCGTATGAACCCTTAACAACACAATGAAAAAGACTGCTGTTATAGACTACAGAAAGACAAGGCAGTTTTATCTCTTTACAGAAAACTACATTTGGAAAAGAGGATTGCTTTTTATAATGATAATGGCCTGTATGGGATAAGAGTGGACAGAATGAGAAAGATCAAAAGCGGTCCAACAGATAAACAAGAGATCAATGGATGGTTGGATTTAAAGAAAGAAAGAAAGGAAGCAACCTCAGGTAATGAAAAACCAGGGAAATGCCAGAGCAGCCTCAAAAAGGACAATAAGGAAAGGAGCTCATGAAGAATGCAATCGTCTGGAGACTTCCCATTATTCGGTCCGGACGTTGATCTTCAAAGAGTGCGAGACCTCACTGTTCTCTCATAGATCTGTCGTGTGTTACTGATGCTCTGCGATGCTCATTTTTGAAAGATCTTTTCTCAATAGTATTGCGTGTTTAACTGTTGTTTGTATTTTTTCTATATACCTTGAGCTGGATTCAGTTTTCAAAGTATTTTCCCAGAGATAAAGTTCTTAAAAAAAAATCACAGGATTACAAAGAGTAGTGGGCAGTTCCCAGAAGATATTTTCTCCGTATTTGCCGCTCACTGTAAATCCTCCACAGGGGTCTTCGACGACAGGCGGCACAGAGGCTGACTTACAGATAAGCCGCACATCTCTGGACTCAGATACAGATTTAACAAGATTACGATGCCGCGTATGAAAAAGTCATGGCCCTGATGTGAGGCCCACAAAGTTGGCTGAAAACTTAGCGCTGCAAAGTGCTTATGAGTCAAGTTTAATGTGATCAATTCTTTACTTCTCTTTCACCCACCAGCAATTTCTTTTCTTTTCTATTTTTAATCTTAACTGCCTCTAGAAATCCCATACTTCGTAGGGCTTAAATGCAATCTATTTGATGTAGACTACAGGAATGGGTTGGACTTCTTTAGCATGTCTTAATGGCCTGCACACTTACTCCTTTGCTCTTTTCATACATCTTTTTCTTCCTCTTGAGGCTTTCATAAATCAGCATTTTAAATGCAATGTATCATACAACAATCTGCCGTTTCAGAGGAGAAATTAACATCCCTTACATAGTGACAAGAGTGGCCTTTTGCAGTAACTGAGGCTCTAGGGAGGGTAATGGAGGAGTAAAGATGTCCCCACGTTCAGTCACAGCATTTAGACTCGTCTTATCTTTGACAAATCTAAAACTGTAAATATACTCTGTGTGTGAATGAATTAAAGAGCAGTTATTCAAGCACATTATTAGAAGTTGCACATAAGAATATGTTCCTAGAACTGGAAAGGACTAGCATGCAGGCTCTGCAATGGTTTCAGGATAATGTCAAAGGGGGGATTGGCATATTGTGTAATATACTGTGCCAGTAGGAATGCCAACTTGTTTCTACACCTGCTGTTGAGATTCTGCAATGCACCAGTTGTTGGTGAGACATTAGGGAGAGACATGAGGTCGGGTGGTGGCATCCCATTATACGACCATTATAAAGTGAAATGTCCCAACAGAGCAGGAACACTCAACATTAAGCCTTACTTGTTCTATACATGCACATAATGTACTGCAGGGCTATGAAAATGAATGCCGAACAAATATAACTCAAGAAAGTCTAGTCCATTAAATACATTATCTCACAATACATGTTCCTGCCAATTGTTTCATCACACTACTCCACTGATCTAATGGTACGTGTACTATATATATATATATCTCCATGTCTATGTGAGTAAAAAGCCTGAAATACCACACTTGCTGTTTTTGCCCACACAGACCAATGCAGTGCATTCCGTTGTTTTGCGCGTGCTCTCTGTATTTGCTTCTCCCAGAGACCAGCTGTGCACGGACAGAAACCATTTGTGGAGTGCTTTAAAGAAAACGCAAGATGTGTTCCTTCCCTTTTTTTTTGTCATTCGCATCTGTTCCCATGGCAACAAACCCATGGTAGCAAAGGCTGTTTGATCTCTTCCCGAGAAGGGAAACATTTTATCGTTGCCCTTAAATTCCTGCTACATAAAGCAGGAGTATCGATTCTACGTGATTACGGTCATGATAGCACCATCAGGATTGTATAGATACCGATATTGACACTAATAGTGCTGATCGATACAGATCAATACTCTTATTCAACAGACACATACACATATTTGTGTAATGTAAATAGTAATATACAATAGTTGCTAGTGAGCAAAATGCTATCTGAGTACCCAACAAGAGGATATGTCTGTCTTTAACATTTGCACTATTGTCCGTTCAGAATAAATGAAAAGAAACGTATGTGATGCTTTATTGAAAGGTACAATTATATATTGTTATAACTATATTTAAACAATGAACTAGCAGTCAGTCAATGGGTATGAAGTCACGTTGACTCCTCCATGGAAAATAATGTATGCCATCACTCGTTATTGTTACATTTGTAAGAGCTGTCAGTGAGCTGCCTTTCTCCATAAACTGTGGCTGCATCTCAATAAAAAGGTACTACGGCACATTTCTGCCTAAAGAGTCCAGTTGCTGTCCATGTAGTCCACATAGTCTGCATATGAATATGAACAGCGTGCATTTTATTATTTGTCTGCAGAGACTGTGTGACCTTGTGGAGGCTGATTTACAGACAGATGAAGACGGTCACAAACAAACACTCACAACACCAACTGTCTCGTTTTACGATGGCACTCTCCAAACAAGGACGATACAGTGCTGTTTTGATAAAACGTATGAAACCCACATTTGAAGATTTATGTCCACATCAATATCCACCTTTATCCAACGAGGTGAGAGCTGCGGGTCGTCTAGCCAGCAGGTCTATGGTTCACACCAGCGGGGGAGCCGCATCATGAAGCCAGGCTTCTCCAGAAGGGGCTCCAACGGCAGTCAAAGGCAGGGCTTTAGGATGCTCTTGGCTCGGCTGATCAAAGACCTGGAGCTAAAGGGGCTCTGTCGGCCCTCTGCAGGGGTGGTGATTGAATTTTAGTCGGTGAAGAATCAGGGTGTTATGAAATGTGCAATGAAGGCGGACATTGTTTTATTAAGAAGTATTTTATTGTCACTCTGTTGATGAGAATCATGTGATATGACCGACAGCCCCAGAACAGACACTAAATGTACCTTGAAGTGAGATTGTTTTGTCATCTACTGCTTCCAAGGTTGAGAAGTATAGTAAAAGTAATAGTGTGCAGGTATTTAACCTGTCTTTGTCTTGTTTCCAGGTTTTTATGTATAAATGGTGCAAAATATCATTGTAATTACTTGCAATTATTTACCTTTTTTGTAAATATAAAATATAAAAATAATCCAGGTAAAAGATATGAATTGTACAAACTTTCACATCGCCAAGTAATCTACCTGGATATCATTAGAATTATTGTCTATGGATGTTGAGATAAGTAAAACAGAGTACTGCTCTGAGGTACACGTTATCCAAGAACAGCTGTATCCACTGAGCCGTCACACAGTGCATCATATTAAATAGCGACTAATATGGAGCACCTAGCTGGACCTCTATTCGTTTTTTTAGCCGAAGAAAGACTGACTGCAGGCTGTCAGGCAGAGTCGCACCTCCCACACACATACATCTGACAAATGTCAGCAGCGGTTTATTGCAACCACGCTGCCACGTAGCTGGGCCTACCGGGAGATTTGTTTATCTGGATTTTATTTCGGTTAGAGATTTCATGGAGAAAAAAAGGTTGTTCAAAGGTTGCTCCTGCATTTTATCTCCTCCCAGAGTAATTGGTTTAGAAAATGAGTCTGTCCACAGCCCAGGTTTAATTGGAATTAAACACAAATATATGGAATGGTGCGCCACTCTCGCTGTTAGATTAACTGGGTCTATAAATGTCTGCCGAGGTAATCGCATTAGAGAAATATGTGTATCCGTGGGAGTGTGTGCAAGCATTGATATGTAGATGTGTATGCAAGTCTGTCTCTGCTGTCTGTAGGTTCCCGTGTGTGTGCGTATCAGTTTAGGTTAACCCATTCTACACAAGGTCAGAGCAAACATGAAATCAGCTCGAGGGGAGAGGACAGCGTCACCTCATTTTTCTTCATACCTGCTAATGTCTTACCTTGTCTATCATGTGTGTGCTCTCTCAAGAGGGCCATGAAATTTATTACCCGCTAATGCAATATGAATCGCTCATTTAAGCCTCAGACACGGACCAGGAAGTGAGTAAAAGCGCATGTCGTTCAGAAAGTGTGTTTTTAAATGAACCACACCAGATGCACACATTTACTTCTGATGCCTCTACCTTCTTGTAAATCTCTAATTAACGCTGTTGATCCTTGTGTGTTGCTAAATCAAATCAGAGGTAGATCTAAGGGATGATTCACAGCCTCTTATTGATCATAGGCTTCAATTAATTGAGTGCACTTGAAGTATCCTGCCGCAGTGGCAAGCACCTGTTTGAGTAATTAAGCACCTTGTGCAGTCAGTCCGTTGCACAGCTCCCCTACTGACTGCATGCGGAATTAGGATAAATACTGTGAGGTCGGATTACTGCCTATTGTGAGAAATAAAAGATCATACTGAGAAGACGAAGTGACACAGTCAATGCAACTTATAATGCATAATGCAGCAATTCTCTACAACAAGAAATCCCCTTCCAGAAAAAAATAGCACTGAAAAACAATCTACCATAACCCTATTTCTATTAACAGATTCATGTGCAGAATCTGTTGGCAACGGGACAATATTTTGGTATCAGGTTCAAGCAGTCTTCCGTTGAATGCAGGTAAACAGTCCATGTGGAGAGCAAAATCGGAGTCAGACATTGGCCGAAATGCAATCTGCTAACTCACCGGCAATCGTCTGACAATGGGTACGATTCATTTTGGTTTAGAATTAGCTTGTAAACTGGCTACAAGTGAAACAGTCTGGTCGTACAATTTGTCCCTCAACTCCCAACTCCAGTCTTGCATGTCAGGTCAGATCGAAGTGTAGACAATGAGCAACGCACGGAAAAGGCAACTCCTTCAAGTTGAAGGCAAACGGTTAAGTCATTAAAATACAGAGTCCAGAAGGACGACACTGACCTAGAAGCCAAGGTAAACAATTTGTAACACAATACCCGGCAGCTTTTCTTCTGAGAAGCAGACACAAGTCTCTAAAGACGAATGTACTTGAATGCATGGTCAATAGTTAAAATGGAACCTGTCAATACGGCTTTAAAATAACACAAAAACAAATCTGCCAAAGTTTTCTAACGCCTTTGAGTTCTACAAGACGGAGGTTCTTCAGGTTCACATTCAGTCTAATAACTTAATACATGACATTAGAGATTAGATATTTTGGGTTTAATGTCAATTCTCTGTTCTCTGCAGCTGTGACGCATTTGGAGAGGCAGCGCAGTGGCCTGAATCGCACACAGTGACAGAGCCCTGGAGACGGAAAGTGTCTCTTGTCACTTGATACAGAGGGACTGAAATACGCTGGGATAATAGAAGAGATGTGAGTAAAGGGATGGCAGAGAGAGAGAGACCTACAGGAGAGAGTGGATGCAAAAGAGGACAGAGAATATCAAAGGAAGAGAAATGTCTTGAGGCAGATTAAAGTTTTAATAACAAACATTTCTTGGAGGCAGGGCTGCTCTGAAGGCAGAAACACTCTCAATGTGTGAAGCCAGAGTTTGAGTGTCCCCTCTATAAGAGGCCTAATGTTGGACTGAAGGCTGATTAAAAAGGCACAAGAGGAAAACAAATCGTATAGTCGAGTAAATGAAAAAACAAGTTGTTGCCGTTTGACCAGACTTCCTGCTTCACCATTTAAGTCGGACTGTTAGCTGTAAGTTGTGATCCGAGACACTGTGCAGCAAGGTTTAATAAAACACAAAAGGCACTGAGAGGAGAGAAGAGAAGAAGAGAAAATAAAAAAATAAAGGAGGACACGGACAAGCCGGGATCGGGCCTCGGGGATGGAGAGTGAAGTGGATGAGTGAATAACTAGCGAGGACAGTAGGAGGGAGGAGCGGGGGAAGAGGGGATAAAGGAGAGGAGCAGAGGGGAGAGGAGATGAAAGAGTGGAAGGGCTTGGAGAGCTGGGTTGGGGCTCCGGAGACACGCGAGTGAAGAGGCTGAGAGAGAGGGACCAGGTGTAGCTGCAGGGATGCTTGCTCCATCGCTCCGTTCGCGCTAGAAAAAGAAGCCAGAGATGGAAGTCGCTCTGTGAGCTCAGGGGCCTGGGCGCCGGCGAGCGAGTGTCAGTCACGGGAGGAAGAGTGTATTTGCCCTGTCATTGAAGCTCCCGAGCCAACCACCAGTGCAGCGTTCCATGGCAAATGACCCCGCAGGAAAGAGCTGCGTTTTGGATTTCTTTTTTCACATTTTTTTTTTTTCTTGCATGTGTGTTTAGTGTGTGTTTGCCGCTCTTCAGACGCAATTACTGAAGCTAAAGTATGCAGTGTTTGTTTACTATGAAAGCGATCTGCCACTCAGGATTTCAATTAGCATCCTCTCCGACTGTGAAGTCGCACTTACAAACAGAGTGCGAGACGAATGCCGAGAAGAATGAACACAGATAAGCTAGCAGACACCAGCTCTGGCCACGCTGGATAGGACTACATCCCACTAGATAACAGGACCACAAACACATTTGAAGTGTTATCACCTGCAAGGAGAGTTACTGTCGTTGTCAATATAAACAAAAGAACGAGACGAGGCAAAGAAGTTTGGCAGAAGATATAAGACAGTATGAACTTTAGCTCTCAGGACCTGTTGTAGTTTTTTAAATGACATAAATGGGAAAAAGAAACTTCTCACTTACAAATGATTTAGCTGTGGTAATAGTGGGTCCAATGGGAGTTCCTTAATGCTTTGTTCGGATCATTTTCTGTAACCAGTGTAGCATGAAAGCGTGTTGGAATTGGCAAGCTAGCTAAGTAGTCAGCTACCGGCTAGTTAGCTCGCTAACTCCACCTTGTTTTCATGCTGCACCGGTTACAGGAAAAAAATGAATGGAGCAAGTTAAGCAGCACCTGTACCAACACGCAGTGTGAATTCCAGATTTATTTCTTCCTAAATATTCCTGAGTTGAGGAAACAAAAAGAAGATGTTTCCTTGACATAGTTTGTGAACACTACAAGCACTCCTCATTAAAGCTTGGGATTACAACTGCCTTCTTGCATTAGAAGTAGGCCATGTCTTCAAGAAATGGTAATGATGCCAATTAACAGTTTAGCTATTAATTAAACACACACACACACACACACATGCAGGGATAATAATGTGGATCCATGTTAAGTCTTTACTAAGGGTCTGCTACAAACTAATTGTTTTCAGTGGGTTGTGTGGGACAGAAGAAGTCATCCAGGGACCACAGAGTCATTTGTCACAGTAAGGTCGCGGGTTTGACCACTTGAGTAGACGAGTGTGCTTCAAAGCGTCCTTTGGTGAGACTACGCGCCTCTAATCACTCGCTCAGACAAATGCTTAAAATGCAGAAGATGAATGCAGATGAGCGAGCAGCGAAAGTCGTCAGGCAAACAAACTGCAGCGTTGCCATCACGAGTAATAAGCAGCCGTCGCCTTCCACCCAGCTGTAAGTAATTCACTTTAAGTGCGGTGACTAATTCATATGAAATAGTATCCATGACTGAAAAGATCTCACATCGCCATGCGCCGCACTTGAATGATGCAACTGCTTTGCATGATAATGAGCGAGGCCGGGATCGCACTCCAATCCCTGCAAACTAAATATCTGATGTGACATAAAGAATGTACACGATTCGGACGGCACGGTGGTGAATGTAATTACAGCGGAGGAGTCAAGCCTCCACCTCCATTTTATGTAGTACAAACAGTATTATATCATTCAAGAAGGTGTTCTTTTAGTTCTTATCGATTCTATTTGGATTATATATTGTCTGTATATCTGACACCATAACTGAAGGGTTGCTGTTGTTGTTAATACTCAGAAAAAATATTTAAATCCATATACAAGGCATAACATAAGTGTGAGGCTGCAAGGAGAAGTAGTAATCATGTTCTGGCAGTTTCCACATCCTCTATAAAAAGCTGATGTAAACTAAAGAGACTGTTTCAATCATCAGCGTTTAAAGGTTTTAGTGTCTCGGGCTTCTTTGACATTTCTAACAAAATGTTTGAGAGGAAAAACCAGTGCAGTGAAATGCCAAACCATCTCCTGCAAGCCATAACAAGTGTGAACCCTGACAGAGGGAGGAGTTCTACTCGTACAAAACTAAACTGCAAATCTAAATTAGAAGGTCGAAATGTCGCATTCTTAACACTTTTGGTCAAATGTGATCGGAAGATTGGCGGTTCGATCCCTGGCTCCTCCAGTCCGCATGTCGAAGTGTCCTTGGGCAAGACACTGTACTGTAATGAGGGTCATCAAAATACCCCTAAATAATTGATCCCGTACATATAAGAATAGAGGGGAAACAACCCTAAACAAACAGCACTTGTGCTCTTGCCAAGCTCTGTAGATATGAATTGCTGAATGTTGCCAGAAATTGTGCCATTTTTTTTTCTTTTACATTTTTACATCTTTGTGAAAATGGACATAAATTACAAAGCACCAATGAAATACTGTGTGTAATTCAGGTACAAACACTCCATCTAATTAAAGAGCGAATTGTAAATTACTGTAGCTGAATTGGCAGCGTCGTTCGCCAGCAGGCATTCGAACAGCGTTGGGACTGCGACCAGATGGAGTGTCACCTCAAGAGGAAACACACCGGTCCCTGCTAGCTATCGGGGACACCTGTAACATAAGCGCTAAAACGAAAAAGGTCAGCAGAATCCATCCGTGCTGCTCGTGTTCTCTGAGGAAATCACAGGGGGGGATGAGCTTGAAAACAATAACACGGACTGATAACTTCCCTGAGGCAGCTGTTGGGGTTGCTCCTCCCTTTGGGTCTTAGAATTACAGAGCTGTCCGTAGTCAGCGACTTATGTTAGAGCGGTGACTCGATGATGCAGATAGGCCCTGTGGTGCCGAGATGCTGCACTTGCTAATAATCAGCACCAAGGGCACAGTGTCACTCAATATATTGTGTTGAAACGGTATGAACCGTGTGAATGCCACACTGCTTTTCTAAACAGTATATATAAATATATATTTTTACCATTGCTGTAAAACTCAGCTAAGTTGTTCACAAACAACGTGTCAGCAATTCAGAACTGCTGTTTATTGGGAACAGCAAAAGCCAAATAAAGACGCTCTCATTACAGCTGGCCTCTGATGTCGCTCCATGCTGTGCCATCGGCCATTGAATCAGCCATTCACATCGTGGGGCTGACCTTTGTCAAATGGACAGAGACACTATTTAAAGCCATTTCATATACACGTCCAATGAATAACACCACATCAAATCTGAGCTTACCCGAGCCAGCAGTACGGAAACATGCTGATGTTAGCTTGTTACTTCCAGAGGTTGTGAAACAACACGGGGATACCGAATACGACACGTTTTGCACCATGATATCTGACTTTATGATCATGAATGAATGACGTTCTTGGTTTGTTTATATTTCGGCAGCCGTATAGGCTATTTCTATAAATGGTGCTGCTGTTGTTTTTGAGCTGAATATTTTTCAGGTGAGGATACTTTTTTTTGCTTGGTTTTCTTTTCTTTTATGTTCAGTTTTTGAATAGTTGTCATATGGTATTATTGCCATTAGCAGCAACCAAGCTGATTGTAATTAAATAAACAAAAAGAACAGGGATCTTTTTGAAAACACCTCTCACAAATATATCTGAAATATATCACATATGTAACAAAACAAAACCCTGGAATAAAGAAAATGAATGTCCTTGGAATTGAGCTTTCAATAATAATGCTTCCATGGACAGTTGTGTCACTTTCGTGTGAGATTGCCACAAGGCATTGGAATTGTCTTCACCTTGGTGTGAACAATATTTGCAGATTTAATTTCTCTGATTAGCAATGTGAGGTTCTCTACAGAGAATAACTCATTTTCTAAGATAAAACTTCTAGCGAGAAAAAAACATCGTCTTGAGCCCACATTTTGAAACTTCACATTCTTTGGGGAGAGAAGTGTTTTATGTGCTTCGGTCGAATAGAAGGCGACACGAGAAGCCGGGCTGTCGCTGGTAAAGAGCTGGCCAATCAGTTGCTACAACATATTGACCTGCGTTAGCTATCAATCCGGACTCCTTCTCTGCCCTCCGGTCGAAATGTTTAGCTGGCACAGCAGAGTGGAAATATACAATCTGACAGGTCCCATTACAGAGGACGGTGGAGGGACTGTTGAGGATCAAGGTGTGAGCTGAGCACGGAAACATGAAAAACAGACAAACTTCATGAGACTGACTGAGAAACATTTAACTGGACTCCCTGTGTGATGACGTACGACCATGTGGACGCTTCCACATGCTCCTCCTGTCCTGCATGTGGAAGTGTCCTTGAGCGAGACACCGAACCCCATGTTGCTCCCCGGGTGCTTTACAGCTGCCCACATGTTCATTTCATGTATGTATACTATGTATGTGAGATGATTTTAGTTTAATGCAATACAACTGTAATATATGCAATATAAGTCATATATAACCCACGTCGTCTATTTCATCTATTTCTTTTGATTCTATCTCAGGTCGCGTTTTGTAACACCTCGGCCTACAGATGAAATATAGACCTGTATATTTATGACTTTGCACTGTCCCTTCTCTCAAATAAACTAAGCTAAATGTTTTTGTGTTAAAATAAAAAACATAACAACGTAAGACAACGCATCTAGCGAACTTTCTTTTGTTACATAACAAGTGCAACAACGTTACGTAATGAGCGTGAAGACATCAAGGTCTCCGGAAACTTCTTCCACCACCTGCTCTCGGCTTCTCATCACACAAATTAGCCAATGATTACTAAGTGCATGAAAAAGCAGTAAGGCTGGCTGAAGTGTTACCTCTGCAACAGTTCTGATTAGGAAAGTGATGTGCTGATTATGGGGTACTCTTGGTATGATCATTTCTCCGGGTCTCTCTTTGCAAAGAGCAGTTCTGTGAAAAGGGTTTGCACAACAAGCGTACGTGGACTGTGATAAAAGAAGCACTCTGAACTGCATTTTGTAACTCATTGCAGAGTACATACTGTGTAGAAGTCAGGATAGGAGCATCATTCTATATATCCTGCATCACGTATATATATGAATATCAAGGGCCTCGTTAGTTTGGGCCCCGGGCAGTTACCTACCTTACCGCATATTAAAGTGTGTGTGAGTGTGTGTGTATGTTTGTCAGGGACATACAGTGTGTATGACTTTTCTAGTCAGGGTCACTTTGCCTCGAGGTGCTTGTATCTTTATTTTTTTATTTTTCCCGGCTCACACTCTACTTAAGCTCTGAACCAATTTAACACAGAGCGGGGGAGTGTAGAGAGAAGCTTGACAGAGTCACTCAAATCCCCTTCTGCACCATATTGGGGGCATAGTGAGGGAGAAATGAGGGCGAAAGACAGAGGGGAGGAAAGTGGTCTGTGAAGGGGGGGGGAATAGATCTGCATGGAGACTGAGTGATGTGTTTCCATCTTGTGTAAAAGCTAGTTTACGACTAAGCAAGAGAAGCCTGGCAAACAGCAGATGCATTACTTTATTGCTCTCCAAAGTGCCGTTGCAGTGAGAGATGTTAGTAATCTCACTTGTTAGTAATTGGCTCCCAACTTTGACAAAAACACATCTGATAAGCAAAGTTTTCACGGCCGGGTCCAGCAGCATTGGCAGCCATACGCATTCTCCCTTTTTACTCGGCCGTTACACTGACGGAGGCACAGCGAAGTGGAGCAGGATGGGCCAAATTAATTCATTTGTCACTTTCAAACTTCTCAGTTGTTCAGAGGCTTCCGCCAGCAGCTTTTAAAGAGTGGTGATGTGAACGGTAATAAAAGTAGATGGAGAGCTCCAAGAATTCCACGGCACCACCTGTTAACTCAACAAGAGACGAGACGGAGAGCCAACCCCCCCCTAACAGAGCTGACGGATCTGTTAATTACTTCGGCAACAGAGAGAACGAGGAAGTGAGTGTGTTTGAGAAATAGAATGGGATTCATAGAAGTTGGATTCTCAACTGCACTGCAATTTCAAATCAATTCACTGCCAGTTGTCAATGAGCCCGTATGCGCCGTGCAGGCCGGGCATCGTGTGTCAAAAGCTGAAGCCATGCAGCCGATGCGAAGCGGCCATCGTGCGCGGCGTCGCGGAGTGCCGCTCAACACTGAAAAGGCAAAGTGACAGCCAATGGCAGCGCTGTGACAAGCATGTCAAAATATCTTAGGCATGAATAAACATTCTCTTTCAGAGGAGATTATTTTTGTTTATGTCATGACAGAATCGGTGTGTCTTTGCTCCTTTGAGTGTGTGTATGATTGTATGTGCTATTTGCTGTGTGTGTGTGTGTGTGTGTGTGTGTGTGTGTGTGTGTGTGTGTGTGTGTGTGTGTGTGTGTGTGTGTGGGCTCAGATCAATAAAAGGGATGAGTAGGCAGTCTGTGTTAGAGAGGTGAAGAACAATTGAACAAAAAGCAGTGTGCTGTGAGAAAGCTACCGGGATGTGAATGAGGATCAGGACAAAACATACTGAAAGCTTCTGCAAATTTAATTATATAACACATTAAAGACGCAGCTCATAAAACATTAAATGCTTTTAAAAGGTGTTCATGAATCAAAAGGGATTTGCAAACAAAGCTCCTCTACAGTACAAATAGTCTTTCATCATCGAAATTCACAAAATATTCTGTATTTTTTAGCCACGATAGCAGCTTCTCCATCCCTCTGCCTGAGATCGCTGTATAACTGCAGTCATCAGTAATTTGGCGGAGCTCGTTTGGCCAAAATATGACAAAGGATGCCAAATAAGATTTGATTCTGTGTTGTTGTCATTTGGTTTTCTTTTGTTTTGTTTTGTGAGGAAGCCAGAGTGGGAACGGACTAATTAAAACAACACTAATATTTCACTGATGAGTGACAACAAACAATTATTTTTCATTTGAAGATGAATAAAACTGGAGCAACATGCTTCCCATTATTTCAGAGAGTTTCTGTTGAATAAGATTTACATCAGCCATAGGAGCAAAATGTCCCTTCATTTAAAGAGGAGAGATGAAATATCCTAAATCAGTCATTCCCAAAGACTGGCTCGGGAACATAGACTGTATATATGAAGTGGACGGAGTCGTCGTGGCATCACACATTGGTTTGTGGTCGTTTAAAGCCTTGTGTTCGGCGTCATCGCCATCTTGGATTATGGCCGTCATCATGCTGTTTTTTTTTTTGCAACCAATGAACGGAAGTGACCATATTTGGAATGAGTAGGAGTGACGTAGAGACGCCGTATACAGCTCTGGTAGCGGCCGCGACCTGTCAATCACAGTAAGCCCCGCCCTAAAGCATCCCCTGCTTTATGGTCTGTTTGACTCTAAATGGACCATAATGTACTAAATGAACATCATGCTGTATTGAAGAAGATTTGAAACTAGAGATTGAGACCATAAACTCATGTTTACAATGTTTACTGAGGTAATAAATCAAGAGAGAAGTAGAGTCATTTTCTCATAGACTTCTATACAACCAGAGGAGTCGCCCCCTGGTGGACATTTGGTCGCCTAACGAATTTACATAATTTCATCAAGTATTTATATCTCTTCAAAATGGCTGGTTCACTATTCAAGATATCATAAGGTGATGTGAAAATTATAGTAAAAATGATCAGGAGCGTTTATTTGCGCACACATTCACTCTTCACAAGAATGTGCATCGGGCTGTGTTAGATTGTCATTTTTAGAAGTTGGTCCCCAGAAAAAAAAAGTTTGTGAAACACTGAACTAGATGGTTCATCAAATTTTAGTTGCAGCTCAAAATTCAAAAACATGGTGTCTGGTTTAATGCATTGTTTCCCAACCTAAGAGTCATGACTCGCCACAAGATAGATCGCAAAGGATTAGCAGCATAGAAAAGCACAGAGATAATTGGCGTATTCTGGTATTTTTTTACCCTTACCCAAAACCAATCTCTCTCCTCATGGCTTAAAATAACCAATCCAACTAACAAGGGCAATTAGTACCAGCCAATCAGAGTCAAAGTAGGGCGGGTCATGCGTGGAGAGGAAAACACACTGGTGGTAGCTCATTAATGATGATGGTATGTTCAACAATAAAACGTTGTAATCATTGTTAATGCTTACTACACTCATTCTGCTACTGGCCAAGAAAATAAAAGTTGGTGTTGTCAAATAATAGCCGTGTTATGTTTATCTTTTCATAAAATTGTATGCATTCATGTTGGGTCAATACTTCCCCAATTTATTGAAAATGGCATCGAATGAATATGTTTCAAGGGATTGTATCAACGTTAGAAATTCCAGTGTACTGCCTTATCTATGGCTGATAGGAAAACACCTTCATTCTGGTGCAGTATCCTTGAAAATGTCCCCCAGCAGCAGGGGACATTGGACAAAGAGAGCTTTCTATTTTCATAGGAGAAACTGATGTTTATGAGGCAGGGGACCAGAGCTGGACCAGGGGACATCTCTATCTGGGACAGGGCATCCATTCCATACGGCAACTACTTCCACCGCAATGAATCTACGGGGAGGAAATCAGCCTAATGAGGTAAGACCCACGTGACCGTCGGGGAGAGAAAATGGGCAGAAAGGTGTTGGGGAAAAAGAAAAAAAACATGAGAAGAAAGATGGGGATAGTTGGACTGCTCGTTAATATGCCGGCCATAACAAATAAAGGGCTGTCAGGGTAAGCCTGGAGGGTGTTAGGTGTGTGTGTGTGTGTGTGTGTGTGTCACACCTGGTAGCCCAGCCCGGCTTTAGTCCTCATTAACCTAACAGAGAGTTGCATGGCAACTTCTGATCCATTGGTGCGTCATGTGACCTGGACAACTTTGCGCCCCCGCTGACACAGTTTAGTTCAACTGTGAGCGTTAATAAAATGTGTCACTGTGATGTAGCTGGAGCTGAACGGTGCCACTGAAGAGGGCGCTGCGGAATGAATGAGCGTAATGTAAGTCAGAGTTCAGCTTTCTGTGAGTGGACCACTGACTCACTGCTGCTCACCTGGTTATCAAAAAAAATCTCCATTTCATCAAGTCATTTTTCAGTATTATTGAGTAATACTTGTGTTATTGTTTGTGTATGAAATACAAACCAACTGGTTCAAGGATTTTCAAAAAAAACGAGGGTCAGTATCTTCAAGATAGAATACGTCTGTCCAATCAGAATCAAGGAGAATTACTTAAAGTTAACTCTAATGTTGAATACGTTTTCCGGAGTGTATGAATAGAGAGGCGAAGCCCCGCCCCTTCTGGTGGACCACTAATGGACCCATAAGACACATACGTATGATGTTTGTCAATTTAAAAGATATTTTTTCAAGTCAAGAAAGCTTATAAAGTAAAAGACTGAAAATCGGTAATTAGAAATACACACACAAAGTATTGTAAGTGACGTCTTTCTCTGAAACTATGTTGTCTGTGTGTCTGGTACCAGGATGGAGCCAAACCAACAACCGGTTTAGTGATGTAGCAGAACTGCAACCTGATTTTTACATAGTTTGTAAATAATATGTGTATTTTATGGCAGCTCTCATCTCAAAGTCAGTTTTTAGAAAATAACAAAAAATAAATAAAAAAATATATAATATCCCAAAACACAAGTTTTTGTTCATTCAAATCCCATGAAGTTTTTGGCACAGAAGGAGCGTGAAACAAAAGGAAAGAGAATTTGAACATCCTGCAAACGGCCACACACGATTGTGTATATTTACCACCTTGCTGCGACCGTACCCAGCCTCTGTGTACATAACTACAGCTGCGGGGCCGGAGCTCACGCCAAAGTGGACCCTCCTTAAGAAAGCCGTGTTTGTGTGACCGAGTTAATGGCCTCAGTCACAGGAGGGGGCAGAGGGTTAGCGAGCTGTAAGATGGACGGCGGAGGCCGAGCACCGCCACGGGCTGCAGAGAGAGCTAGACGGGGGGAAGGGGGAGGGGGGGGGGGTGCTTTGATGGCTAATTCAATAACCACAGCTGCCACATAACGAGGTGGGATGATAAAGAATAATCAGAATGGCTGAAGTGAGAAACTCAGCAAACACTGATAGATGATGCACGTTTGTGGTTGCATTTCACTGTACTCAGTTTCAGTAGAGTGACCAAACATACACATTCAAAATCAACTTAACTTCATGAGAATGAGAATCTGAAAACTAGCCTTTATAAACTGCCTGCATGGCAAAGTCGGAAAAGTCAATGGGTGGCACTGTCTCTCAATTAAAAAGGTATTTCTATGGCATCAACTATTTTGTGATGGGGATGGGGGGGTTTCATTTTTCACATCATGACATCCTCAAGGAAAAACCTGTTTTATGGCGTTTAGCAATTTCAATCTAAATGGGTTATTAGGTCTGAGTGCAGCTGGCATATCAGTCTTTTTTATTGACAATGTGCCCCTTCGGAAGCCATTTGGGGGCCAAATAACTCTTGACTTTGGAGTTATTTATCAATTTGCCATTCTTGAAAAGACGTGGTGACTTTCACTCGCGTGTGTTGAGACATTTGTGTCTTTGCAAAGCGGATCGCTCAAACTAGCTTAGAGAAATCTTAAAAGTGTCGCAATGAAAACAGGATTAAACTTATTGAAAATGTGTAGCAAAGAAAAGCCTTTTATCCTGTCGCGTGTCTTTGACTAGTGTGTAGTTCACTCTTTACTTGTGAATAAGGCATTTTATTATTCTTCTTCTCCCATTGTTATTATAATGTTATTATAATACGTGCACTCATTGTTTAATCATTATGGATTAAAGTTCCAGCTAACCTGTCCAATGACAGCTTGGAACAGAGACACCCATCCAGAGGTTTAAAGTCATCCCTTTCACCCTAAATATAATCACCTCTCCTGCCTGTCACAAACCACAAATCCATTTCCAAACACAGAGTACACACCAGTGCTATCGGTTCAGAGCAGGCTTCAGTCTCCTTCAAGCTGCATCAGAGGGAGTACGATCTGCGTACCAACGGATAGTCGAGGCGTACATTCCTTCGTAAATTTCCTCTGTGACTTTTGCCTCAACAGGTCTAGTTTGAGCCATTAAATCCTCTGCCTTGTTTCCCCCCGCTGAGAAAAGTAAAATAAAAATTGAATTAAAAGAGTAAAAGTTAAGTAGAGCTGCCCTCTCTGGCTCATAAAATAACATCTGATGTGACATGATACATACAGAATATACAAAAATAAATAAAAACAAAAAATTAAACAAAGTAATCTGCCGTGGCAGAAGTCGCCTAACACGGCCCGCCTTAATCTTTTAAGCTTAGTTGTATCTTCAGGATTTTAGCCTGGAAAACATCCACTAAGAATCACTTGATGCAGGCAGCTGGAAGACAAATGAATCTGCAAACTCACACAGAAATGTGCTGCCTGCCAGAACTGCTGAACCGCGTGAGTAACAAATTAAACTACAGTACGTGTCATAGAAACTTTGTGCTTCTTGCGTTAAATGTATTGGAAGAGATTATTTATTCTAGGTAGATGAGCTGTGAGAATATTTTCTCCAAACAGGGAAAATCAATGGCAGCCAAGTGAATGGGACATTCGTCTAATCAGGCAACAATGGTGTTATCAGTTGTTCACTGTGGCGTTTACTAAGGCATACCATTCCTCCCTGCATGGAGGGAGGGCGCAGCGGGCACTCAGTGCACGACTCCGGGACGCAATAAAGTCCGGGTGAGGGGAGCTGTAAATATCCGAAACTTCACCCCAGGCCTTTCAAAGCTGATCTAGAGCCAGTTGGGGATGGAGGAAATGCGCCCAGCAAGGGCCAGCGTCCCGAGGAGGGGATCCTCCCACACACAGTGGTCCTTCTTAACCCGCCGAGTAACAAATAGTCAAATCTTCGTATCTACCGGCCCGACGCTTTACTTGTTACAGGATCGCCAGACCACCATCTTAATGACAAATATAGTGGAATGTGCGAGGCTCGACAGCGACAATGTGCTGATAGTATTTCAGATGAGTAAAGTGTGAATGATGTGTAGTATTCTGCAGCCTTGAGGCAGCAACAACAAGATGTCCTAAGTGAAAGAGGAGGTTGTGATTATTCATAGCTTTATGAATAAACAAAACCTAAAATTAACTCTAAGTGTGAGTCAGTGAAGGGAGATCAGCAGCACAACACAAATGTGCTTCCTCTTTCTTTTGCCAGAGTGGAGACTTTTGGACTGGCTGCGCACAGTGAATCACAATAATCCAGATACGAGGAGACGGAAGCTCTGCATAAGTACATCCCAAATTCCAGACTGTGACTTCTGTCACCATCGCCCTGAGCTGAGGGGGAATTGGTTTCACAGCAGAGCTTTTAGGTTTATCAAATTTGAAAGCAAAATTACCCTCAAAAAAAGGCCAAAAGATTTTGCCACATGGCCTAATGCATAGCTGTAGGGACCCAATAGATCCATTTTCATCTTTGAGGGTCTCGTTCTCTGAGACCGAGAGTAAAAAATGTTTCGCCATCGAGCATCTAATAAGCTCTAGGCTCTCGAAAACGGGCCTCAAAAGTATATAATCAAAACAAATAGGAAAAAAAATCAGGATCGGGGTGAAAGAAAAAATAAATCAATGTGTAGAAAAGGATGGTGAAATGTTGTTTCATCTACTCTTCACTCAGTTTGTTCCATAGAACACTGCAAGGGAACAACAATACAGCACCCAGTGAGAGATACCCACACGTCAGTGCAATGACTGTGAGATGGATCTTCTAGTTTTTATGTTGACATTTTTGATAATTAATAGGTGTGTAACGATCCATCGATCAGGATTCATTCATTCATTCATCAATCAATTCAATGCTGAATGCTCCAATATATGAGGCAAAGGAAAAACATCGGTACTCCAGATGGGTCGTGACTTCTGCAATTTGGAACAGTCATTATATAAAATTCTATAGTAAATGCCGTCACAGGTGCAGCCTGGTAGTCATGTTACATTAACGTTTCCAGGCGCTGGTAAAACACGTGTGGCACTTTTAGTTGGCGCAGTGTGTGTGTGTGTGTGTGTGTGAAGGGGGGGGGGGGGGGGGGCACAAAGCCCCAGTAGTTTCAGCTGGGCGAGGTGTTCGAGTGGCAGAGCATCATAAAACCAGGCACCGGTAGACCTAAATACCGGATCACCCGCTAAGTGGAGCACTGACACAAACTCCATTCATCGGGCGACGAGGAGAAGGCGTCTTGATGACGGCGATTTCAACGTTTGGATGATTCACACATTGAATCATTCAAACCAGGTTCTGTTGGTACTTTCCAGAGCGAGACAGTACGGATGAAGGCGAGCAAAGTGGAATCAGGCCACCTGCAGGCCAGCAGGGATTCTATCATTTCCAGAGACAACTGCGCCACCTCTCTGGCTCCTCTGTTGTTTGTACTAAAAAAAACAATTATTGTGGATAATGTCTCTAGCAGAGCACACTGTGAGACATGCTTTCCAATCATGTCTTTGTATGTCAGGAGCAATAATTACTTCCCAATTACACACACACACACACACACACACACACACACACACACACACACACACACACGCACATAATTCCCGTGACATCTGACTGATTTCCAACATTTTCTGTCTCCTGCTGGTTTTGCATTCAGACATCTCCAGTATAAGCCTAATGTGCCGACTGAACATCCCTAATGTGGATTAGCTATGCATGGTTGTGTCTGCCAGGAATCCTTCCCTCCCTGACGTGATATGACTAAAAATGCTGCCATGTTTGTGTGTGTGTGTGTGTGTGTGTGTGTGTGTGTGTGTGAGCGGGTGTTTTTTGCACCGCGTTGACATGAAACCCTGCACTCTAAATACCTATGGCTCTTACTTTCTGTTTTAACATGCACACCCTGAGGGATTATGACATCTTTTTTAAGACTAGTCTGACCTGGAAAACTAAATTTAACGAGGAGGAGATGCCAACAGGTACATGGTACAAATGCATGTATGACTGCATTATAGGAAAGTGACTACCTACCACTTTAAACAAGTATACATACATTGTTACTGTGACCTTCGACCACCAAATTCTAGTCAGTTCAACTTGAGTGCAAGTTGATGTTTGTGCCGAATTTGAATAACTTCCGTCCTGGTCCAGACGTTCAGACGGACGGAGAAACCGCTGTTGGAGCGGCATCAAAAGATTTTTAATTAATGTTTGTGTGTGTGAATGAAAGCAGTGGAAGCCCTGCCTCGACCTGTTACCTTTAAATCGAAGTCATGATGAAGCGACCGGGCTGTTTGTTGGATAATAATGCTGATTGTTCATGCTGAGAGTGCACTTTTTGCTAATGAGTGATAGCCAAGGAGTGAAGATCCCAATGATTTACTATAGAGAGCTGGTGATCCACAGTAACCCGCTGGTAATTTGTGCGCTGGATATCGATGTAGCAGAGGGGGGGGGGCATCTCCCAAAGTTAGACGTGTGTGTGTGTGTGTGGACACGCCGAGTGAATTTATATGTGTAAATGTTTGCATTAGCAGAGCGAGTGCTAACAGAAGTGCTACGTCTTGGATGGAATCCAAGCTTGTTAATAACATGTACACCGTTTACCTCCTCAATGAAAGCACACCATTAAAATCCCACATTTAGATTGATCGTTAAATCAACTTTAAGGGGGCCGCTATAAAATGATTTAGGTACCAGTGTTCGTGACTGGGAACCAACTGCCGTGCATGTGCAGAGAGGAAGTGAATACAGATTTTAGCCACAATGCTCAGCTGTGGTTTCCCAGACAAACTTGACCCTGAGTCACAGTCGTCAGTACCAAAATAATTCCTTCATTCTTTCAATTGGATTGAATAGGCGGCTGACAGACACGCCGTGATTTCCACAGTGACTGATGCTCGTGACAAGAGCTCAACAGATGGCAACATGTTGTGAAACATTTGCTTTGTCTGTCTCTACAACCATATTTCTGTTTAAATGTTTCAACATCAAACTAAAGTCCCACTGCGGCCTTCAAATGTACGCCTCACAGGTATCAGAACATCATTTCAGGGCAATTTTCGCTCAAAAAACAGCATCAAAAGTGTTAAACTGTGCCACACCTGCAGTCAGACATCAAAGACAAAACAGCCCCTGCACAGTATCGCTGTTCCTGTGTTGTAGCAGAGTTGTTTCGATACAGATACTGGCTCTGATGAAACCTATATTGCCGGATCGGGTATCGGCAAGGACACCAGTCTATGCACCGATCCGATATCACGTCATCACGTCATTTATCAGCTCATTTACGCTAAACAGGAAAAGCAACGACACTTGTCAGTCTCTATCCGATCCGTACTGAGCATGTGCAACTCTCAACAGAGATGAGAAAAGAAGCCGTTTCCGTCATCAGCTCCGAAAATCGATGATGAATCCTTTTTTACAGTATTCACTTCCCTCTGCAGCGTCAGTGTATTAGTGGAAGAGTGGAGCAGTACCTTTGAAGAAGCAGTCCTTGCTGTGCACCACGTAGATCCGTCTCCTCTCCAGGCAGGCGGTGCGGTAAACCTCGCAGTGGTTCTCGTAGAACCTGCCGTCCGAGCCACACACCGGCACAAAGGAGGGCCGACATTTCTCCTGGCAAACGCACTCTGCGCGGCCGGTTTCTGCCATCAGCACACACTGTCGCCCCCGACCGCAGTAAGTCCTACGACAGGGATCTCCGTCAGGGTCAGAGAGGGCTGGAGGAGCGAGAGAGAGGAAAGGGTTTATTAAGGAAAGGCAAAGAGACAATGAGCAAGTTCATGAAACCTTAAGAGACAGAAAAACACTTTCTATATCCCCAATGTTTTACTTATTACACAGTGTACAGGTACAAGCCAAAGCTGCACAATGTAAACATAAAAAACAGTGTCTCATGAGCACAGATTGCAACCATAGACTGTAGATAAGAAGTGGACGTAGTCGCCGTGACGTCACCCATTGGTTTGTGGACTGATGTTATGAAGCCTCGAGTTTGACGTTTTTGCCGACGCCATCTTGAAACTAGAGATTGAGACCATGAACTCATGTTTACAATGTTTACTGAGGTAATAAATCAAGAGAGAAGTAGAGTCATTTTCTCATAGACTTCTATACAACCAGAGGAGTCGCCCCCTGGTGGACACTAGAGAGAATGCAGGTTAAAGACACTTCAGCATTGGCTTCCCTTTTCAGGAGGTTGCCGCCTGATTGAAAACTACAAATTTGTGGAAGCGTCCTTGCGGATGCATATCCAGCCGATTTACTGAATATGATATTAATAATAATAATAATTGACAGTAAAATGTAAAACTGCCCCCTGAACTGCAACCAGCTCTCTTTGCCACCTTCATTCCTGTGGGCCACATCAGCAAATACATTTAGCAGCACATGAATTTCGTCGTGTAAACCAAAATTGAAGTCGTCTCCCAGCTGCTGCAAACTAACAAAGACCCACAAGTAGGACTCTGAAGCTAATCTGGCACTATTTGTCACCCAATGGCTGTTTATTACTTTGTTTGGTTCCTGGTGCTCCACATGAGCCTCTAATGAAACATGCTGTTGGGGTTCAGGAACAGATTCATTATAATAGCATCAATGATGATGCACCACTCAGACAGAGAGAGGCCTCGCCTTCTTCTCCTGCCAAGTGTAACAGCTGCTCAACCAAACACCTTATCTGCAGCAGCAGTTTGTGAACTTGATAGAGACCCCGAAACAGGAAGAATGAACGTCAACATTATCCCACTATGATATGACATCAAGGGGTGATTCTGAATGTTTGAATGGTGCTGTCATTAGAAAAACAACTTGTGAAGCAGTGAGTATTACCATTTCATTCTGTATAAATACTATGTATGACAATTAATCTGCTGCAAATACTATAACCGTATTTTCCGATAGCACTCCTGCTTTATGGAAAATCAAACAAGCCTTAAACTCATCCTGATTCAAACACATACTGCAATTGGTATGTAAGAATAAAAATACAGGAAATATATCAATTACCACACAGTAACAAGATAAATTGTTTGTAAAAAATATGCAACAGAAATAGAAAAAGAATCTCACGCCAAACACCTCCATTGCTGATGACAGCCATGAGACGGTGTTAAAGTGGAGAAACCTGCAAAGCCATAAGCCAGGCGTCCTCGTTAACACTTCTCGGCGCTCGGTTTGCACATACGTGTGAGCGCATCCGAATACAAACACACAAAGATGTGCACACCTGAGTGTGTACAGTATGTGAACGTGGAGCTCACACCTTCTGCCTACTCTAGCCCCCCAGCAAACACACACACACACACACACACATCTAGTTCACCATCTTCATAACAGTCACTGCTTGTGCCAGCTTCTGCCTTACACACACACACACACACACACACACACACACACACACACACACACACACACACACACACACACACACACACACACACACACACACACACACACACACACACACACACACACACACACACAAATGCAAACGCCAGCATCTCCATCATCACTGCCTGGGACACCTTGCTTCTTCCCCCCTGATTTAATCTATCTGCACTTAAAGCAAGCCACCTCGGTTTGATCTTCCCAGACTCCGTGAGCTTGACCGGACCCCCCCCCCCCCCCCCCCCCCCTTCTTCTCCTGTTGTGATTCATGGGTCTTGGCCGTTATAGCAGTAAAAACGGCACGGCTCAAACAGATACAAGCGAGGCATCTGGTGCCTCTCAAACCCATCCGGAAAATGTCAACGGTAATAAATTAGACATAAAAGTTGATTTGAAAAACCTGCCCTGAGTTTACACATTGTTCATGTGATCGTGAGAAAGCTCGATCAATATTAAGAAACAGGAACGACTCCTACGCAGGCACCCACATACAATTCACTGGCAGAGGAGCAACTCCAGTTCAGAATTTGATTTATGTGTATTTATATGTTTAAGCGAATATATTTTCACAAGCAAAGACATGAATTGTTAAATGACAGTTTGAGAGTAAATTTGACAGATTTGATCTACACTCATACACTAAATGGTGAGGAGTGGGCGTAGTCGTCATGAAGACTGATGGTCATCCAATGGTTTGTGGACTTCGCTTTGAAGCCTTGAGTTTGACATT
The DNA here is from genome assembly GCF_050575085.1 of Anarhichas minor. Taxonomy (NCBI): domain Eukaryota; kingdom Metazoa; phylum Chordata; class Actinopteri; order Perciformes; family Anarhichadidae; genus Anarhichas; species Anarhichas minor. The sequence continues at coordinate 21,799,392 of NW_027466473.1, read as the reverse complement.
TTGGCCATCACACCAGTGAACTGAAGTGACCATATTTGGACTGTGGAGAAGTGACTTAGAGACGCCGTCTACGGCTCTGATAGCGACCTGTCAATCACAAGGAGCCCCGCCCTAAAGCATCCCCTGCTTTATGGTCTGTTTGACTCTAAATGGACCATAACTTACTAAATGGACATCATGCTGTATTGAAGAAGACTTAATAAGAGACCATAAACTCATGTTTACAATGTTTACTGAGGTAATAAATCAAGAGAGAAGTAGAGTCATTTTCTCATAGACTTCTATACAACCAGAGGAGTCGCCCCCTGGTGGACACTAGAGAGAATGCAGCTTTAAGACATGAAGCATTGACTTGAATTTTGAGAACCGAAGGGTTGCCGCAGGTCTGCACAGTTGAATTGTTTTAAGGACTGCAGCAGGACCGGTTCTATGGCTGTGTGTTTATCCTTCAAACAGAACTGTTCTAACATCACATACAAAGTTTTGGAGTAAAAGCAAAGCTTCACCCTTAATTGACCCAGTTGAGTTTTAGCACTGTTTCATCATTTTAAATTTCAAGCACTCCGTCTGCCTCTTTTCCTTTTTTACCTTTGATGTTAACAAGCTGTGTTATTTGCCATGGAAACCAGGGTAAATATAAAAGGAGGCGACTGTTGGCTGCAGCACTGTGAGAAACAAGACGCACTACATGAATTAACTCAAAGAAAACAACACTATAAAACGCTGAAAATGGAATCATAATTCGAACAGATAAAGAAATAAAAGGTATACAACTGATAAAAGTTGCTGCTCGTAACATTACATCCCGTTTATGGGACACTGTGAAAGGCTGCTTTACCGCTACGAGGAAATGAATACACATCCAAAAGGGACTCGGTGGCCATTGTGCTGATACGATGCTGAGAAGGGCTCATTCTATTATCCCTCTGTGGAATAAGGCTACAATCCTACTGGCTTGACTTAAATGAGCACAGTCCAGGCTTTGATAATCAAACAGCAGAAAACAGAAATTGAATTTGCCTGCAGTATAATCATATCTCAACTGACAGCATATTCAACATTGGAGGTGTTGCGATGTTGTCGGAGGACAAAAGTCCCATAACTACACAAAGACGATACAAGGGCCGAAGCACAGAGCCACACACACACACACACACACACACACACACACACAGAACTGCATTAACACATTAGCACCCTCCGACTCACTTTGAGGTGTCACTATGCAGACGAGCAGACACTCTTGTGTTCAGTCAGTGTCTAAATCACAACATATGTTGCAAACAGAGGCACAATGTCAAAAAAAACAACACAGATAGATACTGCTCATTTATCAGTGTGTCGATCAACATTTCAAGATTTCAACCGGTGGAACGATGCCGTCGGTCTGTACGACGTTATCAGCTGTAAACTGCCGGGCTATGTCAACAAAGCAAGGAGAAGCTCGGATAACAACACAAACAGAGGGAGGTCGACTTTGTTCTCTGCTCAGATAGACTTTACTCATCTGTATCTTTACAGAGATAACAGTTATATTATTGTTCAGAATGTTAACTACAGCTCCTTTAATCAACTTGTGTAAAAAGTTAAGGATCAATTGCTGCAGGCCTAAACAGGTATGCGTAGTCTAACCGGACTTGGTAGCATCGACTACTTCTTTATCACTATTAGGTTTCAGGAGTCTGCTGGAGGAGGCCGTGGTGTTGGGGGCGTGCCAGGTAACGATCCCGAGGGGACGGAGGAGGAGGAGCGGAGGAGGAGCGGAGGAAGACACACATTCAATTCCTCTTCATCCAGTTCGCTAATTGTTCTTCGTGTCTCGGCAAAGCATCTGTGAGAAATGCAAAACAGCCCCGGCTCCCTCGCGACCTTGCTGCTCGTGTCAAGGTTGGGGGACGATTACAAGATGGTTTGTATTCTCCAAATGCGGGAGATTAAACGCTTAGCAACAACCGTCCAGGCGGCGGTTACCCACCGGTGGCTGCGCTTCCCGTCTTCCTCCCTTCCTCCCCCCCTTTGCCCTCTCCCATTTTGCTCAGAGAAAAGAGTACATGAACAGCAGCCGTTCAAACAACAGAGACAATAGCGCATAAAGAACTTCCGTCTACAATGCACAAGCTGCCTGACATTTAGCTAAGTCCTGTAGCGCTCCCGCTCATCCTCGCGGCGAGTCCTTTTGTCTCATGCTCTCTCGGACCATGTTGGCTGCAATTGTGGCTCGCTTAAGAGGCTAAAAGTGTCGTTTGATAATCCTCCCCGTCTAAGCCGCGGGCGGAGTGCTTATTAATGGCTCTTACAAGTTCAGACGCTGTGCGTAAGGCCGAGACAATGCCAGGCCTCGCATCCTGTCACTCTGGTCTTTTCTCTTTTTTCTGGGTCCTCCTCTTTGGGTCTCTGTCTCTTTATTTCAGTGTGCATGTGTAATCTCTCTCTCTCTCTCTCTCTCTCTCTCTCTCTCTCTCTCTCTCTCTCTCTCTCTCTCTCTCTCTCTCTCTCTCTCTCTCTCTCTCTCTCTCTCTCTCTCTCTCTCTCTCTCTCTCTCTCTCTCTCTCTCTCTCTCTCTCTCTCTCTCTCTCTCTCTCTCTCTCTCTCTCTCTCCGTCTGGTGCCGAGCTCTGCTGGGCTTCGGGGAAATTGAGACCGGGCATTGTCCACTATAATCAGAGATTTCCAGGACGTGTTTTTGTGTGAGCGAGGAACACTGTCGATAATTGCCTGCGAACACAGGGTATTTGTAAAAAAAAAGAAAAAAAAAAAGTGTAAAGACCACTTTTGCCTTATCTTTCTGACATTTGTTTTTGACAGACAAATTCCCTCTTTCATTTCTTTTTATGCAAGCAGAAGTGGATGAGAGCATAACTGGAGGCGCAGCACGACTGACTGCCTTTTCATTTGTCTGGAGAAGCTACAATCTCATCAGTCTCAGCGCTCGCCGTATCATTGTGATGAAGCCATTGGTCATTTGAAATCCAGAGTGAGGTACACAATCACATATGCCACTGTACACACGGGCAGAGAAGAAGAGAGCGAGTCGATATATGTCACTTCACTCTGGAAGCAAGGCACTTATGTCTAAGCCCCTTGCTCTACTTAGCAAGTCAAATATGCCTTGATATATTTATACCTGAGGCCAGACTCCCAAGCTCTTCAAATCCCTTTAACATTTAAAGGCGATCAGAACAAAGTTTTATTCATTTTGTCTTTCATCTAGCCCCACGGAGGGGGGAGTTTGTTGTTTTTGATAAGTCCTCCTCAGAGAGACCAAGAGGGACCAAGCCGAGCTAATTAGACTGGAAGAGCATTTGCCCCGCTGACGTGGGACTCGCCGCCCGCAGCACTCTGATGTTATAAAGCGCCACAGAAACACAGAAGCCGCAGTCACAAAGCCTTAAGGATATCAGCGTGTGACATTTACAGAAGCAGAGAGTGGACTTTTCTTTTGCCAGGAGATAGCTTTTGTTAGATGCAGTTCGGCCGGCGAACGTGTCCTGTGTCGTCTCTTTCGTTTCACTTGTGCGTTTGTGTATGAAATACACGTATAGGCGTTGGGTTTCGAGGGCCCAAGAAATGCTCAAGTCACAACTGCTGATCCTGCAGATCATTCAATGTGCTCTAAAGCATCTGTGGATAATTCAATTCAGAGACGCGCCGTCAAATACCGTCCCCCCTGTGCGGCGTGGTCAGACAAAGCACTTCTGACGTGCACGCTGAGCTGGAATACCAATGGACAACCGCAGGCCCTCGGCGCTCGGTGAGAGACGTCGGGGCGTACACGCAGATGAACAAACTGTCCATGTTGCTGCATTGAAGTCAGAGTGATGCAACTTTCCCGAGCAAACAGTCGATTGGTGGAAACTGGAATACAGAATAAGAGATGCAGCTTATTCTTAGTTAGACTAATGTTTAGCCCTCTTTCATGACTTTTTCCAGAGAATCCTTCAGTTGGAATTACTGATTCTTGATTTAAAAAATGTACTTTCATTTACTTTATTACATTGACTCCGAGCCCATTTATAGTGTTTATTGCAGGAAAAGTCATATTCAACAGAGAATCCAGTAATTGTGTCCGCTTGTAAATTTAAAACTTGTAAACCTCAAAACCAGCAAATAGAGGTAAAATCAGGGGTTCACCGAAGAAATTACAATTCATCCTCTTGGCACCCTGAATGCCAGTACAAAATTGAATGGCAATCCATCCAATTGTTGTCGAGATATTTCAGTCCGGACCAACGGGGTGGACTGATCATCCCGTCTCTTCCTGACTCCCTCTGGACACTTGAGACGACTACTACTGCAACACTACCACACAAAGTAACTTTGGAAGATAATTACACTTAATATAAACTTCGTACCGGAGCCATTTTTCTCCATTAAGTGCCGCAAATTACCCATTACCTCCACGACCTCTCTCTTAATGGCAGGTTAGCCAGTGCCTCGCTGTTCACTGCAGGGGATTGAATGGATTGGACACTGAGGCCATTTCAGTCAGCCAAGTCGTGGAGCGGCTTTGCCGAAATGTGGATAAAGAAAATGTACTGTGACCGGCATCTATATTGGACGTACTCGGTCCAACGCACACACAGATTTAAATCAAGTGGAGGCTGAAATCATGACTGTAATGTGGCAAACAAAAGGGCAGCAGTGGAGAGGCTTTTAACTGATTTCTGAAGAGGCCTGGCTGATGGTGAAAAGCTCAAATATAATGTGAGCAGTCATAGATGATTAAGAGTACTTGTCACGTCCCTTATTAATACGCTGACCCTGTTTTTCTCCCATGTCTTGATGTTCCTGCCGCTCTCACCGTGCCCTCTAGATTATTGATCAGGAAAGATGCAAATGGAGGAAGTTATCGAGAGAAATTAAGTGCTGGTCGCTGCAGACGTTTGTATGTTCACACCAAGCGGCAGGAACGTACAAAGGCAATGCAAAGACCCGAATGCGAGAAATGTGCGTGTTGCTAAAGCTCATCAGCGTCGGTCGGCACTGTTTTCCTGAAGATGTCGAATAAGAAATGGAGGAGAGACATTTTGTACGACATATTTGTACAAAAAACGGAGCAGAGTAGAACCTGTTTAATCTGAGGACACTGCAGTTACAGTTTGAGAATGGAATTAAGGTATGACACATGTTAAAGAAATAGAATGCATTGAGCTAGAGGATGGTCAGCTGAATAAGAGAAAGCAGAAAATAGTAAGCTGAGTTATATAAGGACCAAACATTTAATTTAATTAATCCGGATAGGAAAAAGCCAAGAAAATAGGCAGAGATGGAGAAAAGCAGCAAACTGAGGACTGAGATAAAGAAGAAAAGATGAGGGATTAAGAGAGCAAGCCCATTAACAGTAGAGTATGAGAATTGATATGAAAATTCTGTGAAAAGGATTTCAATGATGGAGCGGGAAGGAGAGAAAGGCTGACTCGGCCTCCACAGAGCAGGGATACTCGACGTGCGCCTCAGACGAAATGTCACTGGGCTCATCTGGCTGGTTCAGCTGATAGACGGGGATCAGAGGATCAATACAGGCCTATCTGCAGCCGCTCCGCCGAGAGGCTCGGCTCTTTTGAAAGAGCAACCTGGTCGAGCTGAGCTGCTGCTGCTCTTACCCAGGGCTCTCGCATTATTCAACACATACCAGATAGTTGGGGGTAAGGAAATGATTTTCTTTGTTAGTGATAGGCGAGAGGTTAGGTCATTAACCAGAGCAGGCCCTGAGGATAGAACGTGGTTTATTAGTATTCGTCTGATTCTCTGAAGGTTTGATAATTCCTTTCTTAGCCATATTTTATACTAATATCAATTCCTCTATTTCCATCAGAGTCTCTTTCAGGGTCGCTATGGGGGCTGGAGCGGATCAAAGAACTCGCTGAGCAGAATGCAGTTTTGTAGTCGAGAGCACCTAAACCGAGACCAAGTCATTACCAAGACCAGAGTGTATCGAGACCGAGACAAAACCAAGACTTTAAAGGGTTGAGACCAAGTCATTACCAAGACCAGAGTGTATCGAGACCGAGACAAAACCAAGACTTTAAAGGGTTGAGACCAAGTCATTACCAAGACCGGAGTGTATCGAGACCGGGACAAAACCAAGACTTTAAAGGGTTGAGACCAAGTCATTACCAAAACCAGAGGGTATCGAGACCGGGACAAAACCAAGACCTTAAAGGGTTGATACCAAGTCATTACCAAGACCAGAGCGTATCGAGGCTGTGACAAAACCAAGACTTTAAAGGGTTGAGACCAAGTCATTACCAAGACCAGAGCGTATCGAGGCTGTGACAAAACCAAGACTTTAAAGGGTTGAGACCAAGTCATTACCAAGACCAGAGCGTATCGAGACCGGGACAAAACCAAGTCTTTAAAGGGTTGAGACCAAGTCATTACCAAAACCAGAGGGTATCGAGACCGGGACAAAACCAAGACCTTAAAGGGTTGATACCAAGTCATTACCAAGACCAGAGCGTATCGAGGCTGTGACAAAACCAAGACCTTAAAGGGTTGAGACCAAGTCATTACCAAGACCAGAGCGTATCGAGGCAGTGACAAAACCAAGACTTTAAAGGGTTGAGACCAAGTCATTACCAAGACCAGAGCGTATCGAGACCGGGACAAAACCAAGACCTTAAAGGGTTGAGACCAAGTCATTACCAAGACCAGAGCGTATCGAGGCTGTGACAAAACCAAGACCTTAAAGGGTTGAGACCAAGTCATTACCAAGACCAGAGCGTATCGAGGCAGTGACAAAACCAAGACTTTAAAGGGTTGAGACCAAGTCATTACCAAGACCAGAGCGTATCGAGACCGGGACAAAACCAAGACCTTAAAGGGTTGAGACCAAGTCATTACCAAGACCAGAGCGTATCGAGGCTGTGACAAAACCAAGACCTTAAAGGGTTGATACCAAGTCATTACCAAGACCAGAGCGTATCGAGGCTGTGACAAAACCAAGACTTTAAAGGGTTGAGACCAAGTCATTACCAAGACCGGAGTGTATCGAGGCCGAGACAAAACCAAGACTTTAAAAGTTTAAAAACAAGTCAAGACCAGAACCAGCAAGTCCCACAATGCAGGACCCACTTAAGAATATTTGGAATATGCAATAGACACTTATCAAACTGATCTGAAATATCTACATTTACATAAAAACACCAGCAAAAAAACAAACAAATAAAGATTCTCTTTATTCACCTCTTTTACTGCCATATACTATATATATATATATATATATATATATATATATATATACTGTATGTGTATGTATAAGTGCACCGTGAGAAATGTCTTTCAACCCTGCAGAGGTGAATTTTGAGTGTGGGAATTCTCCTTTGTTTTCTGTGAGCAATCACCGTACTGATGTTAACAAATAAATCAGGCAGTTTAGTCTTGAAATGGACTCGAAATGAGATCCAGAGTCCTCTTTGTCTGAGATTGACAAAGTAAAGATCCGGGTGATTGTGAGACATGACCCAGACCTTCAAAAAGTGCTCAAGACCAAGACCTCTCTGGTTTACTGCAACACTGGCAGAATGTAAAGAAAAAGGTGTTTTAAAAAATGTGTGAGCAACATCACTGAAACAGACAGATCAATATTTTTCATGAAATGCAGCTAGTTTTGATGTTGGGTTGAAGCAACATGTTTTCTCTGGGCTGTGGCTGCTAACCAGTACAAAAACGAGAGCAGACGTGTAGAGGCAAAGTAAAGTTGAGGGAGGCATGTGGAAACTACTGTGAGACCAGAGTGAGCTGGAATTCACACGAGCTATCCGTCAGTCACGTGGCACATTGGTTATGGTGTGACAGGTATCCGTTTCTCACTCGGAGGAATCGGACAAAAAAGTTTCCACCGTTTTAATGAAAAGCTAAAATGTGTTTTGACATTCATTTATATAGATCCAAATATGCTTATAGCATCAATTCACACTCACACCGAATACAAACTAACCTGAGTGTCATGTTTTGTTCATGAATACAACTGTCAGTTTTAAGCTAGTGCAAATTGCACACCATCTGCTCCGACTCCAGAGGGATCAAAGTTCTGGAGTATGCTTGGCGGTTTCTTTCCTGACTTTGTGTAGGTGTGTATGCAAGGGTGTCTAAGTGTTAAAAAAAGGCACACATAGCTGCCTGTGATTGATCTCTGAGACTCAGTGTAGCTAGTTTACACCATCTGCATTGTTATTTACTGAAATTTTACCGCTGCTGAGGCTGAGGTTACAGCAATATGGGGCTTAAGCATCGGCCCCTCTTCAGCTGCTACACTCATATTTTCACATTAATGCCAGCACAGCCAAGGATGAAATAAGCTCTCAAACAGTATTTTTTTGCAGCAGGAATGAGCGAGCATGTGAGTGTGGGGAATATAATCTCTCCTGGAAAGAAAAAAAGCCCTCTCATCTACAGAGTCTGTAGTGTATAAATGGAAAGTGTTTGAAAAGAAGAAACGTCCCTCCTGTGTCCTATACGCACGTCTTTGGAGGCATATGATCTCTATCTTCAAGGCCTAAATTAAATTTCCATCCGTGTTTGTGTGTCTGCAGATGTCCGTGTGAGAAAGACTGCAGCATAAAAGTGTTTGTTTTCCCTTGTTAAGATATACACTTTTTCCTCAGCTGTCAGACTTTACAATGTTATGCTCGCATATACACTCCATCCCTGTTTATTATCAACACCTTAATCCCTCCGATCCATCTTCAGCACCATCTTGCTTTCACCTCTCCCCGTGTATCTCTCTGTTTATACACCTCCCTACAGTATATACTGTATTTCTGCTGACACCACCCCTGAACCCCCCCCCCCCCCCCCCCCCTCCCTGCAGGGCTCTGGGAGAACAGAGACCGAGCGCCCCCGATGGCCTTGCTCCCACAGCCAAGATGACTAATAGCCCCGGCAGGGTGAGAGGCCGCGGAGGTGAGAGAGAGGAGATCAAGAGGCCACGTTGTAAGAGCTTCCTCTGTTGGGTGGGCTTCGGCTGCTTAATGCTCTATTCACGCACACGTGTGTGGTGTTGAATCAAATCCTTTGTGTCCATTTAGAGCGTGTTGTGGGACACAACAGGATTCTTATCAAAGAGCACTGAGGCATCAGATAAAGAAAAATCATTGTCTTCGCTCAGTGGTGGAAGCAGCATCGTTTCTGTGGTGTGTTAGAGACGTACTGATTGGATTCATGATTTAATGATTATACATTTTGTATTTTATTTTATTCAAATGCTTCAATAAAAACATTCCAGTTGTCTGTCAGTGTGTGTTTGATTATCTGGGTTCTGTCAGCATAGACAGCTTCTTTACGTGAACATACTCATTTGGTTCTCAGGCTGTCACGAGCTTTAAAAGACCATCGAGGTGACGATGGACTATATGCATCAAATGCACTGCTGTCTGTCAGCTGGAGTTAACACTTAACCTCGAGAGTGGGCGACAGGTTGCTTCATTAGAAGTGACTTCACTGTAGTCCTGCAGTGACAATTACAACAGACAGGGACGATGAAAATCCGTTATCTGCACATTGCAGTAAGAGTGTGGTTGATAGGTGATACATCATTGTGGTCAAATTATTTTGAAGCAGTCAATTACAAGGTTGGTATGTGACGTGTTCAGGGACACTTTGCACTGAAGGTGCAGCCGACAGGAAAGAAATAATACATTTTATGTCCAAGATAAAAAAAGACAGGAACGAAACCGTGGCTGAGAAAACAGAACGTTTGAGACCCCTATTTGCATAAGATTAGCATCATCAAGGGGACTTCTGTCTTGGCAGACACGGAAGATTCACACAAGAGCAAAATCCCACATGATCTGCACCATTAATACAAATCACTGGGCGTCCCCCTCAGGTAATATTAGTCCTGTGTGAATTGGGGGGCTTTTCACTTCAACTCATCTCGAGCTCTGCACTGAAACTGTGGATGGAGTGGGGGGGGGGGATTCATGCATGCTAAATTACCATGTGCCGATGTAGATGCAGCACATCCCCTATTGATTTGTTGGAAGCCTTTGTGCTTGCATTAATAAACAATGAATATACCTCCAACTACATCTGCCTGCTGAACCATAATCCATCTACATATTTTTTCAGCAAATATGTTGTTTTGTCATTGAGGCTTAAGATACAGTTGCACATTGCACTACAGCAACATTGCAATACAGTGAAGGAATTTCAATTTACAACACAGTCATCAATGTGTAGATGCAGCTGCAGTGCTTATACCTGGTCTGGACGCTAAATAGAGGCGATAACATAAAAAATACAAAACAACTCCAGGGAGGGAGCAGCTGAGAAACCTGGCTTGGGTTCATACAGAATTACTGAGGCAGCGTTGCTCTGATGGTAACGGTATTGGACTGCAGTCATAATATACCTGACAATATATAAACAAGAGGGACTTGCCTGCTTGTTTGCACTTAGCTTGCGAGTGCATTTTTACAAATGTGTCGACCCGGTTGTGACGCTGAACGTTCACTCTTAAGGACTCAAAAACAGCTTGTGTGGCCTTATTTAAATGAGCAGCAACGTTGGCCACGCTGAAACACAGACTGTAAAGAATGTGCATTCACTAAAACAACCTTTTTGACTGATTTTGCTGAAGTCACGCATATCTGTCAACTCGTTATGTCTGTTTCAAACGGCACATGCAGAAGAAAGAGAGAAATCCAATTACATGAACGATGAGTCAGACCTAATACCACAAGGAGTGTTAACCAGACTGATCCAATTAAGCAGAGATTCATTATGGCTGTGTGAAACGGAGGTGAGCATATTGCAAAGCGATGCAATGCTGCAATCCGTGGCAAGTCGGTATAGTCGATAATACCGAGTCAGTGTTCCAGACGTCCAATCAAAATGCGTCCCTGTGCTTCAGCTCGGGAAAACCTGGACGCCTGCAGCTACCTTTGTACGATTGTATAATTTCAGACATTTCAAGGCTCTGCGGGAACCCTGTTAACAGAGACAGGAGAAGTAGAGTTCCACATGTTCGCAAAGAAGTACAAATCAACTGAATGGAAACTTCACAACACACAAACACTACATAAGAAAGAAATGATGAAAACGTAATTCACTGTGTGCGCTGCAATGTTGATGCGATGTCAGGAGTTTTCCGACATAGAATTCAGACTTGGACGACTGTTGATTTCAGGGAAAGAAGGAAAAAGTAACATTGCATTGCCTTTGCACTGAGCCAAAAGATAAGGATGATGCTGAAGTTTGATTAAATTGAGTCGGGTTATGAAAGGGCTCACTGAGAGGGTTTCCTAATAATAAGAACCACAGAGATGTGCTTTTGCTGTCGTGATGACACTGGTGGTACACAGACTAGTTCCAGTGAGAAGAATAATAGATATGTGGCATAACAGAGACACAGACGGAGAGGTACAGAGGGAGAAAGATGATAAACCACAAGATGAGACGGAGATAGAGGATTCAACTCCAAGCCTTTTATAAAGCTGGGAGGGGGGGAGGGGGGGGGGGGGGGGGGTCTGGATGGCTGCATAGGCCTTTATAGACTCTCTTTGTGAAACATAAAATGAGGTTGAAAAAGACACTTTGACCCAGAGTAATAAAAGCTAAAAGCTGGACGAAAATCTACCAAAGAGCTCGCAATTTAAAAGCAGAGTTCCCCAAACCTTTGAACTCTGAGGGCCGGGAGACGGCACCGGCCTCTGTTTGTGGTGTATTATGAACAACTCATCCCTTTATGGAACAAATTGTTGGACTAAGGTTTAATTATTAACAACGGATGAATAGCTGAAACAAAAAGCAGGTCAAAAATCTAGACTAAAAAAAACATCTTAAAACCAGTCCCTGACATTTGGGAACAAAAAAGTATTAATTAATTAACCAGTGAATGCAGTACAAAAGGCGAAAACTGGATTATGAGTGGAGAAACATAACAAATGCAGATTCTTCCAAACACAACAACAATGATTGGTTTGAAAATGATATCACAGATATGCTATGGCTGTCTCAATCATCAGATCTCAAGGGCTCCAAGATGATCTCCTCCACCATCATTAAAACAACAAATGATCTTTTGGAAGAACGGTGTCCATCTCCCCTGTACATTTGACCAAGTTAGAAGACATTCCCTACAGGTGTTCCTGAGATTATCGCGTTCACAAGAATGGACCAGAGGGACAGACAAGTCATACCTTCGTCCATGGCGATCGCGGGTGGGAGGCATGAACAATTTATTAATTAAATGTTGGTTCACCAAATTATCCCAAAACAAACAAGCAGTGTTATTAAGATGATACATATTTGACTGCACTATCACTAATATAAGAGCTTCATATTTAATCCACAGTCATGAGCAGCAGTAACCCCGGCAGACACCTGACAGGTGGAGACAGAGCCTCAGAATGAACGGCCCAGAATTAGAAGTATACTGAATAATACATTAACACATCGCCCCTCTTATACAACTGACAGGTCTAATGTTTAAATGATGATTTGCCTTAAGGTACCCAACAGGCCTTATGGAGAAACATTGTCAGATAGGGATTTTTTGGGGATTTAAAACATCAGGAGGAAAAAAAAACAAAAAAGTGCGTCAGTAAGAGTCAGGACCCAAACATGAATAAACATGCACGGGAAAAGACACCAGCCACAACCACGGCATAAAAACAAACAAAAAGGGAAGCTAATGAATAAATAAAACAGAACAACCGCCATCTAAAATCGCTGTGACCGAGCTCTGCCCAGAGAGAGACGTTCAGTGAGCGATCTCATCGGTGCTGCTGTCGGGTCCACTCAGCGGTCAGGAGAGCCGGCGCGGTGTTGACAGCAGGCTGTCATTACTCCAGAAGTGAGGAGAGACAGCAGGACGGGGGGGGGGCGGGCAGCGAACAACCGGAAGGGGGGTGGGACAAGAGGGACGAGATGAGGGGGCGTGAGGAAGAGGTGGCAGAGAGAAACGTTAAGTGACCTTTTGACCAGGTTGGATTTGGGCCGGTAGCCTAATTCATTTTTTTTTTTTTGTCAGTTCAGCTTTTTATTTCTCCCGAAATCAAAGGATGTGACGAATGCTTCGTCTGTTAGTGCTTCTATTTTAGGCTTTATTACTTTGTCCCAGTGTAAATTCACTCGGTATCTCAGAACAGATTTCAAACCAATCGGATTTTAGAGATGCAGGTCAGTATTTTTATTGAAGACGACGGCAAAACATGCTGGTTTTTATGTGACGTTTTTTTTATTTTGCCCTAGATTTTAAAGCCTTCCAGGCTCTTGCTTTATGAGACGACAGGTAATTGTCAAATAATCAATTTAATCTTTTAAGCACTATTACAAGAAATGATTGATGAATAAAGCAGATGTGTAATAAAGCCTATGATTGCATTCCATATGTACCTTAAAACCTTTATGTGGATGTAGTGTTTCTGTGTTTATTATCTATATATACTCCGTCTTGTTTGTGTACCTTTTTATTTGAACCCCTCCGACCTTCCCCTGGTAACCTCCGCTATGAATTGTGGGCAATTCCCCTCAGGCAGAAATGCAGACTCAGGGAAAGTGTACAATAAAGGGCTGAAAATGTCTGCGAGAGAGCCTTCAGTCGTTTGGCGATTTGACAGCGAGACAGCCCCGAGCCATCGCAGACTTTGCAGGGAACGCGCCTCCAAGTCTGTGAGAGTGAACATTGGGATGAGCTGCAGTCTCCTGAAAGCACACACTCATTTATATGCAAATTAATTATAATGATATATTAACAAAGTGCAAAATCTAAATGCAGCATGAACAGTACTCTACTCTGAGATGGCATTAAAAGAACCAGAATATGAATTAGGTGTGATGGCTTTAACACCATGAAAATCTCACGGTCATCAGGGTCTCTCACTTCCAGGTGGCACACTGCAACCTCTGACCTCCGAAGACAACAACACCGTGTTAAATTCGCCATATTACAAAGATAGAAGGAGAAAATCGAGTGAAGGGGGAAGAGGAGGACAAAGAGGTGAGACGGGGCTGCGGTAAGAGGAGTGACACAGGTCAGAGGTGGGAGAAAAGGTGGATGGACATCAGAGGCAGAGGGAAAGAAAGACGAGAGGAATTACAAAAGCAGTGGGACGCAAAGAGTTGAGGACGGGAGGGGGAGAAAAAGATGAGAATGGAGAAGATGAGAGGAACAGTGAGGAGGATGGTATGACTGAGAGAGAGAGAGAGAGAGAAATCATCCAGGGAGAAAGTGGAATGGAGGAGGGGTGGCTCGAGGGCAGCTGGTGAAATGAATGAAGGCCAAGCATCCGAGGGACCATCACTGAGCGGTCAATGTGTGTTTGTGTGCGTGGTTGTCCATGTTGCCGAGTGTGAGGCGTAATGTGGTGACAGGAAGAGAAGGGGAGTGTGGACGCGAGAGAGTTTGAGAGGCAGAGAGAGAAAGTGGAATAAAAGAGAGAAATATGAGGAAGAGAGTGATGTGAGCATGAAGCCGGCGGCCCCGTTAAGACATGGTGTTTACATGCGTCTATGGTGATCAGTCAGTACAGGTGTGAATGCTTCCAAGACGCTTTGAGAGCTGATCGCTCAGACCACATTCTTTTAGCAGTGTGGGGCTGCAACAACTAATCGATTACATGGATTAAAGTCCCCTATAAAAATAGTTGGGAACGGATCTGGTCGCCTATAAGTTGGCTCTATGTTACGCTGCACAACGCGGGCTCGAGCAACGTCTCCGTGGGGCCAGTGAGCCGGCCGACAGCTTTTATAGCTCACGTGATGAATTACATTTGAAAACGCTGAAACTAAATGGTTCTTATCCCGTCTATTCTAATGCCAGGTGTGAGCTAGGACTGGGCTATATGACCAAACCGTTCTATCACGGAAAAGGTTATTTTATATCTTGTTATCAACATTTATCTCGATCACGTAGCTTGTTTTCTGGTACAAAAATGAAATCGATTATATGAAATAACCATTTGGTTTTGTATACTCTTGTGTGAACCAAATACTTGGCAAAAGAAAAGTATTTTGAAAAGTATTTTCCTATTATCAATTTAGACGATGTGATTATGTATCACAAGTGTGTTTACACCAGGCCAGAAATAAATATGCGTCTTGCATGGAGATGTGGGTATTCTCTGAATCCAAAGTTGGAAATCTAGATTTAGCAGTTCAATTTGAAGACAATAGCAAACTCTGTATGACTTGTTGTGGTGGAAATGCCGAGGGCATTGTTTGTGCTGAAAACTCACACGAGTGAGTGTTACTGCACATTCCGCAGCATAAAAAGAAGGAACACAATAGCTGTTTTGAGATTGTTTTTTGTTTTTGCCAAGTTGTACAGCAGTCTACGCATATTCACCAACAGAGACATCGCGTGAAACACAACACAGGACGCACCAACATCCTAAGAAGCTTAATATGAAGTACGAGACGCCGTTACTTTGCTTTGGATGCCAAAATGGTTCAGGATCCGGTTTCTTTAAAACCTGGTGTTTGTGTGAGGAGTTCACAGAGGGGACAGGATGGGAACACTCAGTTTCAATCAGATCACAATCCATAATAGATGGCCATCTAAATATCTTATGAGGGAGGGCTATGGAGAAAATGACTCAGGCACACACACACACACACACACACACACACACACGCACACACACGGACACACACATGTGCACACAAAGAACCACAAGCGCAGACAGCAGAACCACAAAGAGCAAACATCCCTCACTGTCAGGCAAGAAGAAGAAAAAAGTGTAGTTGAGTGTATTTATCTAATATTCATGAAATGTCCTAATGGATCCTTTGTGTGAAGGCCGTCTTGTTTTTGCCGTTGTCTGTGTGCGTGCTCAACACAAACAGCTTGTAAAAGACTTGTGTTCTCTTCCCAATGTGATATTCCAGTTAAAACAAAACAAAAAAAAATACATAAATAACAAATGCTCCATGGATCTTACAGCTGTGTTGGAAAGAAAGTAAATATTGTCGGCAATGAAGCAATAAAACATACTTGTGGGAATTCAGCGAACTGTGTAACACTTTGTCGGATACTGCGGATGGAAGAACGCCTACACAGATGACCTGCTTCAATCCTTAAGTACTTTGCTTGCACTCTTTAGTAGCGCTGCAGCTAAGGATTATTTTGATCAGCGATTATTCTGACGATTTTTATAGATTATCGATTAACTAAAAAGAGTGAAAAATGTCCATCCTGGTTCCTCAAAGGTCAAGGTGGCTTCTTTAAATGTCTTGTTTTGTCCATAAACCCAAAGAAAGACAGTTTATTCATTCAGTTCAGCCAAGTTCAGTTCATTATGAATGAGTCTGAGATAACAGCCTAGTTTTGTAGGTATCGGCCTTAAAGACGTCTGCCTTCTCTCCGCTGTAATGGAACTATACGTCACTCAGCTTGTGCTGCTCAAAGCGGCACAAAAACACGATTGAAAAACTCAACAGCGATGTGTCTTTACAGAGGATGATGACCCTGTTACTCGCGATAATCCACAGGCCTTGTTGTGATCAATTCAAACTATGGTTGAAAGAAAATAGTTCCCACACTCACAGCAAAACATTCTTGATTGATAAATAGCACTACAAGTAGGAGATAGAATATGTATTTTTGATAACACCAATTCCTATCCTATTGGGGATTCCTATCCCCAAGAACAGCAATGAATTCCAGTGTGACGGTAAGATGTGAAGTTTGACTTTTTTCAATTCAACTCAATGTGTTTTTGTATAGTTTTGTTTCCCTGTTGAGAGCGAGGTGAGTCCAGGTTCATTAGAACCTGAGATGCCAGGCACGGTATTGTACTGACTGACGAGAAAATGATCCTGGATCTTTGAATTGTTCTCGTATTTACAAAGTTCATATTTGTACGGCATTATTCTTAAAATACTTGACAATAAGACATAGTTTGTACAACATACACTTGGTTCACGGATAAGTATTTCATGGGTAAGGGGTTAGGCTGAAAGCATGGTGGTAAGAGCTATTTTAGCTTGCTAGATAGTAGTGGATATAAGAGGACAGAGCTCTGACAGGGATATTGTTACCGCCGTGGCCCTGTGAGTCATTACTAGAGTTTAGGATATCCTTGTGTTTGATATTCAAGTTGTAAATGAGGCACACTGGTCGAAATTCTGTCAATGCTGAAGGACCTTAGCTTGGACCTGAACAAAAGGAGCAGCTTTGATATGCATTGGAGTTGAACAGAGAAGGCTTCTCTGTGCGTGTGCGTTGGGTGGAACTGAGCTCGAGGCATTGGGAGCTATTTCTGTTCTGGTGATTGCTTCAACACAGCTGTCTAAATCAATGCTGTCCTCTGAACAGTAGGACACATCCTGTTCATCAATTGCTGATATGCAATAGGTTGGAGAGGCATTAAAAAAAGGTTAGCAATGTCTGTCAGCTGTGTGCAGCTTCAAAAAGCAGGTTAATTGTATTAATCAGCTGTGCACGTCTCTGAAACGCTGAAGCTGATGATGAAATATTAACCGAGACATGCTCTCGTTAACAAATATAGAAAATCGTGGTAGCAACAAAGGTTCACTCAAATGTCAAACATACATGCAACATTTAAAAATGTAGAGACACATGCAAACCCTCTCACACACACACACACACACACACGCACGCTGTCCACCATTAGACCATTTCTTCGCAACATGGAAGTTTGGCTGCTCCGTGCCGTCTGGGTGGTGATGATATTATGAGTGCAGACACAGCGCTAAGCCCTGCGAGGCCCCACAGGGAGCACTAAAAGCAAACCCTGACCCTGTTGACTATCAATAATTCAGCAGAAATCAGGGTTAGAATAAGTGCAGCGCCGAGCGACACATCATTTATACAGCGCGCAGAGGAGACGCCGGTCTCCGCCATCATAAAGTTTGCATAAGGCCTAGGCATCCCTGTTAGCCGTCCACAGGGCTGAACATTAGCTCTATTACATAGAAAAAGCGGAGGCAGGTGGGACTAGAATTGAAGGGGGGGATGCGTGAAGTGGTGGTGAGTCATCGACCACTCTGTGTCTCTACTGAGACCCGCCTGGCAAAGAGAAAATAGAGCTGGACTCTGCTATTCAGAGTACAGGAGGCCATCGGTGGTCGGCGGCCCAGATGGCCGACTGTTCTACTGGGAACAGAGTCAACCGTGTCAGCATGGAGCCAAACACCAGACTCAAGAAAGAAAAGGACGGCTTTGGGGACGTCTGAGTACGTTGGACGGATTTAGAAGTGGGGAAAGCTGTGACAAAGACAAGGGGACAAGAACATTAATATATTAATTATTAGTTGGAAACGACCATGTTGAGGAAAAGAATAAGAAAGAGAAGGAGAAGAAGAACAAGAAGCAGGAGAAGGATAAGGAGTAGGAGAGGAAGAAGAAGAAGGAGAAGAAGAAGGAGGAAAAGAAGGAGAAAAAACTAAAAATAAAGAAGAAAAGAGAGTTAGGAAAAAGCCTAATTTACTGACGACAAGGAACAACCTGTTGCTCTTATACACTGTACATGTTAAGCAGCATTGTGAGGAGGAAGTGGACCTTTGAGCGGAGATTACTTTTTGAACTTTAACAGATTATCAGATATTTCATTTTCCTTCCACGTTCACACGGCAGAAGAATTGCACGTGAAAATGAAAACCTCTATCACACAAAGTATCAAAGAGGATTGCTCCTTCAAATATTGTAATACTTTACAGAGTATATGTCAAAACGTTAAGCTTTAGAGCAAACAAATAATCAATAGGGACACGCAAGGGTTTGCTGCACATCGTAAATAAAGACTCGGCATACACCATATCTGCACAAGACTGTTAGCCTGTGTTCGTCAACATCAACCTCACATTCTTCTCTTAACGTAGCAAACTATAGCAAGCAATAGAAAACATAAATGCTATTCAGTAGGAGGACGTTTGAATCAAACAGGGTTCCAGTTGACCTCTGCGGTGATTTGCATTAAACAGGTGACTGAGATTTGCATTTTTATGGAGTTCCAGTGGCCTTCTTCTGCCCTTAACTCTCTTTGAACAGGCGAGGCAGGAGATAGGGATGTTAATTATGGACCACGCGGACCACAATGGGGATGATCTCAATGGCTTCATTGTGTTGTCCCAGATAGCTTTTAATTGAATTATGGACATAATGGTGGTATCCTGTGTGGAGGGGAATGCTGTACACGGTGTTCCCTTTTTCTTTTTCACAACACTCAAATGAACCCAATCAATTACACTTACACAGTCTACCTGTTTTCAGAACAACACAATCATTTCTGCTTTTATGAAAAGACGGATATAATGAGGTCACTGTTAAAGGTCATGTTTCTTAGCTTCATAATGCAAAAACTGATGTTGGATAAATGGAAAATAAATCAAATAATGCAGCTTTTACATTACAGATAGGGTCATATTTATGCAACCATCGACCTTATACTCCAGGTATTTTCCTTCTAACAACAGAACAACACAGGAAACGTCTGTAATACAGAGAAGCACCATTTCTTATTATTTCTCAGAAGTCTTAAAATATAAATGAATATAATCTTGTATTATGAAAGAGAGCAAAGTACTGCCTTACTTAGCGAGTCTTTGACACGTGTTAAACTATTTCTGGGGTGATTTGAAAGGTTACTCATCAAAAAAATATACGATTAAAAAAATGTATAAACACATCAGTCATTCAGAAATGTTTTCTGATTTTTTGCAACTTGAAGTCACCTAAAGCATTTGTTCATATTCTATTTTAAAGTTGTTCCGATAACTTATTAATATTCATTCGTGCAAATTTGTAGCTAGCAAGGCTTCAAAACTCGACAGCAGCGAGTAGATCCACTTATGGGCTTCAGTCTCGTTCCGTGCTTTCATCTAACAGTCCATGTCATTTTAATAGGTCGCTGTTTGTGAGGTAAGAAGGGTCCTCAAAGGAAATCTGGGATACGACAATGCAAATGAGTTCGACGATCGTCTGGAG
Source organism: Anarhichas minor (assembly GCF_050575085.1). Classification (NCBI taxonomy): domain Eukaryota; kingdom Metazoa; phylum Chordata; class Actinopteri; order Perciformes; family Anarhichadidae; genus Anarhichas; species Anarhichas minor. The sequence goes on along the minus strand of NW_027466473.1, from coordinate 21,779,499 downwards.
GCAGTTAGAGAAGCCTTTTCACTTTTCACAAAAGCTGTCAGATGATCATTTCTATATTCTACAGCAAATCAAATAGAACAAAGACAAAACAGAGGAAATAAAGGGATATTTATATTCAGTCACTGTACTGTAGATGCACTGTATGCACAGCATGCAGGGCCTGAGGGCCATATACATATACCGTCTTCCATGCTTACGAACAACACAAATAAATGGTGCTCAGAAACGCTACGGTCCACAGTGGCCGCCTAAATTAACACAAAATCAATGTTACTCTTCACAATTACACATATTAAAGACAACAAAGCATGCATGAACATATCATGATCTCAATCATGATCTCATATATATATATATAGAAAAGGCAAAGATTTTCATTTCTCACGACGACAGAGTCCATGGGCCCCCGGCAGAGAGAGAGAGAGAGACAGAGAGACAGAGAGAGAGAGAGAGAGAGAGAGAGAGAGAGAGAGAGAGAGACAGAGAGACAGAGAGAGAGAGAGAGAGGGGTCCCAGAGGACAGCGGTGAGGAAAGGCAGGAGTAAACAACACGAACACGTGACACTTCTAATAAAGTCCATTTTTCTCCTCCCTCCTCCTCAGTGTCTATCTCACTCTCATTCTCAATTCATACAGTATGTCCCTTTCCCCCCTTTGTGTCTTTCAATCTTTTGATTGGCATCGCACCATCGCTGCCACAGGAACACAGTGGAATATACTGGAATAAACTGCATAATGACATTAATTGTTTTCTCTCTCTTCACCATCAGTTGGCAACACAAACAGCGAGAGAGGAGAGAAGTGACTCTACTTTAAATGAAATCAGAGTGGCATGATGCTCACTTGGAATCAAGATGCAAAAGAATGACAGCTGTTAATTGATGGTGACAGGTTTATTGACTCCCGTGCAGGCGGTGCCAGAGATTAAAAAGATTCTGGCACAGAGAGAATAAAATCACAAATACCTAGAGAAGCCATCTATACCTAATAAAGACTTGTGTTTGTATACGGTAGGTCCTATTATATACCCTCAGGGCTTTCCTCATGTCACTGCATAACAATAAGGCCCCTAAAGCTCTGATCAGATGTCAGTACGGAAACATTTCAAAACAACTACCAATGAAGAAATCGCTTCCTATGCACACAAAGGACACGCTGTTTATGAAAGTTGGCCAGAGTTGGAGGCATGACCAAAGGAAATAATGTACTATGCATTTTAAGTTGAGTCCAATATATTGCCTTAATGTTAGTGTTACAACGTCAATACAGTGACAGAATGCATAACCTCTTTTACACAGAAGCTGAGAGGTGAAGTAGCACTTATAGCAATTCAAATGTTAAGTCGAAAAACGGTATCTTTACCTGAACAAATGGTGAAATCACATACTGGTGCAGTGTTGATGGCACATAGGATAACCTTGAATTACTTCAAAAAGGCCCACATGAAGACAGATATTTGGGTGACGTTGTTATTCAGACTTACTATGGGTGAGTGAGCGGGGTTCATTGTCCTGCTCAAGGACACATTGCTATTGATGGCGGCTTTTTTGGCTACGGCAGGGACGAAAGCTGAAACCCTTCAGTTATGGGACAATCTCCGCATTAGGCCACTCTGCCATTACATTAATCAAAAGGGCACACCGGCAGACGGAGATACCCAACGCCTGCAAAGTGCACTTTACAACATTTCACATATCCACGGACACACCAGCGCATCCGTGGTGCATCGCTTCAGTCTACTCAGCAAAACTGCACACACACACATACAGTATAATGTACACAATTTAAAAAGAGAACTCATTTATAATATTGCTGAAAATTCATGAATTCATAGACACTCAACATGGATATTTACAACGCTCTTCAACAATATTTAAGACTTCCCCGTGAGCAAACCGGCACACAAGATCTCATTACCTAATTGCATCAGGACACCTACACATTAATCTTTCTCTGCCACTTTATATTAAACTGCACACACGCATGCAAGAACGTGTAATTACAGGATACGCAGTATACACACACACACACACACACACACACACACACACACACACACACTGCGTTCATAAGTTCTCTCTCTTCAGCAGCATCATTTCTTTTGCTTATGTGATACAATGGCCCCCCCGACAACCGCGGAGAATAATTAAGTGACTCCCAGCACTTTTGCTCCTCATAATGGCTAATCTAAAGATCATTAGTAAGAGTACACGCTTGACTTGTGTTATTTATTATGCTGTTCTGTTTCCTATTAAAAACTCTGCTTGGATCGTGATTGATGCCGAGGCGCCTGCTCGCGCGCGTGCACGTGTCCACGATCCGTGATCTCAGCCAGTCAAGGATCTCTCTCGCGGATGAAATTGCTTTCATGACAGGGTTAGCGATCATCATCGGCGCGTTGTGTAAAACTCTGAATGCAATTCAAATTTTGAGGAAAATCTGTTAAAAAGTGATACGTCAGTCATTGACTGGTACATCAGAAATAGCTCCATTTGAGCTGCAGTGAGCGATATTAGTAATATCTCATGAGAAAACGGTGAATTCAATTAAACTGAATCAGATCGTATTGAAGTAGTGCGATATCAAACTTGATCTAATCTTTACATGGTTACCTGTATCGTATCCCAGACCATGTGTATCCAGATACGCATTGGATCGTCCTGAGAGGGAAAGATGAACACCCCTAAGAACAACATTTCCTCTCACAGTGGGGACCTTTGTCCACGGTGCTGGTAGAAGTGTGTTTTATTTATTGTTGCTACATTTATGGCCATTCAATCTTAGAACTATGATCCCTGTGCTGGCTCTGCTTTACGCCACTGAACTGCTGATTGTTAACTTTTTCCAAGCAGACGGTATTTCCAGATCATCGCTGAACTAAAATATAGCTTTTCTTTGGATGATCCCTTTTACATGCAGCTGAGTTGTGTGTCAAAGAGTTGTGAGTGTTTAGGATAGCACTGTGCAGATATTACGGTTAAGACTTTGAAGGGCTTCAACGAATGTCAAACTACGTTATACTCCGCAGACTTATCTATAGGACACAGGTTTTCTTTCTCCCATGATGGAACACATTCTATGATTAATAAGGCTTCAGTTTTCAGTAATAATTATGTGGCATTGCCAGGTGCTGATTTGAGATTAGATTTTTTCCGTCAAACAGTTTATACATCTTTGGGACGACGGTGAGAGTTTGATCCACTCCTGAGTAAAATGAGGTGGATTAAATAGAATAAGAATAAAAGATTTTTAGTGCTCCCAGAAATCCTTGTTGGTAGTTGTTTTTTTTTGCCCAACAAGCTGTCACTTGAGGTCAGCACAAATGGTATGTGCCCTTGCGGTCAAAATCTTAAAAGTTGTGAAACCATACCCGATCCAGCATGGCACCAATTCCCCCATGACCATTCTCCTGAAATGTATTGTAGCTCAGCATATTCAGCAGCATTCCAAATGTCATAAGTACAATTTCTGGTTTATACACATTTCGTCGCTGTATGTGAGGTAAACCCTCCGGATTTGACGACTTGATCAGAATACAGATGAAATTGCTGGAGAAGTAGAGGATAAAGTCGATGCTGAAGAGTTTCTTTGCCGCGCATAAATTGCCATTTGTGATCTGCACCCCTTAGGAAAGGTTACATTAACATATGTTACCGGAGGGATAAAAGAACCAAGGGCAAACCAGTTCAAACTTCTAGCATTGTTTTCTCTATCTCACATGGAAAATGTGTAATATTTATCTTTATGAAAATAATCTGAAACGTCAGACTAAACTCAGTTTTTCTTCATGCTACAGTAAAGGAAGAATCTGTGAGATCAGCAGAAAGCGCTGAGCCTATACTACCTTATATGGCAATAAACACAAATAGTGTGAAGCAAATGCTAATTCGAAGACTGATTGATGTTTACATGCAACGTAAACTGCGCATGATGAATATTATCGCTGATCAATAATATTCATGCATCTACAAATAATAATTTGAACCCATAATAAATAGACTGCTATTCGATGGAAAGACTTGTTTTGCAGCCTTGCTAAAGAGGGCAATAGAGGTAACGTCTTGTGCACTGACTTCCAACGCTAGGGCCGGTTTCGGGCCCTCGGGTGAAAGCACGTCTTTCTATGTCTACTGATGGAGCCAATTAAAATGCACGGCACAGTAGAGAGTGTGCGCTTCCTTATATGGTCTGTCTGGGCCCCGCAGCTTTAACCCTCACATCCCCAACTAGTCATTCTTAGTTGTGGGTCGTACATCGAAGCTTGTTCTACAGTTGCAGTCATTTCTCTGGATAAGTGTGTCTTGGTTTCTAAACTGTGTGAGATATGAAAGGTCATCCGATTGGTAATTAGGTATCAAACAGAGTCTAACATGAAAGCGCTGGAAATGAATACAGAGTGTTGTGTAATTGAGCTTCACGGTATCTCACTTTGCATGTGATTTAGTTCCCTTTCATCTGCCACACCATTTAAACAAACCGAGACATAAAGACATATTTTCCAAAGTCTTTTTCGCTCAGCTTCTATACAAACGGAGGATGCCGTTAAACAATCGATTCCCAGAGAGGCTGGGCATACTTTGGAAATAAAATGAGCGCTTCGAGTGTTTGCTTTTAGCCGAGGCCTCTCTTCTCTTCTGCCCAGCTGCACACCTGATAATGAAACCCAGCAATAAGTAATGCAGTGTAAGCAGATAGCGAGGAGCTGGAAGTACAAATAGGATCGGCAGGGAAATTGATTATGAATGGCAAACGGGCCACTCTCAGGCACCAGTGAAGCCAAACATTACCAACGTTATTAAGCTAAATTATTGACAGAGTGAGAGTCTGTGGCGGAAAAAAAATATATAATAAAATATAATAAAATCTCGGACACAAAATTACAGTCTGTGTACAATGACAATAAATGAAGGCTCACAGCAAATATTTGAACACTGGGATACGATACAGTTCTACTGCAGTACTACTTAGAATGTACTGTATCCCTCAGTAGTTCAACATGTAGATGTTATAAATATTATTAAGAGTTGGAAAAAGTATATATTTTTCAAAAATGAGTCAGATTTACAGTGTGAGACGGCAGCATACATGGTTTCAAATAGTGGATCTTTCATTTTTTTTGTATGAAATGACTCATTTTCACACCAACTCCCTGACTTTCTGTTATCTTTCACTCTGACCCACTTCACGCCGCTGCAACATACAGTTGTCTTTGAAAACGCCCCTCATTCTCTTTGGCTTCTGGTTCAAATTGGCTGACCTGAGACGAGTAAAGACATTTACAACCGTTTGGTGCCTCCAGGTATTTCAGGTGATCAAAGGTGAGCCGACAGTGGTGCAGCACCACAGGAGCCCTGGCCATTATCACTATTAGGCCCTCGTGTCCTCCGGGTCTGACCGTCATTACGAGTGATTTATCATCTTCAATCAAGTCCTATGATTGCTGCTGATTAGAGGTGAAGCCAGCCAATCAATTACTCGCAGGAAAATCAAGGTAGCCAGATAGCTTTTGCCGCCCTTGACCTTAAAAACATCAGCGCTCTTGACTCCCGGAGAAGATGCCACACTGGCAGTGAACACGCGTGTTCTTCTACTATTTTCCACAGGCTGGATGTGTCGGAGGAAAGTGATAACAGCAGTCAGTCGCATATTTGTCCTTCAAAGCAAGAGGGAGGAGAGTATGTGTATAAGAGAGAGAGAGAGAGAGAGCGAGAGAGAGCAATTAATAAAAACAAAGCCCCAATTCCCAGATGCCTATGAATGGGCCACTCTCCTGATATGTCCCTGCCTTGCTATGCATGCTCTCCCCAGCTGCCATCGTGGCTATAAATATCACTTATCACACTAACTGACTTCTCTCTTGGGGGGGAGGGGAGGGGGGGAGAGAGGGAGAATAAAGGGGACCAAAAATACTGGTGCAGGTATGATTGCTTGCCAAGACAAATGGCATCCATCAACTTTAGCTGAGCTCCATATTCATCCGCGATTGGAATCCAGCCACGCATATAAAGGGAGGGGGGGTGGGAGATGGTGGCTGATCTGATTTGGTCGAGTGCGCTCTGAAAGCCTCCAACCGCCATCTCTGACTCTTCCACTATTTTTAAGTGTTGATTTTAGGGGTGCTGATTTTTCCAGACCCTCGTTAACCGATAACCGACGGTATTAGTGCCTTGCATGCGGTTCGATCCCCAGTCCAGTGGAACGTTGTCTTCCCCACTCATGGAGTTCAGGTGGCTCTTCTACTTTAAAACTTCAAAACATTTAAATAGCTCTGACAGATGTGGAATTACATAAACACTGGCAGCGTGTTGATTTTAACACACTCAATGCGAGCGGTGAGAGAGAGAGAGACCAGAGGCACGTGTGTGTGTGAGTGTGTGTGTGTGTGTGTGTGCAAAGGCACATACTGTACGTGATAACGTGTGTGAGTGAAGCGTTGCCCTTCATCACACACACACACACACACACACACACACACACACACACACACACACACACACACACACACACACACACACACACACACACACACACACACACACACACACACACACACACACACACACACACACACACACACACACACACACACACAGGCAGCATGAGTGTGCTAGCGCAAACATTCAGCAAAGGTCGTGAATCTTTTTGTCTTTTTTTTCTGTGCTGGGTGTCACTCTCCATCAAGTGTAGCTACAGAGCAGAGCCTCATCTCCCAGTGTGAACAAAGTCTGTCTAGCAAAGACACCTACCCAGCATGCATCAGCATGGCTCAGCTGCCGGGCCCTGAAGGTACGCGGCTGTAAATGTGGCTTCAGGTGGCTGTTGTAGCTGTCCATCTCACCTTCGTACCCCCCAAAAACATATTGAAGACTGCTTTCAGGTTTGCTCTGCAGCTTCACAGCAGTTTGTATGATTCCACATTCCTCAACCTACATTAATCCCTGCTCACATTATTTCACTTCCTGATATTAATTAGTCGGAAGCAAACAGAGCTCCCCGCTGTGTTGCCAACTAAATCTGTGCCTTATCCGAAAGAAAAGCCGGAGAGGAAACGGGGACGATTACTGGCTTTGTTCAGTTCACAGCATCGGTCATAGAAGATGCTGCAACCAAACATCAAAAAAGGCCTGCAGTTGAAGATGGGCAGGGCCATGACATCATCTCACAATCTGATTGCAAATGGTGTATCGTAAGGGTGTGAAGAATAACCTGTCCGACACGAAATATCCTGACATGACACACTCTGAATCTGACTCAGAATTTGAACTGACAAACGTGTAAAACATAGTTTTTCCATTTGACCAATAAAACCATTCGAATATTATCAACGAATCTAAAGTAAAGTATAGATATATACAGTATATATAATAGAAACAACAGCTACATTGTTGATTGCACATGAGTGCTGTGTCTTTGTTAAGGCTTTTATGAATAATATAATTGTATATTAAGTGGAGAGTAATGTCAACGTGTGACTCACATCAGAATGAAGCAGACAATCTGCCAGAAAATCAATATTACATAGAATGCTTTGTTTTGATTGCTGCTGTTTTTTTTTTATGGGTTTTATGGGTTTTGATACATCTAAATGTAATAAATAGAAGGAGAGTCAGTATAGAAAAACGTGAGCCAGTACTTAGAAAGTACACTGCGCTGTGATTTAGCCGGGCTGAAGTTACCTCTGGGCACTGAATGAGCCGCACCTCATTCATTCTCTTCGCCTTGCAGAGTCACTATAAACTTCAGAGAGTCTTTAAGGTGCCTTTGGGGGTTAACCTGCAGTTAGGCGAGTATGTTGTGGACCAAATCCAATAGAGATCAATATAGCTTGGCAACAGAGCTGGAGCAGTGAGCTGTTCTTTTCCCATATGCTGCCGACCCACCACAATCATCACTGAACTAAGGACGGCTTCTTTAAGTGCTAACACTTAAGCGATGGATAATAAAAAATATATATTCCCAGCTAGCTTTTTACAAGTGTCCAATGCTTGCCAGCTCTTCAATTTCTATTATTTCTGCTCCTTGAAAGATTGTTACCAAAGACCACCCGTTTGTTTCTCCAGGGGAAACTTTAGTTTCTTGTGTTTCTTTGGTCCGTGGCCATGTGTTGCTGTTCACCATACATGGATATTTAACACAATAGATAGTGTGGATAGTGTTTTGCCCTAGAGGGAGATTTGCAGTGTGCTTCCACCTTCGTGGCAACAGTTTGGGGAAGGCCCGTCGTGTTAACGTGGACGTGCCTCCGTGCACAAAGCCAGTTCATTCTGGAAGAACTGGTCTGACAAAGAGCCGTGACCTCAACCTCACCCGACACCATGGTAGTGATTTGGAACACAGACTGTGAACCAGTTCTCATCTGCCAACATCAGCGCCCGGCTTTAACACACTCGTGTGGCTGTATTAAAGAGAATTCCTGCATCCAGGATTCATAATTGTGTAGAAATCCTTCCCACCAGAGAGAAGAGCGTTATAACAGCATCCATGAAATGTGAGAGAGGGAATGTTCAGGTGTCTGCATATGTTTAGCCATGTTAAGCTCCTTGGTTAGTGGAGGTATTTATTAAAGTTTCTGATGTGCGTACAGTACAATAACAGAGGTGCACACAGCAGAAAACAAACACCAGAGTCTCCGTTACAAAACATGCAGGTTTGCAGGAAAGGTAAGCAACATATACCAGCTTCAGTGCTCTGCTGTTATTCATCCCCAGCCAGCGTTCAAAAAGCTTTTAAAACCTGTTTTCATTTTTGCAAGCAAGGAGTCTCAAATCATCAGTTTTTGTTTGCACTTCACCAAATGAAACCGAGATTTTTCGACGAGTGCTGCTTCGTTGCATTAAGTTGATAGTGAGATTTCTTATTAATATTTCAACTTACATACTGTATACCTAAAGAAGGTCCCATCTTATTAATGTGTTTTTAGCGCAAAGAGGAAGTGAAATGATTTTACAAATTGCTTGTTCGTTGGTATTCTATGGTTAAATACTGAAAAGCCACAACAGAGACAGCAGACATGTTTTAGATTATATTCCATATAGCTTCCATGGTTCTGCTTGCATAGTGATTTGAAAATGTACGTAAAACTAAGGCGAAAGGTCCTCTGACTATTAAGTATACGAGGGATACGAATGCAGACATGTCTTATAATCCTCGATAAGAATGGCTTTGCTTGAGTAAAACCAGGTTTTCCCTTTCTTAAATGCAAATAATGGAAGATGACAAATGTTATTCCATTATATTCCACAGCTTAGTACATCGCTATCTTCCTCCTCTAGGCAAATATTTATAAGTATTTATAACTTTATTGAAAAGATTATGTATGTAAGTCATTTGCATATCGGTGAAACGTGCAGCGGGGCACCAGTCCGGAATTCTCTATCCCCCATCTGAATAACACGGAGACATGCTATTAATGATACATGAGTGTAATTACATCTCTCAGAGCATTTTGCCTAATATGCCAAATAAATGGGGAAGTAGAATGATGAGAACACAGCGGGCGTTAATTAGCCTCATCCCTGAGCAAAAAGAGCTTCTATCGTGCGGAGAGGCAACGTTATTACTTCAAGATGATACAAGTTCGGAGTAGTGCAAATGAATTACTTCAAATGTATTTTGGCTCCCTGATTTAATAGAGGTCCGAATTTAATGTCTCTTCCCGTTGCAGGGAAAATTGGGGGGAATCCTGAAGTCATTCAATTCTCTGTCACACTGTTTGTGGAGAGAAGCCTGCAGAAACCCGTGCGTCTTTTGAACTGGAGGGTTTTTTATGAGTCTGCGATGACATCACAGGAGGATCATCGAATGTTAATAAGCTGCGATGTACTCGGCTGTTAACATGTTGCAGTAGAGATAGCTGGTCAAACAGCTCAGTGGGCGGAGCAAGTCATCCTTTAACCACAGGGTTGGTGGTTGGATCCCTGTCTCCTACTGTCGAGGTGCATGTCGAAGTGTCCTTGACAGTGACACCAATCCCCATGTTGCCTGCGAGCAGTCCACCGTTTCGTTGTGCTTAGGATGGGTTGAATGCAGAAGTCAAAGTTCATGTATGTGACAAGTTTTAAGATTAAAACAATAGATGGTGAAATGAATTTCAAGGTGCCACCTGCCCATCAGGGATATCTAACCATTCAGGAGCAATTTGCGGTTAAGAGTCTTGCCCGAGGACACATTGACATGGACTAGCGGAGCCGGGGATCGAACCGCCGATCCTCCGAAGGACAACCCGGGACTATAGAGTGGTGCAAGGATGACGTATTTTTGGAGCCCTTAGCATTTCACTGGTTCCTTTGACAAAAAGCCAATGGGATTGTTTTCATAGGCTTTAGGATTAGTGCACAACATAAACTCGGTGGCAAACAAACGTTTATGATTACTTGCACTTTTTGTTCAGCAAGATAATCTTCACAAACAAACACCACTTTTATGATTTTTGAAGCGTGAATGTAAAAGCTTCAAAATTCACGATAGTGGTATTTACTGAACAGAACAAAACGTTAAAATCTCTTCAGCTTGTTTTAACCACGGACCTTATTTCAGGCATCCAACAGAAGCCCATCCAACAGAAACCCATCCAACAGAAGCCCATCCAACAGAAACCCATCCAACAGAAACCCATCCAACAGAAACCCATCCAACAGAAACCCATCCAACAGAAACCCATCCAACAGAAACCCATCCAACAGAAACCCATCCAACAGAAACCCACTGACTTTGAGACGAGGGAACCGGAAGTACAAACTCATTCCCAGGTTCTCGGACTCATTCCTGCAGCATTCAATCAAAAAGTCACTCTGCACTAAAAGTTTTTGCTCAACTGCTCTGATGAAATAAAGATCTAGAAAGGGCGACGGAAGGACAGTTAAACTTGAAATGGAAGTAATCTCCCCCTTTTCCTCTGTAATGAAGAATTCAATCACAATGACCAGTAAAGTGGAACCTCATTATCCAAATATCACATATCCTAATTGAATGGGCATAATGAATCAAACAGGCTTACATTATGTGATAACACCGAAGAACCGTTGTATTAACTGGCCGCTATAATATTAATGTCTAGAGTGGTCTTGTTCTTGCACCAGTCTCTCATCTAAAAATAATCTACTTTACGCACGCGAGTTCACAACGAGGGCATGGTGCAACACCGTCAAACACGTAGCGGACACATGTTTAAAATGTTCTTCCAGTAAATATTGGTGATGCCTGAAATACTATTAATAATCTCAGCACAGTTAATGCGGAGGAGTTTTTACATTAGACATTATGTCCCCAGCATTGGAGAATACCCTTACTGCTATAGAACTAGTACCTAGGACACCCCTTGTTATCTATAATTCTGTGCAGCTGCATTTCCTTCTTCTAAATTAATCAGGTACCATGGAAGTTATTTCCTCCGCCTGATGAAGTTTTGTGAAGTTATGCAGTGTGCGTTGGCTGCTCACTCATGTGCTAATGCTGTAGCTCGATGCCCTACTTCTCTAATGTATAGCATGAGTCATAAATTAGTGGGGTCTACTAAACTGAGGCTCAAGGGACAAGAGACAGTACACAAGAGTGATGTCAACCCTAACTAGCTCAACATCTCGTTGCTACATTGCATCTTTTCAGTTACTAGCAACAGAAAAGTCACTGTGGATATGTGGGCGGTCCTTCCTTAGCTCTTTGTCTCTTTCACTTGGGTCTGCAAAAGTTTTATATCATAAAGTCACAAAGAAGATGGAAAACATTTCTGGCTCCAGAGATGCTCTGCCTCCAATTAGATGCTATAATGCAGCAATTAAAGATGGAATTATCTCTTGTTATATGCCAATTATGGAAGTAACATGGAAATCTTTTCTCTTCTGTAAAATGGTTGAAATCTTTGAAGACTCTTCCTGCACTCAAATGAGATTTTGGGCAATTAGCTAACCATACCAGTCATATAAAACTTGCTTGTGGGTTGTACTAGGTAACAGAGAAATATGGAAAGAGAAAGAAAAAGATGTGTGTTTGCATATCGGTTGGAAAAAACTTTGTCTTCTTTTCCAAAACTTTGTGCTACTGTGCCGTAAGGTTGCATGCAGATGAACGTCCATTGGATGATGCGAAACCACTGGTGGAGTTTTGCAGTATCCAGGTGGGAGATTTGGAAGGTGAGGAGCCAAATGCCCTCTGCAGTTCTGTATTTCTTAGCTGTCCCATCAAATGCAAAAGGAGTTGATTTCAATCCCTCATGTAACTGTACGTCGGCCACATATTCTGTCTCACTGGGAAATACGTCACAGTAGAGTAGGTAAGAGGCTCCAAATTCTGTTTCACTGGAGATAAAATGAAAAATGCATTTTAACCCTTTTAGATCACATCCCCGGTTACATTGTGCATCCTTTTAACACAAAGTAAATGTATTTTTACTTCTATATCGTGAAGTGTGCTTACGTGAGCTAGTTTTGAAAAATTTCAAATAAGATCAGGACATCCATCGATCAAAACGCAATTTTCTGACCGCAAAAGAACGCAATTGGGCATCTCTAAATGTTACATTTGCTCCCTTTTTTCTTTGTGCTGATCCGATCTGTGAGTTCTATGACCCTTTGCACCCCTAGTCGACTATGCATGTCTTATGTCTTTGTCCACTTTGATTCTGTCAAAGACATCAGGGAACGGTAGTCTGTTTGCACAATTAAAGGCTGCAAGTCAATCAGCGTACTCCAGTCCCTTTCATACCTTAGAGGACATTACATCACTAGAACAGTGATGTGGATAAATGCTGAGTGCTCTGGGCATCGGCTAAACTCAGCACATGTAGAGCATTTATTGGCAGCCTCCACACACCCTTTTATCAGCATCTCTCTTAATGGTCCCTAAAAAGTCTATTGACTTTTGTGAGATGCAGCTCTAAATGTTTGAGAATGAGTAAAGAGCAATGAGGTGAAAGTGTAGGCAGCCTGTGTATATGATAAAATACAATCCAAATATTCCATATTCCCAATTTAGTGGACTGCGGTATTTATGATATTCAGAGTAATATTGATGTATTATAGTATTATCATTATAGTATTTGTATATGATGTATCACAAGCTAGTATTAATTAACTGTTGTGCTACAGATTTTTCTGAATCAACAATTACTACCTGGATGAAATCATATTTGTGTCAGGGCTGTTAGCATGAATTTGCATACTGTATTATAAAGGCAGACACTTCCTGATTACATTATTGTCTCAAGAATGTTTCATGCAGACGGATATTCAGGTTTGAGGTGTTCAGTGTGAATCTGTGTCTCAGTGACGTTTGCATGCACCCTCTGGGTTAATGTATGCATGGCAACAACAAGAAAATGTGAGAGCGAGAAAGATGAGGACAGTCAGACAGACGGATCAAAAGAGAGTAGCAGAAAGCAAAAGAAAAGAGGCAACAATGGCAGACCGGGAGAGTGGGGGAGACTGAGATTGCGAGCTGCAGAAAACAAAGCAAAAGGTTGATTGTGTTCAGTTGCTGGTGTTCTATGAATGCATATGCTATCATCAAAGCCATCTGAAAATGATGATAAACTGTGATTAAGGTCAGCGCTCTGGAACACCCACTTTGAATAATAAAGACGTGTGTACTAGGGTTTTTTGTTTTTCCTGTACTGTGACATGGGTTGTCTTGTGTGGGTGCAAACCTTTAGTAGATGACTTTTATTCCTACAGCTGGTCATTACGCTATCCATTTAAAATAGATGCAAATTAGACCACCTGGCTGTGCCAAAGTACTGCTTGTCAACAAATGATGGTGGTAACATACAGGAGATGAATTGCACAATGACCAGGCGGCAACCTCCAGTTCTGAAAAGTGAAGCCAATGCTTCATGTCTTAAAGCTGCATTATCTCTAATGTCCACCAGGGGGCGACTCCTCTGGTTGTATAGAAGTCTATGAGAAAATGACTCTACTTCTCTCTTGATTTATTACCTCAGTAAACATTGTAAACATGTGTTTATGGTCTCAATCTCTAGTTTCAAGTCTTCTTCAATACAGCATGATGTTCATTTAGTACATTATGGTCCATTTAGAGTCAAACAGACCATAAAGCAGAGTATGCTTTAGGGCGGGGCTTACAGTGATTGATTTAACTATCCTCCAAGGAGGAGTAGGCGGATTGGGTTTGCCACAGTCAATTCAAATCAACCAAACACTTTCCAATTCGAAAAAACATAAATTTGGTATAGGTTACTGAGACATTATGTGAATATAAAATGATGATTTGACCTAGAAAAATTCCAGATGAATAAATAATCAACAAAAAAAGCCACAGCGAGACCTTGCACAGCTTGACGAATAAATTCTTAGGCAGATGAATCAGATTCTAAGCTACACTGAGCTTCAGTAATTCAGCTTTAAAAAAACCTGAACAACTTACAACTTACAATTTGCTCATGAAGACTTGAGATTTGACTTGACCTGCCCCAACATCTGGGAAAAAAGGTTCTGGCTAGATTCAGGAAGGGTGTTGAGAACTCTGCTGTACAACACAGAGTTTACAGAGCAAAAACTACATTTAAATGTGATTCTTCTCCAAACACACGAAAGAAAATTCATGTGATACTTTCAGGAACAACGAAACATGCAAAGAGCGGGCCTGCAGGTGCCAGTCCGGCATTATCTATTTATTTAATTAGTGTTATCAGAGAGCAAGGTTTGATTACGCTGATCCCTGCTCTATTTTAACCACCCTAGCTATTTCTCGCCTCCCACTGTGAGTGACAGCTGAATTATCACTTAGCTCACTGAGAGAGAGAGCTCATTCCGACACGTCAGAATAGCCGCGCTAGCCACAGCCGGCTCTATCTGATTTCACGCTGCTGCTGCTGCTTAGCATGGCAAGCAGCAATTTCATTACGGGTCTCTCTTTCCTCTCAGTGATGTCTTTAACCAATGACACCCTAATACATCCACTGCCCCATTTCCACGGGCCTGGAGTTTCGTTGCCGACGCATTTAGGGTGAAGAGCCTCTCCTCCAGGGCCCCGGCCGGCGCTCACACACCTGGGAGTCTGCCCCACTATTACGCATGCTATTTGCACAAATTGCTCCATTTGTGTTCGAATATGAAATGCATTTCCCTGAATATGACCGGAGACCGAGTCTATCCCCTAAGAGAGCAGTTGAGATGTGTGAGATATTTTATTCTTCAGTGTGATTGCCTCGTCATCTCCTCCTTGCCATTCGCTGTAAGGGAAGTTTGAGGACTTTAAGGTGTGACATTGTACGAATGCCGGATTGTTATTGTTCAATGGAACTCAATTGGTTCTGAGTGAGAGATGGGAAAAAAAGCCATCCCTAAATACCATGAAAGAGCACACAGCACTCAATTTAATGACATGACTGGAACACTACAGCTGCTGCATTTCTTTTCTTAAATCAATACTGGTAAATCAGTGGCCTTTAAAGTTTCTTGTCTTTAACCTTTTTCGTCATCTCGTTGCAAAAATGGGCAAATGAGCTGTGTAATTGCTGCATATCTTGATGTAATGAGGTCAGATGATGATAAATATGCATGGTACTGCATCTATTTGTATCATCTTTTATGCTCTAGAATAGATATTGCAGACGTCTTAATCTTCCAAAAAGCCAGAATCACAGAGGTTGCTGAATCCTGTGACTGGGTGATGATAATTTAACAATTTGTTATTGATTTGGCAAATAAGAAGTAAGAAGTTATTGAAGTTCCTGATGTAATACATAATGGTGGAACAATAGTCAGAATATAAGAAGTGGGCATAGTCACCGTGACGTCACCCATTGGTTTGTGGGCTACAGTTTTAAAACCTCAAGTTCGGCATTTTGGCCGTCGCCATCTTGGCTTTTTGCAACCGGAAGTGACACGAGAGGGTGGAGCGAAGTACAACCCAATGCTGACAGACCAGATCGGTTTCAATTTACATGTACTGACAACACACTGTGAACGTGTTGAAGTTCACCCAGACCAGACAATGCCATGCGAACTAAAAGCATCCCCTGCTTTATGGTCTGTTTGACTCTAAATGGACCATAAGTTACTAAATGAACATCATGCTGTATTGAAGAAGACTTGAAACTAGAGATTGAGACCATAAACTCATGTTTACAATGTTTACTGAGGTAATAAATCAAGAGAGAAGTAGAGTCATTTTCTCATAGACTTCTATACAACCAGAGGAGTCGCCCCCTGCTGGACATTAGAGAGAATGCAGGTTTAGCTCATTAGGTCCAAGTCCATCAAGTCCAACTGTGAATACAAGACAGTCCACTAAATGTAGATTCATTTTAAATTTGGGGATTAAAATGAGTGCCCAGTCTGACCTGAAGCCCCAAGAGCTTTCAAACTAACTTCAAGCGTGGCTTCATCAGGGCCGAGAACGTGAGCTAGGAGACGGTTAATCATCTGCTTAATAATGCTGCTGTTATCAGCAAGACAGGAGAACTCGAGCCAGAACTTTTGGAAGAAATTTGACCTCTCCAGCCCAGAGGGGGTTTTAATTATGAGGGAAAATCTGATAATATGAGGATATCACAATCTGACACCATAATTAATCTTGTGATGCTGAGAATATACCAAAAATGACCCACTACCTTTGACCCGTCTTCCATTCCATCAGAGGCCGTGACCTCATCACATTACGTATGCATGATTCTGGTCACCTTTTTGGACACCTGCGCGGTCTTCAGGTTCACTATGAAAAAAAAATAGAGCTGCAAAAAAAAAAAAAACCCTGCTTGATATATTTGCTGTTATTGCAGCTGTTGTACTGCTCTCTCCCCCGGTAGCTGGCTGCCCGAACCATTTTACATTTAAATTTGTTGAATAATAAATTATTCAGTGATTTAATTCCGAATAAAGTGGCAAATATTTCTGGGAACAAGCAAACCACCTGCGTAGCCACGGGTGCCATTTCCTCACTGTCTCGTTTAAATTACACCCACAACAGTATTTTCATTAATCTTCGTGCATTTCAAAAGGCTTCAGGGATCATAACTACTCATAATTTTTAAAAATAGATTCCTGTGTATATGCCATGACAATGATCAGACAATCCTGGGAGTCTATGAGTGTATTTCTGGGGACTCTTCTCTGTGGGATGTGTGGGTATACAGTAGTTTGTTGAGATCACAATGTCTGTCGCAGCAGCAGCGACGGAGCTTTTATGTGTCGTCGCCGTCGTGTCGCTGACAAAAAAAAAAAAAGGAGTGGATGTCGGCAAAGAGCTTCAGAGGAATCTCAAATTGCATATTGAATTCTAAAAGCACAGCCTCAAAGGCAGAATCCTGGCAGAGCTCGCTCGCTCACGCTGCCAAAACCCGGACAACTGTAATTGCTTGTCACATTTAGGGAAATTATGTAGTTAACACAAATGCCATATTAAAATCTTTTTTTTGTTGTCTTAAATTTAAAGCCCATTTGATTCATTTTCTTCTCACTCCGTCCTGGCAGGGAGCACTGGTGTCATCGCCGTCTCCATTCCTCACTGAGTCACTGCTTTTAATGTTGTCTCATTTAGTTCATCTTAGCCCCAAGCTTTATGCTCTACGCCCAAGTATCTCAAAGGTCTTCCTTTCTTCCAAACTGACAAATCATCCATTTCAAAACAGAGACAGTTTAAGCTGCTGAAAAGCACAATATGAAAATGCAACTCACTGATGGGACTGACCAATGGGGCGTAAAGGGCACTACGATACACCGATAAGTTATGTTTCCAAATCACCAGGAATTAGATCCACCACACAGCACAAAGAGAAAATATGTCACTTTACAAGTTAGTTCTCCTTTCACTCCGGTTATTTCCTTCTTCCAAAACTGTGGTGAAGAACACCAGGAGCAGATGTCAGGACTAAATTATGACTGGTGTGCCAAATTAATCGGATCACACAAGGCCAAACTGCCTCCCAAGTCATCATCTGACCGGTTGCTGACAAACAATATAGCATTTAAAAAACTAATAATGGTGCAGTGCTCACTCCACATAAAACGCACCGGGGCTCGTCACTTCCAGCAGAACAAAGAGGGCCAAACGGCATCACCGATCTGTGTCAACCGAATGTTCTCAGGTCCAGCTCAGCTAACAACACTGCACTCCATATTGCTGCCAATATGGAGTGCCGATTGCCAATGAGCCAAATCTGCTAATAGAGATCGTTATAGAAGCTGGCCTACAAGGCTCGAGGCTATTTTTTACACCAACATCCCAAAAATCATTTCAACTGCTCTGAAGTCAGTGTTGACCATCAAAAGTCAGCTAGAGTGGTTACTTGCATAAAAACACACAATTCATATATTAGGAAATAAAATATTGTCTCGGCATTAGTAGTTTTAATGATGTATTATAAACTGCTTACATCAAGTGTTAAAAAGCTAAACAGGTCCTGATTCCCTCTCTAACATCTATTTTAAATTGCTGTGAAAACATCTCCTTTCTCGGCAAAACTAAACTTTACAAGATTACATTTGAACACATCATGATAACGTTATAATTTACCGTCGCCCGCACTCAGTACAACACAAGAGCAGAAGATATTAATGAGGGTATTCCGTTTGAGCAGCGTTGCTCATAACTCTGCAGTGGTGGCGAATGAATCTAGGGGCAGAATTAATATAGTAAAAACACGGTCTGAGGTATATGGACGTATTTAAGAGTGAATGTGTTTACTCAGTCATAGAAATGTGACCTGACAGTGGCTTATTCATATTTCCACTTCCCTGGGGGTATGCAAATACACCTTGTCCTCTGCAAAGTGCTACTGAAGACCTGGCTGGTTGAGATCCAAATCACGATACGTTATCCTCAAACTCCAGCAGGCATGTACTGTATATAGATGTGCATGTGTGTGTGTGTGTGTGTGTGTGTGTTGGAGATGGAGAAGAAGGCAGGCGTGCAAGAAGAGAGACAGAGCGTCGGGGAAAGAAAGAGCTGAGCGCAGAGGCATATAATCTGAATTCAAAAGCAATCATTTTTGTTCTCAGCTCATAAAGCCGTCTTCTGTTGATGGGTACGGCAGTAAAAATCACCAGGATGAAGGTAAAGAATGGATCTGAGAGGGTTTCGCAGCGACGCTCGCACTCACGCAGCGGCAGCTGGTCCCATCCAGGAGTTGACCTCCAGTCATTTATATGTAAAGCATAAACTGAGTTACAGATAATTACAGTAATTAGACGATACAAAAAGCCCCAAATGGCATTTCAAAAGAAAAGCCTTTAATAAATGAATAAATAAATCAGGCGACAAATTAATAATACATTTGAGATTTTGGAGCGTAATTTGGAGTACACAGAAGATTAGCCAATTAATTCATATACAGAAAATGAATCAGTTGGACAAAACAAGCCACTGAGGACGACACCTAGGGCTGTAAGAAGCAGGGAAGCAGTCTGTGTGACATTTTAGAGACTTAAGGATTCATCAGTGAATCAAAAACAAAATTTTTTAATGAGAAGTAGTTGCAGCCCCGTCAACATGAGATTAAGAATTTGGCAATATAGGCACAATGTCAGCAGCTCCAGGGTATTGTAGGGACAAACAACAACAGAGAGCAGAAAAACAACACTATTCTTTATCAGGACACCATAACTCAACCAGTAATTGATTTTGGATGAAAAATATACGCGTTTTAGATAAAAAGAACATAAGGAAAAATAAAGTGTGTCAGAATTTTTGTTGAAAAATCAACTCGTGCATCCATGTGCCATATTTATTAGAGATAAATAGCTGTCACTCTTGTCAGCCTTGTTTTCCTGTGCCAAACAAGGAAAGCATCATAATGCGGTGTTATTAAAGATCACAGGAAGCTCTTATTCCTCTAAAGAAATGTCTATACCTTCGCCTGTTCACTCTTCCCACATGTCTTTCTTCTTCACATAACCTCTGTTTTCACTCTCTGCATCTGCACTCCAGCGTGTGTGTGTGTGTGTGTGTGTGTGTGTGTGTGTGTGTGTGCATCAGAGTGGGCCCACTGGTGCAGCTTGCCCCAGTCACAGTAAAGTGTTACACAGAGTGCGACTGTCGGTCCCTCTTAGTCCCTGGAGAGGCCGTGTGCCCTCCTTAAGCCCTTCGGCTGGATCTGCAGGCACGCTCAACACGGAGCTTACACTGCCGCTACGATCCCCTGCTGTCTTTGACTTTCAGACTTTATGGCAAAAGAAATGATCACGGTGCAAAACTTTGACTGCCTGCGAATTAGATTCAGAAAACGAAATGAACCGTCATCTCTGTGCCCGATCAAATTCGGGCTCGTGACTTATGTGATTTATGGTGCAAATCATAACTCGTAGATGTTCTAATTTTGTCACCACCTCTATAAAAAGGTGGGTTGATTTTGAGCAGAGCCCGTTTCATTTCTTTTACTATTTTGATTAAGTCCTCAATGAACTTTTCGCTTTGCAACCTTTATTGCTCTGCGGATTAATGAAATCACATTTCACAGAGATTTACGACGCGACTGAGATAGTGACTGAAAATGTATTCTTTTTTTGCACATTCTAATTATGCAGGGTGTCCAGGTGAGTCATCTACGAGACAAGAGCTCCCTAAACTGTCTGTGATTCGAGACCTTGTGTGTGTGAAGTGTGAAAGTTAACATTTAGACCTACAGCAGAGTATTATAATGTTTCACATTCAGGCCTTTTTCTCTTCATTTACGTTGCTTCTTTATGTGAGAAATCCATGACTGAAGAAAGGTAAATGTGGGTGTTTTCTTTGTTTCTCACCTATAGTGATTTAATGATTCCCTTCTCAAGCTTGAATACAGGTAGAGGTGATAGCTATCCATCTCCCCGATGCATTATACAGCATCAGCCCTCAAAGTCTATCACTTCTAGAACTATACATCCGCTCTGTAAGCGTGTTTGCTCATCACCTCTCCCCTTACTCCGTCTAAAAACCTGCAAACCTAGTACAAATGATCCAGTACCACCTTGGGAGTGCGCGTGGTAGACATCACATTTGTTCAGCTTGTGTAAGCAGCCTGGGCTGCAGAAAGAAAAACCTTTGGTATGCATCGCATTTTGGATCAGTAATGTATTCAATTACCAATGATGCTAAGTATTAACACCTAATGCTGCGTTCAAATACGGGTTGTGTGGACCATGTTCACAGAAATAATCCATATGAATGCCCTCCTCTTGTGGTAGTCGCCACCTCGCAAGTGAAGCTCCAAGTTCACGAGTTGTGACACGCCATGGAAGTTCCTCTTTTGGTGGATGGGGAAAAGTCGGGTAGAGTTTTTGTCTTTGTGATTTAATATGTCTGAGGAAAATATGCCTCATCTTTTCCTCTGGCATTATGCTTCAGCATTTCCTGCATTACGCTGTACCTGCTCGCGTCCATGTTGCCGTTGCGTATCAGCGGTCTTCTCATAACTCAACCACTTAAACAGCAAGCATGTCATGCACATGACTCCCCATGTCGTAACCAATTGCTCACGAGTTCCATTTGAAGGCAGCAAAGAACTACAGAGAAGCTTTGAATATGTTCCTAAATGTAAAGAGGCAGACCAGCAGTCATGAAGTAAAGTAAATAGACTTTCTAGAGTTTGAACAACTTATTATACCACTGTGTGAGATCATAATTGCAGACTTGGCAAAAGAAATCATTAGCTTTTCTCAAAAGAAACTACAGAAACATTGATCGCCTAATTTAGTCTCAAAATGAACAATATCAATGTGTTTCTTTTCAGTATTTGGCATTAAATCAGTACAACTGCTGCTGAAGCATTAGTGGTACGTCTTTGCACAACCCGAAGGTCTCCGATGATCTCCCTGCTTCACATTAGAGGGCTGCTTTACGTCTTCAGTCTTCAGGTCCGAATGTGTTTGACATATATGGACATTTATCGTTTTGTGGAGTTTTCTGTCAAGCAGTCCAGTTACAATTGTTGGCATGAATTTGAATTGGACTGCACCCCAATGAACTGGTATTTGTTTCAATAGGATTTCATTGTAAATTTGACCACAACAAAACATAAATAATGATTACAGTGGTGTCAACAGAAGAAAGGAGTAAAATATCATGGACATAATCTCTGCATCGATTCTTTGTGTTGTCGCTGGATGTTCCAAATAACGCAAGTGTGATTTCTCTCCCCCTTTTTTAATCACATCTTCTATAAAGCTACCATTGTTTGCAATGCACTTTCACCCTGTTCCCCCCTCAGTCCAATTCTCTCTTATCATGCGCCAGGTTAGCTATCAGGAAGCAGTTTGACTGTGGAGGCATCAGCGATTTCTAGGCGGGATGTTATACTATTTGGAAAGTCTCTCTACCTTCTACTTTCCCGTCTCCATATCTCTCCAAATCCATTTCTTAATCTTTATCTGCGAAAAGTAATGCGCCGTTATTTGTAGAAATCCCACCAAAGTAATTTCGTATGCGATCTTTCAGCCAGAAGATAGAAGTTTATTTTGAAAAAACTGCATGCATGTAACTAGCGGAAATTGACACGTGTTGCTGGCTTTCGTTGTAAAAAGCGGTAACTTTTTGAAAGATATCATATGAACCGTTGTATGCGGATACGTTGCACAAACACACTGACTTTTAGGACACAACAAAGTAGAGATGCCGCATCAATCCGTTGATTTCAGTTAGCATTATAAAACTATAAATATTATCTTATTGTTTTGTATTGACGGTTAAGCAGACAGGCAAAGTATGTAAAAGTCAATAGGCCACCACATGCTAAACAAAAGGTAATTGAAACATCTGATTTGAGTTGTTAAGCCAGAAGACGACTGCCCCGTCCCTCATTCCTGCTTCCCTGAGCTTCCTCCACTCTCCTGTCTCCTCGCATTTTCTTCCTACTAGCTCCTCAGTCATTTGAGCTTATTAGAGTCTCTCTCTGTCAACCTTGTCCCATCTAATTCTCACCCAATTACAATCTAAATGAACCAGAGGACTGCTTAACTTGCTTTGCCTCTTCCCATTGTTTAATTTGTGACGGTAACAAACCCTGATTAGGCTTCCGCGAAGGTTCGTAAATTAGGCGCTCAATGCCGAATTAATCACCATTCCATGGGAAGATAGATGGGTAATATTCAATGTTTCCATATGGATCCCAGCGACAACAATAACACCACTGTGAAAAGAAGAACACTCTGACAATGGCAATTACCGGATTTACCAGATTGTGGCATTTGGACCAGGGATGGCTGTGCATCACCAGCCGGTAAAATGTCACTTACAGAGAATTTCTGTCGGAGCTAGCTTAAAAACCTTCAGATGCAATGTTTGCAGTAAGGCGAATTTCACTAGCAGCATCTGCGTTCCCGAGGTAAAACTGGGTCAATTTGATTAATGTCATTGTCTCAACCTGAGGAGCATAGACACCACAATAAAAGGTTTGCCAAAGTGGGAGAGGATGAGGGAAGATATGGAAGGAGAGGTGGAGCAAAAGAAAGAAAAGGAGAGGGGGAAACTAAAATTAAATGTGAAAGACGCAACCAGCCAATGGCAGTGGACACAGACACTCCCAAAGAGTGAAAATGAAATGCAATTGCCCGATTTTGACAGTGGATCTAGTTTAGCATACAAACAGGCAGCGGATAATTAGTCTCAAGAGGGAAATCAGCCTTCACAAAGTGGTAAAAAAAAAAGCTCACAGTGTTAAAGCGGCTGTCCTGAAATGATGCAGGGCAGACACATCACAGGCCTAACTGCCGGCTGGTGGAGGTTTTCACACTTCTCTCATTTTACTACTACTGCATCACTTTATATTTGGTATAGATGGCGTGATGTGTATTTTAAAAAGCATCAATAAATACAAAAACACATACACACACACATACACATACATTGGGAGGATCCCAGCTCCAAAAAATATTAAAGCTAGATAACTACGTGCTATCAAATGGGCATCAGTTCAAGCAGACACCGTTTTAAACTACCAAACAAAAGGCTGCCCAACTCGCAATGAGAAGATTTCGAAAGCAGTAAAAACTTACTCTGAAGCCACAACCATAGAAATAGAATATGAGTAAAACAGACAAGAAATGGCGATTGTCGGCAACACACATCAGTGGGGCTCTGGAGACGGATGGTTTTGTTAGTTAGCTAGGTAACTTGTCCTTCTACGAAGTGGCAGGGAGTGAGACAGAGGGACCGTTAGACCCAGTGCTGACGCTGGCCACCAACCAGCTGCTCGGCTCATTTCCTACGCTGTGAAGTGTGTGTGGCTGAAGAATTAAGTTGTTAAATTTAAATCATTTACTCTGGATCTGCTTCATAAGGTTTCTACTCCGGCTTGCTTTAGTCGTTACTGCAAAACAAAACTAGTCATAAGTCTCTTTAGTTTATACGTATGTCAGCCTGCAATGGTAACAATACGCATCTCTGACCAACCTGCTACATTGATTTGAATGGGAATGTCCATTTTACTCTTATTCTATTTCTACGGGAACAACCCCGTCTACCACAGTTCAAAGATCATCATATGTTGGTTGGTAAAACCAGCTCAGGTTATGTCGCAAGGGGGAGCTCAGACTGAAGCTATCAAATGCCAGGCATTACTGAGACACAGCGCTGCATTTTGCCGATTCCCCAGTTGTGAATAACAGTATGTTCTGTCAGCAGAGCTGCAGAGACTTTCACTAAGCAATACACCTTATCTTGGTATGCTGACGCTGTCATCCAGATGTACAAAAAAATCAGGAACACACAAATATGTTTACACACGACATGCAGAGAATAAATGATAGTACAGACAGGCACTGCTTGTGTTTTCTCCTCCTCTTGCAGGGAGTGGGGCTGGCCGTGCAGGTCATTAGCGAGCCGGCTCACCTGGGCTGATGAGCTCGCAAGCCGACAAAACTGGCCAGTTCAGTTCAGTGCTGTGCTGTCTCGCATCTCTCTCAGCTCCCACACAGTCTCCTGGTTTTGTTGCTTTGTGTCTGTGTGTTTACACTAATGATTTCATTTGACACTTCGGCATCGTACCTGATCTCAAAGACACAACACGGTAAAAAAGGTGACGCCTCTAACCCATTTACCACACGCGTCACATCAACACAGTTGAACACACTGCTGATGTAAAGAAGTGACTGTCAGCCAGAATCATGTCCCATTATCATCTTGTCCACTGCAATGGCTCACTCTGAGACCTAACTCCCATCAGAGAGCAGGAAGTGAAGTGTCCTAACGGAGAACAATAAAAAGGCCTGGGAGATTGCTTGTTTGAAAACCTTCAAAGATAGTGATAGAAAATGAGTCTCTCCTCCCTTGACAGCAAACGAGGGGCTCTAGATAGAGGCACCTAATTATTGTTGTGCAATGGTTATCAGCAGATGAACGGTTGTACAAGAGCAGGTTCCACTTACTGTATATAGACAAACCTTGACATTCACAGCAAAATACAAAGCCCACACAGACACAGGGAGAACCTAAATATTAAGCACAGAAAAGCTCCAGTTCACCGCAGGGCATTACAACTGGGCACAAAGCCAGAACAAAATGACTGTCACTTTTGCTTTCAGCTCTGGAGACAAATATTTAAGTAACATAGGTCCCATAGGCCCAGTGTATGTAAATCTAAAGCCATGCCCTTTAACCCACGTTGTTCCCATAAACCTGAATATGTTTTCTGCCAACACGCTACTACCATACAGAAGCTAAAACGTTTGTAGCTTTACATTTTGCGCCTATAGTGCAGAGCTACCTTTGCTTTTGTTTGTTTTTTATCAGCACCATCCCCATCAATGCGGGTGTCCATTTATTTCATACAGGCACATGTGTCGGCATCAACATCTGTGCGGCAGAGTGTAATGAAAACGCCTGTCAGAAAAACACCTCACATTGCATTTCCCATCAGGAGGCATGTTACTGCAGCTGAATTACAAGAGGCAGGTGAGGAAAGCACGTATAGCTCGAAAAGCAATTATCACTTAGAAAGCTACATTTCTGCACATAATATGGAAATCAACTAACAGACATCCAGACGTAAAAGTAAATAAATAAAAAATACACATACTGCACTAGATGCTGAATACTAAACAGGAAGAAATGAACTTGTCAGGGGTCATGTTGAGGTCGAAAAGAAACATACGCAGAGAACTCTGCACTGCAAGCAGAGAAACGTTACTGTGGAGATGAAGACAACACATCATAATGGGCCCAATGCTTACAGAGGAAGTCGCTTGTCAAATAGGAAGCACTCAGCCCTGGAAATATCGCTGTTACAGTAACTCGCACACGAGCCGCTCAATCTCGCTGTCGTGCACAACAATACGGAGGCGAAGACAAAACGTATGTGAATGGTAAGAACATGCACAACATGGGGAGAGAGAGAAAAGACTTTATCTTCATGAGTGGTGACAGTGTAGCTCCATGACAACACCTTTCACGACGACTAAAATGGATTTCGCGAGATGGAAAACCGGAGGCAAATCTCTAGTGCACAAAAAAACATTCCATGCATTATTCTGGTGATGGTGTTAGAAAATGTGGGCTAAAACTTTGCAGCCCGGGGAAACAGCTGATTTTACAGCAAGCTGACAAGTGGTAGTCATGTCATCTCTGACCCGTTTTCACTTTATTTCTGCCCACAAAAGTTATCTCTCAAATATGTAACGCTACACTATCAGCTCTTTATCCACGATACAAGACAGGAAGAGAGGGAAAAAAGACAATTATAGTTTATTTCACTAACCAATTTGACGTTTTTTCTACCAAATAATCCAGCCGCGGAACTATCGGGTCATGAGATTGCACACTTTAGAACCCTCCTTACCCCGGTAATATATTTGCATGAATGGTTTGTTAGAGTGGTATTTAATAATTTAACGGGACGCGCTACAGAAGTAAACCCGGTGGCCAGTCATGAGCCAGAAACATGGCATTGCCCATTGTAAATAAATAAAACATATTCCGATGATGTAATTCATTAAATCACACTTCAGGATATTGTCATACTGATAATTATATTCAGTTTTAAGTGATAAAAAACAAGTTTATTAAAAACTGCGTTTGCAAAAGTGGCCAACAGAAGTGAAGCTCGTCATGAAGTCAGAATAGGTGGTCTTTAGGGGGTCTTTCCAAAAATAAGTCACTCCCACCTAGATTTTTTATGGCTAGTTTGATGTTCAGTTCCAGATTTATCACTTTAACACTTTTTCCTGCTGCAAACTATCATTATATCGGTCTCTAAAAATATACAATCACTCGACCTCCAGCCTGTACCAACCATGCAAGGACCTCTGACAACCATAGTCCAAGAGTCTCAGGACTGCTGTCACAGACTGCATATAATACTGAACTGATCTCAAGCTTCATCACCACTTGTAGTGGGCGTTTACGTCGTAAACCCGGCGCTTGACTAAAAATAGAAGAAGAAGACACAGCTCTTGCTCAGCTCTAGCAGCAGAGCTAGCTAGCATTTATATGGCCTAAAATCAATAGAGACATAGGAAAACCAAACACACAACAAGAGGGGCACAAATTCAAACACAAGTCTTCACCACTTCTGCAAGGTACTAAACACAGAAAGTTGCTCACAGAACACAAACATCCCTGAGCACAAGTCACTGCAAAAATGCCAAGCGCAAACATACTACTACTTGGCACGAATACATTTTAGACTAAGTGTTGGTACTGGAATCCTAATGCTCGTCCTGGCAGCAGTGACTCACACGGTGGAGCAGATTAGCCACCACTCCTCGAGTGAGTGATGTGACGCCCTGCTACCTCCCTCCACTGAAGGATCAGCATCCAGACTGTGTGTGTGTGTGTTTGTGTGTGTGTGTGGGGGGGGGTTGAGAATCAAGAACGTGACTGATCTTCTTCACAGGGCACGAACTGTCTGAGCAGTCACTGCACTGTTAAACAGCCGGAGGCCCAAAGCAAAACAAACATTACTTAATCATTTCTGACAAGGGACTGAAGATGGTTGACGGCTGAATAATTATTAACCTGACAAATACATTTTGTCAACTTAAAGAAGGGTTGTCACTTGGAATGAGTGATTTCATTTGCTTTATATTTATGGACATACATACTATACAATACTTCTATTTCCTCTCAGATGGCGTTGAATGCAACTGAGCAGACAAAATAACAGGTTCACAACTGATTTGTAGATTATCTCCTGGCATCCACTGACAACTGAAATGCTTTCAATTTTTCTATCTGACATTCTTTCAAACACCTCCCCTGAGAAGAATAGTGATGCAGTAACAAGTAGACTGTCACAGTTATATCACCATCAGAGGTCTTCTCCAGAACAGGCTGCGTGATCCGCTTTATGAGAGTTGAATTACTTCCCAGCAGCATTTCCCAGCAATCAGAAAACCAAAGTGTATGCCAGAATAACAGAATAACAGAAAAACGGAGAATAACTTGCTGTTAAAAAAAAAACGCTGTTTGGTTTGAACACAGTAAGTGTACTCACATTGATCGATGTTCCCGTCCACTTTCCCCTTCTCCTGCAAACAGAGAGCACACACAAAAGTGGTTATTACAGGCTTGGAGGAGTGAGACAAAAACAGCCCTTTCTGCAGCTTTTTCGCGCACCATTCGTTACCGTGCCTTTTCCCTTTTTCTGGGTTCAGAGAAAGACGTCGGAAAACAAAAGGTGAACACTCGGGAAGAGAATGGAAAGAGAAAAGAACAGGAGAGACAGAGAAGAAGCGCGAGAGAGAATGTGTGGTGGATGACAGGAGAGAAACGAGGGGACCTTTACAAAGGCGGATCCCAGAGTCAATTCAATCAACCTAATTGGAAATACACTTCCCAGCAGGCTGCAAGATGGCAGTTGTCACTATGTTGTGCTGGGATGTTTATCAGGATGTCAAACAATTGATACGGCAAGGAGAAAGGATTTATTGTGTCAGCTGTAACTGTGAGTGTGATATTGATGTGCAGCTTGAAATTTCAATAAATGTCACTTTCATTCATGGCTTTCCAAAGACTGTGTGTGTGTGTGTGTGTGTGTGTGTGTGTGTGTGTGTGTGTGTGTGTGTGTGTGTGTGTGTGTGTGTGTGTGCCTGCGTGTATGCGTGCATGTGCATGTGATTGGCTGACGAAATGGAGGACAATCATGTCTGGCATTCAAAGCTGACAAGATCAAATTTGCTCTAACAAAATGCACCGTTGGACTTTTATGCACCCACTAAAAATAACAAAAGGGATCGACAATAGATTTATTATCATTGATGATTTCAGCCGATGTGGACTAGACACACCACTTAAAAACCCTCTGAACCCCAAAAAAACGCCGGCGGGATATAAAAGCATGATTTCTTCAAATAATCGCCAAAACGACACCGTTTATCACAGCCAGAAGCTGTAAAAACGTCAATATCCTCAGATTTTTATCTTTCTGACGGTCCTTGAACATATCATGTGTGACAAACGCTTCCATCAGAAAACGCAGCTTGTGATGCTGATACAGAATTGTTATGAACACGCTACAAACAAACACTAATCAGCTATGCACCGACAAATTAGCTCTTTAGTTCATTAGTTGACCAACCGACCCCTCACCTCTTCACCCGGAAGCCGTTTTAACATTGATTGTTACACTGGATATTCATTACTGAAAGCTCTAATTCAAGCTATCTGTATATCATATATTTTGACTTTTAAGATTCAAGCTAATAAATAAGATTACAGATATATCCAATTCAGTTCCAGATATCTGCAATGCAAATTTGGGATATCTGCAACTGACTAGTTGTAATTACCGTTTCAGATATCTACAATTGAATTATGACTAGTCATAATTCCAGTTCAAGAGTCGCTTTCTAGTCAAACACACTATGGCACTGCAATCGTTCCTCATCGATCCTCAAGTGTGTCTGGAGACATAAATATACAATATGCTGAAAAGTTTTGAACGACGCTCTCATTCGCCACAAATTCCTTGATGATTGTTTTTTTTCATGGTATTTCCTAAGCTTCTGATCCACAACAGCAAATGCTTCTACAAACACTGTTTGAATGCTTTGCAGGGCCAATATCCAATGGCGAGCTTCACATGAGCAACGTCATGCACAGCAATATGGACTAGTTGTGCTGTTTAATGTATCTGCAGCTATTATTCGGAGAAGTGAAAACTGAATTACGGATATCTGCATCTGTCATTTTCGATGTGTGACGAGTCGAGAGTCTGTGCGCAACTTCAAAATGAAGAAGTGCGACAGGATTTCTGCCGGTAGAGTCACCTCCGGGATCGATCCGCTGATCAACGTCCTCAATACAAGTGCAGAAGTGTTTTCTATAGGCATATAAAATGTATATTTCCCAGTAGGCTATATGTTTTTTAAACCCGGTCAAATATTCTAGTGTGTTGACACAGTTTGATACATATGTTATAAGAGCAGCGTATGGGCCAAGCTGCGTGTTCCAGAGTTGTCCTGCAGTTGTCCTGTTTGTGTGCACAGATTGAAAATACTTTGTTGAGCATCGTGTGCTCTTCAGCTACTGCTCACTTGTGCTCGTTGCAGCACTGTGAATGCTGCTCTCCATAAATGCATCTGAACTTCAAACGCAATTTAACGTAAACTGGCAAAACCAAAGATCGACGTGCCTTTTTAAAAATAGAACAGAGGCAGGTCTTCCAATGCAACACCGTTTCTGAAGCAGCCAACGTGTGGCAGCAATTGAAGTGTTGTGACATTTTGCATTCTTGTCCCTCAGTGTGGATGTCACCGGTAATGAGGCTCAGTGATAAAAGATGTGTGAGTCTGTGAGGCCCCTTTCGGCTTCCCAGGAGACCGAGAGCCTCACGAAAAACACAGCAGTTTTTAGTGCCTCCTGTCATTGCCTCCTTCTTTCTCTTTACATCTCTATCCTTCTCTCTTTCTGCCATCTGTCTATCTTAATTGCGGACGTGCTTCCTCATGATGGCAGGATAAAATTGAGTGTGCTCATCAGCACCGCCTTCCATCATCTGGAGTGCCGCTGTTTGATCAATTGATTAGGGAATCAAACCAAGCGTAGAGGTGAAAGAGAGGCTATGGGCTTCTTTCTAAAAATACTGTTCTCTCTTCTCCACATCTCTGCGGGGTTCTTTTTGTCACATTCCTTTATAAATTCAGCTTTAAGGGATATTGATGGAGTAAAATAATAGTTTAGCAATAATCGACAGCAACTACTGCAATGTAACTGGATAAGGCAAAGTAGTTCCCTTTACACACGCACACACAGAGTTGATTAGTAGGTAGTTATTTTTTTCTTACAATGCAGCACTTACATTTACACTTTGATTGGTTGGAGAAATGTAAATAACCACGACCAGTGGGCGGATTGTAACTAGAGACAGAATAATTCTCTGAACACCAATTTGCTAACAAAGAAATTGTAGCATTGTAGCCAGCCGTCCGCTAGTTAGCTTGCTAATTCCACCATGCTTTCATGCTACACTGGTTATAGATGCCCTACAGCAGGCCTTCTCTTCATATCTCTAATAGTTTAGCCTCTTAGCAAAATGTCTCTCTATCTCTCTATTAATGTAGCCTTCTGTGGTGCAGCAGTCGTGACAATGGAGCAGGTTAGCAAAAGGCTAAGCTAAACTATTAGCAACATTTTATCTCCATCTCTGAAATGCTACCACGATATTGTAGCTCGCCTAGAATCCCAGTTTGTCCTTTCAAATGTATGCAATATCAATTCTGGCACCCTGAAAGACAACAACATGACAATTTTCATTGTGTAACTTTAGCCCACTTCTCTGAGGTGATTTGTGTTTGCCTCCATTTTTTCCTTAGTTTTGACTCAAACTAACAAGTGACATAATCATGACGTTGGCTGTGAAAAGGTCTATAGAGCAAACCCACTGGGTTTCAATTAGGAGGGATCTGATGCTTTTCTCTACAATATTTCCTTTTTGTGATAGAGCCTGCCCAGAGCAGTAAGAGTTATGTGATACGACTATGGAAACAGGTGGGATGCTGAGAGATGCACAATAGGGAAGACAAGATGATTCAACGCCTTCTCAGCTCATGAGCTGTTTTTATTTGACTTATGCTCATTTATTGACACTCTTATGGCGTAGGCACTAATGTCTCAGGCGTGTCATATATTATTATTTTCAGGACAGGTTAGGCATTGAAAGCCAATAGATTGTATGTCGTAAAAAAGCAAAGTATTTCAACACAATTTGCTTCTAGAGGGTCCGTAGTGATTTAACAACCTCAACCAACAAGCAGCAAGTCATATGCACTGAAGGAAAGATGTGCCAGCCATGTTCGTTACATCTAATGTATGTTTATCACACGAGAGGCAATGGAAGGCAGAGTTTAATTGGCCATGGTCTTCAACATCAGGAATACAGGTTGTGCTAAAATCGTGATTTAGTTTTTTATTAAACGTTGCATATGACTTTACATGATGTTAACAGCTACATGCCAGCCAATCAGAAACTTGTATTTTCCTTGGCTGTGGCATAACTTGGCAAGAGTTGACTAATCTAGATTCATAGCTCTCCTGTGGCTTCACATACTAAAGACGCAGTCATGGTACTCTGAGCTGAACTAGAACAGAGTTTAAGTGTACAAACTCAAAAATATTGTTATAGCCTCTTGGAAAACCAGCACAAACTAATCTCTGAGTGTTACATGCTTCTATCTTGGATGCCATTTAAACACCCACACAAAACGAGAATCCGACATTGCGGGTACAGAGGCTGACATTTTGTGGGAATGCAATTTGAACAGCAGAGCAAATCAAGCAAACATGTCTCTGTTACAAAGTGTGCTTGAATAGGGCTTCCCCCCCCCGCGCTCTTACGCTGCTATGCCGGCCCCTCTTCATTCAAGGAGCCATATGTTTATGTGCCCACTTATTCTCACTCCATCTCTCTAAACAACACAACTCTCCGCCCGGGTTAGCTGCCTGTATGCCTACAGTGTTGCAGTATCAATATTTTTGCTAAGCGGCAGCTCCAGTGTTTTGTCGGAGCACATTGATACGTTGACCTTTATAAGATACTGCCTGATTAGGATGAAGAGGCATCGAGAGGAGGAGTATCAGGAAAGGAAAGCTAAATCTATCAGGTCCTGTGTTTTCACAAGAGTTCACCTTTCTACATTCAATATTTATTCCCTGATGTCTGCTGCTTGGACATAAGGGACCTGTCTTATCTCACAGAAACTCACCAGTGCACTCACACACTACTTAAGGAGCTAAATGAAAATGAGCCAAAAGAAACAAAAACATTTGCAACGTACAGTAATTAGTAATACCTTCACAGGCATAACTTTGATGAATCCTAAAATAGAACTACAACCTAACAAATTCATTTTCCCCCTGCATCATTAGCTGGAGGGATTTCATGTTTCCAGTGACGCTTGTTGGCACGGTCTGTCTTCTAAACATCTTCATTTATTCACAATTTTCCAAAGCTTCCAGAGAATATGTGATAAAGAACAGTTTCGCTATGTTTCATACATTTGATATGCCGGCGGATACAGCACTCGTGAATGAATGTGCTAATCACCTCCCGTGAGAAGGCATCACGAGGGTGAGTGAAAACTATTTGCTACCGTCATGCAACCCCGATCACCTTCACAAATAACCTCCAAGACTATAACTAATTTCTAAAACATGTCATGGAGATGGTTTAGTTATCATCATGTGGCCAAACGTCGGAGACAGTATCGGATCTCTGAACATTGTTTTCTACAGTATCTTGTTTTTGTGCGGATTTTGAATGCACCTAAGAATATTGGGCAAATCCAGAGTTGTCGACTTCTCGTGACCCTCAGAGTAGAAGACGAGATCAGACTCAAAGAAGACGGACACATTTTCAGTTGAGAACCATACCGACTCTTAAGAGCGAAAAATAATGCTAATGTCTAGACTTGGATGAAAGGAACAAATCTGCTTTTATTCATCAGGCTTGTTCTTTCCAAGTCCAGACAACATGAGCCTCACAGAAGGGACATCGAGGGGTTTTTGTGTTCTTAATGTTTGGTTATGACATATCACTTTTATCCATCTACGTCCCAATCATCTTCACTTTTCCCTCACTGCCGTGGCCCAATTCCACCCTCTTCTTCATCTTCTTCAAGAAAAAACCCATTAATGTCTCTCATTTCATATTGTCTACCCTGTCCACTCTTTGTCTCTTTAAGATCAAATGAAATACATTTTCTTTTTATTATTGTGTACTTTGATATAAAAATGATGTTAGCTCCACTCCCTGGAAACAACATCTTTTTAGTTGTTGCTTTATGGCATACCAGTTTATTTTTTTACGCTCAAAGAAGGCTTCCTGTGTCCACCTTCACTGCAGGCTTACTTAGACACCTTTGTCCCCAATGACTGATGCTCCTTACTGCGTGCAACATAGTAGGTTCCTCCGTAAAAGACAGCAGATGCCGAAACGTACCAGAGGGTTGTGCCGAGCATAGAAAGTATCACCTACCACTATAATCATTGTAGAGAGAAGTATTATTGCTTCATATAACGGTAACCATTGCACGTGTGCTGTATGCCTGATAGCTTTGTGTACAAACTCTCAGGAGACAGCCTGAGAAATTGGGGAATAACCTTCTGGGACAGCAATGAAACAAAAACTAAAGCTTTATGGGTATACAAGTCATAATCAAAATGTAAATGTATTTGGGGGGGGGGGGGGGGTAGCCCTACCACTAAAACTTAAACCCAAGAGAAGAACCTGCCCTTGTGGAGAGAATGCTATTTTCTTTCTTTTCGTTTTCACTGTTCCTGCATTTATTCTCGATTCATTCGGTGCATAACCCCATTACTGAAAACCCTTTCATCCAACCAGCACAATTCCCTCTTTCTCTGTGCTGCTGCCAAACCACTCCACTCGTTCCCCTCTTCATAGAGACCACTTCCAAACCCAACTACGAGCTCACTGTCAAAATGCAGTCTATAAAAACCCTGCACGCTCATCGGAATCCTGCGACAATTCTCACCACCAACACAAGAATCCAGGACCAAGACGGCTGCAGCATCCAATAGAATGATGCAAACGGACAGATACGGAATTGATTTGTTGATCTGTTTAAATCAAAACTTAAACTTAAATCACTACTTTTAGTCCGAAAATGCTACTGTTGTTAAGGAAATTGGGTTATGTTTCTATTATTATCTTGCCCATCGCCCACAATTATCGTATAATTGTTCAACATTATGGCCATGTGCAGTTTGTGTAGTGTGACGTGCGTTTAGCACAATGGCATCTTTCCATTTGCAACAGGTAACAGCAAGAAGCAGCACATAATATCATTAATGATGGAGTTCACAGCTAATAAGCATGCTTGTCATTGGTATGGCTTAAATGTCTGCTGTGAAAAAGGTCTACATGGACTCTGCACTAAGATCATTTTGCTTGCATAAGCTGGTGAAAAGAGTGTGAATGTGAAAATGACTTTGGGAGCACCGGTGTGACTCTGGGTTCTGATACCTGGTTAAAATGAACAACATCGCCGAAAGCAGCTGTCGCTAATCAACTTTAATTCCGTGAGTAGCTTAATGACGTACTAACATTAGACTTAGCTGTTGATTGGGTTTGTGTGTGTTAGGTCACGGGTATAGGCCCATTGTTATTTATATCTTCCCCTTCTACGAACATTTACTATGTATACTGAGCATCTTTATATTTTGCAATTAATTGAGTGCTACATTACTTCATGTTCAGGTTATAGCTGCAGGTTGTCAGCATTCATTTGGCTGCCACTCACAACTGCTCCTCTCAGCCAACAGATTCCAGCTGAATGTCTAAACTGATATTTACTTTAGTTTCTTGTAAAGACCGATCAATGGATCGGGTTCAGATTGGACAGCCAGATTCAATAATGCAATCAGATTCAATATGCATTGGATATTTAACAATGCTTTGGTAATCTCCCTACATCTTGTGTACTTTGTGTGTTTGAAAGACAAGATGAATTAGATAGTAAATTATTAAACCTCTAAATTAGTCTGTGCCCTCATTGCACCAAAGCTGCCATCAACCCAGTGTGGATTTGTCAGAACTTGGTTGCTCTGCAAGGATCAAAGTAGGCCCCCAGGAAGTTGACAAGAGGTCAAAATGAAAAGGCTTTCATCTGGACTGGTTTGCTTCATTTATCACTTTTGTTTTTTCAGTCTGTTACACCCGTGAGATATATAATTGTTTACATGTTTTGTATTGTTTTGGGGGGGAGATTTAGAGAAAATAAATAAATCTGGCACAACCTCTTTACTCCCGAAGGCTTTGAGAATCCTTCCTGCATAATCGTGTGAATTCATGCATTCGCATGATTCACCCGAGGGTCAACTTTAAAATTCTGGCGCCAATTGACATATTTTTCCCCCCAGATAGACAGGGGCGAATGCCTGGGAATTTGTTTGATTTTTTTTTGTTGCATCAAGGGATTTCAGGGGACACAACCGCCAGGGCAAAATCACATTCCACAGCCTGCTGCCAACTTGGCAAAGCTCGAGGTGAGTCAGACTTAGAACAGACCAGGGGGCGTACATGCCTCATTGCACAAAGAATTAGGACGACTGCGGAGCTGTGTGGTATGTGTCTGTCTGTGCGTATGTCTTTTTCACAACCTGTTAGGACTCTAAGTTTCTGTTATGCAGAGAGCGTTTGTTAAAAGGCTTCACTCTTGCTGGCAAGGACCCGTTTGCTCGGAGGGCAAGTCGTTTTTCCTCTCTTTAGCCCGTGAATCTCTGGTGTGCCCTCGTGATAAATGCAACCAGACGAGCTTATTCAGAAACCTGCCCAAGAGCGCTCAAGCAATTATCTCAGAACCGTTGCAAATAGATCGAACAAAAGCACTGTTTCAAAATGACACAGGAAAGAGAAGATGTAAAAGTCACCTGCGTGGCGTTGTTAATTGTGATCTTTAACAAAAGATATGAGCAGGAGAGTTGAAGTGAGAGTTATAGCCTACATAATAATGGTATTGTTTCATTAATTACAATCAGTTTTGAGTGATATTAAAAAGCATTGGCTGCAATGAAGGTATTCATTTATATTCTATGTTTATGTACTTTATATATTATACGCTGGAATTCTGCTTCTGAAGTCCTGTTTAAGCTTTGACGAAGTTGTTGGTGCGTTAAAAGGGTTTACATTGATTTGATTTTTTTTTTTTTACCAAGTTGCTGATCAAATTTTTGATAATAAATAACAATTTACTACATTTACATCCATGTATTTATATGTTACATTTTGTTTTCCCATGACACAGATAAGAGCATGGACATATCAGGACAGGAGTGCACTGTGTCACAGAAGTTAAGCTCTGCTAAATTTGACAACAAATGTGTTTTGTCCGACTATTTTTATTCACTTCATTTTTCTTGCAGCCCTGATTTGATTTACGGTTGATACGAGTGATTTATATCACCGTAAGTGTTTGTCTCGCTTGACGGAGAGTAAAGGCGATGTCCTCGGTGGGAAGTAGTTTAGTGTGTTAGAGAGAGAGAGAGAGAGAGTGCAGCACGTAATATTTACCGTGGAGTGTGGTTCCTGGTAGGAGGTACGTGGCATTGTGGCTGTATCAGCGCTGCCTCGCCTGCTGCTCTTGTGCTCTTCAGCCAGCCAGCACCCTGAGGTTCCCAGCAGAGCGGCCACGGCCCAAACACCCAGGCTGCCCATGAGTGTCTACCTGAGTGGAAAAAGTAAAAAACACAAAGCACACAAAGTCCTTAGACTGACATTGTT
Source organism: Anarhichas minor (assembly GCF_050575085.1). NCBI lineage: Eukaryota > Metazoa > Chordata > Actinopteri > Perciformes > Anarhichadidae > Anarhichas > Anarhichas minor. The sequence goes on along the minus strand of NW_027466473.1, from coordinate 21,741,899 downwards.
GTATCCACTTCAGTTTTCAAAAATAAAACAAGTTACACAGCTCTCATAGTCATAAGGGCAGCGGATCCTATACTGTATCTGAGCAGTATAAAACGGATGAACACAATTAAATGGACTTGTGTTGTTGTATGTAACTGTAACTGTAAATCGTCATGCCGTATTTGTGATTTCAATCTCTCATAATCCAATTTGTAATCAAATGCATTTTTGTGATTAATTGTGGGTCTCATAGTTCAGTCATTCACAAGCTAGCACAATGAGCATCACTGTGCTGTCTACAAAGAAGATAAAGACAGATGAGCGGAAATCCCGTTCAAATAAACACAGTGTGTGTGTTTGGGAGTGTTTGTCATTGCAACCATTGAATTGAACAGAATTTGCTGCAAACAAAAGCTCAAATAAGGAGAGCGGAGCAAATTTCAGAGAGTTCAGACAGCTTAAATTGTTTGCTATTTCTAGGCATGATATGACATGGGAAGGCCTAAAGAAGACAACTATGGAGAGGCTAAGATATGATACGAATAACTTAATAACTGCGTAATTAACATCTCTCACCAATATTGTGTCATTTTCCAATCCTTCTACTAAAACCCTGTGTCGTGCATATGAGACATGTGTAACCAATGCCTGAAATGATGCTGTTCATGCAGGCACACAGTTACACACAATGGGACAAATATTGTGCACTGACACAAACCGATGGTGCAATCGCACACGAACACATAGCATAATACAGCAGTGTGAACATCAAAGGCACCACTGATGGGGATAATTATCTGTATTACAAAAGGACACAGAAAGTCTTTTGATGTCAACAAAGAGACACCCCTCTGAAGTCGGGTGGAGTGTGTATGAACACGATTTCGCTGCTGTGACACACTCGCGTACACACACACACAAACCTCTAGGACAAAAAGTATACCAGACGTCCCATCTGTGCTGTTGTGTAGCTGCATCGAAACATTTTTTTTCCAGACTAGCTCCATTTGTAAATTATATAAAAATGGTAAGCATGTATTTAATAACTATATGGTAACATGTGTTTTAAATGCACATCAATACAAAAAGAACACAAACTACAGTGACATTAAATAGCAAAGTGTAGAATAAGTAGAACTCTCTGATACAGTGGCAGAAAAAAAAATTCTTCTTGTATTGTACTTGGTTTGCATTGCACAGGTGTTTCTGTTATTGTGTCCACCCCTAGTGTCTTAACGTCCTCCAGATAAACTTGCCGTGTTGCACTGATGACAAATATTTATTGGACCCCGTCAAAGCACTGACTTCTTGTGTGGTCTTATCAGCTGAGGCAGGCTTTTATTATTACACCCTGTGACACAGCAGTTCGCTGCGTGCGTTATTGTACTTGTAGGTAATGTGTTTATTGTTTTTGCTGTGGCATCGTACTTTACTGCGGGGCTTTATTGTGTGTTTTACTACAGAAACAGTCTGGAAACAAATTTCCCTTCGGGGGCCATAAAGTTAGCAGTTGAACTGAAACAAGGGCAGAAAAACGCCACGATGCATCTCACACAGTGCAGGTGTTTATGCCGTTAAATGTCTGCACTCACCAGGATGTTGAATATTAAAAAGGTGCGGTGACTCACCTTGACCTGTAAATGCCCTCGTCTATGCTCTGCTCAACAGATCTACTTTAGCTTTTTCCATCAAATAAATAAATAATCTCATCTTTTGAAACATTTTATCAAAATTAATCTTTCATTCATTTTTCATTAATAATTGTCAATGACAAAATAATCTTCTTCTTCTCTATTGACCTTTTAACTCATATAATGTAGCAAAATCTGAAGTACTAAAGTGCCCCAGAAACTTCGTACATGTACTCTGGACCAATGCTAACCATACAGTACACACGTAATCAGGTCCTGTCAGTGTAAACATCACTCGACGAGGCTCCACTAACATCACTCAGCTAGCTCGCCCGAGGCTAACGGGACCTCACAGATGAGAGCTCACCCTTGTGAAATTAAACACCAAATGAGATCTGCCAGTCACTGTCTTAATGTGCTGCCTGGCCCCCTGGCATTGGCTCACACACACACACACACATTCATACATGAGTACACATGAACACACACACACACACATACAGAGAAAGAGAGTCCTGGTGGTGTGGAATGAACGGTCCATTTTGAATTTCATCAGGAGGGAGAAAGTCTATGAGGAAGCCAATTATTTGACCAGCATATTAAAAAGCTGAAAGAGACAGACTCTTTAAAAGCAACGCACCCTTTGACCTTTTGGATCACACTTCTTCAGTGAGGAACATGAGTTGAATGCAATCTCTTCACATCCAAGCGATTTTAACTCGCCATCTCTCAGTTTGTATGTTTGTTTTTTTGTCTTCAGAACTTTCATGGGCCCGAGGAGTCCTGCAGCCGACCTCTCCCCTTGTTCAGTCGCTCACATTCGGTAGTTTTGTTCTCATTTTCTTCTTCGCATGCGTTGCAGATAAATCGGTTTGAAGGCTTTTAAAATCATTAAACACGAGGGAACAGTTCTCATCACATTCAGCACTGCGGTGCATTAATGTGTGGATTAAGGAAGCTTGTTTTGCTGTCTTGCACTGGAGTTGCAGAACTTAAGAACGATATAACAGCAACCATGAACTGTCTCAAAGATTTGGATTTCCATTGGTTGTTTGGATTTCTGAAGCTGTCTGTCTTTTGCTACTATAACGCTGAAGGAGAGAGTCAGCTGAATGCCTATAATGTGCAGCGCTCAGGTACAGTGAAGCGCCATCTGCTAGCCATCTCATTTTAAGATAAGGCAGTCAGAAGAAAGTGACATCTCACGTCCCTTTGAGACACATCAGCTACTTTCAGCCGGGAGCTGCTTTTTTTTTTTCTAGGTCGAAGCTAAAATATTAATTTTCAGCTGCGGCTTGAATGAATAAATGAATGCATCGATGGACACATGAAGACAATACAGAGGAGAAGATGGGACAAAGACTGGTCGTATGAAATCAATATGGGATTGTTAAAGTTGTCACATGTCTAAGAACATTTTAAGATGATGTTTGAAATAGGATTATCCTTTCAATATTGCGCAATAAATGGTTGTTTTTTAGTGAGTTTCAAAGTGGCTAAAATACAGTTTTTCACAATCAGGACGCATAGTTTCCTTTAGATTAAATATGTTACAAATAAAGATACTGTATTTTTGCAAATGTTTCCTAACAGTAGAAAAAATAAAACATATCGTGTATCCCAGTATTCTTTTAAGAATAGGAATCATTTCCAACCAAACAACAGTAATCCCCGGGACATCTTCACCCCGCCGACCTTTGCCACAGTCAAACCTTCTGTGTCCAACAAACACCTCGACTGCCTCTCATAGGTCGACAGATGACGTCTATTAAATGGAGTACAAGCACATGAGTTGGTGAACTTGAATCTGCTGTTCCTTTCACGAAAACATGATTATATCCACACATGGAAAGCAGTCATCGAGAAACCAACTAAATAAGAACAAATTCTGACCTGGGGGGGGGGGGGGGGGTAGTCTGTCTTTTGGTAGAAAATGAGAATGGCATGATTATGTGACTATTTCTGAGTCTTCTGAACTAACAAAACAAAACCCCTGTCTTCCTCAGCGTGAGAACTACAAAACATCTGGCTCCGCTGTGAAGACAACACGCATCTGTCGGGCTGCGGCTAATGGTGATACGTGTCGGCAATACCATGTATGGATCCTGGAGAGCACAATGTTCCCGGCAGTGATGTTGACTAATATTTCTTCTTCATTTTGTGGTATTTTCAAGCATTTTTTTCAACATTTGCAGTGTTTTTCTAGAGTGTAGATCAAATCATCTATTGATTGAACCGATTATAATCTGTGGGTATGATTCCCCTCAGCCAGCCATCGCAAGAATGTAGGTGATTTGGCCTTAAAATGTCATTAGCTTTTGATCAAATCTGTTATGTCCTAAATCCTCACCGCCACTATGGTTATAAAAGGGAGGTAAGCAGCATAGGAGCCGAACAGGGACGGAGCAGGAAAGCTCTGACTGGAGGCTAGCAGGCAGGCCGGAGGCTAGCAGGCCGGAGGCTAGCAGGCCGGAGGCTAGCAGGCCCTGGCCCACTGGAGGTTAGAATGCTGATGGGAGGCCAGAATGCTGCAGGCTCCAGAACCCTCAAGCTAAAGAAGCACTAAACTTGAATGAATAACATGAAACAAGGAAAAACATAACAAACAAGACCGAAAAACCACAACACAAAATCCCCTAGATAACCGATCTTTAAAAAATGCAACGCAGGTCACCAGCCTTCACAGAAAGTCAGAGGGCATAGAGCCAGAGTGACACAATTACTTTTAAAGTTTTGACTCTTCCAGTTACTATTTACATTGCTTTGCAGGATAAAATGTTCACCAACAAACACGTTCAAACATCTATAAAATACAGTATGCATACTATTGTCTTTTCAATTTATTCATAGTTTTAATGTGTGAACTTTGGCAAAACCATTTTAATCCTTTTATGTCTGAGCTTTGAACACAGTGCAGGGAGGAAAAGGACAAGCAGCATCCCAGAGCTCTGAGACAAAATTCCAAGTGAGCAGGCTGAGCTCTCCTTCCCGCTCTCCGTCCCCAGCACTGCGCTCCAGGTAGGTTTGCTGTCAACGGTTACAAATGACACACGCAGTTCCAGTACGACAATCAGTCCCCCGCTCAGCATGCTTCCTGCCTGCAAGTTGCTGAGTATTTAAAAAAAGATTACAAAGGAGGGAAAAGAAAGAAAACCCATCTGTGAACGATGAACACCACATGCTGACACTGTAAGGTTTGCAGTTCACAGTTCTGAAGTGAAATATTCTGCATGTCAAGCATCGTCTTCAGCTACTGACATCTATGTATTTTTAGGAAAAATTAAGAAGATTATCATTTTTGTCAGCTTAGTTGACCTTTTACCCTTTTAAAAGTAGAAGGTAAAGATTCTCTGCTGTCAATCATTTTTTGGTAAAAGGTGTCTTTTTGGTTTTTGTTCCCAAACGGTGCATGCCCCATTTTGGAGCAAACCTCTCTACATGCTGCTACTCCGAGTGCTGCCTCAAACTGATGCTCCCCTTCGGTTCAAATCTCTGCCATCATCCCGCGGCTGTCGACCCAATGTGCCTGCGCTCAGGTTTCAAACAGCCCCCTCTCCTCAGACAGATGTCTATGTAGCATGAAATGGAGCCGCCGAGGGGATTGCCTTTGCCCATGATGTTTTCACGACGCCTGTATGCGGGAGCGATTCGTTCTTCTATATTTCATTCTCATTTCTATGTGGTTGGGGAAGATACCGAGGAGACCAGGGGTGTCAATCTTTCTGTCAGCCATGCACCCGGATCACACGCTCTAACCCTAGTTATCTTCCAGACACTCCAGGTGAACAGGATACGCATCCTTTCATGGTTGTTGTTTTTTTCTCCTTTATTTATATATTTTATTTATGACAAGATGTGATAAATCTTAGGATGCTCTGGGGTGGTGTTTCCCAAAGAGGATTTATACAGCGCAGTAGCCCGGAAAGATAAGGTGATGAACTGTCATTCACTGTACTGTAAAAGGCTCATAAGCGCTGGCCCTTGGAAAGGAGCCGGGGTTGACACCTCGCCGGTTGAAAGCTGACAGGCTGACAGGCCTTATCAGCCAAGCATCCAGACAGCTCACAATCAAAAGCCTTTTACTCAGACAAGTTGGAACTCATTAAGAAAGAGAAGATCTAATTAATGACGTCTGTTAGTAGTTGGAACTAGAAAGACATTTTCAGCCTTCACCAGTCTGTTAAGGTTGATTTCAGCAATCCTCCTGTTCACTTCCTGAAAGTGGCCCACAGCTTTCCTCAAGGACATTTCAGCTCCTTTTGGCCCTGATCTGACAGAGTGCGTGTTCAAGCAACCTGTGGCGCGTTGTTGTAACTGTTTTTAATGAGAGTGAAGTGTTTTTAAGAGTACTGTTTCAGCTTTTCCAATTTCAAGTCAACTGAGTTGACTCTCATCATCCTCTTTTTCAGCAAGAAAGCTTTACGCTGCCTGTCCAGCAACAAAACACAGACAAACAGAGTCATCTCTGAGCTGCTGAACATAGTGGAGCGTTTTAGCAGCGGACGAGCCGAGAGATATTTTTCTACGTAGATGACGGAGACAAAGACGGAGAAGATCAGTCAGGTCTCCAGAAATACAACTCTAACTTATTGCCATTGATGCTCCACATCTGTGACATGGGCAAGTGTTTGCTAACTTAATAAAATGATATGTTTCGTTATGTACAAATTAATCTATTTGCCCCCCCCGAATTGTTTTAATCAGTTATGGGTTTCCATTCTATGCAAATCAATTGACAAGCTCTTGAAATGTGTCCAGTGTGATTGTTAACAAAGTCATGAATCTATATCTCCATTTTTGAAAAAGTTCAGTCATCTCCTAGAACAGCTGGGCACTGTAGTTGTTAGCTAATGTTACTCAAACAGGAGTAAATTGTGCATTTGTTGGAGGCCATTTTCAGCCACTGATTTGAAGCACTATGGGGAGTATTGCAGCAGCAGAGAGGTGTAAGTGGGATTGACTGCAAATTAAACACAGTAAACATGATCATGAGTGACATTATCCTTCATTAGCATGGTAATGAAGGATAATGTCACTCAGTGCAACAGTGTGGCTCATTGATGTAAAAAAATATATATCTTAAAAGAAAAAAATGGGTAGCTGTCTGTGAAGTAAAGCATTTCTAATTTATAGTAAGTGAGATAAAACATGCAAATATCTTTTTTGGTCCATTCATATGAACAGTATGCAGGGTATTGGTGGAAAAGAAAAATAAATCACAAAAATTGAGAAAAGCTGGGAAAAGTCGAGCAATTTGTAGAAGAAAAAAGGGCACAATAAAACTCTAACACCCGGCATCAGACAGACGGACACACACAAAGACGAGGAAACAGCAGAGCATATAATGTGAGCAACAACAAGGACGCCAGTGACGCAATTATAGCAGCACCTACTTATAGCAGATTAATGTTTTGGTTTTCCAGAGAAAGAACTGCATGTGTGCCTTTTCAGATCGTGGAAAGACTGTTCTCATACTGTCATTCAATGCGCTGTAATTCATAGATATCCCACAAAATAAAGTGCTATGTAATCCACAGAATCATGAACCAGGAAGTAGTAGGGACGGTAAAAAACCCACATGGGGCGGGTATAACGGGAGGTGGATGGGTCAAAGAAAAAAACCTCTTTCACGCAGAAGACTGCTGTTCATGTGATACTAGAGGTCAACATTGAGTTAATTATCATGTCACTTCTGTAGTTCTGTAATTATTTTGACCCAAACCATGATCTTGTTCTATAAACCTAGTTAAGTGGTTGTGTTACCTAAACTTAAACCTAAGTTGTTTCCTGCGAAGACGGAAGTTTACTTTGAAAAAAACTGTCTGCATGTAACGAGTGTAAATTAACACGTGTTGCTTGTTGTTTACGACACTTTAGGTAAGATGTACTTTTAAGAGAAAAATTTGGCAGCTACCCAGAAAATGCACAGGGACCTCGGAGAGAACATGATGCAGGTTGTGGTGCTTTGGCAAGACCAGATATCCTTATGAAGTCAAGTAAAGTCAGTTTATTTATACGACACATTGTGCTTACAAGTAGAGGCGGACGGGTTAGAATCCGCCTCAATGTAGTTATACACAATTGAAGACATAAAAGGTGCATAAAAGGCAATAAAACATAATGTTCTACAATAAAAGAAAAGTAAAAAATGAATTAATAAGTAATGAGAAATTGAATAAAACATAAAGCAGATTAAAAACCAGTAAGAGGACATTAGAAATAAGTTAAGAGGGGAATTGACCAAACCTCACACTGAACTAAAAGCAAGCGAAGGTAGGTGGGTCTTTGACCTTGATTTGAAATTGTCAATGGTGGAACGGGAGGCTACTCCAGAGCCTGGGAGCAGCAACAGAGAAAGCTCAGTCACCTCTGGATTTGAGGCATGAAGGACGGACTGGAGGAAGAATAGTGAGAAAGGTCAGTAACGTATTGTGGAGCTAATTCATTCAAGGCTTTAAAAGACTAACATTTTAAAATTGATCAGCTTTTTTTTCTGCACTACCTCAGAGTGAATCACACCCTGCCGCTCTCTCTTTAGCCCTTTCTGTGTCTATAGAAGAGACATAAGAGGCTCCTCCTTCTCTTTTGCATACTCTATCACTATACTCTCACTCAACACTGACTTTTGGCGTTTTTTCTCCGACAAGTTTCCGTGACCAGATCGGCAGCCATTGGGTGTTAAATCCCACATCCTGGCTGAAAGACGCACACACCAGCGAGTGACTTGTTAAATCCAGAAATTCCCCCGCAGGCTGTATGACACGGCTGCAAGAGCAAATAGGATATCAGGGGGATCAGCGGTGCCGGAGCGGAGTGGTCTGCCTGACTAACAGGACTGCTGTCTGTGGCAAAGTGTTCGTGAAAAAAAACATGAAAGAGGTCAGCATCGGTAGCGAAGAGGGAAAAACGCCTTCTAAAGCATGAATGGCTCTTCAGAGGCACTTTGTGGAAATATATGTCTGTACCTCCATACACCACTGTCAAAGTCATTGTTTCATTTGTCCATTTGTAAATGCAAATGACCCTCCACAATAACGCACATTATCTCTACAGATGTTTAACACGAGCATTTAGACTTTGTAGCTAGGTATGAAGATATTGAGGTTCCAGAGGAGTTTGTTTGGTGGCGTGTTTGCTCCGTTGCCCCGCTGGTTCGCATGTTTGTCCTACTGCAGCTCCACCACCAGCTTCACATTAACTTATTTCTTTAGCTCAAAATCACAGCGGAGTGAGGATCGACTGCATGAAAGGGACGGGCAGGTGGCTGACTGACTTCACTGCAGCAAACCGATACGCCAGGTGACCTTTCCCGAACCCTCCACGCATTTCTCCCTCTCGGCCGACTCTTTCGTCAGTTTCCTCCATTCAGGCAGAGGAGGCAGAAGCTCTTTGCTCCGGGCTGCACCGCTGATGCTCCGAGCTCCGCTGCTGTGTCCACATGGGAGGCGGCGGTAAAGGTCATTGCTAGAAGTTCAACACAAGTGATCGGAATTTCAAGTGAAGCGCGTTGCCCACATGTTGTGGCCCTGCTCTCTTCTGCTGCTCAGGGAGTACAGAGGACTCGTCGGATGAGCTGAAGGGAACAGTTCAATGTCTCTGGAACAAAAGAGACACAGTATCTAATGGTGCAAGTTACCGGTCCTCCTCGGTTTTCAGTGTCATTCATATTAAGTGCCCGTCATCGTCATGTTAATCACGTTACATTTCTCTGGGTGTGAGTGCCAGCGTGTCCCTGCTAAACCCACGAGAGAGAGTTTCCTCAGTTCAATTTCAAACTAATCAGGATTTGAGTCTATGGCGAAAGAGTCAGCCCACAAGACTGTGACTCACCACCTGTAATGCATTTGTACCTTTGTTTTTGGAGTATGGGCTCATTATATTTCTTTGGGAAAATTGCAAAAGCCAAACAAATCAAAGTCTCCGGGCGTAAAGACAAAAAAAAATAAAAAAAATAGGGTAGGGGAGGACGTGGGTTCGGTTTACCTGAGGGGATAGCTTTGTTGTGTGGAAATAAATCTCACTTCTGATTAGACAAGCTTGGCATGGGCTTTAGAAGATGTGATGCCAAGCATTTCGACTGTTCACGAGTCGGCCATTATAATTGATATGAAAAATGTAATTTATTCTAATTGAATCTTATCTAGACTTGTCGTCCAGGGCGTTTTATATGGATTGTTTAATGCCTGCAGCATCTACAATGAACTAATAACAATGGACTGGGTCATGTCTACTCTATATATAGGGGAAAACAACTAAACAGGAGAATTTTTGCAGACAAGTTTGACTATTTACGCGTGTATTCTCCACAATCAAGCATCAACACAGCAGCTCCGACAAAAAACTACTAGAAACTCAAAATCCAGCTCTCCCAACAGAAGTATTGACACTGTTCAACAGTTTATCAGAGAGGGAAAGCTGACTACAGTCAATTACATGTCGATGTTGAAATCCATCCTGGAGACATAGTTAAACTGACTGATGCACTATAAGAAGAGCCCATCATGCAAGATCCTCAGCCTGGATACACAACAGAAGATTAGACCTTTTGTTGCCATCCTTGAAATTTGAGCTTTCTCCAACTAACGTGCATAACATACTGCACACATGCATCATCAATGCACAAACGCTGCTACAAGCTGGTTCTGGCTTTTGCTGGGTTTCAAGTGCTTAGCGAGGAGAGGTGCAGAATGTTACAGGGAAGGTTTCCTTGTGTGTGTGTGTGTGTGTGTGCATGCACCAATGTGGCTATGCGCTAGTGTGTCTTCGCCGTCTATCTGCGAGTGTGTGAGTCATCCCACTATTAGGTTGTCTCTGAAGCACAACAAGCAGCCATAATCGGCTGGACGCCGCGCTGTAATGGCTCTCTGCGAGACAGCTAATAAGTTACACGCCAGATTGCAAACCGTAATAAGCCCGACTGAGTCACTATTCTGGGCCACATCATTATTTCTCAACCCGCTGACTGTGACCCCAGGGTGGGCTGGAGAGCTGCTCTGACAGGGTGCAGGACATGATGGGGCTCCTGCGGGAGACATTTAGAAAAAGCCTGAAAACTGACTTCATCTGTGGTCTTTCTTCATATATATATATACACATATATGTATATATATATATCTCAGTATTGTGCTAATGTAATGCTCTTACCCTTTTGTTTAATTGTCTTTTAATAGTAGCCAGGTGGTCGTCACCCTGCTCTCAGCTATTAAAAAACCCAATAAATCCAACTGTTGAATGCAAATTAACATGACCAACATATTTCGCGTTTCCAGACAGAAAACCTGCCTCCCATTTGGTTTCCACATGCTTGCTTGTTTATCTGCCCCTGCAATGAATGACGGGGCTGATGCCTTAAGGTCCTCTACTGTAATAAACCAGCTCAGACCTATTGTAAGCAGATCCAGCTGAGAACTGCTGCCATTAATATTCTCATGCAGGGAGCCAGGGCAAGATATCGATCCAGGGCTCTGCATGTGCTGCTGCTGTATGTGAGTGCGCGCCTGTTTGTGTGTGTGAGGCGAGGTGCCTGAGAGTTGGAGGAGCTGTTGGCTGGCATAAAAAGCTGAAGGGCCTGGGCTCACACCAGGTTTCGGCAGATAGCACGGTGATGAATGGCCTTAATTGTGTTGCTGGATGTTGCCCCGTATCTGGTTCCAGGTGAGGAGAGGAAAATCCAACAAACCCCAGAAAGAGAGGCTGGAGCGTTTTCAGCACCGCGGAGAGCTCCGGCAGCAAACGCACGCGGCACCACCGATCCTAATTTCCCACTCTGCTGGCCGTCACGGAGGCTTTGCCGCCGCTGCTACCGGCTCTCCGGTGACACCGATAGGATTCTCCCACGAGAGAGCGCCGCAGCAGCTCATCTAACACAATCAGACAACAGAATCTCGTCTGATTGTTTGGGGGGGGGGGGGGGGGGGGGGGGCATTTTTTATTTTCATTTTTTTGTTTTGTTTTAACGTTCTTGAGAGTGCTCGCGTGCTGGTGAGAGGATGCGCTTTATGAGCCACTGATCGTTAAAATATGAAGTCTTCCCAGCGTGCTGCCAAAGGGGGAATTTGGCTGATGGTGTGGGAGGACCGGGTGACGGAAGGGGTGGGAGGTTTGTACCGGGAAGCCGTGCGAGCGACTGGAGATGTGCGTGTCTCACTATGTTATCATCCCTCTGCTGCTTGAGCAAACCTGGCGCATTCCGGGGTAAGGGGGGGGGGGTCCAACTGAACCCATTTATCAAACACTCTCCTGTTGTTTTTAGAGCCTCTGCGCGGCTACACGAGGTTTCCCCAAAAGCTGGCACCATGGTCATATTGAATGATTAATCGTACCCCGTGTTGCGCCACATACCAGGCGGTGTAGTTAAACACTGTCACAGATGGTCACTGACATCGCCCATGCGCTACGAGGCTGCACCTCAACACATAGCCTCTCTCTCTCTGCCCGTAAATGCTGGATCTCTCTTTCTCTCTCCATCTATCTAGAATATCGATGCATTCCTCTTCAGCAACTCAAAAAAAATAAGATCTCAAATTTAAAGCACCGCCACCCGGTTTAGTTTCCACTCACTCCACACTCCCAATGCAAATAGTGAGGGATACAGCAGCGTCATGCACCCACAAACAACCAAACTTGTAAAACACAGTTAAATAGGAGCCTCAGAGCCCCCCATCACGCTTTAGTAAACACAGCGGCCACCTTACCTGTGGTAGTCCGAGGCAAGAGGGCAGAAAGAAAAGGGAATTCGTGAGAAAAAATGTCAAAGATTTCCTCGCAGCGACGACACCAAAACTGCGCTCTTTTTTTGTTTTAGCTCCACTCCTCTCCTCCCGCTCCGCAGGGCGTAAAGGGTTCAGGTGAATGAATACAGGCCGGTGTGTCAGGCAGCAGCTGCGTGTGTAGCGACGGGGTTAGTGCGTCCCAACTCTCATCATCATCATCATCATCAGCGGCAGCGGCTCGCCATCGTTCTGCTCCTCCGGCTGGGTTTCCTCTCAGCGCTCCGCTCGTGCTCTGCCCTATTTCAACTCCTCTCGCTCCGCGCTCTCCTCTCTGACGTCAGCCGCTGCACGCCAAATAATGCGGTGAGGCTGCATCTGCAGATTCATCGCGCTGGAAAGCGACACCTGTGTGTACATAAGCGTGCGCGCGTGTGTGTGTGTGTTTAGACATGCGGACCACAGAATAGCCGAGAATCAAAGATTATTTGCATGTGTTTTATGAGTTTCTTTATTTCAGGGTTGGTAACCTTTTTCAATGCAGATCTAACATTTGGATTTGGGAATAGATTTTAGGTTTGGGTTAAAGTTATGCATTAAGTTTACAGAATAAACATGAATATTGTGCAATAAGACACAAATAAAGCCAGTCAATCTAATATTCTGTATGCAAATCAGTTTGTTACAATAATGAAATTAAGTCACATAACGCAGTGATCCTATGTTAGACACTGACAATTGTTTGAAATGAAAAACAATTACTTGTCACAACGCAGCAGTTAAAGAATGGTTTTAAATACTGCAAACTGCATCACATGAAATGTCATTTGCCTTTCGAAACAAAAGCAAAGGTGAAGATGAGTGATGAGTTAAGAATCAAAGAGGATGACATGGTGACGGATGGTGTTGCTGATTTTCTTGGTTCATCCGCGAGAACGTCAAACAGTCAAATGTTGTCAAAAGTGTCATATGCATATTTTATTTAGTTTTTTCACGGATTGTTTCCCACTCGGGCTTTACTTATGCAGCGACTGTCGGCTATATGACAGAACACTCACAAGCCTCACTAATCAACAAGGCAGCTCTGATGTTCACAGAGGAATTAGACATGCAGAGGACAGGCAGGTATGTCCGAATCACTTTCACAGATGAGCAAATTTACAGCGGATTACCTGCTTATATTAAGGCTGTGTTCAAAGGTTTCATTTGGACACACGCAGTACAATGATACAGTACATTTTTACTGCAGCTATAATGAAACATCACAGAAGTACACATATCCCAGTGACCCTTACTTTTAATAGTTAACAATGGGCATCATTCTCTTTCTCTACTTGTCTTCATCCCCTTGTATTGCAGTGGGAAGAGGGATAACTACACATGGCACAATTAAGCTGGCATACTGTATCCTAAAAAGATTGGAGAATGGTTGCGTCCCCATCAAAATTGCATGTGGCGGTAAAATATTAATGCTCGATGTAACATTTATCAAGAAAGTGGGGAAAAAAGACTGTTGGAATAATAAGAAGCAACTAAAGAAAAACGAAATGGGAAGGGTACTACAGGGGAGGAAGAGTAAAGTAAAGAATGGAACCTTAGTCATGATGTTGCAATACTCAAGTACTTCAAGGAATTCTGTAGACTTCAATAGAAAGAAGGACCAATAAAAGAATAAATAACAGGACATACATATCTACAGATAATGTTTAAATAGCAGCACGAGCTGCAGTAGCAGGTGATGTCTGATGAAACAGAGAATGGCCTTGTAGCACAAAGCTGCAACAAGAGCCAATCCAGATTGGTTACATGGTATTTTTTTCTTTTCCTGCCTTTTGATAGATAACCAACCCAGTCGGCAGAATAAATGTTGGAATTGTACATTACTGCAAACCATGGCTACGTTGAATGTCGACTTTTCTGAACCGAAAATATGTTTTATATCTGCCTCGTAACACACCCACAGAAACACACAATGCTAGATTGTTAAAGTTGTGAAACAATTGTTAAGGTTTAGGCAACAAAGATTATCTTTTGGTTCGCAAAGCAACGTGACGCAAAGCAACGTGACGCAAAGCAACGTGACGCAAAGCAACGTGACGCAAAGCAACGTGACGGATTTGGGACAGAGCATATGTTTAAATGTTTCAGCATCATAGTGACAGACATTAGGTGTGAATATTTCCACAGACAGAGTGAGGCTGGTGTGCTTGTCCGTCTTACACACAATGAAGCAATGAAAGGAATGATGTAGACATATTTGTATTCATCCCTGACAGTTCGTTTCATTATTCCTGCTAAATGCAAGTAATTTTAACATGGCCCGCTGAGAATAAGGTCAACGTTTCTTTTCTTCTTAATGAATAAAAGTCAAAATTTGAATTTGTTCTTTTATCGTTTCCAGACATAGAGCACAGGCCCTTTTAAATAAAAGATCAATTGAATTAAGTGCCTATCTTAAAGTTCTCCTCCAAACGCATTTCAAACTATGGTAAAATACTATGCTATGATTAAAATTTAGTTTAACAAGGTTTTCCCACATAACAAAAAAGAAAATATGAAAAAGGGGTTGGAAGCGCATCTACTCCTACCTCATTGACGAGATATATTAATATGCAAATATGCAAACAGCATCTAGCAGATGTAAGATAAAAGTATAGTTAGCCTTTTTGTTTTGTTCATGTTAGCTTATTAGCTTTTTCCACCAACATTAGCGCTTCTATGCAGGGTTTTAAACACACATGGTCATAGAGTGATTTCCCATTGCCAATAGAAGAGTAAGCTTTTCGGTTTCTTTTCTGGTGTGTCACGTTCTTCATCACAGAAGCACTGGTCGGCACTGGAAGCAGGGAAAATGTTTACAGTGGTAGCTTCTTTTTTATATCCGTTACTTATTCAGTCTCTCTTTCAAACTCTAAAACCAGAGTCGGTGATTGTTGGAACAGTGGAAAGAGTTTTATTTTGTTCCTAATAAGTTTGAATGTAATCAGCGAGATAGAATGACTGTTGTCTGACTGGAGTCTTGTGGCTCTGAGGAGAGCATATTATTTGTATGTTTTATACATTAATAAACTATGATAATTGTCTATATCCCTGTTCATTTCCTTAATTTTATATTCACGTGTGTCACATAGCATCGCACCAGAAGAGGGGCAAAAATTAGCGAGTCCACCCAGATGTCATGTTTCCATCACTTCTGATCAGAGCAGATACATACCTGTGACTACTGCAGAGTCATTTATCCCGAGAATGAAGGCCGATTGTAACCTTTCCCACGGAAGACAAAAGCCAGATGTTAGTGGGTTTTTTACAGAAGGAAAGGGGCTTTTAATAATGTTGCAAGACTTTGAAAAGGAGCGGGTTGGAACATTATTCCTTCCAATCCTTTTCACGTTATTATAAAACCTTTGTTTCACTGCTGATTGATCCTCATGTGCTGCTGTATTGTGCATGTGGTGACCATACTGTCTTTGCACCACGTCACCAAGAAAGTGGAATGAAAGTGGAACAGTGTTATAAACTATGCCAGATAACAGAATTGGGTTGCCAAGCAAGCACGACAACAAGCTGGCCATTTGGGGAAATAAGATGTCACATAATATAGCTGATAAAGAGATGTGGCAAATCTAAAACATTGCAATATATTCTGTTGATGTTTTGGATCATGTTTTACAAAAAGCAATAATCAAATCGTAAACATGTTTTGATTATGGTTCATCATGTGTTAAACAACGCACTTGTCCACACAGTCTGCAATTTTTCAATTTTACAACTGCATTACCTCTTTGGACATGTCTGAGGTCTTTTTCAAAACACCAGCAATTTTCTTTTGCAACAATCCCCCCCCCCCCCCCAATGATTTTCAGAGCAGCTACGGTGATTTTTGTCCACTGATTGGCTGAGCACCAGAATCTTTCTGGTAGAGCACTCAGCCTTCTCTGTGTTGCCTCCTCTGAGGGCTTTAAGTTATAATCCTTGCAACTTTCCAAACAGGTCTTCATTGTTTGCAACATTCCAAATAGAAACTAAAAGAAATAGCCCACAGTACAAACATTCTCCTGTGGTGGAAACAACGTATTTACACCTTCTTAATTTTACAAAATGACAATCTGAGAGCACACACAATGACACATACAAGGTGCGCACATTCCTTAATCTGTCTCTGAGCCATGGCATTGGATATAGTCTGATCCAGGTTATTGACAAATGCATATCAGATCTATTCATAAAACCAACAGCTCTCTTCGCAGTGCAGAGACGATCTCAGACCGCTGTAGGCGTACCCTGAGAGGCAAATCAATCACGCCTAAATGGTGCAAATATGAATCGACCCTTGAGGGGCCCATACAGACGACAGCCCGTGCATGGCATTACAAGAGGAACATCGTGTGCATTTTACCCTCAGCTACACCCATGGCTGAACAAACAGAGTTTCAGAGTAGCATGTCGGGACTGAGCAGCTAACAGCAGTCATCGTTTTCTCTGCCATCATTTGCTCAGAAGTGTTTGTACTTGCAGTCTTACGTCAGAAACATAATATCTTCTCCCCTCAACCTTAAAGGCACTCAGGCATGTGTCAGCACTAAAAGGCCTCTGCTCCCTCGGAGACAGACACACCAGGAGATAGAGCCATAACTCCTCTTTATGTCCTCTTCCTGCAGCTCACCACTGTAAAGCATTGATGTGACTCACACACGTCTGCATCACGTACATTAGCAGGGACTCTCATGCTGCGTCTATTGTGAACGTTGCTAAACATTGTGTTTAACTGCATTGTTTTAAAAAAGTTATCCAGATATATGTTTAAATGTGTTTTACAAAAATGTCCACGACGGGGCTCACCACAAGTACTGATACGGTTCTGACATCACGTTTGCCAGACAAGAACGTTGATATTGGACAAACCTGTAAGTAATGTATGGTTTGGGTTAGCAAACTAAAAACGTCATCATCTCAGCTGTTACTTTCTATAAAGGGCATTCAAGAATCCCCCCCCCCCCCCCCCCCCAATCTTCTCAACACTGACAATTGTCACACAAACACAAACTTGGACTTGTGACCTAAAACATGAGACTTGAATTGGACTAGACCCTCAAAGACTTGACTTGGAATTAACCTTCAAAGCCTCGAGACTTGACTTGAGACCAAAGACTTGAGACTTGACTTGAGACCAAAGACTTGAGACTTGACTCTGCTCTGCCCCTCAAAGCCTTGAGACTGTAAACCACTTTGTGCACCAACATCACATACTGTTTATGACACCGCCATTGACACATATGCACTAACAATTATTTGTGCATACAAATTGGCACACACACCACACACACTTATAGAAACACACAGAGACATAAATAGCAGTTACTTTGTGCTGTGCTGTATTAAATAGAGCTGTCAGAGAGACCTGCACTGTATCAGCTGCAGTGCTGCTGTTCAATGAGACGACCTGCCACTGGAGAGAGAGAGGCAGTGCAGACAAAGTGTTGCGCTAGCTTCTCTTTGTAGCCTCCAGCCACAAGGCTTCTTATGGCTGAACCAGGGCTTTTGATTTATTATGCAGCCTCTCTCACACACACACACACACACACACACACACACACACACCGGCTCGCAGAAAGAAACGCAAGCCTGCTCCCACATACACAGAAACACACTCAGGCACTTGCACAGAACTACATTTCTCACTCTCGGTCCCACGCCTGTGCCCACACACACACCTTGTATAATGGTCTTTGTTTCCTCCTCCTGCCCAGCTCCAATTTGATGGCAGTGCGGCCGCCAGGTTCCCCAGATGACCATTGAGATAGAGCTAACAGATGAAAGCAGCAGTAAGACGCTGGCGGTAATGGTTGCTACAGCTCCGGCTTACAGCCCATATTTCTCCCTGATGGCTCTGCTGCCCTACCTCCCTGTGACACCTGCAGGAGTGAGCTGCTTGGAGGAGGTGTTCGTATTAGAGAGGCAGGGGCACATATAGAGAAACAGGAGCTTGTATATGGAGCAGGCACACATACTTACAAGGAGTAAGTTTACAATAATACACTGAGTTGATGCACTTTCAGTTTGTGCAGTTGGTGCAAACAAGGACAAATATGCGTTTATAAAACTTGAAAAGTAAGTCATGCTGCCAGCCTAAGTGCAAATTGGAGAACAGAAGCCAATCCGGAAAATTGGCTTTCTGGTAATGTTCAGTATGGCACTGGAAAAAAAATGACAAGTGACAAAGTCCTCTAGTGGCCATAGGAATTATGACTTTTGTCCATCTGCAACAAAGGCAGGAAGAGTGTGACTTTATTACAGAGTAGGGCTGTGACAATGGGAGAAACATTACATTTGAATATTCATTCTTAAAAAACACAGGTTAAGTCTATTTCATATCTATATTTGCGTATTAATCCGCGGCATTGTGCTCTAACTGTGACGCAGCACTATCCTGCCGATAGGGATGTCCGATGAGAGAAAATGTCTTAGTCAGCCAGTCAGTTACAAAGAACGTATTTTGTCGTTTCATTTGCAGGACTTGCTGATCCTGCACATTGGTAAGCAGTGGACTTTCACCAATTACTGAATGTGACCGACTTGCATTTTAGAATGTCTGATGCAATGTTTGGCACGACTGTGGCATAACGAATGCCATTTGGTGTTGATAATGCTGCCTCTAATGTGTGATTTAGAGTTTTCAAATAGCAGTCGACCATTTTAAATGTTCAGAACACTTCTTAGTTATTAATGACTAAATGATTTGTACCAACTCAATACTGTTGAAATATTTTGAAATTAAATCCATCAAGGGGAGAGTCTCTCCCCTTCCAAAGAAAGGAAAAACTGAATAATAAAGGTGGGAAGGCTCTTGCTCTTTCAGAGAGCAATACATAAGGTTCAGCCTCCCCACCCACACCGACAACACAGAGTCCCTAAAGCAGCCGAAAATGCTGCAGCTGCTGACTGGCTGTCAGAGTGATGTGAGCCTGCAAGCCTGAATACGCACCTCAAACACATTTATGGATCACCTAGACAGCTTTGTGGTAACAAATCTCAACCACAGTCCTTATCTGAGGTGAGTTATGATCTCCCTGTCTCTCTCTGTCACTGCACGTCGTCATGTGTCACTTTTTGTTTCCAGGCATTTCATTTCACTTACAAACTCTTTCTGTGTATTTTATTTTCAGTCTGCAAAATGGCCACCTCAGCCCTCTTCCTGCGCTGTTTGTGTGTATTTGCTCTATCCTGTAGAAACAAGTTTTAATATCAGGTGTGAACTATAATCTCTCACATCGATCCAGAATCAGTCATACTATTGTATTTTTGAACTTAAAGGGCAACTTTGGTATTTGTCAACCTGGACCCTATTTCCCATGTTTATGAGTCCAAGTGACTAATGGGCACAAACATCTGTTTTAAATTGGTCCATTATTGAAGGAGAGCGCTGCAGGCTACTGCCGCTACGCTAGTTGTTCTGTGCTGGCTTTTGCCACCAACAGTCTCAGATTGTTGTTATAAGTGTCCGACGACATTATGGAAAGAACCCGACAGAGAAATTACGGATTTTTTTCTTTTACCTTTCACTTGATCCGGTCTGTTTGGTAACGTGAATGTGAGTCGACGAGAGGAGAGCAGGGGAGAGTTGCATCTTCTTGGCGAACAGACAGACCTGATGAGTAAAGGTAGAGAACACGGTTTTATTTCTTTGTAGGGAACTTTCCATAATGTTGTCAGGCACGTACAATGACAATCTGAGCCTGTCAGCGGTGAAAACACTTTTCGTGATCGTACGTTGATGGTGAGGAATTGCCCAGACCTGAGTTTATATCTTCACGTTTAGCAACTACTGGTTGCAGCGGTGTTGTTCTATACTTTACCAATTTCTAAAATCCCCATTAGTCATCATAGACATAAAAACATGTCCAGGTTGAAGAATACCACAATGACCCTTTAATGACATTTAACGTGCTCACCAGGTCTAACTTAAGGACATAAGGTTAAATGCCTCTTGTTTCAGGGTTAAGACATCTGTGTGTGTACACCCATGTACAACAGTATTAAATGCTACCGTCTGTTATGTGGAAAGGAGAGAGTAGTTTCATCTTTCAAAGCAATGCAAGCGAGTTGAGCATCAGGAGTGCAGCTGACGCACCAACATAATCCTGTTTGGGCATTTTGGGTGTGTACAGACCCGTTTAACCCAGACAGGCTGTAAATCCTCACATGTAATGTATCCTTGTTTTCAGGGTGTTTTCTCTCAGTGTAAAGCCAGCGGACACAAATCCCCTCCACTGGTTGTCAAAGTGTGAAAAGGTGTTTCTTGCATCCAGTTCATGAAATGGATTTTCTTTAAGATTTGAAAGAAACGTCTTCACCCCAAAGTTCATGCACAATGTGTCCGTGTTTCCTTGACCAGTGTTTGTGTTGCTGCTGTTCACATTCCTCCTGAAATAAAAACAAATGCACGACAGCAATGGACTATTGTTGTGGTTTTAATTTTCTAATTTAGCATAAAGGGACTACAACTGCAATGAGAATAAATGAACCTTGAAGAATGCAAATCTGAAATACAGTATCATCTGCTGTACCTGGACAGGTTGAGTGGAATAATACCCACGGTAATATTCACGGTGGCCTACGGGTCTAACACGAGTACCATGTAACCACCAATGTAACAGAAATTAATTGCACTGTACTTTGCTTCTTCATTGCACCTCAACATTTTGCCTTTTGCCTATTTGTTCAACCCCGAATAATCAGTTGTGTGGCTTTTAAGCTTCATTATCATCAGCCTCCATACCTGGGGCAGCAAAATGGAGCCAACTATTTATAAGAAAAGTCGCGGGGTAACCAAAAGCAGTGACTGCAGTCTCGCCAGTTTATGTAAAAGAAAGTCTGATTGTCTTTGACTTTGATTGTCTAGCTAACCGCTCGCTAACTGAACCAGCAGTACACACTGCTGAGTACATTGCCGCCGTTCAGCTGCTGCTATGCGGGCAGACAACTCGTGAGTTTAATTTGGTTTTTGGCAAAACTGTATGAAGTATTTTATTCTACGATTTTGAGCAGATTGCCTGCATACATGGCCGCTTGTTTTTGAGTTTGAATGAAATCTGTATGACAGCGCTTTAGTGCCCAGGTATGTATTCATTCAGTCAAACATTACAGCAGACACACCTGGCAGAGATCTGCCCTCGACTGAACCTTTGTAGTTTGTTTATGGATCAGTGAAATGCCTGCATCCTTTCATATCGTTGACACTGCGAGCACACTAGCGCTGCTATTTGCATGATATGTATCGAACATTGCTGTTTGTGTGTTGATGCTCGTATGTTGCAAATAGAGAGTTTGAATAATTGTTTGAGTGCATGTGCCGAACCTGTCATCATCACAGGAATCAAACAGGACTCACAATTCATTCATTGCTATTTTTGGATTGTAATATGACTACAAAAACAGAACCTGTGACTCATTACACCATCTGGTTAATGGAAAAAGCAATAATATCGCTGTAAGAAATCACCACCAAACACTGACTAATACAATGGATTTCCCAGTGAAATATATATTTTCAATAAAGCACCACAGTCCTCGTGGACAGTTGCAACCACAGGGTCTCTATTAAGGTTACGAGTCCCAGTGACGTCTGACTGCGTTCCCGTCATCTAGCTGTGTAATGCCCCTACAGAAGCTGCCTGAGGGGATTTGGCACATAAAAAAAAAGAAAGTGAAATCATAATCCCAGACAGTGGGAGAGGGCAGAGCATGGTAGAGGATGAAAACACTAAAATTTGCCTCAGAGGGCTTTACAATCTGTACACATATGATATCCTCTGTCCCGGAAGCCTCACATCGGAACAGGAAAAAAGCACAAGAGAAGCACACAGAAGTGTCTAGAATATGTGTTTGAAGGATATATCCAGGATGTCAAACTAATTCAGCAGCGAACAAAGGTTAAAATGATAAAGAAGCTAAAGCTTCAGATGTCAGTGTAGAAATGAACCGCCACATCACCCGGTTCTCAAAACAGAAGACAATGAAATTAAGGAACAACAATGTTCATTAAAAAGCAAAAGCAGCATGTGTAGACAATTAGTGTATCTTAGGTAGCGAGCCTAGTATAGAAGTGCTAACGCTAGCTATTGATGTGCTAACGTAGTCTTCTTATGTTAGGCTTTTCACGTAGAAACGTAATGTTTTAGAAACATACATCTCTTTCAACCTCTCCGGGTAACGAGTATCACTATTACACAATGTTTAAAAATGACTAGCCCCAAATCCACTAAACAAGCCTGAAAATGAAGAAAACCTAAAACCTTGATTGGCCAGTCTGCGTTCGAGGGGCGGGACTTAGCCGACTGACGAGCATGCCATTTTTCATTTTCATTTATTGTTTCATATTGTTTCCTATTGCCATTGTTGCAAGCACAAATCCCTGGATGTGACCATTCTAGTTGAGGGAGGCAACATGAAATGTAAACGTACATCCGGCAAGCTTCTTGCCCTTTGGAGCAGGAGATGAAACGCTGACTGTCCCTGGTGGTCTCGCTATTTGGAGACCCAAATGGACACATGGTAACCAAATGATATTCTGACACACTAAAGGTGTTTCTCCCTTTATATTTTGATATTATATTATTTTCCTTTTATTTTTAGCCTTTGCAAATTGCAAAAACTATGTATATATGGTCGAAGACGTGGTGTGTGAGTAGCGGACTTGCTGTGCGTAATGGCCAAGACTGAGCGCACGACCGAGTATTTGGATAGCTCAGTTACGCAAAGTTATACGTTGGTTGACGGCTTATGTAAGAGGAAGATAAGGTTTGTAATATAACTACCAGCGTTTTCTGAAGCCACTAGCTCCATGGTAACATCCGCGAGCACATAGTCGGGTCTGTAATGTGTCTTTTTCCGTTGAAATGCTGCAAGATCCGACTTGCAGCGGTTATGGCGACTTTGGACAGTGTGTGTTTGGGCTCCTTTTGTGAAAAATCCATAAGAAATGAAATAAAATCGATGTTTTCTTTGCAAAGATGAGGATTTTGGGCATGCTGGGATACCAAACACGGCCATGTTTTGTGACGTAGTTTGCGTAAGCAAGCCGTAGGAACGGAAGGGGAGGGGATCGAGTTCGCCGGCGTCCTCGCGGAGTTGAACAGGTTTTAAGAAAGAAGAGGGCGGGTCATGCAGGCCACAGATTCATATTATTAAATTCTCCAGCCTCCTTTTGTCTCAGATGTTCAGGGAGCTTATTTGATTATGAAGAATGAGACAAAGCTGATCCTCTGATTCTAAAATGATGATGTTAAATATGATATTAATATAAAACCTTATTCACTGCACTGCAGAGATCAGAGTTCAGGGGTCAGCTCAAAGCCAGAACATTGCTGCCAACATCAGGCTTAAAGCCAGGTGCTCCTGCTGCAGCATATATTAACACATTAAAACCCTTAACTCCCCATTAAAAGGCTACAAATACTGCTGATTCATGTAGAGACGCAGGTTGCCGCAACAACTTCATAACTTCGGACGTGTGAGACGTAGTTATTGTGAAATGTCATCCTTAAATGATTCAGCTTTTGGAAGAACTCAGTGTTTGAGAAGAATTAACCTAAATATATATATCACTGTGGCTCTCTCTCTCTCTCTCTCACACACTCTCACACACTCTCACACACACACACACACACACACACACACACACAGACGGTGAAGGATGATGATTAATTCCATAAATCAACAGTGAAATGTCAACAAACAGCCAAATCCCTGACCAAAGCTGCCCAGAAATCTTTGTTATTTATCACTGCTGGTTTTTCTCACCATTATTGAGCTTCACAGCTAATTTCCTCATATAATACAAATTCAAAATAAGAGCAAAGAGATGATAATAATTTCATCCACACAAGAAGCTTGGTGGTAATTAAGGACACTATGTCACAACAAAGAGGGGTTAGGTGTTAGGAACAGAGTGATGTATTTGTAATGTTTGAATAATATTAGTGGTGTTAGATTCAGGTGCTGAATATTGTACATTCTGCTTCCAACAGTAGAAAACCACGATTTCCCAAATTGTCGCTCTGATTTGCACATCAAACTACAAATTAAGAACAGAATAAAGGGGAAGTGGATGTTTTGTTCTTACACTCCTACACACACTGGGACTCTCTCATATTCCCTCCGTGCTTCGTCGGAGAATGTAGCAGTTCTATTTAAAAGTTCATTTGTAATAGATATGCAAATAAAACCGTTTTTAACTGCAGTCACAAGAGCAGACTATTTGTATCTATCCCTTCAGATTGCGGAGAGACCCGAACAATTTAACTGAGAGGAGCGAGGGATCAAGAGCAGCTGGGGGGGGATTATAAACGACTGGTGGCCCTGCCAAAGCATGAGCCCGATCAATACCGTGGATGTGAATCTTTGTCATTATGGTTAACAGAGAGCCGACTTGGCTCAGAGGGATCGGGTTCAGTCCCCAAGGCCATCCCGCAATGCACCAACACTTTCCAATGAGTCAGTAGCATACTAGCAGCAATTGGTGGAATCACCAGGACTCACTCATGCTGGCGTAACGTGTAACACAGGAGTGCCGGTGTCCCGTGGGTGCGTCCTTTTTACTATACATTCTCTTCCCAACGAGTCAAATACCGCAGCTTGGTCTGTGATCCTGAGCATCCAACTGGACATATCAGGGACAGCGTGTCGATATACACGCATGTTACGTGCATGGTTTCTTTTTAAAATAAACTTCCATGTTCACAGGAAGGGACACAAACTGAAAGTCCTGTTTGTTTGACCGGCGGCTGACTCAAGTCTGACTCCACTGCCGGCCTCGTGTCTGAGGAACAATGTGTGACTCTGTTTCTGTGGTTGTGACAAACTGTTTTGAAGAGAACTTTTCTTTGTCTCACTTCATACCAGATTCTCTATCCGCTGCTGAACAAACATAACCATTATCAGTTGCATGTAAATGCCACATCCAATCTACATAATTTAGGAAAATATCAAATATCGAAGATGGAATATGCAAAAGACACTGAGGCTCGACACATCTTGCACTGCTTATGGTTTCGTGATGTGTGTAAGTACACTTTCCATTATAATATTCTGAATAATGAACAATCTTGTTACGCGTTCGTGTTTGTGATTAGGACGGGAAGAAGCACATAAACAACTCATTTTGAATATCACCTAAACAGAGACCTGCTTTTATCTGGAATATTCTGTGCGGGTAAACAAGTCTGATGTCATCATCTCTGTCACTTTCTGAGATTTTGGTCGCACCCCGTCGTCTGTTCTCTGTCGCTATTTCAGGAACAAAGACAGACCTCCATGAAAGAAGCAGTAGAGGGAGTGACATAGAAAGAGAAAGCCGGAGACGGAGACACTATGTGCACACGTGCATCAGGCTTTCGCGTCCCCCGCTCGCACATGTACTTCTTTGTGTTCCTCTTCTCGTCTTGGATTTTTGAACAAGGTTATGTGCTCGTCACAGACTCACAGCTCTGGCATCCTTGGCCTTCAGCACTTTTCAGCCGTCACATTTGGGTATAATGTCACAACGCGCGTCTCGTCACATCCATCATGCTTGTCGTGATATCAATTCTTAGCAACCGCTGAAGAAGCACCGTGCACCCCGAAAATGTTTATGGTGATCATTTCACTCTGACTTCTGATAAGCGACAATCTCAGGATTCACTTTTGCAACATTTAAAGGATCTTTCCCGAGGATTGATGAGCAGTTAAAGAGCCCCTCCCATTAAATTTATGTTGACACGTTCAGCCCCTGCAGCCATCAGTCACTCTAACCTTACTTATCCATCAGCAGCCGGCATCCTGTCAAAAGTGTCCTTGAGCTTCGGAGCTTCTAAATGTAAAAAAAAAAAAAGCTTCAGAATTCCTGCAAATCACGTCATCGTCTCTGAGAATCCATTTAATCTCAGTCCCGAAAAAGAAAAGAAGGCCTTCTTTAATCGCTTCTCCCTCCACTTCATTTATATCCCTCCTTTCATTAATGAAGTCTTTGAAAGACTGAAAGGGCGATGACACCTTTCTCACAGATACACACCTCAGTACTGCCTCAGCTCCCGAGGATTTCAGACTATAATGTAGTTAAGTTGTAAGGACATTTGTTAATATTCAGTAACTGTAAAAAAATATAACTTCTCTTATGAAGACATACGCCACTGTTGTTATTGGAAGATGCATTACATAAAGGGGGATTTAAAGGGTAACATTACATACATGTAATGTATATGTCACACAGTAACTTACACCAGTCAATTGGTTTTGGAGAAATTATAAAATATATATATATATATATATATATATATATATATATATATATAGACTGCAGTAGTAACAGACTGCAGTATATTCACAGTGTAGAGACAGATGAGAAGCCGTCCATTGCGTCGTGCCTCCCTATATCATTGAAAGTGTACAGTCCCATCCAGAGGTGGAGGGGTGGTGGGGCTGCAGCTCTAACAGACAGTCAGCAGCGCCTGTTCTTCAGCTACATGTCTTCTTCTCTCCTGTATAAAGATGAGCAGAGGGCAACAGAGGCGAGGCTCTTTAAATCTAACACAGGTTATTTGGGCTTTATTGGAGATTGGACAAAGGCCTGTGTGAGAGGTTTCTCCACCACCCGTCCTTCCCTTTAGCTCAGTGCTGGGTTATAGGTGTGAACCATGTGCTGCAGAATGCGGTGCACTGTCTCATATAAAAGATACCGGCTTGAGAAAGGGACGAAATGCAGAGATTGTGGAGGAAAATGGTCTCTAGTAATAGGGCTGGAAATTCTAGCACATTTTCTGGAGGCAGTGATAAAAGTACGTGTTATTACTCTCACATTGTCCTGAAAGGGACAGGGAAGGAAAATGTGAGGGAGCATTTATTTTGGAGAAAGATAATGTGCACATGTAACCACATTTCCAACTAAGTACATTACATCAAGAGGGAAAGCGAACGCTACCTGGATTCCACTTTTCCTAAACATATCACCAAAGTAACTGTACTCAACACGATCCTTCTGAGGCTTCTTGAGTTCACAATAAACATTTGTAATGTTCATGTTTGCAAAAAACTTTTAGCTTTCTTTTCTTTTATTCAATCTTTGTTAAATTACGTTACATTGCATATATTTGGCAGGCACACCTGTCAAAGTGACTTACAAGTAGCAAAAAGCTGCCTCTTTACACTTTTACACTCCACAACAGACACGGAGCAAAATTATGTTCACTCTCTTTTTAACTCTGTTTTGGTCTTCACAATTTTGAGAAAAAGATCTTCAGATGTTGTTGAATTGCTGATTTGTTGAAAACAGGAGGTTGATCTGACCGAAGAGACTGAATCATACGCAATATGTGCCATCAAACCAAAACAGCTGGGATGCAATGTTTTCACTGTCGAGCCGAGAACGGATGTACAGTGTTTGCTATTCAGACACTATTTGCTGAGAGTCTTAAAAAAGAAAAGAAAAGATAATCACTTATACCAGTCTCTCTTAAAGCCAGTCATGAATCATGATTGTCTTATACTAAATGATATGACAGCAATCAGCGTCACTTTGTTGATGGATAACCTGAGTGACAGTGGAAACTCTCATCTCCACGAGGCAATAACATTAAAACTGAAGTCGTTAACTTGTGATAAATGACGAGGCAGCGTTGAGCTCGGGAAGACGTTGACATGCCAGCTCTCCTGCCTCTCACACTGATTCCCACCAGTAGTTGGGCTTATTTGCAGAGTAAAGCAGCCAGCTGGCCGGTCTCGATACGGCTGCAGAGTCCACATAAATCTCTGAGGGCACTCTTTCAGGAACCAGAGACATTTCCAACAGGTGAATTATTACCGCTGACAGACTGGTCCACAGGGAGTTGCTTTTTTAGCTAGCAGTAAACATCGATTCAAAAGGGATGAGAAAACGGAAGTTAAACCACCGTTCTTGACCTCGGGTAGGGAGAAAGAGGAGGGATGAGCGAAGGGAAGGGAGACAAAGTTTGAGAGGGAGGACGATAAGTGAGAAAAGAAGGGTTGAAAGACAAAAAGAAAGAGAAAAAAGTATCAATTCTTCTTATAGAAAAGTAAAAGGAAAGAATGAAATAAAGGAAGAAAGGGTAAAGGGAGCGTTACAGCAGTAGCTGACCTTGAGAGAACAGGTGTTTCATTGCCGTTCTACCAAACAAAAAGATGGAGGAAGAGAAAATGAAGAGTTAGGAAGCAAGAGATAGCGTATTAGCCCCCCCCCCCCCCCATAGAAAAATCTGCAGACAGCTGCAGCCCTCGAACCTCCAGTCATGGTGGAGATAAAACCAATCCGGCCAACAGACACGAAGACGTGGCAAAACCTAAAACGATTCGCTGGGCGGTGCTTGGTTTTTGGCTCTATAGTTTGTCAACATATATGTTCATTGGTGATGGACATCATATATAATTCTGTCCTCTGGAAATCACGCTGAATCGAAAAATATGTGAGGATGTCTGTGTTCTTCAGATCTGACCGAGTTCAGACTGAGAAGTACAATTACTGCATTCAGGCAGTAAGGCTTTTAAAGAAGCTTTCCTTAATTGCTTAATTAACTACTGCAGCTAAATGAAGACCAAAGTGAGTCAAACCAATGGGCCAAGCTACAATAACTAACTCCTCCTTATTATCAGAGCACCGTCATGCACCTGTCCCTTTCATCTCACACAGTATCTTTGCCTCACATCTTTCAATGCCCCCCCTTCATCAGACCCTGAACAAGTTTAGGAAGGCTGCAAATGTTTAATAAATACAAGCATGCTACTAATACTTAATTTATCAGAATTCACACATTTTTGGGGGGCAGTATTCCTCCCAAAATTGATTTATCTCTCTCAACAATTTGGTTTAATCTAGGAAAAACTTAATCCTGAGATGACATCATCCTAGAGGAGACTTATTGCAGCTGCTGATCGCCCGCACAATCCTTATCTAAATGTGATTTCCTTTATTTCTTTTCACTTCGTGCCATTTCACTGTCAGAAGGTGAAAAAAAGGAAAGAAACTGGAGATAAAAACAAATGAAATTACAGTTGAGATTTTGAAGTATTGATGTAGGCACAAAGAAGATAAAGAAAACTGAAGTGCATTACAGCTTTTCTGACAGAATAATCCAATAAAAGCCAGAAGAGATATAAGGTAAAGAGCAGTGATATGACTTCTAGACAGTTTTACTGAATCTATAACCCTTCACAGCTCACATTAAAATATACCTCTGCCGTAAACACTGAAATCTGATTCCTCATACCCTCGGCCGTCATGCACATTACGTCCTCATAATATTTACATCCTCACTTGTTTCCCCGTGTGCCAGTGCCTTGCTAATCTAGGCTGCATGCTGCCTGGGATCCACAAATAACCATGAATACATCACTCCTATATGCTGATTAGACACACAATGTGCTTTACTCTTTGTTGTTAAATTGGCCAAATGCATTGCCGACCACCTCCAGGGACTATTCAGATGATCTGTGCTCTGGGTGCATTAACATTTTTATGACATGCATGTTTTCACGTTGTGATTACAATCCATCCTTAAATATGTGATGGCATTCTTGGTCATGTTTTATCAAAGGTGTCACCTATTTGCATCCAAAACAATAAAAGTGTGCAAACGGTTTTCCCCCCCACTGTGTCTCTGATCGCAAAGCACCGACCGACAGCTACTCAACAGTGTGAGTTCTGTTAGCTGGTAGCTGACAACAAAACATTAAAAGCGAGCACACTCAGCTGTGTTATCACTGCCCTACCGGCAGAGGGATAAGAGCAGTGAGTGAGAAGTAAGCAGGTAGTCAATGACAGTATGAAACAGGCAATAAAAGGTGTTTTGAGAAAGTATTAGTCACCTCAACAAAGAGAGGTCTTTGAACATGCAGCCATAACTAGCCACCCTAAATACTGTGCAGTTTGCTGCAGCAGAATGCAAGATTAGCCGTGGACAGACACAGAGGTGCACACTCACTCACGGACGCACTCATACACACACGCACACACACACACCCACCCGACCGATCACATGATCCTCCTGGCGGAGATAATTAAAAGGAGAGGCGTTAGTGTGTCTCTTGCCTGAGATTGTGTTTGTGTGTATATAGACGAACATTAATACATTTTCAGAGAAACTTTGGCCTACAGTGTGAGATTCTATCTACAATTAGAAGATAGAGTCGTAAATGAAACAGTTAATGCTTCTAGGCTAAAGACTGACGGTGAATTCTGATGAAAGTGACAATGCCTTATTGATTAATTGAAGAACACATGTAACCGAAGAGCAAGACGAAGGAGGGATTGAGGCAAATAAAGCATGTACTGTGGAAAAAAGGGGATTCAATTCAGCATCTATATGCAGAGAAAGATTTTTTTTTTTTAAAACACCACATAGGGCCTGAGTTCAGGTAGAAAGTAATTTACGTAGAAAGTCATTTAACATTGCGATGAGTGATTTTCCAACATCCAAACATGTTAGCACAGATGACTTCCTCCAACCACGAAATGATGGAATTATAGGCCGAGATGGCCACCGCCTGGCTCAGAAACCATCCAGCTCTCCATGCAGCGGGCTATTTCTGATGCTGGAAACTGTTTGTGGGAATCACTGTAGCATGGGATGACCTTGGGATGGGAGGTATCGCATCATTTCCTCTACACCAATGAGATGAGATGGTGCCCACCTCAGCTCAGCTGGTGTCCGTAAGCACTCCCTCCCTCTGCCACGAGAAACTCCCCCAACCACTTGATATTTGGTGGTCCAAAGTGACCTTACATCCCGTTTGGCAGCACAATATCATTGCGGTACCAAACACAATCAGTGGGTTCTTTCAGGCTCCAGCTGCTACGATAAAAACTCCCTTAACCTGAATATTTATCGGCTGGTAGTTAGAGCACTTCCTGCTGAAAGGTCACAGGTGTCAAACCAAAGTGACCTTCATGCGAGACTTGATTGGCTGTATCATAACGAAGTCTCCATCTAAGCGGGCGGATGCTGCAAAGTTATTCTGTCAAATGAATGCATGAATATAAAACATATTTCTCCCTTTTGTTTGTTCGAGACGTGTCGAACACAGGACAAGCGATTTACAGAGCAGGTGTGTTTGCTATAACAGACCAAAAAAAACTAAAAAACTTCAGTTGGACTTTGAAGCAACAGGTACATTTTTGTGCCGCCACCAGATGGGAAGTTATCTCAAATAGTTTGTGTCCATGAAGTTCATGTAAGAAAATATTACATAACGTTGTATGGAACTCCATTTTAGTTTATAAAAAGTCAGACTGTTTGTTTGCATCGTTCCACCCAACATTACATCACAGTGCATTCATGTATATTGTTCTGAAGGATAAGAGATCCTCCTTTCAGTCACTCTGCAGTCAGTCTTAAAACTGATCGGTAATCTGGGTGCTTTTAAAGAGACAGTAACTGAATGGATGCTGCTGGGTAGTGCAGTGCAAGGCCCTTTATCATCGCTTTGGCATTGGCTTCACTTTTCAGAACCGGATTTGTTGCCGCCTTGTAATTATTATAATTAAAAGCATTAACAACGACCTGTAACAAAAATATATATATAAGCAAGGTGAAAGATTGCAGCGTATAAACTAGATTTGCATAAACGCTTGTATTCCCATTATAAATGTTGCAGGGGGCCAGATAGTATAAGCACAAGTCTTGGCATGTGTAGAAATAGCTATGCACTTTGCAGCTACTCTCAATCTAACGAAAGAATATGTTCCAACATGTGCATTTGCAGATGGAGGAATCCTGTGTACGCAGTCTAAGGTGGATTGATCGTGTGCAGCCTTCAGGAAGCACTGGTTTGATTATTTTTACACTGTAAGAGCACGCTTCCATCAATTACACTCCCAGGGGATGGATAAGATTAAACAATTCACTGGCTGACTTTCTAAATGCAGAAGTTCAAACAAGGCAGCTACACTTGTATCCTCCTACGAAAAGGGTCGATACCTGAATCGGATGAAGAATCACTTTATTCATAGAGTGCAGGGGAGCAGGATGGATTTGTCTTTGTAACATCAGCGCAGGGATGACAACTTCCTAGGAGAGATAAATATGTGCAGGCAAACCAGGTATAAGGACACATACTCATAGGTGCAAACACACACACACACACACACATACATATATATATATACTATATATATGCAATTGACTACGGACAGCTATGAAAATATATTTGACGTTTAGTAATTTCACGTGCATTCAAGCAGGACGGTAGCATATAATATGACTGCAGAAGTGGCAAAAGGTCCGGTTGTTCATTAGTCTTACACTGAATAAAAGCACTTAGTAAACATGGAATTACGAGCGCCAAACGACACCGTTAGGAGTGTTTGAAAAGTGTTGAGATGTGCGAAGCCTGAGGTCACACAGACTTGCACAGATGTTGAGAGTCTGACTCTTCCCTGCAGTGAGCGGTCCCATTACTCCGGTCTGGTCTCAGGGCCACTTACCTCTAATTACTGCACCCTAATGGCAGGGCCAATCACTAGCAGGTTAATTGTTTGATCTCTGCCATATGTACAGCCAGCCCTTTTTAATCCACCTCTCCACACATACATGGGTCCCACGCGTCACAGCTGCTCCCGTCAGAGGAGCAGCTGTGTTGGAGCGGAGCAGGGAAGAAATGTGTGAAGGTCAGTTGAGATGCGTCGTCAAATTTAAGTTGCAAAGTAGCACAAAGAAAAATAAATACATTTGTGAAATTTTCTTCATGATGTATAAGCGGCAACTACATCCCTTCACGTGAATTATGCCCGAGTTGAGTGGTAAAGTGTGGCAGGTGGATTTTTCTAAAGGGTGTAACATGAATAAACGTTGTCAACCACCATTAGCTGTGAAAGTATGGTCTATAGCAGAGGAGCAAGGAGAGGGGAATGCCGGCTGAAATAGGCAAAAGTAGAACCGTATGCAAGCCTGTGATGCTCTGCTCCAAGCAAAGCGATTGTGTCCTTGTGTCCCAAGATTGTGCAGTTGTTTGAAACGGTCCTTCATATCATTTGAACAACAGATCACACACACACACACACACACACACACACACACACACACACACACACATATATAGCTCACACACAGTAAACCAAATAGCATTGCCTTGATGGAAAACAGCACATCCGGGGGGAAAGGACAGATATTACACGGATCATTAGCTGCAAATATAAAAGGGAGCAGCGCAGCGGCCTAATGACGCTTTGATAAGCTCTGTTCTGGAAGTAAACATAATCTGTTGACTTTCAATTCTTTTGTCACACCACCAATGATAGTTGAGGCAGAATGAAGCATTCTGGTGTAAATGGGCTGCTGTCGTGCGGAGCGAGGCAATGTGGGACGCTCTCGAAGAGAATAGGAACTTGTGAGGAAGACAAGTTAAACATGGAAATATCTTTTTAACGTAACATTTTCTAGATGACAAACTCGGCCAAGTGTCTACAGCTGCTTCTCATCTGGCTTGACATAAACGCCTGCTGTCTTCCAGCCTTTTCCTTTACCGTTGATCACTGAGTCACTGTGACTCAAAGCGCCTTCTGGCAGGAGGAGCAGTATTTACCAGAATGTACAGACACCTGCGAATTATAGCTGCGTTACAGAGATGCCGACAGAAATTCCCTCCTCCTGAGTGGTAAAAAACCCACAGAAAAGCCCATTAAGGCTGAAGATGCAAAGTACAAGTCATCTTCTGAAATGCACTTATCTGAGGACATGTCAGTATGGCAGAGACACAGAGAAATGCTACACAGCAGTACTGTGTTTACATCTTTATAACTAAAATAGACATATTGTCTTTGCTTTACATGTCCATAAATGAAACACCTGTGTAAACTTAATTAGGTCGAGCATGAACCTGATGGGTAAACAGCGTCGGGGGGGTTACTTTAAAATGTAATTTGATACAATTACTCGTTAGTCAGTTACCTAATCTAGGTATCACAATATAAAAGTAACGTGGTCAGATTATTTTATGTTACTTTATCTTAATAAAAAATATGCAAAAAAAGACAAGAGGAAAGAAACATGCTAAAATGTGGCCAGTATCTCGTATGTTCAGCAGAAAAGGGGAAACAGTGCAAGTTCTGCCTGACAGCCGTAAAAATCATCATCCAAGGACTCCAATCATTTGGCGCATTAGTTTTGCCGTATTTTAACGTGGGAGCTGCAGCAGTAACCATATGAACTAAACTATGCAAATTTCGAGTACCAAATGTGATTTTTGCTTTTTTGTATTCAAAGCTTCTTTTGAGGTTTACAAATACGTCCACTTGTGGTTCTATAGCATTTAGAAATCTCCAGACATTCCATGACGGACGTAGTCAACTATTCCACCGTTGTCTTCCAGCAACACGTCACCCCGCAAAATTTCAGAATGAGACTCTTTCACTTTTAGTGAATTGCCGAGATACGACTGTATCGCTGCCTGTGAGCTACTACATCGATTGCAGAAACTGTTTTCAATTAGACACAAAAACATGGGAAAATGGGGTCAAGGGTTGAAAAATACCGAAGTTACCCTTTAAGCCATGAATTTAAAGTTACTACAAGAAACTTTTTTTTTGTGTAGATTCTGGCGGTCCCTTGTGGGTCTGTCCAGTCTGGGTCTGTCTGCGCTGAAGTAGTATCCGGTGGACCTGTATGATTTCATCGGATTTTGTGTACAGCAGTATCCGACCGGGCATCAAATGACGACAAGCATTAAGAATAACTACATAGAAATAGCCAATCTCCTCGCTGATGGTCTTGTTTACTTATGAAGGTCATATAGACGCATTAATATTAATTTGAGAGTTTCATAACCAGTTAAAAGTTCCTCACAGTAACTTTAAGCATGACACATACCCATGTGACACAGCAGTGGAACACTGCAGCCATAGTGCCCCTCCCTGCTGCATTTGTGCGTAACTGAAGGACTGTGAGTATTGCCTGAAAGAGCATAACGCTTAGTCAATCTACCCTGAATAAATAAATGGAGATGTGTTATTGGAAAATGACTAGTTTGTTGACAGAGATTTGAGGTCATAAAGCACCGACCACATCACTTGTAGTTGTCATCGTTTATTCCTCTCTACCATCAGTATATGAGTCATAAAATTGAAATTTTTGGAGGGAGCTCTCCACATTAATTGTCGTGCCTCCCCATCTTGTTATACGTAACTCGACCCCTCTTCACCTCATTACTCAAAATGCAAATCATCCTCGGGATGATTCGAATGCATCAGGAACGCTGCCTTGTCGCGATAGGATGCTTGCATTTCGGAGAGGGTCAACTAAGGCACCTCTGCTTCCTTTATATTCATTTCCTTTACGAAAACCCTCAAATCCTCAGAAGCATTTAGTAAGCAATCCTCGCCCAGAGCAGTGTTTACTTTGCACACAATCTGGCAAGTCTGGTGAGCAGAGTGGAGGAAAAAGAATACTGACGGCCCTGCTTGATATTCAAATCTCTCTGCTGCCTTTGGAGGGGCCTTATGAATCCGAAAATAGCAGTGAAAGGACACTGCACTTGGGGAGTGTATTCAGTAGTATTGACCCAACTGTGAATAAAGTCGACATACTTGTGATTCAATAACGTGGCAGTACAGTAGAAACCCATGGGAACTTCCTTGCTTGGGTAAGTCTACTACATTACTGGTCATCTTTAGCAACAGAAGTAGAATCCGGTAGGTTCACTGCTGCATTAGTTTTAATGAGATTGACGTTTAGTTTTAATAGTTGCATTGTTGGATAACAAATGGAATATATAAACGTTGTTGAATGCAAATGCATGCACAGCTTTCCGGAGTAACGAATGGCCAAAAGAGGGTGTGTGCTAATGTTAAGAAATTAAACTTAATTTAAAGTCCCCCCCCCCCAAACCACTGATGGTGCAGATGGAAACATAAAATACCTAAAATACATCTATATATTCATTTTCTGTAAAAGACCCGGGACCCAACTGAGGTTGGTGTGACCCAGGTCAACTTGAGATGGAAGATCAGATTTGATGAGATCAGTTTTTGCTGAACCTGTGAAGGTCTCTACTCTGAACTGTTTGTTCTCTATACAAATAAAATAGTCCTTATTGAAAGTGTTAAATATCCAGGGGCCCGTTTCAATCAAATGTCCTCTTGGGTTAATTTTGACACATTCCACTAATTAATGAAAACCGCATGATTGCGACTAATGCACAAAAGCACACAAAATCCTCGGAGAACTCACACATTTAACTGCAATTTTTGCAAGTGACAATCATCTGTTAAAACTCACGGTGCCAACATTTGCGATCAGCATGTAAGCAGTAACAGGGATATTGTTACTGTTGATTTGATTTTTTCAATGTCATGACTGAATTGAAATTCCATTCACCTGTAATGTGTCAGAGTGGAGGCAGACATTTAAAAAACAGATACCTCAAAAACTGAGCAAAATTAAACCAAAACCATGAAATTGAAAAGGAGAAACTGTGTAATTTGGACTGACCCTTTAAAAACACGATTGTCATCATTAACAGTCATTACATGTTTTGTATTACAATTTGTGAATTATTAGCCAAAGTTGTCTCGTAAAGTAGGACGCCTTTCACTTCCCCGTGTTTCTGGCCAAAGTCAAAGCTGTGGCACCGCACCGCCTCACTGCTCAGCGCACGCCTCAGTTAACCTGGACTGTGTTGTACACGCCCTGAGGCACGCTGTCAGAAAACCTTGCCTGATGACAACCTGACAACTCCATCCATCTTATTTACCCGCTGGACAGCGCAGATCTGCCGTGGCAATCAATAACGCTCACAATTAGTTTCCCTCCTGGGGGTGGAGGCGGAGGGAGGTACACGAGGGGGTGGAGGGGGTTGGCTGGCGGTCCCCGACACAGCTGGACGGGGTGTACATGTGGCCCGGGTCCATGCCAGCCACATGTCCTGACATTAGCGAGCATCCCTTGGGAGGCACTGACATTTCCATATGTCCAGTGGAAAAAGAGGGAGAGGTGTGTGTGTGTGTGTGTGTGTGTGTGTGTGTGTGTGTGTGTGTGACATAGTTCGTCTGCGTGTGTTTTCTAGTCCGTTACGTGTGAGCACTCATGTGCATTGTTTTGTTTTTCACCTTGGCTTGGTGACCTGGAAAATCTCCTCCAAAAGGGCAGCGAGGCGCTGAGGAGGGCTCTCCGGAGGAGGCTGATGGATCTATATCAAGCCGTAAAAATAGATAACTGTCGTTCGTCATCGGGGTGGGGGGGGTGTCTGGACGTTAACCCTGACCAACAGGGCTTAGCCAAACAGAGCAACCGCAGAGCATACAAGTCCCAGCATGCCTCAGTGTCATTTCGATGCCCTCAGCAACCTGCCATGACTGCGAGCAGGTGATTGATACCAGGTTTCCTCTTTGCGATTATCTTTTTATGTGATAAAATAGATTGGATCAGGGACAATATAAGGAGAACAAAAATCAAATAAGAAAGACATATTGCCTGAATTCAAGTGATTCATTGTTCTGAGCGGGTGATATATGCTAAGTATGACCTGTCATTCAGGAATGATTGAGATGAAATTGCTGAAAAACTATTTTTTCTTGTCCTTTATTTACCCTTTTAGCCCGGGACATATCATGTACCAACACTGCTCTGAATGAATGGTAACATCTTGGATGGATCAACAAATTAGTTTTTCTTTATTGGTAATCAGAAATACATCGGACATCTTCTTTTTTTCTCTCTGTGTCAAGTCGCCCACACTCTGCTCAGTCACCCGCCATGATGTCTTAACTGCAAACACGTCACCTTTCTTCAAGCTCTTCCACTCGCACTCCTGTATTCATCCAAATGCTTATCTGGCAGAAGTACTTGCGACACAAAAAAGAAAGCCACATTTCTTCTTTTATGTTTTCAGAAATTATTAATGTTGCTAAAGCCTTTTAAAAACCCTAAGAGAATGGCAAATACATATTCGATTTCCCTAGAGGGCAGCGATGAAAGTCTGCACAAGCAAGTTGCTGTGCAGGAATACTGCACCGCGGTGAAAAATGTATAAACTCAGCATTACAAAAAGGCTAAACAAATAAGAGATGTGCGCTCCTATAATAAATGAGGCTTCAGCAATGAGAAACTGGAGGAAAACGGTTCCTTGAGGCGGCGGCAGTTCTTCAGGCAGGAGTAAGAATGTGCTGTTTTGTAGTTTTTAAAAAGGAATTTAATTTATAGATGTTCACTACAAAAAAACAAAAACACGTTGGTTGTTCGGGTGCACGACTGGAGGAAGACTAAAATACTTCTGGAAAAGGGGAATAATACATGAAACTAGCTGAGGGATATAACCTATGAAGTGAAAGCTCTGTCAGTTTAACTGTACAACTTGTGCATCTCATCAACCTCGATGTCCTTGAAGGTTAAAGACGGGGGTCTCGGTGGCCTGTGGCGCCATTAAATCACTGTGCGTCAGCGGTAAACTTTGATCATGACAAATAATGGTGTTTTCATGCGAGGCCACGCATCGGACATCAATAAAGCCTAATGGCGTGTCAGCCCTATTAATGGATTACTGCACAGAGCTCATAAAAACACAATATCCCATCAAGTCTAAAGGCCCTAATGATCCCACAGTGTCGAGTAAAGTCACTGTAGGTTCCATCCCCTGATGGATATCAGCTCTTAGTCCTTTCCTCTTACTGCTGTTTAAGAGAACAGAGAATGTAAAAGGGAGGACGGGTCAGTGTGATTACGTGCTGCGGTATGCCAGATAGCAGACTCCCAGTGTGGTCTTCAGGGTAGTAGACAAATGTACTGAATACTGAACTGGTAGTGGAGGTGAAGGAAATGTGTTGGTTTATGTGACAGAGGTTTTAACACCGCTAGATATTCAAATAGAACCTAAAGACAAAAGTTGAACATTTTGCAGAGAGTTAGTTGAGAAGATTAGCACGACTGTGAGCAGGCAATTAGCTTAGATTTAGACTTAGACGGGCACACACAGCTAGCTTGGCTCCGTCCAAGGGTTACAGAAATCATCCAACGTGATTACGAGTGAAGGTCTCGGTGAGCAGAAGGTTTGCTGATTGCGTGTCACTAAAAAGTATTAATTACTTTGTTTTTCCTCAAAGGTCCAAACCTCTGTATTTTCTGGCTAAAAAGGACAGATTGCAGCGTGGATCATTCATTGCAACATTTAAATCGATTTCCACAAGTTACTGCTCGACGGATCATTTATGCAAATACCCACTGACACAGTTTTAAAGCATGGCTATCCAATTTCTGCTCTCACAACATGTTGAAATGCACATATTTAGATCATGGAAATCAATTTGTTTTCCCAAACCCCCCCTCTAGTTGGCTCAGTTTTTTGGACCTGGGTATTTCTAACCCCATGTAGTTATGCATGTCGGAGAAAACACAAGCAGCCCAAGCTGACCAGTCACAATCTTACAGTCTCCTCACAGTATCTCTTTATGTTATATTTCTCAAACTGCGGTTGCATTTTTAAGGATTCGCACTACAAATCCTCCTATTCCCTCTCCGTGTGAGGCTCCCTGGCAGGTGAAAACCTCCTCAGGCCAGCAATGGGAGTGAGCAGTGGAAAAAATAAAGAAAGAAAAACTAGAATAATCATGTCTCGGAATTGAATATCTGTGTCAAAATGAGTGTGTGTGTGTGTGTGTATGTATGTGTGTATAAATGCTTACAAAAGACAGATAAAGAGATAATTTTTAGATGCATACAGTATTCTCTCACACAGTTTTACAGACATGCATGTGTGTGTGTGTGTGTGTGTGTGTGTGTGTGTGTGTGTGTGTTTCTTCCTAACACAAACATCAATAGGCTGCTTAAACCCTCACGCTGCGGATCTGATCTGAAATTAACTCACTTATTCATTGGACAGGGATATCTCTATTTTGGGAAAATACTGTTGACGCTCAGTTTAAAGCATCCTCCATATAACTCTGAGGTATCCTGTTAAAGTAAGGAAGCATGAGATGTCACTGCCTGTAGGTTCGTCTGTGGATATTTGCAGCCCAGAAATTTAATGATTGTTCAAAGATCCAGCCGAGATGAACACACTTTTTTTTTTTTCTAGTGAAGTGTGCGTTCTTGTTCAGAGCCGGCTGATTGATTGGCCTGCGTTACTGCAGCATTCTCTAGGGAGCGACGGAGAGCGAGCTGTACCCAAGCGTGCCGTTCAGTGGTTTAGCAGTTGTTGTTTTTTCAATTATTAAAACACAAAAATTACACATTAAGCTCAATTATTGTAAATGACACTCAGCGAACAAAAACCTCAGCTCAAGTCTCCAAAACTCCAAACACGTTTTCTGCTTTGCACGCAATTTGCAAGTCAACATGGCACTTTTTGCAGCACACTGCACACGGTTCTCGACACGAGATCCAGGAATCTGACACAAAGTCACTAGTTTGCCATGACAGAACACTGCCGATCAAAATGCCTCTTTGAGGCCTTTTATAAAATTGTAGGAAATATATATTTCTTTCCCTCTTCCCACCTGTGTCAATTGTGTAACAGCCATGCACCGCTTCGCTCACCAGAGATCAAATGCTTTCATCTCTTCCTCGGATCACAACCTTATGCGATCATTATTAATTTAGCCCGAAAACACATCGCTGCCCCCCCCTCCTGTTCCCTCACGTCTCACTGCTACTGTTGCTGTTTTCCCGTTGCGAGACCCCGTCCGGGGATTTGAACCGAGTCGGCAAATGTTAGCCTAAATGACAATTAGCGTCGTCCCGATGGTGTCTGTGTAGTCTTCGTACACGGGGGCCTCCAGCCAAAGTGGTAAACATGTGTTGCGATAACTTCCCCTGTGCTTGTATCTCAGGGAGGCCGTTTCATTCAGCCACCAGTGTCAGCTAATTATTTCTGGCCCCCTGTTGTTCAACATGTTCCCCCCCGCTGCGCTGCGCTGCACTCCGAGTCTTCCCTGACTCGTTCTCATCAGAGACGGCAGTTACGCTCCCACTCTTGTGTATCTCCTCCAGTCTCTCTTTGGCCCAGTCTTTATCTCCCTCCGTTTGTTTCTCTCCCGGCTTTCGTGGAGTGCCTCTCCAAACACTCTGTTGAATAAAGATTCCACTCCAGGCAGAACAAACCCAAATTCAATCAGAGGTGTATGCACAAGCCTGACTAACGCCTGCTCACGGCCACAAACTCACACAGGATGTGTTTACAAAACGCAAGCAGGTACACGCGCATGAGCACCTCATTAACACGTGCACACACGGGAAGAGGTTGGTATGCAGAATGAATGCTTCTTGTTGTATTTCTCA
Source organism: Anarhichas minor (assembly GCF_050575085.1). NCBI lineage: Eukaryota > Metazoa > Chordata > Actinopteri > Perciformes > Anarhichadidae > Anarhichas > Anarhichas minor. The sequence goes on along the minus strand of NW_027466473.1, from coordinate 21,700,334 downwards.
GGCATATTCCCCACTGTGGCTTTATTAAAGATACGGCATGTTTACCATGTTGTTTTTGCTTAAAAAAACCACCAGTGGTACTTAATGTTTTGACATAAATAATACTCTGCATGCTAATTAAAAAAGCTCATTTACATTTTTGTTGCTAAGCTGTAACACTTCTAATCCTGTACCTTCTCAAAGCTCATTAATAAATCTTGAATTTATTAATGAAGATGGCAAATAACCAAGCAATGCATTCTCCATATTCTTACAATTGTTGGCGATGAAAGCCCTCTTTGCAATACAGACGAGATGCATATTAATTGGTTGTGGTAGTTCAACATTTCGGAAACAGAAGCATTTCATGAATGGACCCGGAGTCAGTATGTGGTTAGCCTAGCTTAGCATAAAGACTGCAAGCATCTTTAAAAACATTACTCCCCCTGACCGCCAGGGGTCCCTGTATGCCTAAAAACTGGCAACAGGTCAAAAGTACCCGGTATTAGAATGCAATGATTATCAAGGCACAAGGTTCATATATTTATCATGAGACAACACAGGGTTGTATCACAAAATCGTAGCTGTAGTCCCTTCATGCTACTCACATCAACAGCCTTAATCAACACCAACACATCGCTCAGTGCTGAAGACTGAACGAAAAGTCCAACGAAAGTCAAGCAACACGTTTCAATTTCTGCTCGTTTCATGCATGCGTCTTTTCAAAATAAACTTCCGTCTTCAGAGGAAACAACTTAGTTAGATTTAGGCAACACAACTACTTCGGTTAGGTTAGGTAAGATCATCATCATAAGTCACTTGAGTACAAACGTTACGTGACAAATAAATCAACGTTCACTTCTCCTTTCACATGGGGCACGAAGCTCAAGCTCAAACACCGGTTTTAGCTTGATCCATCCACCTCCTCTCCCACCTGCCCTGTGAGGGGGTTTGCTGCTTTTATACTTCCTGGTTAATGGATTACATACTAATTGATTTAGTCTGACATCTACGAATTACAGCGCATTCAATTTTTGTAGGTACAGCTACGAAAGCTGAATGAGACCAGCTTGTGGTAGTCGTACTTTTTAACTTTGGACAGAGACCAAGCCAGCTGCTTCCTCCTGCTTCCAGTATGTATGCCAAGCTAAGCTAAACAGCAGCTCCCGTAGGATGGATCAGCTGCAGCCACCACGTCTTTGAACTCTGTAGGAGACACTAGGTGGGAGACTTACAGCAGGCGTTCACATGGAGAGGGTTCAGAGAACAAAAGAGCTTTTTTATTCTTTTTTCTAACCCATGTTGAAACTCAAGGGACAGTGGAAAGAACAATACGATGCATTTTGAAGCTTTGAATCGTTTGTTTGCATTTGCATTGTTTCTCTGTATCTGAAACAAACTTTGAAACAACTGAAGAGAAATCTTTTGTTTGAATAAAGTCCCACTTTTTCGTCTAGAATAGCAGCTTCATAGGCGCTGAAATCAGAGAACATTCACCACTTGGGGTGAGGCTGCATTTCCTTTTCTCAGAGACATGTCGCCTTAGAAAAATGGTTTTTAAATCAAATTATCATCTTTTCAGTGATTCATATTAAGACTCCTGACAGAATGATTTGTTGAGCACTTTAATGCGGTCCATAACCAAAGACCAAGCTTTTGATGGAAAGGTTACATGTCAATCTCTGTTACCAAGGAGATGGTAAAGGTAAGGAAGGAATTAGAGACGATAACAAGAAGCAAAATGTCAGCTGTCCGTCGCCATGTTCACCACAAATGTTTGCTTTTCATGTGGGAGCCTTTCTTTCCACACTGTTCTGCACATGCAACCTATTACAATCTAATAAAGCCCCAACATTCGAAGGCTGGATGATTGATGGTCATTGATGAAAATTGGCTTTTGCATTGAATGAACGATATGCATGTTCCTCTATAATGGATAATATTCCCACAAATCTGTTTCCACATGAAGGAATCTGACAATATCATGATACTTTTCTCATCCTTCATTTTCCAGTTACGGTGGACCTCAACATATCCACGGCTGCAAATCGCTTAAAGAATAACTGGAGCATTTCATCACAGAGAGGATGCAGTCCTTCATCCTAACACACAAGTCTTTTAAAGGAACAGTTCACTCCGAAATCAAAGTTACATGTTGCAGCTTCATGTAGCAACTATTTTCTTCCAACAATAGTTGCTACATGAAACTGCTGACAACAAGCTCTGTGGATTATCATGAGTAACTGGGTCTTGATTTCTGGAAAGAGACACTGCTGTCGAGTTGTGAATATGACATTTATACATATATCTATATATAAATGTATATTATTAGTAGTAGTTTTATTGGTGCTTTTAGCACCACAAGCCAAGTCTCATATAGTCCCATTATAGTGGAGAGAAGGCAGACTCACAGCAAAACAGTCTAGAATGATACATAACACTACAGGTGAGAGAAAAATATGTATTTTAGATTTTTGGGTGAACTTTCTCTTTAAGCTATTTTAAGAAGAAGAATGATGGTGAGCTGCATGTTTTGCATGCATGTGTATTTAACCATCAAGGCACCATGACTAATACAACCCTGTATCTATTCATTTCAGAATTCATTTTGTCTTCGCTTTCTTTAGGCCACTGGCAGCAACTGGGGATTTCATAGACTGGAGAGATGATCTTTATGTATTTTCTGCTTTTCAGACGTCCGCGCTCAGTCTGGCATTTTAATGACTAATCTTTAAGTAAGAGCACAAATGTTTTGATTATTATTATCTTCAAGTTAAATTACTGCATGTTTTTGTAGAACGTAGATATCCAACGTCTCGATTCAAGCTAGTGTCCATCCAATAATCAGAACAGATTCAAATTGTCAACAGTACACATGCTATTTAATGAGAGGGGCCGTTTCTTCAGTATGCATTTCTTGTTTTCACTGAGCAGTGTTAATGTTGTTTTTCTTTAAGTACAGAAAGTCTTTCTGAGAGTGACGCGAGGAGTGATTTAAAGATCCAGGAGACATTTCACAGATTAGGAAACAGCATCATGACCCTGCGGAGGGACGCTCAGGCTGTTGATCAATGCAAATGACTCAATGATTACAAACACTCAGGCCTCTGGCATTCACAACTCACTGCCCACAGTATATTTTGGAGCAAAAGCTTCTCACTTATTGGAACACAAAGACACTCAAGGAAGTGGCCAGGATCAGCAGTCGTTAATGGAGTCTACTCCCCGAGTCCTTTCAAAGGCCTTGTTGCATCTTTTTAGGTTCAGCTAAATTAAATGTTATATAAAAAGTTATGAAAACAACTTAAACACAAAGACTAACATTACAAAAAAATGTAAATTCATATTTACTATACGGTCTCGCTACATGAGTAACAGGAAATAGCTTTTTTGCTGCTCATTCAAAATAAAAGCTCCCGGTATTGAAGGTTTTCTTGGTATTGCAAGGTAACTAATCACCTAACATCCCACCAGTGTCAGAAATCTTGGTGTCATCTTTGACTCAGCTTGAAAAGTTGAAAGGGAAATTAACACTGCTGTGAGAGGTTGCTTTTTCCAGTGATCGCCAAATTTAAACCATTAATGACCTGAAGACTGTCACAAATTTCTTAATTTCCTCTCGGCTGGATTACTGCGCTGCTCTTTATTTGGGAATCAGCCGCTCTTCTCGGTCTGTCTCGCTAATTGTCAGAAGGCTGCTGTTAGACTATTAGCTGGTCCCAGGAAGAGAGACTGCATCATCAGCCCTGTACTGGGTCAAGTAAAGGAATGAGTTTTAGGTTGTAGGATTTGTTTTCAAAGCTTTATGGCCTCCAGCACATCTCTGAGCTCCTCTGTCTGCTCTCCAACCCCAGATCTCTCTGATCCTCAGTCCAGCTGCCGGCGGTCCCTCGATCAAGGCTAAGTGGTAAGAAGATCGAATGTTCGCAGTAGCCGCCCAAAAGCTTTCACCATTCTTTATGAAGTGTTCCTCCTCTGTAGACACTAAAGCTCAACTTAAGACTCACATGTATTCTCTACTTAGTGTTGTATAATTTCCATCTGTTCCTTTACTTTGTAAATAGTCATCTCTGCTGCTTTTCAGCACTCACCATATTATGATGTTTTATTTATTTATATTATTGTACAGCACTTTGGTCAACTCTGGTTGTTCTTGCCACTGACAATATTTGGACCACAGTTGTGATGGCAACAAGTGCAGCAGATTTGCCTCCTCCCTCCACAGTAAACATTGTAAACATGAGTTTATGGTCTCAATCTCTAGTTTCAAGTCATCTTCAATACAGCATGATGTTCATTTAGTAAATTATGGTCCATTTAGAGTCAAACAGACCATAAAGCAGGGGATGCTTTAGGGCGGGGCTACCTTTCTAATCGACAGGTCACTACCGCGGTGTTGTCTGTGTTATCGTCTTACAACTTTAACTCTTTCCCAGTGTGTGTCTAGTTCATTAAAGTTTTTTGTAACATTTTTTTGTCGACTATGAATGTCTTATCCAGCGTTTGGTTCTATTTAGCTCCACGCTCTTGTGTCACTTGTGGTTGCAAAAAGCCAAGATGGTGACTGCCAAAATGTCAAACTTGAGGCTTCAATACGGCAGTTCACAAAGCAATGAGTGACGTCACGGTGACTACGTCCACGTCTTACATACAGTCTACGGGGCCTCCATCTTGTTTCATAAGTGTAGACACAACTCAACCCTTTCCACACAACGTGATTGGTTGATGCCTTTATTCGCGGTGCAAAAACGGCAAAAAATCAACAACAAAAAAATGCAGCTTTGCTACGTATTCACGTTCTGTGTGAAAGTATTAATTACAAAAACCATGGTTCAAAAAAATATATTGACAGCCTGCGGTGTTTAACAGGTTCTCCACCTGAGCTGACTTTGCTCAATGCAGAGCACCAGCCATCCTACAAAGAAACCTCGTATCCTCAAAGTCATTCTCTCTTCATCACCAGGAGCTTGTGACCATGCGGACGGTGCAGCACTGTGATTGACCTGCTCTGTATGACATCTGTGTGTGTCCTCATGAAGGTGAGGCTGCAGGCACTGATTAGCTCTGCTTTTGTTCAAAGACACTGCTTCAGGTATATACCACCTGTAATTGACACACACACACACGCACGCACACACACACACACACACACACACACGCACGCACACACACACACACACACACACACACACACACACACACACACACACACACACACACACACACACACACACACACACACACACACACACACACACACACACACACACACACACACACACACACACACACACACACACACACAATCTTTCTCTGTGTGTTATGAGAGCCATAGGGGTCTTTGCCATAACTCATGTGAATAAATGGAATGTTTAAACGGGGCGATATTTGATTTAGTGCAGATGGAGGTTTCTGCTGCACAGATAATGCCGTCTGCAGGCATTCTCTCGCTTCCATCGTTCATCATTACATGACTTTTTACGACAGAACATATTCCAGGGGACAAAACGAGATGTGCATTTAGAGATTAGGGCAGAAGTGTTTGCTGCCATCTTGGAAAAAAACAAAAGCTCTCAAAAGAAAAGAAATCTGGAGGAAACTCTCTGTTGGAAACCGCCAAATTCTTCTAGAGCTGTCGAGCTGTCGTACTTCTAACGAGCAGACAGACTGTGTGAGCACCATGAAAGGATAATCTTTTTTAATACAGAAAAGAAAGTGTTGTTAAGTTCCTTTCTTAAAGTCCTTGTGAGCAACAAACAGGTTTATCTTATTTTACAACAGATTTAAAGCAACAGCATCGTTCACTTTTTAGATCTGGGAGGCTTGTGAATCTCTTACTTTCCAGAGACGGCAGCCACATTCACCAATGATCGACTGCTGTTGGGATGTTGATCGCACATCAGTGCTGCTAAATAAACAAGGCTTCTTTCAGAGCTGAATAATGCTGCTAAATGGCTTTCACGTGACTCATCTCTGTTGCGGTGTTTGTACTTGTTATGAAGTTACTTCAGAGTCATTTTTCCACGAGATGTTTTGCATCATGTCTTCTAACCCCTTTATTAATTATCATCATGTACTCATGCAACATATGCTAAATAAGACACAGAGAAGCAGAGAGCGTCTAAAAGCCTTTCCTGCCACTGTGCTGCCTAATGCATCCTGTCCTTTGTTTCCTCCACATAGCAGTTGATGCTAACAGAAGAAAGCCAATCACATGCACAAAAACTCATCTCGTTACATCTAGAACATGCAGAGCTCACGCGGTCAAAATGCTTCCGTGTGGACACTTAGCAGGATGTTTATCCACAGCCATGTTTTTTTTGTAAGGCCGCAGTGACTATTGAGCACCAAATTCAAATCAGGTCATCCTTCAGTGCAAGTGGACGTTTGGGCCAAATTTGAAGAAATCCCTTTTGGGTATTCCCGAGATATCACGAGAACAGGACGGGCATGAGGTCACAGGGACCTTGACCTTTGACTACCAAATTCTAATCAGTTCATCCTTGAGTCCAGGTAAACATTTGTGCTATATTTGAAAAAAAAAAAAAAAAAACTCCAGCTATTCCGCAGATATCATGTTCACGAGAATGGAATGGATGGACAGACGGACAACCGGAAAACAGAACGTCTCCGGCCACGGCTGTCGCCGGCCACGGCTGTCGCCGGCGATGACGCACAATAAAACAAGCAGGAGATATAATTGAGCAGCTCACTATGAAAATCCAAATAACAAAATAACGTTCCTGTTTGGGGGACCTCAGTATTTCTAAGGATAACCGCCAAGTGCAGCCACAATATGCAGTGAATCTAGAGCGTAGTTAAAATTAACATTATAAAATAATCTACAAAACCTGAACATCTGTAAGGGCCTCTCACAGTTCAACAGGGAAACATGTAGAAGCAGCAGAGGTACAACTTACTCAACTGACAGGAGTCTCAGTAGACCGGAAAGCCAAACATTCAGCTCTTTAGTCTTCTACGTTCTGTTACAATGCTTCCCCTATTGATCTCTGCAACTACAGTACATGTAATACTGAATGCAACAAGTCCAATCACGTTCCCTTGGGTTCGTTGAACATCACTCTGCAAAGTGCAGCAAAATCACGATGCAAATCACAGATAGATGAGGCAGTTTGAGGGGGAAAGTAGGTACCGATATTTCACCGAGCAACAAAATGAATACTAGAACCCACTGAGCTTCACAGATTGATGACATAATACCGAACCACAGGGTGGGATTTTTCCCTCGCTCGCCCACACTCATATTTTAGAAACTTTGCCTCTAAGTGTCGTAATCTAAAAGGATAGCGCTGGTGCATAATACATGACACACAACACATGCATTTTCATCTTCCTCACACGGGCGGGGAGGTTGTTAGTTTAGAGTCGGACAGACAATAGTATGAGAAAGCATCTAAAAGCCTCGGAGCATGTGTAGTGCGGCGCCTCGCATACACTAAGTGCATTATAGTCTGGAATAATGTGCAACTCTAACTCTATTCATCCCGTGTGCCGAGAGGCTCAGATAGTATAGCGAAACAAGCACAAAAACACGGCAACACGTACAGACAGGCAAAAACAAATCACACACGTGGAGGCACATGACGACATTCGAAAAGGAAGACAGTCAAAGACCATTTTGATCAGACTGCACGCACACACACAGACACGTGCGCGTTCTGAGCGCTAACCGACTCAGACAGTCTGTGTGACAGCCTGTCTGAACCAAGCCAGAGCTCATATCGCCCGAGCTGCTAGCTCACCTCTAAATGAGGGCTGTCGAGCAGAACCACGGCGACGCCTGCCACCTCTAATTGGCAGTGCATTAACAATCAAATCAGGCTAATTAGCCGGAGCACGGCGACGAGGAATAATATTCTCACTGTGTGCAATTGCGGCACATGACTACTCCGCCGCCGTCGTTCATATTTGCATATCCTAATTTCGTGGGAACAATAGGAGCAAATTAGAAGACTGGAGGAGTAAGAGGAGAAGAGAGACAGAGTGTGACAGGAAGTGAGAGAAAGCGAGCTCAGCTGAGACTGACTTGCCATCGAGGTTGGACATTTGTTTGATTTCAATTTTCTCAATTCAACAGTCTAGAACTGCAATATTTTTCTGACAAAAAACAGCATGAAAGCAGCACATATATATTATAACCTATTTCCCAGCAGTGCAACACATTTAACGAGATACAGCATGGATTTGTATTTATTTACCGTGGTTTGCACATTAGATTTAGAGCTTTGTGACTCAATACAATGCTCTATGGTTGAAGAAGGCACACGATAGCAAACATTAAGCAGTGTCATAATGAATGTCGGTCCACACCACCCGCGTGAGCAGCGCGTGACGGCTGCCTCCATGAACTGCTGCGTGTCTCACGCGAGTGGTGTCCACACAGACAGCATGCCCACATTTGTAAAGACTAATACAAATTGAACAATTAAAAGCTGGAACTCTATTAATTTCTTAAACACAGCTCTGCACATTTTTCAGATTAAAAGCCTTGTGTTAACAAATGAAGGGATTCTATCCACAAAAAGATGTTAGAGGGCTTTTTGTATATGGAAACAGGAAGTGTTGAAGTAAAAATAAATATGAACTTTTTTCATGTCTTTAACATGTTCTACAGATAATGTGAACCGTGGGGCACTACACCAAGCTGTCAGAGCCACAATGGAGCCCACACTGTCACTAACTGCACTCCCTGAGGAAATGTTATTTTTGAAATAACTGAAACAGATATTAGAGAGGAGCTGACAGAAGGGCCTTCAATGTGTGTTTGAAAGATATATCCAGGATGTTAAACTGATTCAGCAGGGAAAACATGTTATAAAGATAGAAGCTAAAGCTACAGATCACAGTGTAAAAGTGAACCACTTGAAGATCAAGACAGAAGACAGTGAAGTTAAGGAACAAAACAGTTCCTGTAAAGACAGCTCTTTATTCCCTGTAACAATCATTAAAAAGCAAAAGCAGCATTTGTAGACATTCAGTAGCTAGCGTAGCATAGAAGAGCTAACGCTAGATAATGATGTGCTAACATACTCTGCTAATGTTAGCTCCACAGGCTTTTAAATAGAATCTCCGTCCAACCTCTCCGGGTAACGAGTATCACTATTACACAACATTTAGCTCCAAATCTACAAAACTACCATGAAAACCTGATCAGAACCAGAAATATTTACAAAGTTCAGCCAGAGTTTTAAAATATGGAACAGCTTCTCAAGTTGCTGTCAAGCACAACACGACCGAATGTACAAATCACGACAACAACAGCTGCTGTGCATGTGTAGAAACATGAGTCACTTCTCGTTATCTCCGTGATGAATCATACGTGGGCCATAAGATAAAGCCATTGAGTCCTCTTTCTCCCAGTTCTGTATTAACTCCACCCGCACCCAGAACATGAGACAATTTGGAGTTCCTTGCATGACCTAGCACTTGAAAGAAGCATCGATTGGCCACACCAGATAAAAAGTCCATCCTTAAAGAGCTCAGGGGAACCGTGGCATCGGGTTTAGAAAGAGGGAGCAGCCCGAAAGACGGTTGAGCAGAAAGCAGAACGAGTAATGCACAGACAAAAAAATGCATTAGAATAAGTAACAGGATAGACTACAGTCTCCGAGAGTCAGGGATTCAAATGTGTGACCCCCTTAGTGAAAGCCATGGTAGTGGGTTTGTGTGCCGATGTGTAGTACAGATGTATTCACAGAAGTTTAAATACAAGTTCCCGTATGCGTTTGTGTACTTCTTGTTCTCTTGCAGTCCCGGCTCTCGATGAGGCAAGGTTTTCTTCGAGGATCCTCCTTTACTTTTTGAGTCAGTTCACCCAAATTACAACAATGAATGTCTCCTTTTATTTTGTAGTATGTAGACAGTTTAGGATTTTTTTTGTGTCCAGAATTTGAGGTTTCAAAAATGTGGTGTGGTGCTCAAAATCATAAAATCACATTTTAAAAAATTCACCAGCAACCTCTCTTGCCTGAACAAGCGTCCATGTCTCTTTGGATAATCCACAGAACGTTAAAAAAATCTGTTTGTTTTTTTCAAATTTGGATTAACCGACACTTTAAGACTTGGCTCTAAGGAACAACTCAACATTATCGAGAAATACGCTTATTCGCCCCCTTGCTGAGAGTTGGTGCTACAGCCAGCACCCATTTAGTTTTGGTCAACACCAAAAGTGATTACTCTCCCCTAAAATATCAAACTATTTCTCATTGGAGACCAAGGGACGCACGACGTTATGGTTCCTTACATGTATAGAAATAAAAATGTGCGTGTGTGTATTTGTATATGAGGGATGTGATGCACTTCTACAGTAATTTAAATGCTGATGCAGCCTTACAGGCCCTCCCCCCCCATGCATTTACCCCATGCCAGCATGAATGTGTTATACCAGGTGATTTACACACACACAACCTCGCTAGAACGGATAAATGGACACATTGGCACACACGCACCAAATACTTGATACACTCCTACACAGACACACGCTCACACAAATCCACATTTGCTTATGTACAATACATTGAAAACACACACACACACACACACACACACACACATCCCAGACACACGCACACACATACACAGAACACAAACACATTACTTATCAGGCTTCTCACAGTGCCCAAGATGGATGTGATGTTTGCACCGATGTCATGCGGGGCATTTCTTGCCCTCCATTTTATTCGTGTTTGGCCTGTAAACTGTGAGAGGCTGCGCTTTCAAATGAGTAATTAGAGAGCTGTAATGCAGCGCTTTGTTTTATTTGTGTTCCCCTAAAGAGTCTAATAAAGAACTGAAAGAGAGAGAGAGGGAGGGTGGAAGAGATGCAGGCATGCAAGGGGTAAGATGAACAGATTGGATAGATAGCTATAGAGATAGATGGTCTAGTTATGTCACATTGTGAAAACTCATTACCTCAACAAAGCATTGATCGCTTTTACTCTCCGATCAGGTTTTCTAAATGTTCTCGGTCTAGAATGACAGCTTCGATTTAATTTAATATGTTCAAGAAGAGAAGGAGGCAGAAGACAGAGAGGAAGCTTGTCAGTCATGATACAATAAATTCTATATTTAAGGCTTCTGTCAAAACAGCTGGTGTGACCCAAGGCGGATACTCTCTCTCTGATTGGCTCACCTTGATATTCTTACCCTAAACCCTAACTTAACCAACAAAGCCAACGAGTACTAGCCAGTCAGAGGCAGAGTAGGGTGGGTCATTCATTAGCCATTGTAGGAAAAAAAAATTAGTTTGGGTCCAATAAAGTCTTTACGTAAAATATTTAGCCATAAGCTTCTGTTTGTTGCAGGGAGAGTGTGTATTTATGGAGTATTGTGCCTTCGGAACAACGGGTGTTTGTTGAAGGGATAACGAACTGTTTGACGAATGGGCTTTCAGTCCAATGGGACTATTTGGGTTTCGGAATAATGGGCTGACGGAACAATGTGCTATCTGAGCTACCTGCTCTTTACCAAACGGCAGACAAAGTTCCCGGCTAGCTGGTGAACATAACGGAGCATTTAGATGTAAAAAGGAGAGTGCGAAGTGGGATCGAATTAGGAGATGAGTGTGGATATCCAGCCCTGGCTAACAAGTTCGTCACATTAACTTAAAAGGTGATAAAATGTCAGTGTCTTGTTCACAGCTGGTTTTCGCTGCAGGCCACGTAAGAATATGCAGTGGCAAATATTTATCTTAACAAAATTTAACATTGTGTACCTTTTCAAAGTAAATATGGCAAGTTGCACTACAGCAGGTGAGATCGTAAAAAACAAACTTGAATAGTTTTCCTTTTGTTACCCATAAGTGTGACAAATCTCCTAATGTTAAAGATACACATCTCCACACACACACACACACACACACACACACACACACACACACACACACACACCTTTTTAATTAGCGCACACAATCCTGACACACAAATAGACAAACATGTTTACCATCATTACCAAAGCTCGCCCGTGACTCGATATGCTCGTCAGCACAATTAGCAACACGAGAGTAATCACAGCTCTTTAATACCTCAGCCAGCGCAGCTGTGAGCGGATAGAACACTGAACACAATTAACAGCACCTAAATCCAATTAGCAGACACTGAAAGGTAACTCAACCTGATGGTGCTAGTTAACCACGGAGGAGCTCACAGCTGATGCCGTGTAGGAAGAGAGGCGGGGCGAGGAGCGATGAGCTGGAAGCAAAGACTTTTGAGGGAGGGTTGAGGAAGGCGGGATGCGGAGGGCTTTGCAGGACCGGGGGTGTTGTTTTCCAGTAGAGTCTAATTGTACCCATGGGTGCCTGTAGAGCCCACTTTACAGGAACGCCCACCTTTAGTTCTTCTCTACCTTCTCAATGCACAACTGATGATTCTGGCTGTTAGTGATCGTACCGTTTACTCCCTGACGCACCAGACTACTTAGCCGGGAGGAGAGCAGGCGGCAGCTCCGGAGGCAAAATTACGAATCCTGCTCTAGTAAAGGCTGGCTAGCTAGCTGTCTTGTCTGTCTCCGAAACTCCTGTCTTAACACCTTTTTTCGAACTGTTGTTTTGGTCACGAAAACCTTCTCACAGAACGGGAATATTACGCAGCGCTGTAATGTCATGTTTTTTTGCGGAACAATGGCAATTTTCTGAGCTTTTTTGCACCTATAGTTACGACAACAATAGGGAGGCTCCGTAGTCCAGATGACAAGACGGAAAATAGCAAACTGGTAGCCTGGTAGGGCAGCGCTAGGTCTAAAGGTCCCTCTGCCAAAAATGACAGCAGACAACATACCAAGACCAAGGTCGACAGTTAGCAGTATACTACTCAAATAAGTTCTGGTCTTGGCTTTGATCATTGGTGTGAAGTTTTGTCCACACACAGGATGACATGACTTGAAATTTATGTGTCACTTCTGCTAATTAAACTTCAAATTGAATTCCCAGTTGGTGGATCATAATCAGACTCCACACAAAACACTGCTTCCCTTGCAACAACTGAAGCTATGTGAATTATCTTGGCTGAATTAGCACATAAAATATGCTTTAAACTTAAGTGCAGCTCAAGTTTTATTTTATTACTTTCAATCCTTCTGCCAGCATCACACAGAGGCAGTTACACACTGCTGCTTACTGACATTACACAGTTTCAGGATACAAACATATACAACTTTAATTATTGTTGCTACCGTTTCATTGGAAGTTAAAGCAGGCCATGTGCAGCGGTTCATCATTTTTGTGTGACAGAGTGCCTGCATGTTATATGTGTAAAACCTGCCAGCTTGATACTGGTGTCTATTAGGGCTGTCGCTTTTTATTTGAAATTCAAGCTTTCATTCGAACGTGGATGTTGCATTATGTCTGCTGGTAGTAAATCTACATAAATGAGGGATTTCAGCGTGGCTGTTGGGCACCGGAGGTTAATAGAAAACAAAATGATAAGAGTGGCTCAGGAGGCAGAAGTCTGTGCAGAAAAAAGGCAGTGGTTTTATTTAGCAAAAAGCACAATGACACAGCGGAGAAGAACAACAGTCCCAAACAAAGAGCAAATAAGCTGAAAAGATAAATAACACAGCAAGCTGCTACCAGCAACCCTCCAACAAGTCAATCCCTAAGTGGCTTTATATAACTCTCCTGCCCCCTCCCTAATTGGACTAAACCAATGCATGGAGGTGAGGTAAACCAGTGAGGAAAACTTATTTAATATCTTATTGATTAAGACCTTTTTGAAGTAGTTTGCCTCATGGTCCAACAGAGGGTGTTCTTTAAATCCCTCAGTCCGGAGTTGCAGTCCACTATATACGGGGAATTACGTGAATGTTAGTTGTAATTCCTTTGAGTCATTCATCCAGACTCTTGTCAGATGTTAAATTACAGATGTTAGATTCTAATTTGGGGTAAATCACTTTAAAATATCGATGCTCCGTTCTCGTTAGACCTGATTTGCTGTGTAATGCAGCAACATAATCAGTGGTTTTCCCCCACTGACTGCACAGAATGCGTAATCAGTATAGGTGACAAAGAATAGGATGGTACAGAGCCCGGATTTCTTTAAATCAATCAGTCCGGGGTTGCAGTGCGCTGTACGAGAAATTACGTGTTAGTTGTAATTCCTTTGAGTCATTCATCCAGACTCTTGTCAGATGTTAAATTACAGATGTTAGACTCTAATTTGGGGTAAATCACTTCAAAATCTAGATGCTCCGTTCTCGTGAGACCTGATTTGGTGTAATGCAGCAACATAATCAGTGGTTTTCCCCCACTGACTGCACAGAATGCGTAATCAGTATAGGTGACATAGAATAGGATGGTACAGAGCCCAGCTTTAACTACCCAGGCCTTAGGTAAGAGCTTCAGGCATTCAGATGAGACAAAAGAGAAGACGAAGGTATAGCACTCAACCAGCTGGATTTGTATCTGCAGATTTCTGTGCGATACTGCCTCAGCTAAGGTGTTTCGGTATAGATGGTGCTGTGGTAGGTCGTTTGACAATGTGGAGACAAGGAAGAGGGAGAGGATGGGAGGGAAGTTGACAAGATCAGAAAAGAGGAAGGAGAAGAGGATAACGAAGGACTAGGAAGAGAATAGGAAGGGATTAATAAGGAGGGAAGCTAAAAAAGGACAGAAAACAAATGAGGGAGATACTGTAGAGGAGAGAAGACAAGAGGATAAGAGAGGAGTGCACCGAGGAGAGGTGGACAGGTAATTAGCAAGGGAGAGCAAAATTCAGTGATTCAATGGAAGAGAAGGAGAGAAGTAGAGAGGGATTGTAAGGCTTTCGGCCTAATGAGCTGCAGTCTGGAGGGCAGTTCTTTTATAATCACCATCTAGTGGAGAGAGGTGGTTCTTTAGAATTGTTAAACTTTAACAACTTCAAAGACGTATTTAGGGAATTCAGCGACCGAAAGGCCCTTTTTCACAGCAGCCATTTTGACATGTCAAAGCAGGGTAAAGGTGACATGTCAGAATGGCTGCTGTGAAAAAGGGCTAATAGTTGGCAAAACTATATTTTACATTTATACTTTAAGGTGGGATAATTATAAATCATGCCATGAAGTACGACCTTTTGAGACACAAACAGGATTCAATGCTACAGGGCAGCTCTCCCTGCCGTTTAATATAAAATACATTACATTCAGATCCAGATTGTGTGTAATGAGACTCATTTCACCACAAAACGATTCAACTAAATACCTCCTTTAATTATTCGTACAAGCACACACACACTACTCTATGCTCTAACAGAAATTCTCCCCGAAAACAGTGACAAACACAAGATAATACCATGAATCAGGTGTGCGGATTTTAAAGTGTTGTGTTTTATACTCGAGAGATAAACGGGTCGGATATGACAAACTACTCGTCAGCTTTCAAGTGAAGTTTTCACCGACATATTCTCGCCCTATCGCCAGAATAACGCGTTGAAGGTTTTTTTATGGAATGGAGAATTGCAGAAACCAGCAGACACAGAGCAACTGCGTATTTAGAGTAATTTTTCTGGCCACATAATGGAAAACCCCCACTGATATAATATTGCAAATTGCAGAGCAGCACACCGACTTTTAGCCTTTCTGCAGCGCAACCAGCCATAGTGATAATATTAACCGCAGGAATCCTCCCAGAGGGGGCAGCTGCAGCAACCTGTGTATTCATGGTGGTCAAACAACCCACAAGCGAGCGCTCCTGAGCACAAAGTCAAACCAGCACTTTGCTATGAAATAAGAACTGCGTCAACTACACATAATGAAATCACTAACTTACCCCTCAAAACACAGCAAACACCTACATCAAGAGACCCTTTCATTTATCCGTTAATTGGACAACAACTAAATCCATTTAAATCACCTTTATTTCAAGAGTCTCTAATTAAAAAATCTAGAATTAATAATTGTTAATCATTCTCAATTAATATTTAAAGACCGATTTAAATTCTAAATGTTGATTTATTAAAATCAATTAATGTATTGATTAATTAAACCCCTGATGACATAATTATGAATGGGTAAATAAGTCTAATTTGTATAACTTTAATAACTTTCACAGAGGGACCCTTTCACAGGGTTTGTACAACTGAGTTTAACAGTGGCTCTTGCCTTTGTAAAGCTCCGCTCACACACACACACGCACACACACACAAATCGTCTCAGCTGACACGTACTGCCATGCTGGTTCTTCATCTTTCCGTGCCCTAATAGCATTGTTATGGTTCCTGCTGTGCATACGCCGAGAGCCTAATCTAATCCCTTTTATACATTGGATTCGGTATATCTAGTACATCTGATAGAAACACATGCTGTGGCTAGTAGAACATTGACATGTAAACAGAGCAGTTTCTCCATCCTCAGTCTCGGGCTCTGCTCTCTAATCATATTTCCTGAGAAAAGAGGCTGGAACGGGAGGAGCGCTTATCTGCAGCAGGTGTCTGATTAATGCTCCAGTCTGTTCCTTGTTGTTTTGAAGGGTTGTGTTTGTGCGGCATGTCACACATGTGAAGCATGAACAACACGCCGGACTGGGGAGTAGGCATGAGCAGAATTGGTCTACAAAATGACTACAAGCACATGCTAAAAAACTACAAAAGAGACACAAAACGACCACAAAGATGTAAAACGACCAGGACTGTAATTGTGCGTCCCTTTCAGTCTGGGTGTCTTGCTCCTTTGGAGGACGGGTGGAAGGCCGTTCACATGACTGTGTCCCGATGCAGTGGGGTATTTTCTAAAGGATTAGACTTTCCCGTTCTGATCCTTGTGGTTTTTTTATCAACTGCAATGGAGACAGATCCCGTCTAGACTGAAACCTGAATGCTTATGTTTGCTTAAAGTACATCATTATGTCAATGAATACAGCTGTCAAACTCCTGCAGAGGATATGGAGTTAATGCCAAGACCTTCACACCAGGGAACGTTGTAAACACATAAGTAGCACGACGCTGACTCAGTAATTGTTTCTATAGCATCAAGGTCAGGAGACTAATCAGCAGGAGTGTGTGTGTGTGTGTGTGAGAGAGAAAGAGGCAATTACAGCTAAACGAAAAAGAAATGGTGGCAGCAAGCTGATGAGACGAGAAGCTGCAACACTGGGACTGTTTTTAAATATTATTGGAGGAAGAAAAAAAAAAAAAAGTAGGAGAGAAAATACAGTCAGAGAATAAATAAAACCAATAAAGACTTGGCAGAAGTTCTTGTCAAAAGAGTATAGCAGCGGGCGTCTAATGGCGCTGCACGTCTGTGATGTGATATAAAGGCCAGCTAGAGTGACAGAGGGAGAGAAAGGGAGGAGAGCCAGCTAACAGATGTTAGCTAAATCTAGCCCAGATGGGACCCGACACTTCACCTCCTCAGCAAAGCTCAGCATGAGGCCTGATGGGAGGTAGAGGCACGGAGATAACGGGAGACTTAAAGATGTATCGATATATAAAAAGAAACAAGCGAGGGAATAAGGGAAAGAGGGCAACAGAAAAGAAAGAAAAAAAGAGACAGCAAAGCAGGATGAGGCAAGAATGAGAGGCAACGGGAGTCAAGTGGTGCATGTCCCTCTTCCTCAGTAATGCCAAGTGAAGATTTAGCCGCGCCAGAGCTCTCGGGCTGCTCACCAGGATCTCATCAATCTGTTTTGCCGACCCGGGTCAGTATAGCTTTTCATTCATTCAAAGGGGGATCCCTCCGCTACAGGAGCTGCAGCTGTCCACTGGAATCGTTTATTTTTGATTGGTTCAAATCCATTTTATACTTTACATTCGCAATTCAAGTTTAAGTATTTTCAGACTCATTACAGTTGAAGAGATGTGAACTCAATAAGTTAATATTTGCTAGTTTTGTCATTAGTTATATTCATTTGTTTTAGTAAGTATGTACGCGAGTTCATTTCTAGTTATTTGCCTTTGTTTATGCCAGGTGATCAGTTATGACACTGCACTAAAAACACCTGCCTAAGATCTGAAGCAGGATAGGAAAACGCTGACACGGGATAAATAACCCACTGCAATCTCCTCTTTGGAGCCCTTTAACAGGCATCACCTGTAAGTAGATCTTCTGTTTTATGCTCTACTCTTTATTAGTGACACATTATTTTTGTATTATTTGTTAAATGCAATAGTCTTTGAGTTGATAGATCTGATTTATTGATCTTAGCATGCCCTTGTGTAAAATAACACTTACATTGTGTCCACCTACCAGTCCATAGATATTTATATCTAAGTGCGTCTCTCTCTTCAGGTGTTTTCAGGCGATATTCTCGTGTATTGTTCTTAAAGCAATATTGTCAGTAGGGGAATTTCAATATCCTCCAACCCTGACCTGCTAAATGAAGACTGTGAGATGCAGTTAAATGAAACAGAGGACGTTTGTAAATGGAGCATTGAACTTAACATTTTCTTTGCCGCAGAGAAAACAATGCAAAACAGTATCTGCCTCACTGAGACACAACATGACAAACTCAAGCTCTCCATCAAAAGGTCATTAATGGGAGTTTGTACGGTACATTCATAACACTGGGCAATGTTGGCTCAAACTGTTGAATGTGTTCGACATTTTCCACCAGAATTTAAATGTTACTAACTTGTAGTTGAACAGAACAATATATTTATTCATATATCAAATGTATAAATGATCATTATTTAGTATGCATGGGGTATGGGACAAAAGGACTAGAAGGTGTGATTTATTCTCTCTGTCTCCGAGGGACAGAATGGGAATGAAACACAAAATAAATATTTCTTCCTTAATCTAAATAAAGAGGAGACCCACCGAAAAAAAATCCTAATTAAGAATTATTTCTTTATCACCACGCTGACAGACAGAGGTTTACACACTGGGTTAATCACACCATGCAGCCTAAACATACTGTTAAAGTGTAACACACGTGAGGTTTCTAATGAATACACTATTAAACACTATTTTTAATTAACTGGAAACAACTGTAAGAAACAAATATGCATTTCAAGGTACATGCATCGGATTAGAATCCAACCCATCTATTGTCCTGCCAGCACGCTAGCAATCTGCACACCATCTATAATTTATAACGCAGACACGTCTGTGATGCTGTTTTCTTTTGTTCTTTCTGCTTTACTGCACGCAATCTCTTTCAATTCCTTCCCTTATAACACACAGCAAAAATGTTTACACTCAGAAATCCCTCAGCTAGTGTCCTACAGACGGAAGCAGCAAATAGATAACTAAAAAAGATGATGCACAGGGAACATTTTGTCTCTCTTTCTTGGTGGAAAAGCTGCATGGCGAGCATACAGTGAGTCTGTAATATCCCTCATTAGAAGTCTGTCTGCCCCAGCTCAGGCGGACCGACGGGGACAAAGCAGGCAGACACACAGGACCTTAAAGCACACATCAGCCTTTTGTCCAAAAATTGGACGGTGCTCTTCACGAGGCGCAGTACATTCAGTGCCCATGGTGCAACACATTCAATTACAGGGGGTCCCTGTGCAAAACATACAATGACAATAGTCAGCAACCCTGTCCCGCCATCACATTATTACACCAATGTGTTTAATACAGATGCTTGGTCAGTGGCCCCAAGCTTCAAACTATGACGCTCAGGTTTCCCCTCCAGTGTCAGTTTCGGACAATTCAGGGAAGGCGTGTCAGTTTCAACTCGTCACACACATAGTGTCTTTTCAAAATAAACTTCCGTCTTCCGTTCAGAAGTCAGGTTTAGGCAACAAAACCACTTAGTTAGGTTTAGGAGAAGAGCTTGGTTAAGGTTTACTTGACTGACAAATAACTAAGCCACCGACTGACGTGACAAAATGCCAACGTTCACTTCTAATTGTGTACAGGACACAAACATGACATTAGCTGAGCTACACAATCTTTGTAACTAATCTAACTGATTAGTTACACCCTGGGGTGTCTATAGTATGTACATGCGTCCATTGTATAGAGGAATAATAACTCTGCAACTCTTTGGTTTCTGGTTGTGCGTTGTTCCAATTATGGGTCATATTTAGCTATTTTGTAAAACAAGGAAAACTATTAAAATGTATGGATTTGCATTACTGCAGATGTCAATTAAGTCCAAACGACTGTAGTAGAGCTGCTCATTAGCTAACAGCAGCTGTGGTTGAATACTTGGCAGCTACTGGATAAAAATGTTTGTTACACTAATTGAAAAAGAAGCAAAGAGGTGCTGCAATAGGCAACTATAAAGTCCCAATCAAGTCATACATGAGGGGAATTTGTAGCATGTTGAAGATGAAATTGATCAATACTTTACTACAGTTATAAATATGTCTTCTTTGAATAGTGGGATAGTTATAAAATCAAGAGGTCAAGGGTCAAAACGACTATAACACAAGTTTGTAGCACAGATAGAAGTTTCCACTTTCTACCCGTGAACCCTTTCACTCCAGACCTGAACTGCCCCCCCCACCATACAATTTCATGGTCAATGAGTAACCCTCACAATCTGCCCCATAGCTTCTTAATATTTTCAAAATTTTCACTTCAACCTTTTGATTTGAAGTTCCTTCGAGCATCCACAGGCCAACAAGTCATTGACACAACAACCAAGATATAATCCGTCTAACACTTTAATCCCAAGTCTAGCAGCCTACCATGAGGAGCTAGACTTTAACATGAGCTGCTGTGCATCAGAAGTATGCATCAGCATAACGGGGGACACGTCTCTATTACTTTAATAGAGGTTTTTTTAAGTAAAATGAAGGAAAAAATATATATATACATTTTAAAATTGTTATATTTGTCAAAACATCTATTATGAATATTGTCGTTTGGTTGATTTGTAAAAGTAAAAAAAGGAAATAGTAGCCAATATATCTATCCTGTTGACATAATAAATCCAGCATAAATTCATTATTTTAGAGAACATATTCCCTCTTAATCAAGTCTGCCCCCCTCACTGGACAACTCCTCTCTACGGCCCTGCTGATTGTCATATAATGTGTGCATATATTGTTTTGCAGAGCACCAAACAGTCGACAGACTCTGCGAGAAAAAAACAAAACTGGGTCACACCTTAATCTTAGTCCAAGTGGAATAAGAGACTTCATGAATGATGTAGATACTGTAGAGTACCTACAGTACACGCACTGTGCGACACACAGTAATTGTTTGTGTGTGCATGTGTGTCTGGAGGGAGTCTCTTTTGTAGTTCGGCCCATGTCTGTGTGATTGTGCATTCATGTGTGCCCAACATGTTCACACAGTGACCGCGTTCTCTTTTATGCCTGAAAACAGATTTGCTGCAACGTTACTGCCAAAACCTAAGAATATAAATGGTTGTATCAAAGTATATATATACATATTTTGTATTGTATTTTAGCATATGTAACTCTAAATGATTTAACAATCTATTTCATCTTTGCAATTCCTTTTTTGGGGGAACGTTATATCCGGAACGTTTATATAGAAATCATTTGTAAAATACTCGGGTATGGCTCTGTGATAAATACTTTTTGTATCAAAATCGCAATTTGAAAAATCTACTAGTCCGATATCAAAACTTCCGTCAGACATTTAAACATTTTTTTTATCATAATAAGCTAACCAGTAGAGACGGCAGGAAGTCACTGTGCCAAGAGATCAGCCCCCTCTCACCAATTGGTGCACAAATGAGAGGATACATGTTCGAGACTGGTGTCCCACAGGGTTGTTTACTTTTTTTTAAAGGTAGGTTAGTGACATTTGTGATGTGTTTTCCTGTTACGTATTTTACTTAGCTTACGATCTTATTTTAAGCCCATGTATTTCCTAAACCTAACCAAGTCGTTTTGTTGCTTAAACGTAATTGCAACTGTTTCACGGTAACAGCTTGGCATTAAATGACACGCAAAAAGCCTTGAATGTGTAATAATGACACGCTTAAAATGTCCAAAATGTTGTATTAATACACCTTCCAGATCAGGTTGAAGAAAAAGTCTGGCGCATTACCCCACATAACTTGGCAATAAGGTTTTTTGTATAGGGATTAAACAAACAATATAATGTGATCATTAGTGAGCTTTTGAGGTGATGGCAGGTTGATTTGTCCCCTGTGGACAGAGCCAGGATAGCTGATTCTCTGGTATGTATGCTAAGCTAAGCTAACTTTCTCCTGATTGCAGCTTTATACTTTACAGATTAATCTATAGATCTATCTAACTCTTAGCAAGAAAGCAAATACGTGTTCCCAAAATGTTGAACCATTCATTTAACTGTTCTTTGGTTTGCAGTCATAAGTAAATCAATTATATTAAATGAAAATGTAATGTCAGTTTAAAGGGCTTGTCCAAAATCCCCAGGTAGAAGATGAAGGCCAGGAGATGCTGCTGAAAGCTACTACAAAGCCAGTAAGTGAACCTTGAGTTAAGATTGTTTGTGTCAAGGCAAACAATATGAGAGTCTGACCAGCTACAACAGCTGAGACGGAGACACCATACTGAAAACGCAGGACTGAGCACTTCGCCAGGTGTTAATCTCTTTAGGCCAACACGGGTACATATGATATCATCTCTGAGCACATGGTGATGACACCTTCGGGACTGACCCACCCATATGTCTCACCGTAGAGCCTTGGACCCGACATGGAGGTGATGCACATTAATGCAAACACGTATTCCTGGACTGCATCTGCAGAGGTTAAGTCCCCTCAGTCTGTTCCTCCCGTTATCTGTCAGACAATCCGGCCGGAGCGAGGCATGAACAGGAGTCTGTGGAGGTGTGACATATCAAAGAGATTAAGATTACAATCTCACTTCATCCCCCCGCCGAGTTAAAGAGGATTCACAGACCGACCGCTGGCTCTCGTTTGCATAGTGCATGTGAGAGTATATGCACATAAAAACACAAACTTGTGATTCAATCCTTTTTGAATATGAGATTTACTTAATCTCAGCAGAGTTCATACACATTTTTCATTTGAAAATATCCATACTTCTCCACACCGCGTAGGAACTCTGTGCCAGCCACAACAGCATCATGTGCAAAAGACGACCATACGCACACAGACGGT
The DNA here is from genome assembly GCF_050575085.1 of Anarhichas minor. Lineage (NCBI taxonomy): Eukaryota > Metazoa > Chordata > Actinopteri > Perciformes > Anarhichadidae > Anarhichas > Anarhichas minor. The sequence continues at coordinate 21,677,386 of NW_027466473.1, read as the reverse complement.
GAAGCATAAAGGAAGCAATTTATTCTCATCTTGCCAAGAACAAACATACAGTATTAACCAGAGCTAAGTGCCAATGAGCTGCAGAAATTCTGCTGATTTGCATTCAACAGTAGAAAGTCTCATTTCACACATGATGAAGGAAACCCGGTTCTCTTGAAGGGAGACAACCCAAATGAATGATTAACAGATACCACCTTAGATTTTCCCCATTTGATTACTTACAATAAGACAGTTTTTTTGTGTCACAATTATTCTGAAAATGCATGTGTAATTATGCAAATGATTCACTATCTTATCAAGTATGCGCTAATTTGCATACATTACCAGAATATAAATCTGAACGTGGTATGAAGCCAGAAGGAAAATTCTTGTTTCATTTTGTTGACATATTGAATTCAAAGGTTTTTACAGAGGGAATTTTGGATACCTCTTTGCATCACTCCATTCTTGCCATGTTTTTAGCAATAACATGTTAAATCAGGCGATGAAGGATCTGTGAACAAACCCCTCTGTAAGAGGAATGAAAGTGTAGAGTTTGGTGCATGTAAGAGCTGCTGAAGTGGAGATTTCTGCATCAGATTATAAGGAAAAAAAACAAATTTAGATGAAACAGCCTTTTAAGATGTTTTATTTTATACACTACAGGTGAATAGGGTAAAAATATAATCTAATAGATTTTACCATGAAACCTCCCTTCCTTTACTTACATTAAGACAATTGTTTTTTGTATTACAAGTTTTCTGAAATGTCATGTTTAAATATCCGAATGAGGCATTATCTAATGGTAACTTTTAGAGAATTTAGACAAAGTAATGTAATAAACACCTAAATGTGTATTTTAGATGTTTTCTTTCCACTGGAAGAAGACATTTCATGGAAGCAAAATAGCCCAAAATCTTAAAATTGACCAGTACATTAAAAACTATGTTTATGTGTGGGCTGTCTGCATCGTGTCTGATACCTAACAATCAAATGCCCATCTAATCTCACCATGCAACTCTGACAAAAGCCTCTAGTAATGTAATTAAGTCTCTCTGTATGTCCATGCTGTGACTGACAGATTGTTGACTGTTGCTTAACCGTGCAGAGTCACAGGAAATGAGCGTGAGACATGAGTTATTGATAACAGTAATTATCTGAGACCTGTGCAAGCTGTTTGTGGTCATTTAAGTCATTTGGAAGTAAGCAACTCTTGATGGCAACTTGTTAAGACTCCTTGTTTCATGCGACTATGTTTAAGTAATATCTCTCTCATATATATATAAAATGTTATATTAATAACAGTTTTAATGTCACAGGTGTGCCTTTTAATAGTATGGATAATAAGGATATGTTTAGCTCAGCAATGACAGCGTTTTATAAAGTAGATATAATGTAAATAGAAATTTCAGAAAACTAAAACATGAACGCTGAATGTCAAGTTTTGCTCACAGTCTCAATTACTGTGGAGTAGTGCCGCACACACACATTTTCTACAGATTTTCGAGTTTGGTGTGCACTGGACCTGCTCTGGTACCTTCTGCTTCCAGGAAATATGTACGACGACCAGACCAGAACCTGCAACTTGTATGCTCACACTGTACGGATCAATTGAAGCCATGGATGGTTTTGTCCATTGACAATCGTCAAATTAAGTTTGTTCACACGAGACAGCGCATCTTCTATGATGCCAAAAAAGAGAGTGAGGCAGCATTACTTTGTGCATTTCTATTATGAACTGAAAGTAAGAAGAAATATGCAGATGTCTGGAAGATGCAGACAGTATGGTGTCTGCCGAACTCATTGTTTTCAATGCCCTTAAAAAAGGAAGTTAACTGAATACGAAATCCTGCTTCTTCTGGTCCACGCGCAGTTGTGCATAATAACCAGGTCAACTTCTTAGAGCCAACCCTCCAAACTCTCGGTCCGTGTGACTCTTGTTCAGACTCTCGCTTGCTTAGACTCTCTTTCAACGTGACTCTCGTTCAACGTGACTTTTGTTCAGTGTAACTCTCCCTGAGCCAAATCACACTGAAAACTCAAAAGGTACGTTCTTGACTGCTATTTTGCTGCATTTATGATTGAGGCAAGAAACAGAGTTGTTGTTTATGCATTATACTGAAAAAAGAGAGACAGAATGTGGAATATAGCAAACTCGCCGCTTGTACACATCTCCCAGCTGTCCGACAGCCAGAATGCTGTTCGTCCAGGCAATTAATGAGGCACTGTGACCACCCCTGCCTCCCCACCTCCACCTTAACTTGCACATCAAACAACTGATCTGGCAGAAATTCGGCATCAAGCCATCATAAAAGCACATTCAGAACATAGTTCCCATGTTTTATCTTGTGACTTAAAAAGGGGGAAAGCATGAAGGAGGATAGAGTAAGACCTGCCGTTGACGACAGATGGTCCATCAAGCAAGGCGATCATCTTGAAGTCTTCTTCTAGAGACTGAAAGGTCTTGAAGACGGCTTGTTTTCCTGAGTCTGCACTTCAGAGCACTCCTGTGTGACCTCTATCTCAGCCATACAGTGCAACAGGGCTGCGTCTCATTTATAATGCATGTGAGGACACAGAGTCTCCACAGCTGTCTTCGGAGACACACGAGCTGACTAATAAATACTGATATTCAAAAATGAAAGTTAATTTCTGCTATGAGGATTAATGGCCCGCCCTGTGGTGGTCACTTCAGAGTGCACGATAACTCAACGAGTTCTCCCTTGGGAGTACTTGTATTTCAGTCATCTGCTCTCTTTCTTCTATTGTTTTTTCTGGGATAGATTTAAAGAAATATACTCTTTTTCTTGTCCATTATCTGACTTGATATTTTGATTACCTCAACGAGACATGAAGAATTGTTTGCCTTCTGTGCGCAGCCTTTAATGACACAATGTGCTTTCCGTTAGGAAATCCAATCTGCAGACCTCAGGAAGAGATTAATTACCTGTGGAAGTCTGTACGCCTCACCTGGTTTCATCTACACACATCCAGTTAATTCTACAGCAAGTGAGGCTGGCTGAAGCCCAGATTATTATCCGACTATCCATTCAGCTGTGTCACAGTCTTATTTAAAGAAATGGCCCTTACTGGACCTTTGGCTTTGCTCCAGTTCACTTGTCAGGAGTCAAACTCTGGGAGGAGAAAGCCGTTTGTGGCTGTGGTCCCACGACAAATCTATTCTACAAACATCATTTCAAAACTTCAGAAAGGCCCCAACATCGAGATCAACAGAGCAGAAAATGAAATGTTTGTATTCAGAAACAAGATATTTGAAAAATGTCTCCTAATATAACATCATTTAAATGGGAATGTTTTGAAGTCATTATTTGAAGGTACCTCTGCATTTCTTAAAACACACAAACAGTGTTGGTTAATGTTACTTTCAAAAGTAACTTGTCAAATTACATTACTGACATTTAAAAGTAACATCACTTGTTAGAGTACTTTTGCGTGACCAAAAATGAAAACCCCTTTACGATTCCTTGCACACGTTTGTTATATTGTACATGGGTGAGTAGCCTATGCTGTCCTACCTTTTGAATGTATTGATTCTACTGCCATAGCATATCCTTGTCTATGCCATATGTAACTCTGCAGGCAGGAATGATGCAAAATACCCTTTACAGCTTTACATTAAATCGAGGTAGCTAGCAAATGTTTTTCCCCCCCGTCAGGCACTGTTCCTTCCATGTTAGGCATCCTAAGGATTTGATCAGTCATCTTACAAAAAGATGGCTACAAGCTCGAGCATTTCACTAAGTGTGACAGCCGAAAGCCGTAAGGAAATTAGCTCAAAGCATTCCTGAGATATTGCTTCACAAGAATGGGTCGGACATGAGGTCACAGTGACCTTGTCCTCTGACATTTGACCTCCAAAATCTAATCGGTTCAGCCAAATTTGAGATCAATCAGATTAGATTCTGTAAATATTTGGGAGGGGACACGCCTAGAGAACGGCACTAAAATGTACTCTCTGACGCACACAAACATGCTGTATGTAACCAAAGCAGCCCCGACCGGTATTAGGAGGTTAAACTTGTTACAAACAAATTAGTTCTGAAATTTCTGAATCATTGATGAATGCAACAAGTTCCCGTAAACCACATGACGTGCCACTAAAGATGGAATCTGTTCCTCTAAGTGCTTCTTGCATAAAGCTCATTATGTGCAGTGTAAAGATGGCGCTTTGACAAATAAGGACCTAGAAGTAAAATCGATAACAAAGAAACAAGCCTATCTTAAATCCTCCTGACCTTGTTAACCTTTTGGCTACCTTGACAGTTTAGGGACCAGTAAATAAAACCCAACGTTCCCCAATGACCTGTTAATGTGCATCACATCATAAAATGTACAACTGTGCAACCGTGGTGCGAGAGCAGCCTGAATGTTCACCACACACATCCTCATTCCCCTCCAAAGTGACTCATTAACTTAGTATTGATTGAACCCTGCTGGGACGAGGGCGGGCCATGTTCTGCTGTCAGAAATCAGCTAGATAAGAGAGTTAGCAAGAGAGAGAGACACATGTGTAGAGATAGAGAGAGAGAGAGAGAGTTAGCCAGAGAGAGAAAGAGAGAGAGAGTTAGCCAGAGAGATAGAGAGAGAGAGAGACTTTCATGCCAATAAAGCAAATTTGAATTGAGAGAGAGAGACAGAGACAGAGACAGAGACAGAGAGAGAAAGGGGCCTCACATGCATAACTCTATAAATTAGCAGCAGTGTGTGTGTGTGTGTGTGTGTGTAAAAGTATGCAGTAGTAGTAGTATGGTGATTTTGTTGGTGGGTCGGTCCACCACTTAGTTATTGATGTTTCAGTATGGACCTAACAGATATTCATTGTCCCCAGTGGATGAAGCCTTCATACTTCGGTGATCCCAGGACTTGTCATCTAGCAACAAAGTATCTCAACAACCATTGGATGGATTGCGATACAATTAGACGATTATGTTCCCCTTATGGTGGCCTGTAATACATTTTGTGTTCCCTTGACGCACCATCATCACATTAACAATTAATTTATGACCAAATACCTGCAAAACTAATCAGGTAAATATTAGGCTGTACCTCCTGAACATCAGCATGGTATCATTGTCATTGTGCACATGTTACCATGATGGCATTAGCATTGAGCTAAAAACACTGCTGTACCGAAGTACTACAGCAGTAGGAATTTAAACTTGCAAGATCCAAGATTGGGAGCATTTCATTTGTCCCTCAACAGGTCCCAACATGGCGAGGGTGAGCCAGCAGCTCATTGTTAGCTGTGCTTCGGCGAAGGTGCTGAAAGAGCCAACAGTGTTTACCTGAGGAGTAAATCTGGTGACTCCTAGAGATAATATTTTTTTTAAAAAGTTAAAAAAGAATTGTTTGGTGATACTGGCAGTAATCCTGCTTTGGTGTTCCCACTAAACACTTTTGGAAAGCGTTCAGAACGCCTCCGGTGAAAGCTCCAGGTTCTCAACAATATTTCCTATTTCCAAAGAACGTGCTGCAATCAGACAACGTATCATCAGAGAAGGCTAGTCTCTATGCGTTCCTACCATGACCTGTTTAGATAGTGTTGAATTACTTTATCACTACAATCAAACCTCTGGTTTGCTTAGTAACAGTCCTTGACCACGTTTCGCAAGCAGTCTATGACTGGGTGTCTTGATTTGCACCAGAGTATGATTACTGCGTCACTAAATGAACTACACCGGGGGTTAAACCACACCAGAGTTTCATTAAAACAGACTTAATGTCGTTTGTAATAATTGTAGAGGACGTCTGTGATCTTAATCCTTTGCAAATTAGCCACATCAGTAGTTTGTCAAGTAAGAATTTCACCACAAACTTCATACGATATTTGTGGTTAATAAGTGATAATATTAGTCCCGTGCAGCTCGGCATCACAGTGATTTGGGGGGGTGAAGGTCAGGGGTGCACGTGTAGCAGGTCTGAATTCATGCAGAAGTCTGCAGTTTGCATCTTGTCAAGTTTACAGATGAACGGATATTGCAGAAAGACTGCAATTATGTCTGACTCTAGGATCCACACCTACACACTGGCATCTACAAATGTCAGTCTCTGATTTCTGCACACACACACACACATACACACACACACACACACACACATACACACACCTCATAATAGGAAGGACAAATTTGTCTGTTTGTTTGCTCCTCTGCGCTCTTCATTATTGCAGCCTTTTGCTCGAGTGGCTGTGCAGACACTCTGGATTGGCTCCAGCCCTAAACCTCACTGGCCCAATCTCCCCTGCATGATTGAATAGGCTAAGCCTTATCTCCCCCCGGTCAATATCATATACCTGCCGGTGCTTAGCGATTGCCTTTCCCCCCATGTAGATGCTTGTCAAATTGAACGAGGGCCAGAGTTTATCGATTGGGTGATAACAGAGGTGGCAACTGAGGGATTGGTTGAAATTAGGTCGGTCTGAGGGATCCTGGGGGGGGGGGGGGTCGACTGAGTCCTTGGGCAGCTTGGTAAAGTGTGCCTGTCAACATCTCTGACCATCATCAAGTGTTTTTTGTGTGTCTTTGAGTGCATGATGCACGGACAAATTCTCATACAGCATATCCGTGGATAGAGTACATGTTAGTCCATTTTTAGCCCGGTATCACAGCTCATTCAGCAGCTGCAGCCTGTACATGTGATCATATTGTGTCTCAATATGATGGTGAAGTGATTACTATTGTCTAGAAACATAAGATAAGATGAGCCAGTTTGATGATTCTCATATATGAGTGACCAGTTTCATTAGATACTCTCTCCAATCCATCGATCATGCACAGGCAAAGATAGATAAGCAGTCATAAGCAGAGTATTCTGTAGTTTGTCTAGGTCGAATAAAAATGTGGTAATTGCAGGTTTCTGTGTGCTAAACTTGAGTACAGCTACTTCTTCCCTTGTCTACCTGAGGTACCAACCAGGTGCTTCCTGTTGTTCTTTAATGAGTCACTGCATGTTTACAGTATAGGTACTCGGGTTGTAAATGAAATTGAGGGCTGTACAGCATGCTAAAAAAAACACAACAATCAACAAGGACACGATCACTGATAATTGTGTTCATTGGAATGCACGACCAGGCCCGAGGTACAAGCTGCTGGGAACTGAAACTTGAATTGATTCATCTTGGTGTACTAATCGTTTCGCCTGCCAAATGTGAAAATAATGTGCACACAAGTCCACATGTGGAAACTCAAACCATTAACATGACATTGTTAACTAATTGAAGGAGAGGGTGGATCGGGAGTCCAATAACCAAACTGCTCTGACTGGCCATTAGGACTTGCTGCAATGCAGCCAAACCCTCTGTATTGCCTGTGAAAACATAATTGTTGTGTACTTGCAGCTTAAATCAGCAGCATGCTTTAGCCTTAGCTAAGTGGTGCAAGTGTTAACTGTCAGAGCTTAAATGGAGCCCACACTGTCACTAACTGCACTGACTCAATTAATAATATCTACTTCTTTTGGAAAAACAAAAAGTGATTTCAGAGAGAAGTAGACAGACATGTGTTTGAAGGATGTATCCAGGATGTCAAACTGATTCAGCAGAGGAAAGATAGAAGCTAAAGCTACAGATCACAGTGTCAACGTGAACCACCACCTGGAGATCAGAAGACAATGAAGTTAAGGAACAACAGTGTTCCTGTAAAGTCAGGTCGGTCTTTATTCACTGTTACAATCATTAAGAAGCAAAAGCAGCAAGTGAATACATTCAGTATACCTTCAGTGGCTAGCATAGCATGAAAGAGCTAACGCTAGTTTAAGTCGGCTAGTCTACTCTGATAATGTTAGCTCCTCAAGTTTTTGTTTTAGCAACGTATATCTCCTTCCAACCTCTCCTGGTAACGAGTATCACTAACGTTTAACCACGACGAGCTCCAAATCCACAAAACAAGTCTGATCATTTAGAAAATCTAAAACCATTGAATGAGAGTCTATGGAGCAGAGCCGGATGGTTGTCGGACAACGGTCAAAGCTAGCTGATGCTACGCTATGTTTGAGAGGCGGGACTTAGCGAGGGGTCAATTGCCACGTTGAAAAGTCCTCAAATAAAATTCTTACCATCTCGTCACCTGTATCACCTGTGCGCCCTTGAGCAAGGCACTCAGTACTGAATTATTCCGGTACAGCTGCTCCCTTGCCAACACAACACACTGGTCAAATGAATGTCCCAGGTGGGAAGGAATGAATGTAAAACAGGGCGAAGCTGAAAAAGGATGCATGATCAGCCAAAACCTCTTGAAGGTAAATTAAGGTCACAGAAATAGTGCAGAGGGCAGCCAAACACCTGGACGGGTCTAGTGCCCAACATCCTCAAGAGCTATTCCTATTACCTTAAGGAGGCAGGAAATGATTAAGGTTTGATTGGAAAGTCTAAACATAAGGGTTATTTGGCATCAATACAGTCAAGAGTAAGTACATGGATTGTGATCTTAAGTAGTGTTTTTGCTACCAATTCATTCACATGACAAGATGAAGCACAGGAACAGATTATGTGGTCATAATTACGGGTCTTTAATTTCTTCTTAGTGAAAACATGTCAAAATGATAAGAGCTAAAACGAAAAGAAAAACTGCAGCCGTTCACCGTGCTCAGTGTGTGCTGTGACAGACGGTGTCTTTTCATGGAGATTCAAACCGGCTAATAATGTCCATTACAGTCAAAATATTGGAGAACGTTAATGGTCTGCCTGGAAAACTACAATTACAGCATCACAGGATGTGTGTGCACATTGTCCTTTTATCACTATTCTAAAGAGGAAGACCAATACCGCTCTTCCTCTGCTGTCCTATTATTGTTTTGCTCCTACCTAAGAGATGAATTTGATTTTCTTTCTTTCTTGCTTGTCACATTTTCTCCCCGCATCCTTTACATTACACTTGAAGCACTGAAACAATAACCCAGAATCAGTCTTCTCCTTTTTCTCTTTACTCTTCTTCCTTTTTTTTCCTCATAAAGCTCTTAACCTAAAGGCTCCTCTATGTATTTTACCACTAGTCCATTACTTTCTTTCAGACCGCTCACATATTACCTGAAAGAGGAGAATGCAAAAGATGGAAAGAAAGGATGAACTGCAGACTGCAGGCAAATCTGTTTCTCAAATCAGATCTTTAAGACAGACTTCCGGGCGTTTTCTAAAATCAATCTGGATACAATCTTGATAAGCCAAAAAAGAAATCTGGACTGTTGGTCTGAACAAGAATTTAGAATAAATAAATATCATAGAAGTATCAGGCAGGGTGAAGATGGCATTAAAGAGATGGTAAGTGAGAAGAAATAGGAGCGAGAGCAAAAAAAGACAAAAGCAATACAAAGAGAGAAAGAGAGAGGAAGGGGTGGCATGAAAGAGGGAGAGGGAGGGCGAATGAGAGGAGAGACACTCCTCCGCAGGGTTAATAGAAAGGCTCCTGTGTAAATGAGTGCACAGCGCCGGGGCAGCTACCTGAAAACGAGAGGAACAGGAAAAAGAAAAGGGAAAGGAAGGAGAATCAATGTAACAAAGAAGGAGCCATGAACTTTTAATGCGAACCAATTTTGCCTGATGTATGGGGTGGGGGGGGGGGGGGTAGAAAGGTCAGTGAATTGCCAGGCTGGGGCGCTTTTGCAGCAGAAACACACCAGAACAGTGATGAGCGTCGTTTGAGAGGGAACACTGACCAGACCAGCCCGCGGGCACATCGGAGCGAGCATTGTGCAGAAATGATGGCTTATGGAGACGGAGAAAGGAGGGGAGGGACGGAAGTGAGCAAGGACGTATGGGTCAATGCAGCAGACGCTTCGTGCTGCAGTCGGCTCTGTGATCGTCGGGATGCAGAGACGCTGACTACTGCTAAGAGGGGAGTCATCTTCATGTTGAAGTTGTCAAACACAGAGCTAAAACAGAGTGAATATTCAATTAAATCTAATCTATATAGTGTTAAATCACAGCAGAAGTTATCTCGAGACACTTTTCACATGTGGAACGTACTTTACAGAAAACCAACATTCCTTAAAAAGTCCCATATAATGGGTAGAAACCTTGGCTAGAACCAGACCCTGGTTCGGCGGCCATTTGCCTCGATTATTGTACTTATATACATCAGGTGGATAGAAACACGACTCACAATTGAATAAAAAAAAAAAGAAGAGAGCGAACACCTCTCTGTGCAGAGGGTTATAACTCTTAAACACTTTTCAGGCCTTTAAGGATTCGTCTCAATGTCACTCTTGAAAGAAACTTAGGATTCTTGAAGTCATGTAATCGAAATCTGTGACGAAGAAACTGAAGGGATTCCCACCTGAGATTGAGGCACATCTTGGGTTTGAAGGTGCTTCATACCCTCTGGCCAGGTTTCTTTCTATTCATTCAAAGCCACATAGAAATCTTGTCAATTAGACATTTTTTTGTGACGCCGTCAAAACTTTAATCTTTTGCCCTTGCTCTGGTTCTTTTGCCCACAGGAGACCGTTTGAAAGGGAGCAAATACCCCTGGTGTAAAGGCTCACATTTAAATAGATCCTGGAGATAAGATCAGGGAGGGATTGAAAGGATTATACGTCGTTATCCGACCCGGTTTTCATCGATGGAAAAGAAGAGAGGAAAGTGGTTAAAAGAGGACAGCCGTTCCCCGTCAGCGGAGGGGAGAAATGAGTGGCAGAACGCTGCCGCAGGTCTTTTCTGAAAAATGAAATAATGTGATTGTCTCGTTGGCGGGGAGTTAAAGGACTTGCACTGAATAGGAAATCCTGTTGTCGGGCCTAGTGAGAAGGAAAGCTTTTAAAAACATATTATCCCTAACAATGGATCCACCCAGGGCGATGTGTGATACATGAGGATTGCACGGACTTGAAAGATATCACGGCCTTTCTCTAAGCGGGTGAAATGTAAAGGAACCACATTGCAATTCTCTCCTCCCAGTCCTCTCATATTCAATAAGCCCACTTCTGGCGAATGAGATGTGAAATTGCCTGCTATCAATATAGGGCCCCTTGGTAAAAGGAATTTTCAGATCTCTCTGAATTGGATTGTTCCACCATTCATTTTTGGTGGCCGAGTTAATGACCATCATGAATGCAGGGCCGGCCAGGCAGTGACCATGACTCCAGAGGTGTTTAATGAGCCTGCAGGGAGAGCCAGGTAAGTAATCCAGAGCTGGTCATGTGAAAGAAAGGACATCGTTTGATAATTCAGAAGGAGTTTAACGGAGAGGGAGGGAGGGAGCGAGGGAAAGATGGAACGAGAGAGAGGAGAAGAGTACAATTGCTGAAAAGAAACTTTTTGCTGTTTTTTAAATATTAAATGAATCTCTCTTTTTCATAGGGATGATAATAGTAAGAAGAAGAATTCTGGGCTTTAAAAATAGAAGCACCCGTGGCACCTATGAACACAAAACATGGGTACGAATCAGCAAAAAATGAATCTCTATGACATCCAGAACAAAATACAGTTCAACGCTGCACTAGACTGACTCATACACTGAAATCCACTGGTGTGGCACACCAACAAAAAAAAGTGAATGTACGGTTAACTGAGAACATTAAAAATGGCACGATGTTGCTGAAATGTACACAATGGCCAGTTAGTTACATGATTCCACCTGAACATGCTTCTACTAAATCCACTCCAGCTTTGCTCTGAGGGTTCAAGAGGACAAGTTGGGCTGAAATGACTGCTTTGCTAAGGATAGGTGACCTTCGTCGTCATTGTTATAATAATAAACATGTTAAGGTTAGGGAACGATTGAGGTCGTGCTAAAAAAAAAATAAAGTGGGTTAGAAACTGTAAATGAACAGATGTGCTAAAGTCCGATGTTTTCCCGACCCATCCATTGAACCTGACCTTCTCCTCGGGCAGAGTTTGTCGCTCTATGATTACATCGCCTGTCGTCCATCTTTGTTCCCGTCATAATCACGAAGCCATTAGAGGTTCTTTGTCACTGAAATGTAAACATGTCCTTTTAGGGCTGACAAAACTCGTTATTCTTGGGAGGATGGTCTCTTTTCTCCCATAGTTCTTTACTACTGAATTGTTTTCAACATTTCTTCAGGTATTCTGGTGAGAGTTCTGTCTGAATTGAGTAAATATATCATTGATGCTGAACATGTAGGTGTGTGTTAAAGGTAATACCTGCTTTTCTCCCCAGGCTTTGTATTTCTCAGTGTCAACACCAATCTGCTGCTCTCACTTTCTGCAATCAGCACACAATGCTGGAATGATTTGTCGATCAAGAAAATTGAACAGCGAAATGTTTCCAATTCGGGGCATCTTGTTAGCCGAGTGGTTAAGACAGATACCATGTAACCTTACTGCAACATTAATTATGTCTGGGACATTGTGTCCGTCTCTGTACGATCACACATCTAACTAGAAAAGTCTGCAACGACCACTGCGGTAATGTTTTATTAAATGTCTAGACCGCAACGTATCAGACACGTTTTTCACTTGAACGTCTCACGCAACAGATTCTCTCTCATTGTAATCTATGCAGTTTGTTTAGTGTTTAGTTCCTTTTGCTGTTAGCTTTGTTAGCGATATCAGATCCTTTAGCTTTTAGCTCTGTTAGCCAAACACCGTAGGACTCCCAACGGCTGCTAACAGCTAACTAGCTCCTCTATACCGACAAAAGAAGATGCGCTCCATGGTAGCTCGGTTTGTCATTTGCTAAGTGACAGTTATAGATACATATATGCAACGGTCTTACCTAGGCGTGCAAATCAGAAGAGGAACAATATGTAATTCATAACAGAAACACGAGTCCAAACTGAAGCAGTTGTTGATCAAAACGGTGAGTAATATACGTCTTTAAAAAGTGGGAATTTGTGCAACTCCGAGAGGTCCTGAAGTAAACAGTAATAGATGAGCACAAAAACTATTAGGCAGATGGTTCAAGTCATGTGAGATTAGACACAGAGATGCACACACACGCTAACGCACACAAACAACAGAAAACATAATCTCCTGGCGGAGGTAATAACTATGGAAAAAAATGCCAGAAATAATCGCCCGCAATTAAATGTAAGTATAGCTACTCAAATATGAGCATTTGCTACTGTTCTTGAATTTAGAAATTGTAAATGGAATATCTTTGTGTGTTTGACTGTTGGTTAGATGAAGTAAACTATGTTCAGGAGTCACATTGGACTGCCAGCGCTTGTGATGGGTGTTCTTCACTATTTGACATTCAATGGACTGATTGAAAAAAAATAGTCAATATATTGATTGAGAGATTGACATCTCTTTCATCTTCGTCCACATCGCCCAATTTGGTCATTAAAAGAAATGAAATGCATTCTGGGTTATGGCTCTGCTTTTGATTATGATCCATTCTAATGTATTGATTGTAAAATATCTATAACAGCTAAAGCTATTCACCTTTTTTTTTTAAAGTATTATCCTCTGCTGCCTGTTGATATATAATTGCACATTTAAAGAGAATATCATGGTCCTTACTAATTTAATTCAAACTTCTGTCGTGAAAGAAAACTCGCCCATGATTGTAGTCTTTGCAAATGATTCGTGCAAAAACCTGCAATCAGCAACCTCAGAGGGAAGAGGACGAGGGAAGCAGATAATGAATAAATTAAACTCAGGCAGCTGACAAACGAACCACTGCAGGAAAAACATCAGGGACTAAGATAAGAAAGAGGGCATTTATAAGATGAAATTAATGAAATGTTTATGTGCGGTGGGCTTAATACGGACGGAGAGGGATAATAATTCATGCTGTCGCCTTGGGCTCGCCCCCGCATAAACAAGACAATAAAAAAAAAAAAAGAGGATATGAAAATGAAATTAGCCTCTTTCTTTGTTGACCGTGAGCTTGAGATGAAAGCAGGTGGTTACCTCAGCACATACATGCTTAAAAAAAAAAAAAAAACACTTGCACAAGCACAACTCCCTCGTTTAATTAAACTGGAGAGGAAAAGTCAATATTACAATATTTGCATATAATATTTCAGAGTGACGCATATTACAAAGCAATGAACGGTGTTTGTCTGTAGCTCTCTCGCACCCCTCTCCGTCTGCAGCACATTTCATTTTCACAAACCAATAATATACTGTATGCAATTTGCTTACATCCCAATTATGCCGTGATGTGTTCATTACGTCTGTTTATGTGAGAGGATGCATCTGTTTGCAGAACCCAAAAGTGTTTTTCTGGTGCATTCGTGCAGACGCTGGTGAAGACGGAGCTGCGTCGGCACACTGGGACGCTGCAGTTGTCGGCAGGCGTTATTGGAGTTTGAGTGAGTTAAACTCCGGCTGGAGGTGGTGGCGTTTATCCGTCAGCACAGTTTGCTCGAGTGCCGCAAGCAGCTCGGCAGATTGACTCGCCTCTGTCCTGCTCTGCTTTGGCAGATTCTCAAACTGCATTGATTGAGACAAACAAATCCATTTTTATGCATTGATCAAAAGTTGATTCAGGTGCATCATTTAAATTCAACAGAGGGAGACTGCCATCTGGTCAGATCTTCAAAGTTATATAATCCCCTCGGTTTGTTTTTTTCTTCTTACGTTTTCAACCACTTCGATTCGCCATATTGCTGCTGGCATTTAGAAATAAGGAGCAGAATATCACAGCTTGTTTGCTCCTTTTATGCTATATGGTGGATTCATTTTATGACCCTTAGTAAGGACAGAAAGTTTGCTGCTAATGGTTCTTATGTAACCTGCTGTTATTAAATAGGTTTAACCGCTGATGTTGTGGGTAAAAATAAGAACATTACTGTTGGTTTTACACAGGACACACACGGCGGTCTCCTGGGTTAAAGTCCCGTGTCGGACCCATCTATCCACCTCAATCTACTCCTTATGCACACTTCCGTAGACTCTGATTATACAGATTTGTGATACATCGAATACAAACTTAATCCAGGAGAAAAAAACGCCTTGAAACGTATATGACATTACATTTTTAATATATGGGAATGGGAAATTTGTGAGACTAGGCTGCGTTGCCCCTCATGGGAATCTGGAAGCAATTTGTGTGTTTCAGTGCCCACAAATTAGTGGCTGCCCCGTGGGAGAGAGACTCACTGATTGATTTCTAGTTACAGTCAAACTGTGTGCAGGTTTCTTCCTGATGAGCCTTGACTCCGCCTTCCAGGCTCCTAGAGAGGGGGAGGCTCACCGCTAACAAAAACAGCCTTCATCTAGAGTTGAAAAAGATTTAATCAGCATTATATTTATTGGCCTAAAGCTAGAGCAAGAGTTAGAGGCAAGATCTGAATAATATTAAATACATTTTAACCACTAAGATGAATGCTGTGTAAATGATATATATATATATATATATTAGATAGATAGATAGTGTATGGTATGTGTCTTTCACATCTTTCCATTCAAGAAAACAATTACAGGTACAGTATATCTCAGTGGCTGAGAAAGATAATGGTGGATTGAGTCAAGATGTCAATAAACAGATGGAGGATGGATAGAAAAACTAAAAGTAAGGAACAACGCAAGAAGGTGTCTGGGGGGGTTGAGAGAATCGAGATGAAGTAAAGTGAAGGAGGTGAAGGACAGAGAGAAGAGGAGACGGAGATGGAAGATAGAAAAGGGAGGTGAGGCAAGGAGACACCAAATGAAAGAGAAGGAGAGTGTGAGATCGGTGCTACACAGAGAGTGGTACTGTACCATTAGCAGTGGCTGCCTCAGATTTCTGCCCATTCCTATTACCATCACAGCAGGATGCATCCAAGTGTGAGACCTGCTCACTCTTGAGGACACATTCTCTCGCCCTCCTACTGTACTCACTCACACACACTAATTAGGCTATGTACTAACGCATACGAATGCATGCACACAGCGTAAAGAACCTTTTAATGCTCATGCTTATTTTGCAGGTATGTCACAAATACTGTAAGACACAACTCTCTCTCATGCTTGCCCAGTAACCTTTCCATCCCAGCCGTGGGTTCAAACCCCGGTTAGCTGCTGACTGTACAGCCCCACTCACTACATCTTGCTCCATCAAGCACGATGTCTTATTAAGTGACATGAGAGAAAAAAACAAACAGAAAACAACCCAGAAAACTAGAGGGCAGGAGCAGAGTCTTCCCTCAAAGCAGTGCTGTGCAACTGGTGGGGCGTTGCGTGTAAGCAACTGCCTCGTGAAAGATTTGCGAGCGCTCAATTATTGACGAGGCTTCAGAGATCTGATGAGGTGCTCTCCGAGCCACTCGGTCGGATAATCGGCCAGGCGGGTTGGAACAGCTTCCAGCAAAAAGCAGACGTTGACTTTGCACGTGCGAACCGCCGGTGAGCGCACAAGTGTTTTCCCCTCGCCGTGGCCAATGCATGACGAGACCACAGCTGGTAATAGGATGCGATGAAAGCGTGCGTGTGCATGTGCGTGCACGCCGACCACTCCAGGGTCTAGAATATAGCTCACGGGGAAGGGATTGTATCACTCTACTAAACGTGATTAATTAAAGAAGTTCTTTGCATACAATTAGTATCAAGATGTGTGCGTTTGCACGGAGATCATTATAACCATGCTGTGCCTCAACCGTTCTACATGAAGTTGTCTAATTGGTTTACATCATCACCTGTGGGTTTAAGCTCCATGCCCCATATATCTGTAAAGTGTGAGTTCTATTCATAAATATAAAATACGGTACCTCCGTTCAAATCCTTCGGGGGCTTTTATTATATTTGCGGACTTTGATGTTTCCACTACCACTCTGAAGGGGTTTTATTAGATCAACAGCTGCAACAAGAGCTCCGGCAGATTCCCCTCAGCTGTTTAAAGAGGTTCTGAACGCTGGGGTGGCACAAGGGAGGGCAAAGCAACAGAGAGGGAGCGAGAGGGAGAAGATGAAAGGAAGATGAGGGAGAAAAGTGGAAGCAGTAGAAAGAGGCGCTTTTCAGTTGTTAAAAACGCACAACACATGAAGGAGGGATGGCACGGGGCGGGATGAGACGAATGGAAGGAGGAGAGCGCCTGAAAGACAGGAGGGAGAGGGAGGGGGGTGGTGAGGAGAGCAGCAAACACCGCGTCCTATTTCTTCCCTTCACCCTCGACCTCCACCCCGTCGCGCTTGACTGCATGTGCAGCAAAGTGATGTTTAACAACAGACAGCTTTATATAGTCCTTATGTCCAAGAGTCACAGTGCCATAGGTCAGAAAAAAAGTAAAGATTAAATACCAGAGGACGGAAATGCAACAATAAACTGGATTAGATCGTACATTAAAGCAGAGATTATCAAAGTGGGGTCGGAGGCACTCTGCCAGAAGGGAATAATCTGCTATAGATTTCAAAATGGTGCTGTGTCGTTAAAAAGTGCATATCTACAGATTGGGACCATTTGCACCAATACAACAAGCATATTGTGTCTATTACTCTCGCCTATATTAGCTTTGGGCCAATAGAAACTCTGATATGAAACATCAGGTCAATCCGTCATGAAGTAGTAACGTCACTCAGGGTGCAACAAACTGTTCCCAGTGCAGCTTAGCTTGGAGAAATATTTGAGTCAGTCCACATGTCAAGCAACGTATGGTTCGTATGTTATCTTACGAAGAAGTTACTCCTCATTGTGTTGTCCTATAAATGTAAACAGTCTTATCAAAATAAAGTTCCGTCTTCACAGGAAACAAGTTAGTTAGGTTTAGGCAACAAAACTGCTTAGTTAGGTTTCGGAAAAGATCGTAGTTTGAGTGAAAATAATTACGGGAGTGGCGTTACTTAACTACGGAAGTTACAGACAAATAAATCAACGTTGACTTCTCGTTTCACACGGCACAAACTGCTGTCTCCTGGGTGAAAAGTTCTGTTTGATCCATCCACCTCCACCCCTGCCCTGTCTAGTTCATGATGACTTGGATTAGATTAGATTCCGCAGTGTCTTTGGATCCGAGAAGTTTGAGAACCCCTACATTAAACAACGCAAGAGGAGAACATGAAGTCCATTTGTTCCTATTCCGTACTGCATTTGGAGTATGCAGTATGCAACAAACGTGTTTGTGTTTAGCTAGTTAGCAGGTGTATTTTTAACACATGCTGCATTTTAAACAATCTCCAACATTAGATTGCGACAGGCTCTCCATATTTGGTGCCATACATTCCGTAGTTTTAATAAAAACATGAATGCAGTGAACAGCAGCGTTAGTTTTATTTGCTCGATAAATCTCTACTATTCCATCTGGCAATGCTGATCCAGATGTCTGCTCCATCAGGAAAATGATTTATACAAGCGTGTTTAGCTTCCATCGCACCTGCCTTCATAAACAGTAGGACAACAAGACGTTTTGTCAATGTCCAAACATGATCAGACGGTGTCTGGGACGTTGCAGATGAACAAAAAGATGAAATAATTATCTGATTATAATTTCAAAAAAGCTTTTTACAAAAGCGGCGAGATACGTAGTTCAGCATTATAAGGACTGCTGATTGAAGCCCTGCGAGTTGATCTATTTTCCTTTAGGGTTAGAAGATAAGAAGAACCAGAGACACTGACATAGAGAGAGAAACGTCAAGACAGAAAAGACAAAGACACGGCAAGAGGCTTTTCAATTTGATAAGGCAGGCTGCAGAGAAATCGGGAGAGAGACAAAAAGAAAGTGACAGAAAGCAAGAGAGTCGTTTGAGTTTTGCCCCGACTGGATCCTCATCGGGGCAAAACTCAAACAGCTCTCTTGCAGAGAAGCTCTGCCAGATTAGCCAGTGCTGGAGTCCCCCCAGCAGAGAGAGAGACGAGTGACACACAGTCCTGGAGCCTGGCATCCTGCCCCCCCCCCCCCCCCTCGGACAAATAATGGAACCTTATCGGGCTACAAGTGGGAGCGTTCATTTTCATTACCGCAGGTTTATCTGTTCCCACAAGGTCTAACGCCGCAGTGCAGGGGTGTGCACAGGTAGCGGATCAGAAGTAGGCGAGGGGCGCCGGCTCATCTCTCAACAAGCATGTCCTCTGTTTTCTACTTCACATGTGATATTCATCTTAATCACAGGACGGGGGGGAAGCATAATGTCATTTTTTTTGGGTCAGGCAGATGGTCTTTGTTGAGGAGATTAATTACTGAGCTGCACAACATTAATAAAAGGCAAACATTTGAAAGGGGGAAATGCAATCTGCCCCGAGTGCCAGGCTAGTGTAAATAGGTGAGTCAGGCCGATAGCCCGTGGGCGGATCATAATTTATTCTCTCTGTAGCGCCTGTTGAGTCTGAAGCTGGCAGAGCCGAGCAGACGTGGAGACTAATGGGCATTCAACCACCTGGCAGAAAAGAAAACTGGGGATCAGGTTACACGCCAAGACAGGCTGCAGTTACACTTTGTTATTTTCCTTCTTTTTGAGGTGCCTTTTAATTTATTTATTTGTCCTTTTTTTTGCCTTCAAAGATACTTTTTGAAGTTTTCAATGCAGGTCTTTTGAAGAAATGTCTCATCTTTATATCTTTGCAGTGCAGAAGATTGTGCCTGGGTGGGTATGTTGTGTGTACATGTACTGTATCAAAGTTTATACGCATTCATCAAACTGTCAGTGTCTACAATCCTGCATTCATATTTAAAAGCCAGATCTTATTGTTCTATTTAACTCAAAATAAATTGTTTTTTCTTTCACGATGAAAACAATTAACTGCACTTAATACACGACAGAGTATCCGTGATTGGTACACAAAGATTCATGAGACACTACAAACAGAAACAATATGCTCAACACATATTTTTTAGGTGAATAAATCTAGAAGTTCTTTGTGCAAGAAGATGAAAAAAAAAAAGTCTGCACATCAAAAGAAGCTTCTTTTGCTATTTTTACTTTTAAAGCTCAGGGGATATCTACTGTGAGCATACAATTAAAAATAGCAAAAGACGTTAAAAAGGATGTGGATCCTTTTTAAAGTCACGACGCAAACACGTTAAATTTAACCGGGGATGGGAGATCAATGGCACGGCTCTTTATTACGCCAACAATTACAAAATGAATATCAAAACAAGTCCCCCTCGCTGCTGTCCCCCCATCCACAGATTTAAATTCAGAAACACAGGCGGCATCAGGAAGCAGAGCACGAGCGCTTGTCGTGGAGCCACGTCAGACAAATTGCCGTCAGCAGGACGGGTGGTAATTTTCCTGAAATCCGGAACATATCAGGGAAATGAAAGAAGAAGAGCGGCACCTGAGCAGCACCCTGGAGACACAGGGGGACTATCACTTCAAAGATGAGTGCTTTTAGGAAGACGTCCCGTTCCCATCAGGCCATATGGATAGACAGAAGATGGGGCAAAACAATCTGCACCTTTATTACCGGGTGGTTACGGAAAGGGTATATAAAAGGCCAGGAAGTGAACACAGAATGGAGTCAGAAGAGCTTTCATTGCTGCAATATACCGGCGGCGTTATGAGCGAGTCTGTCTCTGGCTGTGCTTGCACACGCCTAAATGACAATGTAGTGGTGGAAGAAGTACTTAGATCTTATAGAAATACTCTGTTACAAATCACACAATCAAAATTCCACTGGAGTCAAGATGAAATGAAAAATGTCTTTAAAACTTTTTAGATCACAACCCCAGTCATACTCTGATACTATCAATAAATGATTTCTATATAATCTTTTCTTCCTGTAACACAAAATATGGCGTGTGCTCACGATAGCTATAGTACCAACCAAGGATATCTTTACATCCATCCATCAACCAATCTGCAACTTATAGCGACAAGGGAGGAGAGGGTGGAGCAGGCGGCAACCTCCGGTCCTGACAAGTCAAGCCAATGCTGAAATGCCTCAAACTCGCAGTCTCTCTACTGACCATCAGGGGGCGACTCCTCTTACAAAAAGAAGCCTGATTAAGTCTATGAGAAAAGGACTCTACTTCTCTCTAAATACTTTATACTTGAGTTAATGTACTTTGTTACGCTCCACCACTGCCTATAATGTCTTTATTTGATTTCCTGCCTTTAAGGATGTCCCTGACTCATGTGCATTGTATACATTTTACAGTGCGCCAGATGTTTTACATTGCACCACTGAGTCACATGAGCAACACAAATGAACTGAAACCACACACGTTACAAAGAACACTGAACGTCTTTGCTTCTCCAACACCTGTGCTGGCTCTACAGATGCTGTTTACCTCATTCCAGGGCTGACAGCTCATCAAGATGAGTCACAAGATGCACCGCCGATCTCCAGACAAAAAAACAAAACACGGTGGCTTTCATTCAAAACATCTGAAGCCGAGATCAAAGAATGCAAATTACTGTCTATTTAAAATTCTGACAAATTAGAAATACTTTGGATGACCAACTTTAAGGAAACTATTTCTAAAATCATGCGTTCTTTTGCATTCTATTTTTTATTGTAGTTTTATTTATGTATTGTATTCAAGTAAAAGTATCCCACTGTTACTCAAGTAAAAGTATTTGTGTGTTACTGCTTTACGTTTAAAAAAAAGGAGCATCAGCAACAAGACCGCTCTGTCCAAACCAACAGACTGTGCAGTCTGTGCATATCAATAAATATCAGAATCTCTCTCTGCTGTCAGAGAAATCAGAGACGGATCTGAACCCAGTGCAGGCTCAGTGACCACGAACTGGAAATCCAGATAGGAAGACACACAAAAAATCACTGCACGCAAAAGAAAGCAGAGTACGAGGTCACTGCTCCACAAACAGGTGAGGCTGAGACAGAGATGCATTTTAGGACCACTTATTTTGAAAAATGTAACCGTGGAAGCCCAGATTTCAAACACTTCTCACACGCCTCAAAATGAAAAAATACAGATCTTGCTGCCCAATATATATCAACATGCCACAACTTGAGTGACAGTTAATGACCTAGACACACGTGCGTTTGTTGAAATGTAATTGTAATACTGATATATATATATATATATATATATATATATATATATATATATATATATATATATCTCATACTATTATATAACAATAGTAATGTTATGTTAAGTTAATATTCATATTATTGTGTACTTGTTTATGTCAATGCTTTGGCAACATTGTTTGTTTTTGTTTTTTACTTTCATGCCACAAAGCCACATTGAATTGAATATACAAATATACCTCACAATAATTAATCAGAAATAAGGTAAAACTCAAGACAATAAAACTGAAAATGATCGACAATAAATAAAAAACAGCTATGGACACCACGGCAGAATAACAGCAGAATAAAACCGAAGCAGACAACATGGACATGTAAACAACACAATAAACTCCACAGCGGACGCACAGAGACTGCGTTGTCTTTACGCACAGAGACTGCGCTGTCTTTACGCACAGAGACTGCGTTGTCTTTACGCACAGAGACTGCGTTGTCTTTACGCACAGAGACTGCGTTGTCTTTACGCATCGCGTTGCCAGGCAAAGGAGTGGCTGTTGACGGTGTTTCGTTGTACTCACTTGTCTGAGCGGCACCGCGTCCGAGTCCTCCCCAATCCGCTCCAGGTTCAGTTCTGCTCTCTACTCGTTCCTTCTCAAAGCAGTCCAGTCCAGGTCCCAGTATAACCAGTCCACTCGGTCCCACTGCGCTCCTCACCTGTAAAAGGTTTAAAAGCCCAATTAAATTCGATAAACAGGAAGTTTTGACACACCTAAATTCCTCAGTGAACGCAAAAGTCATGCACATATTGGCAAGTTAGACAAACCCCCTGCTGTTCCGGTTTATGCTTGCAGCGTGTGTAGCGTGCTCTAGAGGTGGTTCCGGGTGGCTCATTAAATCACTAAAGACATGATAGAATTGTTTCACTTTTCCGAGGTACAATAATGAAAATTGAACCACACCCCATATTTGATCCTTAATGATTTCACGGACCGTAAACGCAACACGCCCGTGTACGTAAATATTTCCTACGTTTATTATTATTTCCGGAGTGTCCTCTCCGGAGCTCTGCCCTCCTGCGGCTCCGAAACACACCTGCAGCTGCTGAATCATCTGCTTTCTTTTGATCCAATGTCACGCAGTTCATCAGGACTTTCTTTCTTTCTGTCTTTCTTTTTGTTTTTACTCTGTAATTGAAATGTAGCATGAAGCTTGTGACAAATAGTGGCATACTCAAAAAAGAGTTAAAAAATACTCCAAAAAAAGTTCAAGTACCTGTGGGTCTAGCCCAGAAAGGCTGCTTGTGAACTACACAT
Organism: Anarhichas minor; assembly: GCF_050575085.1. Classification (NCBI taxonomy): domain Eukaryota; kingdom Metazoa; phylum Chordata; class Actinopteri; order Perciformes; family Anarhichadidae; genus Anarhichas; species Anarhichas minor. Next base: position 21,654,316 of record NW_027466473.1, on the reverse strand, counting down.
TCCGAGCAAGACACTTGATCTGACTAATAGAAGTATTAATTAGCAATCAGCATTGGAACGTGAACAAAAAAATGCTCAAACTGATGAGAAAGGGAACAGTATTTCATGATTTCTATAGATGCTCCCTGACAGCACCCAAAGGTTTCCTGGACTGAGTTGTTCAATATAATGATTGCAGTTGTGGCAGGAAGTGGAAGATGAAAGGACAATGTGATTAAATGAGTTTCTCTGTGAGTTTACCTGTTGAATTTGTCCGGGTTTGACATTGATTGCTTCAAAGAATACAACTCAGATTGAAACAGCCCGAGTTGATTGGTTGCTTACGACCTACCGATGCCTGTGCCGTCATCAAAAGAAAGAGATTGCAACTGCACTGTGGGAAAGTCACGACAAATCAGCTGGAAGATTCCAATCAAATTAGTGTCTGAGAAAAGACACGCTTCGACAATATTTCAGTGATTGGACTGCATTATTTAGGTATTTTTCAAGCATGAGTCCCCATGAAATTGTTAAAGTTGAATCATCATATTTGTTCTCATTTTATGTTTTCTTCACATGTCTTGCATTGAAGGTTACAGCACAGTGTTTGTAGCTTGTGTTATTTAGCGGATAATAGTCCTGAGAGAAAAAGAAAAATGAAAACCTCATCAGACTATGATATCTCCACAGAGATGATTGTGATTGAATATTAAATCAATATTACTGTTTGAGAGCAAATACGCTACACAACAATTAGGGAGGTAAGCAAGCAAGTAAGAAAGGGGAAATTGAACTAAGCAATAAATCATTTGAAGAAGTAAACCAAGATGTAAGATCCAGATTGGATTAGTTGATCGGTTGCTAACTCACCAAATAATGAAAGGTTGCCGTTAGCAAGAAACAATATGTTAAGTATGTTGGATAAAGATGTATTGTACGTCTCTATAACGGAAGAAGGCAAGGCTGAAATCATCTCATCAATTCCTAGCTAGATTAAATAGCTAAATTGTCTAATGTGACTTTAAAATAAACATTCACCACAATGATTGGCCGGATTTATCAAATGAAAAAGGATCAACATGACTTCCCTTGGTGGAGTTGATCATGGATGTAGACAATGAAATTCTCAAAATGTTAAAAGAATTTGTGTTTTATGGGAAATCAAGTGCATTCATTGCAACGTTCTGATGGTGTGCGCCTCACTGCAAGTCCATTAAACCTGAGCGGCGTGTTAAGTGTGACTTGTTAAGTTTGAGGGCCTCAGGGTGCACACAATGCATTTTAATAACTTTGTTTACAAGAAGAACTGGGGACCTATAATCCCAAACAGTGACTAAATAGCAATAAGTTATCTCCACAACAAAAAAAAAGGAGACTTGAAAGTTTATTGATAAACAAAATATCTGAGCAAGATATCGTAAAATGCAGGACATGCAACTCAAATCCTCTTAACATTTTAATTTGATGCACTTGAGCCCAGAGTGTGTGTTTTGGGCTTTTTCTCTTCTCCCCCTCGTGTCTTTGAGCAGACAGCATCCTCTCATCCTCATTGATTAACTCGTCAGACTGGCCAGCTGTGTTTCGCCAGAGATAATGTTTTAATTAACGGACTTCAATATCTAATTAAGATTAGATGTAGATGCTTTATAGAGGTCATTTAAATGAAGGCAGACGGGCCGGCGGTGGAAGGTCTGGGCTGGTGATGGGATCAATATACTGCCGCTGGGGAGTACCTGCCTGTGGTCCTGAGGCACTTTGAAGGGAATGGTTCTCTGCCATGTTTTAGCGAGGCCTCTAAGTCAGGGTGAGGGAACACAAGAGGCTGAAGTTTAGAGGCATTTCTGCAGACTGACCTGAATTCCTGATTGGTGCACCAATCATTATAAGGTCTCTAACAAAGTAAAACAAAGGTAATATCCTTGTCTTACCTCATACGTGTACTTTAGATGAGTGAATAGTCTGTTGTGAGTGCTCCTACTTCTTTTTAATATTTATTTTATCATTTTTAATCCACAGTTTTTCTTATGAACTGTTACCGTGGATCTATAACTGTTTTATTTTGTGTATCTGACATGATTATGTTATTCAAAAAGATTCATAAATAATGAGCCTGAAAATGTTTATTTAATCTGGGGATGCCACCTGTGTTACAGCCATGTATGCATTACAATCTAAAGGGGGTTCATCCTCTGGGGAGCACAAGTTAATTCAGCAAGTTACACGTCAATTCGATTATTAGATATCTCGCATGGAAAGTTTCCCTGACCGTGTTGTCAATTCCCACCATTACACCACAACTGCTCGGTCATGCTGTGCATCTTGGAGGGATAACAAGACCTTTTAATTAAAATAAATATGGACACTAAAGGACATATAAAAGAAAACCGACAATACATATCGCTGTACAAGCAGCATTTCTAGGACGATGCTGATTACGTTAGGGCAGCATGTTAAACAGAGCAAGACCAAGTAAGATGAATGGTGATCATCTCAAATGGTGTTCATGATATTCCAATACCTGCACCGTTTTGCACCTTTCACCGCAAATGTTTTAATCAATAGAAAGCTATTTCTCCAGTGCTCATTGCTTGGTTTATGCATCTTCCACTCCTATGATATACTGGAATGAAACATTATTGGTCGCTGAGGTTACTGCAACAATACTGTTTCTATTGCTCCCTCTCACTAAACAAACATGAACAACATGATAGCTGTTTAACATCAAATGAATTCACATTGACGGCTGGATAATTTTCTCAAGTCCTTGTTAAACTATTGATGTAAGAGCATTCTGATCTGCCACCTCTATGGTTAAAGTTTATTTAAAGTTACTGTGAGGAGCTTTTAACTGTTATGAAACCATCACAATTTAATTCTGATTCCTCTATATGACCGTCATAAGTAAACGAGTCCATCAGCGAGAAGATTGTCTATTTCTACATAGGAATTCTAAACATTCAGGTTTACCAGAAACTCCTTCAGCTCAGAATCTAGCAAGGCCTGCAGCAGAGACCAGCTCACCACGGACAGACCCAGATCCGGCTTTGCTGCTGCCTCGGACCTCCAATCGGACGCTCGACTGGACTTCGCTGCTCTGCCAGTCCCCGCTAGGAGCCAACACCACGCTGCTGGAGACCCAGGCCGTATTTCTAAATGGACTCTGGTAGTCGTAAAAACTACCACTTTTATCCACAGGTACCGCCAAAAAGTTCCTCGTAGTAGCTTTAAGTTCAAGAAAAGATCATGGTCACATGTTAAAGAACAATGGTTGAAAGATACCAACGCTGAATGTTGGTAGGTGACTGAATACAAACCGCATCTCTGAGTCAAAAACACACTTTGTACACACAAGCCATATCCACCCTAACTCCCTCCAAGAAGTTCTGCAGGGAGATAACAATGTCATACTGCTTCTGCCTTTGCTTGCGAGAGCAGACAGTCATTATGTGCATGGCCACAAGAGGTCACTAGTCAGGGAAACGTCGCATAGGTCATTTAACACAGTTTAATAAACAATGTCATCAGTCTGTTGATGACACTCTTGTGTTATAATCGTGCATTTTGTTACCCTTCACACAGTCACATCTGAAAGTAAGTTTCAGCTGAATGATGGTCATGAACGACCTGGTTCATTCATTTCTGGGGCAACGGGACAAATGTATCTCGGAGATGAGAGGGCAAAGGTCAGCATGTTCCATTCTTTCAGCCTAATGAGTGGTCAGACCTCCACAAGGTGACTTTGATCCATCACCACAGGACTTCCTTTCACTTTTTTCCTCTTTTCTCTTCACTGTTTCTTTCTCAGCCGTCATGTCCTCTACACCTCCTCTGGGCTGGCCAGCTGCAGTCCTCACACCCCAACACTCCCAAGCTTGAAAAGGCACAGCTCTAATTAAAGCCAATGTTTAAATACCTTCACTAATCCATAGACCATTGTAGTGTATTAAGACTCCCATCATTGATTAGACAGGCCGATTCAAAGAGCCAGGAAAGGAAAACTCATTAGAGGAGATTTGAAAGATGTCCTCTGTTGAAAGAGAGAGAGGGAACTTCATCCTGTTTGTTTACTTGACTCGGGAATATAATGTTTGAAATGGTTGATAAGTAAAGGTAACTATACAGAGGGTTGGTTATCAAACAAACAGGCATGAAGTTCACTCAGATTAATGTCACCAGCTCCAAGAAATAACTGTAATTAATATAAAAACAGGACGGTAAGAACAGTCAATGTGTTATGGATGTAGTTATTACAGAAAACAATATTAGACAGAACTGTGGGTGTTTCTAGCATGCATGCAGCTTTCTGTTTGTCGGTCCACCAATTTGGTCCAGACTGAAATATCTCAACAGCTAGTGGATCGATTGCATTGAGATTTTATAGAGACATTCATGATCCCAAGAGGATGAATGTCAGTGATCCCCAAAGTCTCACTGGTACAAACAAACATTCTCAAATGCAGGACTCAAACGCTGGTTAAATGGAGAAAAAAAGGCCTTTACTTGAAACAAGGGGTCAGTACACAGAGAATCAGTCCAGAATCAGAAGTATCCAAAACTCACTAGGCTAAGGCCGGGTCAGAAACACAAAACGCAAAGTCTAATATCACCAGGAAGAAATGGCTGGAGTACTTCAGATGGAGGTACAACGACGAACTTGCACAAAGAAAGGGAAACAGAGACTAAAGAGACGAAGAAAGCAAAGTGAAACTCATGAGGGCGGGGTAAGCAATCACACAAGTGGGAAACACACAAGAGCAGGAAGTCAAGTGAAGCAAGAGACAAGGTGAGTATTTTTTACTTGACCTTTTTAATGGCTTTAACTCAGAGACAGATTCATTACCAGATCCTTGAACTCAACCACTCCATTGAAGTCTTTTCAATTGAGCTCAGTGGATTTCAGCAGACCTGCCATGAGTCCTTGAAATGCGGATAAATGAAGCCGATGATGCTTCAACACCCCAGAGGAAGTTGTTTGTCAACCTGGTCAACAAGTAAATTCAAGGCGTTTTGGGTTGTTTTTTTGTCAAGAGAAAGAAATAGTCCCGAAACTTTCATTATTCCCTTACTCAGGAGCAGATTTCTTTCAGCCAGAGGCAGAGAACTTCTCAAAGGACCCACCGTGGTTCTGCTGCGGCCTTGGAAAACACAGAAAAGAGAGAAACTATTGCCTCATGTAGAGAAAGAGAGGAGAAAAAAAAAGGTTTCAGGCTTCTATTCCCTGTGTGGTCATTGATCTACAGGCTCTGATTCAAGCTCCGTATTAACTCACCCTGGGGTCCAGAGTCAACCTGTTCTCCCTATCTCTTTGTTCAGACCAGCACCAAAGATAACAGAAAGCATTTTGCGAAGGGAGTGCCACGGGGGCCCCAATCTCGCCTCTATAGCTTTTTCTTTATCCCTTCTTTCCCCTCACTTTTTTTTCTCTGCACCCCTCTCTTCACCTCTGTCTGTTTCTCTCTGGCTCTTCTTCTTCCTTTTCCCTCTTCCTCCCATACCACAGTGTTACGGAGTCCTTTGTACAGCCCTGATGGAAAGACCACTTTCAAACAAAGACCGCTCACATTGTGGAACAGGGACAGTGAATAGGATCTTTTGTGGGCCATCCGAGGGTGCTTTTTCATCACCGGCAGTCAGAAAGTGAGAAAAGAAAGGAAAAACGAGAGAAAGAAAGAGTTTGAGCCGGATGTAGCCATTGCAACACCTGCATCGGTCAAAGGAAAGCTGGGTGTGTGTTCTTCAGAGTGTAGATTCTCATCAGGATTCACATGACGCAGTCTGTTACAATTTGACCACAGGCGTTTCATTCCAGACAGTATGAACTCTTGGCCTGATAATTAGACGTATAACTGCCGTTTCATCTCACTGTGTTCATTCAGCCTGACGTTGTGTTCATGTTAGCTGAGTTCTGTTTGGGTTTGAATTGCCCGAACCAATCAGTAGCAAGTCCCGTATCCATCAACTTCAGTTGGCATGGAGGTGATCTAGCTTAGCTTTGTTTGCAAACCAACCATTACAATACATTTTAAAATAAATGTGTCAAAAGGCCAGATTTACCCCAGCTGTGTTTCTTTTCATTTGTATCTTTCTGATCTTGACCAAAATGTTAATGAGAGTTTTGTGGGATTGAACAACTTTGTACAGATGGAGCCACCTGATCCAGCAGAGTTCAGGAGGTTAAAGTTAGCGAACACATCTGACTGATATAACTTATTTTAGATTGATCATATGATGGTGTTTCCCTGTTTTTCTTCCTGATATACTCCAGCCAATAGTTATTTTTCAAAGCAGACTGCTTACTAAATCTGACAATCTATTTTTATATCCACAGCATGTTGTGCTTTTGCATGTTGAGATTATTTCTATTAATCATTGAAGTGTATTAATCGGTGTTTTGGCACGCCTGGCCGAGTGGCGCTGTCCATGGTGCTGAAGAGGGATGTGACTCTGGCATGCTCTTGTTTTGTTGTGTATGACGGCATATAGTATGTGTCGGCATGAGAAAAGGACAAGGCAAGAGAGCGACAATATTGCATGTTTTAATAAAATTCACAATTATTCTATACTTAAGAAATAGCCTAACAGGCTTCATAGTCATGGTTTGCGATTTATTTTCATGAGTAAAAATAATCCTGCAGAGTCGTGATTAATTCTGCCACGAACAAAAAGTCCTATACTGTGTGTTTTTGGTTTTATCACGTGATGGCGTTTACCTGTTTTTCTCCCTGATGTGCTCCAGCCAATCGTTTTTTCAAACAAACAGTTTATTTTTTTCCAAAATCATAGAAAGGCAGAAGCTGCTGATGGCTGATAACACCGTTCCACCAAACAGACAAGGAGCATGTGAGTAAGGATGTTTGTCTCTGTGTGTGTGTGTGTGTGTGTGTGTGTGTGTGTGTGTGTGTGTGTGTGTGTGTGTGTGTGTGTGTGTCTGAGATCATGTTTGTGTCTGTCAGGCCGATGGAGCTTTGTGTTGACAATCTTTGGGCTTGAGATGGTGAAGATCACAGAGTGACCTGTAGAAAAGGGAGGCCGGAGCAGCTTGTTGCCTCGTACTTATGCGCTTTTTCTAGACTGAGGATTTGCGACTTGGCAGTGCAGAGATAAAGGTTATCGTCCACCTTCAACGTGTACACAAACCCTTTTCACCTCTTGTTTTTCTCTACTCTTTTCTCTTCATCCCAGTATATCTCAATCTGTCTTTGTGTCTGTCAACATGCTGCTCACAAGCGTGCACAAACAATGCTTAAAATCTCTTAAGCGCTGACATATTGGTATTATGAGCAGATGTTGTAATCCTGCGTGGATGCGCCTGCGTCTTATCACGCTATGCTCACACACTGTACAGGGTTTGGAGAGAAGCATGCCTGTGAGTGTACATGCATGTTAGCGCTGAGAGAGTGACATCTTCTCTATCAGATCAAGACTGACAGAAGCAGATGACTCAATTAGCAACATTTGGATTTGCCGTTTGACTCAGTGATTGATGGTTGATATTTGCTGAAAATGTGCCTGAGCTTAACTTTGGAAGATACAGCTGAGCAGATGAATATCTTCATGTTACTCTTCTGGAAGTCTGTTATCTGCAGTGGAATACTGGCAGCCAGTAAGGTTCTATAGAGACACTGAAAGACAAACGTAAACGGTGTTTAGAACCTGGAAATAAAGGTTTCAACTACATAGAACATAGGATGCTGTCATATCAAAAGGTAATAGAGTTTCAAAATAAAGCAGAAAAAAGCACTGTCACTAATTGCAGTCCATGAATGAATCAAATTTATGGAAAAAACCTAAAAAGTGATTTTAGAGAGAAGCAGACAGAAAGGTGTACAATATATGTTTGAAGGATATATCAGGATGTCAAACTAATTAATCAGTGAAAACAGGTTAAACAGATAAAGATAGAAGCTAAAGCTACAGATCACAGTGTAAAAGTGAACCACCACATCACCTGGAGACCAAGACAAAGAAATTAAGGAACAACAATTCAACACAAAACTTGGGCTATAAAAGGTCTTGTTTATGGCTTCATGTTTGTTTCTGCGGCTCTCTGAGTCTTTTAGAAAGTAATTAACATACGTTATATCACAGCTGAGCTGTCTTCAGTCACCAGTGAGGAGGTCACTGCTCATCTTAAAGGGATTCGTTGTTAAAGAATTCCCTGCAAAGACACCGCTGAAGTTCAAAAGCGATGAAAGTCAGCACTGTGACAGCTCCGAGGCTTCAGCTTTAGTTAGGTCTGTAACAGCAGGTAGAATACCTGGTCAGCTCTGGTTTTTCAGCTTGGGTGATAATGATCAACCTGCACCTCTTGTGACTCCAGCTGCCTGCCACACATCTGTGGTGAGGAGCTAAATTAGCCCCGTGGAGGGGTGGGGGTGGGGGTGAGATATTGGATGGACAGCTCCAGCCTTTTATTCTTCAGCGGTCACTTGAGACAAAAAGTTGTTAAGGTGACCACCGTAGCCGGGTGTCAGTCACACTGGCCCGTCAGAGCGCCGGGGCAACAGGGGGGGGGGGGACTGAAATGGGGCAAAAGAAAAGGGCGATAAGTGGAAGAAATGGCAGGAGTTGAAAGCGAGAGCACAAAAAAACAAGTGTGTGCGTGAGAGAAAGTGAGAGATTGAGACAGCACCATAAAACTGGAGAATTAATGAGCGACCGAGGCAGAGCTGGCGTGTGTGAGCGGGAGAAACAGAGGGAGAGAGGGGGAGAGAGGGGGAGAGAGGTGGGGATGAGGAAGATCTAAGAAGGTCAGTGTGTGGATTGTGTCCTCTGAAGAATTTATGAGTGGTGTTAAGACTCATCTGTGGCATCATACAGCCTCCGATGGCTGTGTGGGTTAAAGGAATGCCTTGTCTGAAGCAAGCGGGTTCACAAAAACGTGTATTTCCTCTCTCTTTGCTCAATCCTATATGCAACTTATTTGCCCCATTGTATTTGTTTTCCAATACAATGTGTCCTTTTAACTAAAGAGATGGCTGTCAGTCTTTGTTCAAATACAATCCAAAGCAAATGAGGTGAATTAAGTGCTCATTCAACCCGAGTTTGATCCAGGTCTGTTCATGATAGAAGCATTGCAGGTCAAAACGTTGCAGTATTAAAAACGTCCAGTGTACAAACTACCTTTTACATAAAAACAATGCAACAACAACATAACATGGGGCGGGGTTTTTTCTTACCAGAAAATTGCTGGATGGAAAACTTTTAAAAACTATTAAACTTTGTCATTATCTCGACCCGTTCTGACTCCCAACTGGGTCAAATACTGACGCTTGGTCACTGCTCCTCAGCTGCCTTTAGCGTTTAAATGAGACGCACCGGGCTTTAATTTGTGGCTTTAATTAGACTGTCAGAGCAGCTGATGTGGTATAAACAAGGAGAAAGTCCGCGTAGACAAATAAACACAAGACTTTCACCCAGGAGACTGCTGTTCGTATCCAGTATGACAGGCCCCCGTGCACACCATTAAATAGGTTGTTTAATAGGTAAACAACAATAAAAGATTTGTTTGAGTGTAGCAGAATCAGAGAAAATTCACCTAAAAACGACAATACATATGGAAGGAGATCTCTGAGCCATTAAATCTTCCCAGAGAACAATGTGTAAAAGCTAAAAGAGTGCGGTTTGATGTGAAACAGTGGAACAAAACAATAACTCCTAACTGAACATAGACATCCAGTTCTACTTTATACAAACCCTGAGAACTTGACATTTTCTAAATGGCAGGGTGCATTGATTGTGTTGTTGTTGTTAATATTTTGTCGGGTGTTTTCCAATTTCCGAGGGATTTTCAGTCAGTTTATTGATTCAGCAAGATTAGCAGAAACTTTGGATGTTAATCCAATAATAATAATGTTTGCGTCACTCTGACCATTAAAGGAGCAATGATGGACTTAAACTTTAAAGTTTAACTGCAGAGTGCAAAGTCTGTAAAAGATGAAAAGCATCTGCACACAACACAGATCACTTATTTCTTATTTCTAAACACTATATTTGGATTAGAGAGCGTATAGACTCGAGACTCTACCTGCTGCCAGACTGTCCAGATGTCAGATGATATTTCTGGCTCCTATTTGTCCGTACAGGAACTATAGCTTATCCTTCACACCTCTCAGGTTTGATGTATCGGTTTGCACTCTCCGCTCTGCTCTGGATCATCTCCTCTTCTGCCCACAGGGATTTCATATATAGTGGAAATGTTAAGTTAGTACACTAATGCATGTTTCCATGCACCACACACCTTGTTTAGGTGAGAAAAAGGAAAGTATTGAGTGTCTCACCTTCTCTCCATATCACTTTCCTTTCCACACGCTTAAATTCACACAAATGTTCATAAAGACTGAAATACACAACTTTAGACACATACGGTCATGATGAACAAAGACATAGTAGAAATAGTCTTGGCCTGTGCTGAAAGGTGTACAAAGGGAAATTTCAGTGGAAAATAATTTTGCTCTCTTGGTTCAGAAGTTATGAGCAAAAATATTAATTTGACACATGGCCTCTTTGTTGGTGCTGTCCATACTAAAAACAAATTTGCTATCTGGCACGTAGCTGAGCTTTTACCAAACGTCAGTGAAGTATGTGATTGAAACATGTTATGAGGTTTCTCAGATTACTTGCCAACCAACAGAGAAACAAGCACACAGGACCGGCAACAAAATCTCTTTGGCATACGTACCAAGCAATACTTTTGTTCTTTCTGTCTCACTTCCACTGATCCACACATGTATGTAGACACACACATACACACACACACACAGCCGTGTCAATCAAGCTATTCCAGGAAGCTGGGGAGAAGTGAGAGGAGATAGGCGGTCCCGCTCTCAGATGCAGGTCTGCCAAAGAAAAGCTGCTGGCTGCTGCCAAGGTTGAGCGAGCATATTGCCTCGTAATGGAAAAAGAATGGAGAAGCAGACACTGCACATTGTCTGAAACTCTATCAAATGATTTCTCTGTCTCTCCCCGCACAGCAACTGTGACACAGTGTCAGATAATGGCTGGCTTGTGTGTCTGTGTGTACCTGTGTGTGTGTGTGTGTGTGTGAGACTGAGAGCTGTGTTTGGCAAGTGTGCGACAGAATTGATGTGTTCAGTCGTTTGGCATGCCTGTCTCTGTGTGTGTGTGTGTGTGTGTGTGTGTGTGTGTGTGTGTTTTCTGCATGCGTGTGGTCTGAGACCAAATAGTTGTCGGAGCAGCTGTTGATCACCGATAAAGAAATGTTTCATTCTGAGCACAGCAGAAGAGCACTGACAATGCCTGTACAGCACCCATCCTCTCACAGCTGCACTCGCACCTCTTTCCTAAAATAAACATTCATCCGTCAGAGAGGTGGAAAAATGGACCATGTGTGGCAACATTTCACACAAAATTGATTTCTCGTCATCAAAAATAATCTGTCTGAATGAGTTAATGACCAAATAGCGATTTCAATTACACCGTCTGGATGAAAAAGGAAGAAAAAAGTTGAAGATTTCATGAGGGTAAGAGCTCATTGCACACCACTGGGAGTTGAGGAGCAACTTAAGTGGGATTTTATTAGTTTATTTATTAGGTAATCTACCGTCTAAAGGTTTGATAAACCGTGTGCATTTTATAGCAGAGCCCTGGTGGAGATATTCCCACAAGATGGATGCCATGTGCATTTACAGATTTCTACTCGCTGTCCCTTGGAAACAGCTGGAGGTTAAGGGTTTTTCCCAAGGGCAGTCAGGCTGGTTGGGCAGGAAATAAAGAGCTTTTCATGGAAGACCAAGGACATTGATTCTGTTTCCCAAATCCAGACTTGCATCCAGACTGTCAGCCCCCAGCCCAACGACCAAGAGTCTTCGCTTCCCAATGACCAAGACGAGCACCATGTCTGACATCAAGCAAATTCCTGAGTCAGCACCGTTATCGTCCTCCTGAGGGAATCATACTTCGTCGCCGACCTCCGGGCTATCCACTAGAGCGGCCTCACTGAACTCCAGAGGTGCTCCGCCCACCTGTATTGGTGCTGGGTCCTTTATTAAACACATAACACAGGGATTCTTGTCAAGTCTTGTCATTGACATTTGCTAACCCGTTGAGCCCTTTTATCAGCTGCTGGGAGGTGCTATATGCTATTAGCATCCTCTCATCTCAGTCTCATCCCCCTCGCCACTGCGTGTGTGCTTTTTGGTGTTGGTGTCAAAAACACTTTGAGATGTGAGTGTCAGTGGCACAGCATTGGTGTGGGTGAGTGTGTGTACGTTTGGAGACCGCCTCCAAAAGTGTGTGTGTGTGTGTGTGTGTGTGTGTGTGTGTGTGTGTGTGTGTGTGTGTGTGTGTGTGTGTGTGTGTGTGTGAGAGACTGGCTGAGACCTACAGAGAAAAACACATTGAGCTGACGCTGCCATCTCCTCACTCAACTTTCTTCTGCTGCCAACAAACGATACCCACCTGTGCCAATCGCCGTCACTATTGTCTGTTCCTTCATCGCGCGCAGAGGGAGAGACGGAGAAAATGAATTCAATTGTTATTGATATAACGCAAAATCATAACAGGCTGAGTCTGAGGGCACTTTTAATATAAAGCAGGTCTAGACTGTATTCAACGATTCCCCCCATGAGCCACTCCCTTTTAACAGGCAGAAACCTCGAGCAGAACCAGGCTCTGGGTGGATGGCCATCTGCCTTGACCAGTTGGGTTTAGAGAGAGAGAGAGAGAGAGAGAGAGAGAGAGAGAGAGAGAGAGAGAGAGAGAGAGAGAGCACAGGAGGAGAGAGATCAGTGGCAATAAAACTTATTATTGTTACTAATAACATTTGAATAATATTTGTACCGGCGGGCGTTAAGCAACGGGGTGCACAGCAGGTGGTTTGCAATCACAGATCCAGACTCTACAGCTACAGATATACCTGCAGAAAGCAACAGAAGGAGCGTGGAGAGAGATGAGAAAGCATAAATCTAAGAGTGGGAGACGATTTCGAGTTAGTAACATGCAATGATGCGATAAAAATGCATCCAAATGGACAGGGAGTAGAGACATTTAACCTAGAAACACCAACGTGAAGCTCATGTTCGCAGTAGAAGAAGAGTCTGGGTATCACCAACGTCATCATTTGGCGACCATACCAATACCTGTACAGAATATTCTTCCAATCCATGTGGTAGATGTTGATATAGCTCAGTCAAGACCAAAGTGGTGGACCAATAGACCTACAGACACCTCTGGTGTGGTTATTAATGCAGCAGCACTTTCACTTGAACCACTGCTTATCAATAATGTACAAAGACCAGTCATTTATTGTTTAGAGCAAGTTGCAGTGTTCTTTCAGTAACCATCAAAGAGACAGGATGGTGCATCCCCACGTTTCTATATATACTGTGTGAAGCCTGGCTGCTCCTTTTTGACATGAATGTATAATAATGTATTCTTAATTCTTGCTTGTTTGTGTCTTCCATCTGTGGTTACTGCAATAAACACAACAATAATAATAACAATAATCTCTGTAGTTGTATCATCCATTTTCTTCTTTTTAGGTGCAATACTTCTAACTGTACAATGTCAAGAAACCTCCATTGAGAAATATGAAGCAGAAATATAAAACACTTCCACAAAGTCGTCATAAGTTTTAGGTTTTATTTGAATAGGCCTTCATGTGCACAGATCTTATAACATGACTGGAGGCCTTTGCACACGTTTTCTAAGTCAATATGAACCGTAAATGACATCATGAGAATATAATGACATGACTGTAATCATCATAAGGAGTCGCAATCTCCACCGAGATTCAAATTATGAGCCCTGATGTTGAATGCAAGTGAAATTGGGCCAAAAATGAATAGGGGGATTTAAATGAACAGTGCAGCTAACCAAATCATTATATCACACGTCTTTCTGAAAATGTATCACGTTGGAGCAAACTTGTGTGCAGTTGAGTAAACAAATATTCTCAGGCGGAGAAAATTGCTTGCTCATTTTTTCTCTTGTTTATCCTTCATGGTTTATTTGACTAATCCACAACAAGCCTGCCAGGTATTCTGTTAATGTAGTCTTATAGCTTACCTGCAAACTCTATGAAATAATTTAGATAAAACACTTCTGTTTTTTATTCAACATGGCCGTATCTATCTACCTACCTATCTATCCATCTATCCATCCATCTATCTACCTACCCATCTATCTACCTACCCATCTATCTATCTACCCATCTACCCATCTATCTATCTATCCACCTATCTATCTATCCATCCATCTATCCATCTATCCATCTATCTACCTATCTATCTATCCATCCATCTATCCATCCATCCATCTATCTACCTACCTACCCATCTATCTATCTACCTACCTACCCATCTATCCATCTATCTACCTACCCATCTATCTACCTACCCATCTATCTATCTACCCATCTACCCATCTATCCATCTATCTACCTATCTATCTATCCATCCATCTATCCATCCATCTATCTACCTACCTACCCATCTATCCATCTATCTATCTACCTACCTACCCATCTATCCATCTATCTACCTACCCATCTATCTATCTACCCATCTATCTACCCATCTATCTGTCTGTCTGTCTATCCATCCATCGCTGGCCTTTTTTAGAATAACCCTGCAGGGCACTGAAGACAAAATACAATTCTTATTTTGGACCCACAGCTCTTATCAACGACACTATAAAAAGTGCTGCTTATAGGACGTTTTGTCTCTTGTTTATGACTGTTTGGCGTCTTCTTTTTTCCAAGGGTGACCGTAACTCTGAAGGACACGATACGACTTGACTCACCTCTCTGTGATTCACGCTCACCGTCCAGTCGGGTGGCGGTCTTCTCTCGGTTAAAAGCTCAGGTTGTGCCAGTCTAATCCCCCCCAGCAGCAGGCCTGAATAGAGAAGTGAATGGTGGTGCGGTGGGAGACACTGAAAGGAGAAGAAAGGTTAATTGGTTTTGTTGACCATCTGTCTGCGGAGGAGGCTGGTGAGAGACGGCACACCTCAGGTTGGATAGTAAGGACTAGGATTTACAGGCGCTGATTGGCAGTGACCAGAGTGCTCACCTGTCCTATTAATAGAGCAACTTCATCTCTCGCAATAGTTCATGCTTCCCTTTATGTTTTTGCCACTGTTCTTTCTATCTATGCCCTTCTGCTGGCTGCACTTTTCAACCATCTAGTTCTTGGGCTCTTTGTGTACCTCACACAGGTTGACTGGCTGACTAAATCTCTCTCTCTCTCTCTCTCGCTCTCTCTCTCTCGCTCTCTCTACAAGGTGAATGAGCCATAGACATCCAGCTGAGAGGAAAGGAGAAGTAGCTGAGTGATGCATTCAGCCAGTCTAAAGGCATAGCCTGATTGATTGCCTGAGGGGGGGGGGGGGGGGGGGGGGGGGTTGCAGCTGTACCTTCAAAAACAAAACTGGTGATCTCTCTGTTGCACTGCTGAGCCCTAAAGTGGGTATTTCTATCAAACAGGAGTACCCACTCAGAGACAGAGAGATGCAGAGAGGAAAACACAGAGACAGCCATCACTACACTGTAACCACCTATGACTCTTTTATGTGCAAGCTGGGATGTGAACAAGTCACTTTTTTTTATAAACTCTGGTTATTTCTATCAAGCAACTTGATATATCATACCCTAAGGGCAGCAGACTCCACGTCAGAAATCGAAAGTACGGAGCTGCAGCTTTAAGCTATTGAATTATGGTTGGGAATGAAAACCTGTTTGTCGCCATCCTGATAAAACTGGAATTGCCTGCTTATAGCTGCTCACGATGACCTTGATGGTGCGCTGTGTGCTTGAGAGAGCGAAGCTGCAGGTGACTCGACTCTCTGTTGTGTCTTTTAATGCTGTTCCCGTCCACTTTGATGTCAGTGTAACGTCGAGTCACATTTTTAGGGTGTTTGTGCAATGCCCTCTGTCCTAAAACAGGTGGTAGTGCACGAAATGGCCATCAAAACACAGATATGAGTTTCCCCTTGTCTACACCTGCCTGCCACTGCAACTCAACAGAATTCATGAATGTAATGATATGTTTCGACATCTTTTATGTATTAAAGATGGACAAACTTTCCCGCTACCATTGTTCGAGACTCACAATGCTTTCTCCACAGAAGTGTAGAAGAAAAACTTGAGTGAAAACTCTTCTTCATGGGAGACCAGACAATTTATAAAACACTTGAAAATACTCATCTCACCGCAGGAACCGAAGCTGCTAAATTATCACCTCGAAGCTTAATTTAGTGAATTTGGGTTTTCAGCAGAGGGGGGAGGGGGGGGGGGGGCAGTCCTCAGGACAAGAAGGCTCAGCTGTCTGCCAGATATTGTGAAGGGGATTTTTTATCTTCAATGCTCTTTACATGCAACACAATGTAGTAAGGCTGAGAGCAGACTCATCCTGCTAACCCCATTTTATGCCAAAACATTTTCAGAAAACGTTTTACTCACTCACTCAATTTAATGAATTAATGTAAACTCGTGCTGCTTTTGCTTTTTAATTATTGTAACAGAGAATAAAGACCCGGCTTTACAGGAACAGTGTTATTCCTTAACTTCATGGTCTTCTGATCTCCAGGTGATGTGGTGGTTCACGTTGACACTGTGATCTGTAGCTTTAGCTTCTATCTTCAGCTTTTCCACCACTCAATCCTGAAAGCCAATTGAAATTGCTTCTGGAATTAGTTTTTGCATAATCCGAAGCATAAAAAGAGTGATGTAGAGAAGGAGTGGACAAACATCTTTTTTTGTACAACCTTTTGAGTTGTGGCCATGCATCCGGCTTTATAAAAGATACTGTCTGAACTGTTAAACTTGTTATCCAACATCACTTTTAAAACAAATCAAAGTATTCCTTTGAGCCTGTTCTCTCCTGCAGCAAGCCTCTCAGTGAAGAGGTCAAACGTAATTTACAGTGCATCTGGACGGTCAATGGTAAATGATTAACCTGCTGGTAGAGAGTCTTTGAATTAAAGTGTTGCCCAATTTCACATATGTCACTCTTGCCAAATTTAAATGATATGCTCATATAAATACTGCAGGAAAAACAAATGTGGTCTTTCAGCAGAGTAGATGTAAAAATATTTTTTGTCTGTTTTATATGACTTTAATGCTAAATTTGGAGACTACATTGCTTCTTACTTAGTAGTAATAAATCCTGTTATCGGGTATTTTGTTGTGGAGGAGCCAATAACTGCTGTTGGATAAACACTTTATCTGTATCGTTTGTTGAGAACACTAATCAATAATGCATTACACGTTTCAGACACTTAAGAAAGCACCACAGGGAACACTCCGCAGTCGTAAACTGCCAAAGGTGACATACACTTTTAATATCGCCCATGTTCTGATTTACACAATGCTGTTTTACTAACACTCTGCGGAAAACGCACAGTTTCATTTTCTGCCAATATCTGGCCTCCGTGCTGCTCTCTGTCAGAGTGGGAATACAATTAGCAGGTACATTTCATCGTAATTAACACGGCTTCAACAGAAGTTTGTTGTTCTCGTTTCCATCCTGAATCTGTAAAAACTTCAGGAGTGTTAATTTGCCTCGGAGCATCGTCTCCATTCAGCTTGTTGACATATATTAAATATAAATTCACTGCAGAGTAATTTAACACATGCACCACATCTGATTGCTGCAGTTATAATAGCTGAATAGGTCAATGAGTCCATTAGACTGATGAGATCAAAGTTATAAATAACTGCATATCACCATTCTACATTTGCTGCATTATTTTATTCGTCCAACTCACAAATCATGCCATTAAAGAACAACCAAAGCTATTTCCTCACTATTACGATGATGACTGATGTCAGGTGTAAGTGTCTCGGTGACATTGAAGATGTTCTTATAAGGATATACAGGGAAGCAATATCTGCATACTCTCCCCTAGAACATCGGTTTAAAGCTGCTAATTACAAACTGCATTTATATATAAAATATTCATTTCTTTTTAATTATCTGCTGTGAGGGTCAAAGAGTCTGCGCCATGTATTTAGTGAACAACAGCCTGAAGGCAACAAAAAAATGAAAATGAAAAAAACCTGTCTGAAAAATGTCTTTAAAGAGCGTCACAGCTGCATTATTCTTTTAATCACTTGATCAGAAGACGACTAAGGAGTCGAAAGACTTAAAGGTGCAGTGTGGAGGATTTGGGAAGCATCTAGTGGTGAGGTTGCAGATTGCAACCAACTGAAATTTCCGTGTGCCAACTATGGTGGCCGGCGCAAAATGATTGGCTCTTTGTAGAGCCAGTGTTTGGTTTGTCTGTTCTGGGGTAAGGTAGGAACATGGCTGTGAAGAGGACCCACTCCAGATGCAGAATCAAACGGCTCATTCTAAGCTAACAAAAACACAAACATTCTTATTTTCAGGTATGTCTACTCTAAAGAAAACAAACTTGTCGGCTGAGACCAAGTTTGCGACGAAAATCCGGTAAAACTTTCGACTGAACTGCAGGCTGCTGAACACAGAGCAGAGAGGAGAGGAGAGGCTGGAAGTAGAGGTTGTAAACATGTGAATAGCTCAACATTGGGAACACTCGTGGGGTTCAGTTAATGAACACGTCGCCCGCAAAACGTCACAAGATGTTCATACCATTGCAGTTTTTTGGCACTTCCCCATTGGTTTCATTTCTCAGCACCGGAGGTTGCTGCTTGATACAAACCCAGTCGTCAGTATTAAAGTCCTGAGAAAGCAGCACTTTCTACACTCCCAGCCTCCTCAACAGAAATAGCACTTACATTCCCAATGTCAGCTATTGCTATACTTGATATTTGCCAAAGTTGGCTTTTGAAGTAAAAGTAACTATACATCCACATATCTAACATAATACATATGACATCTTTCTATTAAAAGAGATATGAGGAGAATCATTTGGCAATGACGAACTGGAAAGCTGTCAAACTTGAAACACTCACACACCCACACATACGTATACCTCATGACCACTCACAAGAAATATCTGACTATTTTGCAATCAGATGAAAAGGATATCTTAGCAGCACCTATGATTAAATTTGAATAATCTCAACTAAATACCAGATAGAGCAGCGAGCACTCGAATTCAAATGCCACATCCGACACTGGCCAGTTACTCCGGGGATTTAAACATTGAAATATAAATAGTAGTATGCTGCCATAAAGCCAGATGGGTGATTTAGATGGATGGGCCTATTAAACAGTAGCTTAATGAAGAGTCCTTTTCTATTCTCCAAAAGGTTCAGCAATAAAGTAAAATGAAGATCCATTTATTTTCGTTTATTACGGTGAATCATTCATTCAATTTCTCCCTCTCGCTTCTTCAAGAATCAAATGAGCTTTCAGTGGATCATTAAGACGATGAGAAGTCTGGCTCTGATTCACCCCAGGGAGCATCCAGACTGAATAGTGTTGATTGTGTTTTTTTTATCAAGATTGTTGTTGACTTGTTTACATCAGGCCTCCCAGTGATGACTCATTAGCGTTGCCGCAGCTGTCAATAGCTCTGTTGAACAAATTTCATCCTACTGTCAATAGAACCGAGTTTTTCTTTTTTTCTGTCATGAGATGTGTTTTTGTTTGCCCTTATGTGTTTTAAAATTAGAGTTTTAGTCTGTTGGCTGGAGAGATTATATTCAAAGGCGTATGATCACCAAACATCTACGTCTACCTGGCGGCAAACTCCGGTTCTGCTGAAGAAAGCCAAGCGGAATTTCCTTAAACCTGCATTCTCTCTAGTGTCCACCAGGGGGCGACTCCTCTGGTTGTATCGCAGTCTATGAGAAAAGGACTACTTTATTACCTCAGTAAACATTGTAAACATGAGTTTATGGTCTCAATCTCTAGTTTCAAGTCTTCTTCAATACAGCATGATGTTCATTTAGTAACTTATGGTCCATTTAGAGTCAAACAGACCATAAAGCAGGGGATGCTTTAGGGCGGGGCTACTGTGATTGACAGGTCGCTACCAGAGCCGTATCTGGCATCTCCTCCGCATTCCAAATATGGTGACGTCCGTTCATCGGTTGCAAAAAAGCCAAGATGGCGTAGACCCTATTCCAAGATGATCACCCGCCAAATATTGTTTTAAAGTGCCTGCAGTTTCCAATGATGGCTTATCAGATGTTTCTGTGTAACAAACCACACTGTGGATCAGGTTCCATATGATAAGCACTGTTCAAAAACAACTCTGTTCTCCTCTCCGGATGAGGTTTGGTCCTAGCACCTAATATTACTGTTGAGATAAGGGAAAGATTCCATATATCAGGTGTTGGCAGGCACGCGGGAGCTTAACCTATGGCACACTAGCATTATGTGTGCAATAGAGTTTTTTAGACAGTGCCCTCACATCTGCATGCTAAATCACCTCTTTCACCAGCCCTGCTCTGCCTCTGATTGGCTAGTACTCGTTGCCTTCTTTGCAGGATTTTGCAGGTTTATTGCTGATGAAGAAGATTGGTGGAAAGTTGGTCGGGTTGATGATTTATACTAAGATGTGTTTCATAAAGATGGCAGCGTTCTTGTGTAGTGCTCACATTTATAATTACAATGTCCTAATTATGGGAGAATGAATGGTTGTCTAATACTCTCAAGAGACGACCACCAGAGGTCGCTTGTCAGTTGAACCTAAACACACGTCATCTTAAGCGTGTGAAAGAACTAATGCTGACATGTTTGCGGCCTCATCATTGCTGCACATGCTCTAGCTGCATAGAAACCGCCGTGAATGCACGACCTCCCCTCTGAACGCATGTTTATCCACACAAGCACCATCCAGCAGCAACCCACAGTAACGACACATGAAACGAAAAAAAACATGAAACAGGTCAATAATTTCATCAAGTGCCTGCGATGCCCGGGGCTCATTTCACAGACGTGGATTAAGACTAATCCTCGACCAGAACATTGCTTAAAACAGGTTTAATAGTCCACATGTGACATCCAGCTTTACATCACACTTAAAAGCTTGTAAATATGTATTTATACAGATTAGTCAGGTCAGGTCCATGCTGTATGACTGGTAGGCGCTGGATATGAAAGTCTTCATTTTCTGGTCTGTTCAAACCATTCAGTCCTAAACAAATACACACAAGGTCGTATTAAAGAGTCAAAGTTTGTGCTGAGCCAAAGTGATGCATAAATGAATACCACATGCGTTCCCTTGTTGGTTATTTCCTTTCATAATGAGCCATAGAGTTGGACATTTGCTGTGAGCGAGCATATGCTGTATGAGAGTGTGCTTCACTTCACAGAGTGTAGACGGTCATTTGGAGAGCATGTTTCCACCCTTGAAGAGAACTCAGGTAGAGAACAGGAAGCAAGAGCGGCTGCTGATAAAATGGATCCTCCGACCTGTCGCACCATGTTTGTGTTTGAAGGGATCAGTGAGTTTCTTTCCTTCTTCTAAAGTTCTGACGATTTTGTTTTTTAATATTGTGTGGAGTGTAACATCCAACATTAAGTAAATACCTATTTACTTATCAACTGAACTGGATGCTGCTTTGGTTTGTCTTTATTTAGTTATTATATGGGACATTTGACATGCTTTACATTGTGCTTCATAATTATTGCATTTGGCCCTTATCCTGTTTTCATGTGGTGTTTTGCTTTTACATTGCCAAAAATATTTACCTTTTTCGAACAGGTAAAAGTCTCACTGAGTATGTTTACATGTCCACTAATACACCCGTTTAGTTGTATCCTATGTTGATGATATTCAGGTGTTCATGTTTATTAATGTCTCTGTACACATTTTCATGACAGAATCCCGGTTTTGATTGACATGCGAGTATGAACTCATTTGGTTTCTGCCTGTGTGACTTCTTCTGGATTCAGACCAAACGATTTATACTCTGAATTACTCGAGTCAGATGTTCACCATAACTTTGTTCAAGGGAGGTATGCATCCAACAGCACTCAAAGAAAGAAAATGTGTTTTTCTGGGCAGAGAAACAACATAACTAGATGAAGAATTCACTCCAATACAGCACACTGAGTAGATTACCTCGACTTCCCTGCAGTGTGAAACTCTTCCGAACCAAGTCGGGGTTTTTGCTGGAGAAAACGACATAAAAGAAAATGAGCACTTTGCTCCTCAAGAGCTCGGTGGTTAACTACATCTGTCAGAAACATAAGACTGGGGGGAAGCTGAAAGCTTGATGTCGGACTAACATGGAAGCAGAGGAACGTATTCCAGCTGATGAAAGGGAATGCTTTAATACCTGATGCTGCTAACTCTCAGTAATTGACCCCTTATGGCAGCCCTCCATAAGAGGATGATCTCCAGTGAATTGTAAGCGCTAACTTATCTGGAGCGATGTGTGGATTGGCAGAACTTGGAAATGATGTGTGTGTGTGTGTGTGTGTGTGTGTGTGTGTGTGTGTGTGTGAGAGAGGGGGGGGGTCATTTTAGAGCTTGCGGCTGCCTTTATAAGAGCATCAGCAATGTAACTCGCATGTCAGGACAATTGTCAAGCATTTAGAAATTTATTCAACAAAATAAAAAAATGAAAAAAATGATGAACATGCAGATGTTTTATGTTACTGAAAACTTGATCGACACGTGTCATTTCCGTTCTTGTTTTTAAACAACCATAACCATATCAGATGCTCTTCATATGTTTGCACTGTTGTTGCCGTACATGACGGATAATTTACTGATATTGATGCAAATCCACATTGTGGCCTCAGCCCTTCTTCTCCAGACAGTTAACATCTGATCTTGTGAGTCACGATACATTTTCTCATCAATTCCTTCACACACACACACACACACACACACACACACACACAAACAGATGTTAGCTCAGGACAGTAACTTGCAGCTGCCAAGGAATCAATGAAATCACGACGATCACTGTTTTTCTCTCTGGCAAGCATGTAGAATTCAATTTACTACTTGACACTGATATTGAAATTGATCCCCTCTTACTAAATGCCAGATAAGCTCTCAGGGATTCATGAACCTGCAGATGCAAATGTCAGCTTGATGCCACCTTGTTACTCCACCCCGAGTTGAAAACGAGGTGAGAGGTCTGTCAGCGGGTTGTCAAAAAGATGGCGAGGAGGACAAAAATAGGAGAACTGTAAATGAGTCACCTCATTAAAACAAGACAGAAACAACAAGAAATAACTCTTCACGATTTCATCGAGCTACATGTTTGTTTTTTCAGCGAGGGTCCCCGTCGGTTTGCGGTTGCTGGGGGAATTCTGCGTTGGTTATGTGCAATTACTTAGTTGGCATTCAATAAGGCAGTGAAGTAATAAACTGGCTTTGTGTTAATCCAAGATTAATTCTCATGAATATTAGATCAAGGAGGGGGATTTCATATTGGGAAGATGTAAAATACTCACTTGAGATTCATCAGCAAGTAAATACAAGCCATGAGAGGAGGCTCTGCTTCTTAGTGGGTGTTGCACGAAGCTCAGGACGCCTTGATTGCTGTTGCACTTGCTGGTCACACAGCTAAAGGGGATTTTTTTTAATTGAATGTAGGAGACAAAAACATAATATTGACTCTGGCAGATTGTGAGAGACAAATGCATTGATTAAGAATCGCAAAGGGGGTTCTGGTTCAGGTAGAAACAAGCGGAGGGGAGGGAAGGAACGTGAAAGAGAAGGCGGACAGAGAGAGATAAAATACGCTGCAAAGTGCGCTCGCTCCGACACCGTTTGGTGATTTATCCCGCTCCCTCCGCTCTCCCAACCAAACACATCACACTCACAGCGGCCTTCTGCGCGAGATCATCATCACATAATTGGTTTTAAATCAAGAGGGAGAGCCTGCTGCCCAGCGGGGGGCCGGGATCAATCATGGGAATCGATAACAAAACACTGAAATAATGCCTCCCGAATTACATTTCTTAGCCGAAGGGGGGGCGCGGAGCCAACCTCCGCGAGCCCGGGACAATGAACAGTGTTTACTCTGTCACACCCCTTAATTGGTTTATGTGTGATTTACTGAAGTGGATATTTATTGCATCCCCAGTCACAATATGATTCGATATTTAAGCAAAAGTGTGTAATGGTACATGAACCATTTCTGTCTTCATATAATGCTACAGCCTGAAATAAAAAGAGAGAATACAAGTCAGAGTTCATCGAGTGCATCTACTGCCAGTGTTGTAGGAACTAATTACAGTCATCCACCAAACACTTGCTTTGCTTTTGTTCCCAGTGAGGACGTATAGCGAAGGTCAACATCAAGCGAAAATACTGGAATTGTGTGAAGCAGGCTGAACATGTTGTTTGGCACACGCAGGAAAACTTTTAAAGGACTGATGAGCAATGCAACAACTGCAGGCTGGGGTGCATGCCAACAGAAGAGGAGTTTTACGACCAGAATTGTTAATGAAACTGAGGGCGGGGAACAAAGAAGCTGGAATAAAGAAATAAAAGTCTCACAGTAATCTGTCCTCGTACCAGAGACCAGTTACTGCCGTCTAAACCTCCTTTAGCTTCAGCTCAACTGGAACCAACAATAAGCACGGTGTGAGCTAAACAGGTACAACAATTAAAAGAACACAAAGTTACAAACAAAAAAGTTTTCCAGGATACTTTATATTTTAGCCACGGCATACACCAGTACACACAGATGCCCTTTGACTTTAATAAAAGGTCATCTACTGCAGATGAGTTTCACCTCTTCTTCCATTAACTTGTCTGGTCCCTCGGGGCTCAACGACCCTAATGGTGCACACCTGTTCAATGAATGAGATAATCATCTGACAAAAGATTGCTTTTCTATCTAAAAATAGAACCAATGTCCCTATTCTTTGTAGTTATATGGACAATATGGGATTCAAAGGCATGGCTCTGCTTCTACTCTTAAACCCTTGGATGCTGTTTGTCACTCTGCACTTTTATTTTTTTGTTTTTTAGCAGGTAATTATTAAACCTTGGTAAGGGGTCGATTACACTGAGTGCATCGCTAGAAATGCGTAGCGCACAAAACCATTGTTTGTCCTTCGGTACAGCGAACCTGCCGTGCACTCCTCTCTAGTGCTGCAGGTTTCAGGTGCTTTTTAGACGCGCAAAAAAGTTTAAATATTTTCAAAAAATACACACACGCACACACACACAAACACACTCCACAAGGTGAGGTTTTCTCATGACACACTTATGCTTCAGGTCCCACGGACACGTTTTGCTCTTGAAATGTCCGCCTTTCCAGTCAGTGTTCCCATCTCATGGAACGACCTCCAACATACCTTGAGGACCAGTGATCTCACAGCATATCAGGGCCATCACCATTAGTCACTGTGTATCAGTGTGTCATTGTTTGAGCTGATTCTATTGTTCTTATCTTAGTTTTTAGTGCTTTAATCTTCATTTTTTACTCCTTTTATTCAGTTGTTTAATGTTGTTTTGTTTATCTGACTTAACTCATTCTAAATGAGGGCCCTCAATGATCAATCAGAGATATGAATAAATAAATGAAACCTTTGTGTTTCACCCAGGACGTGTTTCCATAATGAGTTCATGATGAGCTTTGAAAAGAGCATTCCACCTTTGCAAAATACTCGAATAAAACAGCTGAAAAGCACGAGAAAACTTCCACAATGGCCAGTTTTGACATGAGGAGACATCAAGTTTGCCCTTTAAATGGGTCAAAAAAACAGCTTTTGGTCCCAAAGTACACAGCGGGAGAGAAAACCCCATGTGAAGCATCCAGGTGGATAATTTCATCTGTCCTTGTTCTGTCAGTGGTCCCAGCTGAGGGTGTTACTGGTCAGCATGTCCTGTCCTAATTACTCTGCTAGCAGGGAGGACCACAGGTCCAGATGCACTGGGACTCCATAAGCGCTGGAGAAAAGGTCCCAGGCCGCTATCCGCACAGAGACACACAAACACCACCATAGACGCGCTGTACAGACGCACATACACACACGACAACCTGAGCAGAGGTGTGGACTCGTCCAAGTTGAAGGTGCACAAATATGTATCTGCACACACGGACTCACACAGTCAGCGAGGCCCATATGTAGAGGGACTGTGCATCCTTCCAGGTCATTAGCCCCTGGCTGTCAGGCCGAGCCGAGGAAGCGGAGGTGACATGTCGTCTCCAGCTCTGCACCAGATGTGCTGCTGACACTGCAGACAGACAGCGTCGCTCTTCAAGCCCAAAGTTTGTAATGAAGTCATCTCATGCGCTGTAATGAAATCATCTCCTTCTTTGACGTAAAGAGGATCTGAAGACGTTGCTTTTATTAGAGAGGGGGTTCAGCATTTTGAGTTTAGCTTACGTCATCCCAGTATCATAGCCACAGAATACAATCCATTGGTTGGTGTACAGGGACATGGATTTTTCTTATTGCTCAGGACGAAATAATGCCAATATTATGCAATAATGGAACGTCAATTAGGAGCCTTAATTTTGGTGCACACACAAATTAAATGCATCCATTTGATAGTCAGAGCAAGTGACTTTATGTATTTTTTGTAAGCACTTCATAAAATCCAAAAAGACAAATATTGGTGGGTCTAACAAACAGGACTCTCAACTGGAAGAACGGTGCTCAACACCACTTTGTGGTTTTATTGTCATGGTTGTCAACTTTCTTTTTAAACACGTAAAAAACGGACAGTTCGTGTCCCAGTACCCAAAACCAAAAGATTGCATTTCGGGACTATTTCAAGAACTGCCGTGAGACGTGTTGCTTATTCAGACCTGTGTTGCTGTTCTTTCTGCTCCGTCTCCATTTTTCTTCTCTGCAGCTCTCTTCTATATTTTGCAGAATCATCCGTGTTGATTTAGCTCTGAAATAATAGAAGTCAACACCATGTCAGTGTTTATCCACATTCACACCCTTCCAAGCTTTTGATGGTTTTCAACAGCTGAACCTCGGAGTCATTTCAGTTCTACGAGAGGACAAACAACACTCCAGTCCACACTTGTCATCTCCAAACAATTGCGACGAAAAAATGCTGCTAATGAAAAATCAACACCTAGCAAACAACTCTGGATAATTTGTGGTGTTGTGTGGATGTGACCACATATTGAAAAATACATCCATGATGCTTCATTGTGACAGCAAGGACTCTAATAAGTCATTTACATCACTGTTTGTGATGCTTTCGATGAGAACCTGGTGTGTTCATAGATGGCATAGACTCAAACGGCCAAAAAAATGAGTCATGCTGTCTCATCAAATTTTCAGTGTATGAAAACACAGACTCCATTGCTCAATTACATTTGGCTCCAGAGATTGCAATGCAACCTGCTTTTGTGTGAAGTCCTGCTTCTGGACGATCATGCAAACGGACAGTTCACAGAAAAAACTAAACATATTTTACTTATTTCTCCTCTTACCTGTAGTGCTATTTATCGATCTAGAATGTTTTGGTGTGGAAATGTCGGCCTTCTCTTCAATATAATGGGACTAGATGTCATTCGGCTTGTGGTGCTCAAAGGAGGGCTTTGTCTTCAAGTAGTGAGGACTGGAGTGGATATCTTCTGTTTTCTGTCCTCAAATCAGACCAGAGAAAAGACCCAGTTACGAAGAACACTTGAGGTTGTCGTGGTGCCAGCCCTGGTGGATGAGTCTCAACAGCTTAGGCACGTAGTTTGTGTTTGCAGTTGGTGACGAACAAGTTTTGTAATTAACAAATGCGCAGGAAAGTTAGTCAAACCTGCAACGTTTTTTTTTTTTGACACCAAACCAACACTGCAGCACATTCGGAGAAAGATAGAAGCGCATGCCCAAAAAGTTGGCGCGCTCCGCGGTGCAGGACGGTGTAGGAAATGAGAGGAGGCTGCGCGGGGAAAACAGAGCTACTGGTGGAGGAAATCTGGCAAAGTTGTACTCTGGGCTTCATGCTGCTGCCTCTGCTCTGGAGCTAAGTTGGCTGGTGTGAGAGGAAGGACAGCCAAATCCCCTAAACCAGAACAAATATGTCTAGCGAACTGCACTACGCTGCAAAAAGTGTCCATGTCAACCAGTGATTTCAGCTTGCATTCAAGCTTGTAGCTGAAGGAAACGTTATGACTTAACAAAAACTGTCTCACAACAGTGAAGTGGGTCAAACACATTTTGTCTAAAGCATTAGAAATTGTCTATGAAACTAAAATACTTTTCAATATGTATGTCCGATGTTATTTTCTGATAGATGTTATAAAGTTTAGATCTTTATTTTTAAATGATGGTAAAACTAAACGGATATGACCACTAACTGAAGGAGAAGCTGCTCTTACTTTTAGTTCTGCTGCTATTTCAAGAGGTTGTATTTACAATGTTATTTCACCTCTTAGGGGTGGGGGTGAAATTACTCTAGTACGCCATACTTTTTAATAGATATGCAGTTTGATGTGAACAGATGGGACCGTTGACTGGCAGAGTAAAAGCTACCGGCAGATTTATGGATCCCCTCTAACTTTTATAACACCTTTAATTTTGCGCCGTTTGAGGCGCATCAGTACCGCTCGAGGGGAAGCAACACGTTTGCCGTGATGAATCTATTTAAACTGAACAGATGCAAAAGTGCCATACGTCATGTGTCTGTAGTTGTACTTCTCTTTCGTTGCATTTGTGAATTTTTAAGAAAATCTGCAGGTTTTGGATTAAGTACCGCAGGTAAACAGGTTAAAAAGGTTTCAAAAGTACACTTTGTTATTTTAGATGCATTACATGTGAAGTTTCACAGCCAAGTCAAGTTTCATGTTTCCTTCTTGGCTGTGAATGGTGCCAACTGTGAGATATTATCAAAGGCGTGTTGATTTTCTCTCAATCACGAATCCACAATTAAAAAATTATTGTAAAAAAAAAAAAAAAAAAAAGGTGCAATGACAGAATCATGAGATCGAGGGTGGACAAGAGCAACACTTTGAAAAGTTTGCGGTGTAACACACTTTTCATGCAAAAACAGAAATCTCATTGAAACCATGCACACACACACACACACACACACATTGGAAAGAGAGACAACAGGCTGTTTTCACAGCAGTCACACACACACAGTCTGCAGAGACGCTCCCAAAAAAAAGAGCAGCAGACCTACACACACACACACACACACACACACACACACACACACACACACACACACACACCACACAAACTGAAAAAACATTGACTTTATCCCCAACTACACCTCCCCAGCCTCACACACACCTGTGCAGTTGTACACAAACCGGTGAGGTGTGTGTCTTTCTCCATGGTGTTTGTCAGGTCTAATTAAAGAGCGATCTGCTCACCAGAGGGGCTGATGACACATGAGGGTGTTTAATTAATATTCGAAAGAAAGCCACGCGCCGTGGCAGTGTTACGGGACGGCACGGGCTCCTGGAGAACCAGGAGAGGGAGGGAGAAAGTAGAGAGAAAGAGGGAAAGTGGAAAAGGGGATGAGTTATTTGAGGATATTTACCAAACAGAAGGAAGAAGGGGGCTGAAAGATTTCTGCTGAATTAATCAAAAGACAGAAGTTAGAAATGTATGTAGGTCATAACTCAAACCTCCATGCTCTCCAGTGGTAACAAGAGTAAGAGCGTGCTTTTCATTATGCTAATGACATGTCTCCTCAACTCCTTTCCTCGCCTCCTCTCCTCGCAATCACTGTGTAACCCCGCCCTAAAGCTTCCCCTGCTTTATGGTCTGTTTGACTCTAAATGGACCATAATGTACTAAATGAACATCATGCTGTATTGAAGAAGACTTGAAACTAGAGATTGAGACCATAAACTCATGTTTACAATGTTTACTGAGGTAATAAATCAAGAGAGAAGTAGAGTCATTTTCTCATAGACTTCTATACAACCAGAGGAGTCCCCCCCCCCCAGTAGAGAGAATGTGAGTTCAAGGCACTTAAGCATTGGCTTTACTTTTCAGACCTGGAGATTTTCCAGTTGGGAGTTCCCAGCCTAACTGTGGGGAATATGGAGAATTAGATATGGGGAGGGAGCAAACAGAGAAAAAAAGAGATTGAAATGAATGAAAAACAAGGACAGAAAAAGAGACGGGATGAACCAAAAACAAAGAGAAAGAGAAAGAGAGAGAGAGAGAGAGAGTAAAATCACTCATGACCAGCAGTGCATAGAGGAAACTGTGTGGTGTGGCAAATTAATTGTTCTGCAGGAAGCATTTTCATTTGTGTGCTCACACAGCACAAAGCTACTGGAAGGGAGCTGGAGCTGCGTGTGTGTGTGTGTGTGTGTGTGTGTGTGTGTGTGTGTGTGTGTGTGTGTGTGTGTGCGTGTGCTACGATTGCATATACTGGATGTTGGGATGAAGGGGGTGACCTTATATATTTTAAAAGGTTTACTTCCTGAATGCTTACTTTGTCATCACAGAATGCTATTCCATATCATGAATGCTGAATCATACCGTTTTTACAGTATGTAACATACACTGTACATTGCTAGTGCACATCACTCATAGCACCAATAACTCTCCTTCTCAACAGAATTGTTGGAGCCAATATGGGTGTTTTTTTTCTTGGTTTCTTAGTTCATATTTTTGTGGGTATTTGTATGTTAACATGTTGATGATGGGTCACGTCTCACAATCACGTCATAGGTAGACACAGGTGCTTAGTCTCAGTGAGTTTGGATCGCTGGAGGTGTAATGGTTCAACTGCAGCATCACGGAAGAAGCAAGCAACCAAACTCAAGAACTTATTGTAAAAAAAAAAAAAAAATAGCAAGACCTCCTCAAGCCACATTCTTAGCATTGTGATGGTGAGACCAAGTCCTCAGGTGATACATGAAGTCATGTTAAGAAGTGAAATATCACAAAGAAGGACTCCTCAGTTAAGGGCCACACTCCACATTCATTTTCATGCCTTGTATTACGCTTCATATCGCCTGTTGATTTGTTTTTTTTGCTTTATTCTTTCCACCTTTTCAGTGCTCAAAAAAGCACAGAGCGGTTAATAAATGTCTCCATCGGTCAGATGGGAACGTGTAAGCGGAGAACAAGTGTTTTTACACAGCCTTGTGATCCTCCTGCTGAGCCTCATCTCTGTCTGCCCTCAGGCCTTTAACTCTGATCAGCCGCGATGCATCGCCGATGATTAGATGCTGAAAGGGTCCTCGATCCGTTTCGATCTTCAATGTCTGTGCCTTTTTATACCTGTCTTGCCAGATAAAATGTAAACAGGTACAGATGCAGTTGTCTAGAGCTCAAGAAACACTGTTTACGCCTTCAAGCCTTGAAACAAAGCTTGGTGGGATATTGAAGTTATAATGTTAAACTCTCTCCCAGGGCCGACACTGTGTTCAATAAATGTTTGTTGTTTTTCCAGACGCATTGCTTTTACGATAAGAAGAATATCGATGTCATTCTTGGTAATCAGTGCAAATAAAAACTTCAGTAATGTTTATTATGCCGATATTGTACATACAATACTCATACTGCACGTACAGATATGGATTGTGCACTATGCACACACACTTATGCTTAAAAGTTTATCTTGCGAAAACTGTCTTGCGCACACACACACACACACACACACACACACGCACACACACACACACGCACACACGGCAGCTCTGCCAGGAGGCTTCGAGTCGCTCCATCCTCCTGTATAGCTTTATTTGTTTTGTCATGAAAGCAAATTTTTTGAAAACTGACACTTGCCGTAACGAGCATCTGTTTTCGCCATCTGTGAGCTATGCAAATTAAGCCAATGAATATTCAGACAGGACTCAGTTTAGAGCCACGAGTCCTCGGGCTTGCTTACAGTTGGTGGAGAGAATCATGTGGACCGTCGGGACGGCAGGAAAAAAAAAAGAAAAAGGGAAGTAAATCTATGTAGCCCCTGCTCTCCACCTCCCCATTCTTTTCTTTTTCAATTTAAGCAGGCATATGCTGAATGAAAGCTCTGCTAATTTGGAACAATTTATGAGCTGACAGACACGTCTGTTTTATTCATCCACTCTCGGGGACATCTGATCTACCTGTCCTGCGTGCAGAAAGCTGTTTTCCTGTTTCCTCCCGCTAGTGGTCGGCCACTTCTCTCCATCACCTCCTGTTTATCTCTGCCCCTCTCTGACTGTCCCCTATTCGTCTCGTCTTTCCTCCTCCTTCCGTGATTCTCCACCTTCATTTTCTCTCAGTTGCTTCCCTTTTATTCTTTGTTTCTGCTGTTTTTAATCACCTCTAATTCCCTCTTTCCGTTTCTCTTCCCACTTTATTTCCATTTTTTCCACCTCGCTCCCTCTCTTCACTTTCTCCCTACAGTGAGGGCATCGCATGAATAATTCAAAGGCATTGCAGGATGATAATGGGAAATTAGAGGTGAGACTGTGTGTGTGTGTGTGTGTGTGTGTGTGTGTGAGATCAGGCGATTCTTTCCAGCCAGGGGGAAACTGTAAGAGGGCTCTTTATCCATATAAATTATGTCAATAAAGTGACACTTCTGTTTAAAGTTGCAAAGTGAAGACGAGTGACAGACGATTTAGTCGTCTGAGGATGATGGAGTAATGATTACCGTTGAGTTGTTAAGTCAACATTATTGCCATCAGTCAGAGCTGGTTTCTGAGGAAATTCTGGGTGTAAAAAAGGGAAAAAGATGCTGCTCTCTTCTGGTGCAAGTAGGAGGCCACCGCGAATGGTTGCTGGTCCACTTCATGATATGGATTGAGGACAGCTTACTTCACACTGTACAGCATGTGTATCATAATGGTGATTTTAGACACTCTAATTAACATTTTGCTTAGCCCCGCCTCCTGCTGCTACTCTGTCGAGCTGTCAGAGCTACGTTACCATGGGGCCCACACTGTCACTAACTCGTTTAATAAATATTATATATGTTTTGGGGAAACTGGAAAAAGTGATTTCAGAGAGAAGCAGACAAAATAAGGAAAATCTGAAACCATTGCATGAGAGTGTTTGGTGCAGAGCCAGATAATTATCTGACCCTGGTTTGAGCTGGCAGATGCTGCACTATCATTGGCTAGTGTGCGTTCGAGAGGCGGGACTAAGCAAAAGGTCAATTGCTCTTGCAGCATGCAGCGACTTGAAGCAGTAAGCGTAAAACAAAATGTTGTTAAATTCTGCGTCCGATCACCCTGTAACCCCGTCCCAAAATTGAGAAGAGGAATCTACGTCTGTTCAGACTCTCAACTGAAGATCTGTCTCTTTTAATGGCTGCTCTGAAGTGCTGCCGTTAAAATGTTTGGTCTAATTGTGCATACAGGTCTCTGTGCTACCCTGCTGCTGCATTATCCAAGAGGTGACAGCATAAAGCGTCTCTATCGGTTTTCCCTCGCTGAATGGAAGATAACTTTCCTCTGCTGGCTGCTTTGGAGTGCCGCTGCTGCAGGCGAGCTCATTCACGCTCCTCCAGGGCTTCATTTAACTGACTAACTAACAGTCTAGGCTGCGCAAATCCATCCAGCTGGAGGTGAACGGCAGCGCAAGCAGCTGTCAGCTGCAAACTGGCCTCCATCCTGCTAAATCCCAGGGCGGCAGCAGCAGCAGCGCTGACAGAGAGGGACCGTCACAGAGAAACTGACCTGGGGGGGCTTTGCGTCGCTGAAAGGCTTCTTCTTCTCTTCTCTCCTCGTGTGGCTAAAGATAGAGGAGAGGAGGGGATGAAAAGTGAAGAGAGGAAGAGGAGGAGATCAGTATTGAGAGAAATGTTCTCAAAGCCAAAATACCCAAAGACCGCGATATACATGGCTGACATTAACATCTAATGATTTCGTGACTAGAAAAACCAGCCTGTCCATTCACGTCAGGGTGTTTAAATGTAAATGGAGCAGAGGAAATACAACAGAACTCCTCAATATGCACTGCTATATTGGAGGCTGTTACATAGCGGGGGCGTGACGGATAAACAACGGGCCAAATACTCGCCTGCGACTATTTTGCATAAAGAATATTCATACCGTAGGATAGCTTTTGTAAAAATGTTGGCAAGACGGTAAACACTAAATCAATGTCGCTGCAATCCCAAACTGTGTAGATGATAGAATAATCAATAATTTACTGCTAGAAAAAAAATTGACATTCTTCCAAAAAGAGTTGAAGGAGGTGGGTGCTTTTCTTTGCCTATGCAGAGAAAATTACCTTCCTAGTTATCTTCCAATGAGACCCCATTATATACGAGTTAGCGCCCTATTATTACTGTTATCATATTTTTGGGCCTGAGGGGTAATCATTTATGTTTACTGCAGTATGTGTAATATGACCAAACTGAAGGGACATGATGTGTTTTCCTTGTAGTTCAAAGGTTTATTTTTCTATTGTACTACCATAACATGACACTGCCACTCACTTGCAGAGATGCAAATTTGCAGCACTTTTTCAATAAAAGGTTTGAATTGCCTATTGACCCAGAGCAGCATCTGGCAGTCTGTCTGAAGTAAACTGTTTTTATTGTGAAAGGTAAGTACGGAAGGAGTGGATCTGGTCTGCGCTGCCTTTGTGAAGGTTGAAAGGAGAAATAAAGTTTGGTTCGCAGATGTACGCTTTGAATATCTTTGTTCCACAAAACATGATTGGTTGACGCCTTTAGTTGCGTTGCAAAAGCTCAGAAAAGTAAACATCGTTCGGGAAAGAAAATTACACAGTGGTGGGCCGTCAGGGCCTGAAGGCCTGCTCTGCTGGCCTAGACAGAATCACAAAGTTATAGCTATTTTATAATTTAATAAATTTTCATAAATACACTACATGTATTATAATTTTTTTTCCCATTATCTTATTTTCTCATTGCACAGCTACTGTCTTCCTCAGTTGCTCTGCTTCCAGTGCAGCTTGTTTTAAGTAGAGCTTTTATCCAATCAGATTTCACCTCTGTGTCTCTAGGTAAGAAGAGAGGCAGAGGCCTGCAGACTCACAAGTGAATCCCTTTTTACAGTTTCAGTGAATGGGGACGATATTGTTGATTGTCATAGTGTTCAACCAATCAGATCTTTAGTTTGACATGTTGGGCGTATTCTTTGACGTGTCAGAGCCTGCTAGCTGGCCTACAACTACTTCAGCATTACATGCAGCTCAGTTTTCAGATGCAGCTCTGCAGTGAGGTGCAGCGTGTGCTGTGATTGGTCAGTGGGCGAGCACGTGACTATTGTGAAACGAAACTTAAGCAGGCAAAACTTAGTCCGAGTAGTAAGAGTTCAAATTGAAAGATATGGAAGAAATGACATTTTTTGCATTTTGCATTTTTTGCATTATTATAATTTTTACCTATAGCTTTGTTTTTGTATCACTCAGTGGCTGACTCAGCCATGAAAAGGATTTGTATGAACGGTGTTCCTGGCTGACAGCATCGCACATTTTATGGCTGGGAATGTGTTTGATTTTAACTGAGTATCTTGGTGTTTGGAGCTATGCTATGCTAACCTGAGGATGCCATAGCACAGCAGGACACTACGGTACTTTTGGAGAGACTCGCGTGGATCTACAGATCAACGAACACGTTCGCAGGGAAACGGAGCTCCGGTGTTCGCTGAACCGGCTTTCGTCGGACGCCGGCCGGCGTTTGTACACCGAACGGTACACCGAATATATTTCACCGAATATATTTCCACATAATATTCATGTTCTGTGGGAAAATATTCATGACAAAAACAAAAGTTTGAAGAAATATAGAGACATGCAAAATGTTAACATGAAAAAAAAATGCCCCCTGTAGTGTAAAGGCTGTTATTTGTGTGTTTAAATGAACTGAGACAAATAAAAACACGTCCACTGATATTATTGCCACTGACATTTGAACCCTCATGAAATGACGTGTTTGAGTGATAGTGGAGAAGCAATTCATGATTTCACACCCAAAAGCCAATAGCTGTGAATCCAGAGGTGTTCTGCTGAAATACCTCCACTTACCGCGTGAAGTGTACTTCTCTGGATCACACATACTTCTGCATGCTCAACATTGGACTGGCAAACGGACGTCTGTACCTGCACATGAAATACATCATCACAGCGAGACAACGATTTCTGACAAGTGGGATCACATCCATCATACGTCTCGCTCCTGCTGCACACACCTTCTGTCTTTTTAAATACGCTCTCGGTTTCCTTCCATTCACCCCAGAGAGGTCAAACAAAGATTCCAACGGCTGTCTTAGAATGACAGCATCACGCCGAAGCAGGTGAGACAGAGACATCTGTCAGGATACGAGGCTTTGGCTTCGGGCTAGGAACACACACACACACACTTGTCCTCAGAGGTTCAGCCCTCAGGTGATGGAAAGAGAGCATTACATCCTACTCCACTGTCTCAGAGCCAGAGCCTCATCCGTTCTGGAATGAAGACAACACACACACACACACACACACTTTCTCCTTCTCTGTTTCACACTAGCCTTCTCTCGCCATCCACTTTGTGTCCTCAGGGGGAAGGAGTTCCTATACGACGTCCATAACGACCCCTGGATGAGCCTCTTAGGCGTCCATAAAGCTGTGGACAGCGATGACAGAGGCCTGCGGGCTGCACTCGTAAAGAAACCTGGTCGCACCACCTCATCACAGCCAGAGTCAGGAAGCTGCACACGCAGCCGTCCTCTAAAGTCCCTTCTTTTAAACCTGCAACACTGCACAAACCAGACTGTTCTCATACAGCGTTCGTGGCTATACCCTACAACAAAATGAATGCGTAGATAGCCCACAAAGTCCCAGGAAGTATGCATACCACAAAAACCCGAAACCACGATATTTTCCTAAACCTAACAAAGTGGTTTTGTTGCCTAAACCTAACTAAGTTGTTTCCTGTGTATTCTGAAAAGACTGTTTGCATGTAACGAGTGGAAATTGACACGTTTTTGCTGGATATTTGTAGGAAAACGCACGAAAAATGAGGTATAACTTATTTGTGAGGTATCAAACGAACTGTTTTATGAGGATGCGTTGCACATTTAACATCACAGGAGATGCCGAGATGAACAGAACAGATTAAAATGCACATTTTAATTTTAGTGCATAGGAGGTAAGAACAGTAAAACATAAAATGTATTTAATTCTAAGCAGCAAATCATTGTTGAGATTACATCTTTTATGGTTTTAATACTTGCTTTCTATTTTCCTTTTCCTTTAGTTGTAGTGACCCAGTTTACCAGCAAAATCTGAAAAAAAACAACTAGATTTTGATTTATCAATAATCAATCAAAACAGAAGACGAGACCTCCCCCGTGATGTGCCATGTCTTTCATGCTGTGGACGGTTACCCAAGTTCCCTTTCTGTCAGTAGGGAGAGACTGCCGGCTGCATGCCTTATTAAATATCCTACTGAACTACACAGGAAGACAAACGATATGAAATGATGAGCTCTCTTAGTGTCACTCAGGCTGGCTGCATACATTAAAAACCTGACTTCTGTGAGAGATTAGAACAGAGCTGAGTGAGTGAGTGAGAGAAAAGAACACACACCAAGATAACGTTAATTTCTTGTCACTACAATCATTGCAATTCAAATTCACAGTGACCGTCCTCTGTCCATGTACCGAAGCTTTCAAAGTGCATCAACACTGACCTCTAATGCCGCCGTGGGAACCGTGTAGTCGATCGTATTTTCCTCCTTTTGACACTCATAATTTGCACATAAAAACCGCCACACGAGGATATTTCTGTACCAGAGAAGAGATGAATATTCATGCATCCTCGGTCGATCTGTCGGAGCGAAACTCATCAAAATGTATCAGTAATTAATCTAATAAACTGAAACATCATTTTACTGGACAGTAGCTACATTAAGTCTTTCCCACACTGAGTGAAGCAGCATCAAGAGGCCTGGTGATTAGTATTCAGAAGGATATTATTCATCGTTTTAAATCTTTAAAGCATTTACATGAATATAGATGAGGAGACCCCTGTGAAACTGCAGTCAAATGCTGCCAGTCCTGACAGGGATGCAATGCACTGCAAAATAAAAAGTCCCCATCTTGACAAATAAAGTAACGCTATGTACTGCACGTTCAAGGAATTTAAAATACCTGTTGTGTTTCCAAAGAAAAGTGTAATTTCAAATTTAAAAGTCTTGAGTGTGTGATTTTTTATGGATGCGTTAGATTATATTGTTTTTTAAAATGGACATTTTTTTCCAGTGCAGTGTTCCTTTCCCCAGTTGCAGCTTCAGAGGTAAGCTGCATGTGTTACAGGTCCCACTTAATATTCTTAGTGATGCAAACATCATTAGCACTTCGAGGTGTTTAAATAGAGAGCTTTGCCCCGAGCGTCCAATGAAATTAGACAAATATCCGCAGTCAGCTCCTGGAGGTATTCTTGCTCTTGTTATAATCCTCTTGTTCCCTTTTGCCTTTTTTGCTGCCCTCACACTGTTTCCCTGTAAAATATCATAATGGGAATGAGTGAAATAAAACAATGTTTCATCATATGTTTGAACTTAAAGGATAAGGCTGACGGTTTTCTATATTTTGTAAAAAGTCAGGCTATTCTCATTAATTGTTCGTACTTACACCTACGAACGAAATCGCAACAAAATTCATATATAACTCAGCCCGGTCTCACAGAAATATGGGACGTGGTGGTGGCCCGAAATGTGCTAAGACTATGTATCGGCACGTGATTGCCATTTTCTTTGATAACATGACAACAATCCAAACCATGATGAGAGTTAATATCCACTTTGCTTACCACCCACACATTGTGTTGTATAACTGGGAGCAGCCTGAGGTGTAGAGCCTTCTCTGTGTATTTGCATTGTCATGAAAATAGCTTCTGACTAGCGATGCCCCTCAAAACCC
Source organism: Anarhichas minor (assembly GCF_050575085.1). Classification (NCBI taxonomy): domain Eukaryota; kingdom Metazoa; phylum Chordata; class Actinopteri; order Perciformes; family Anarhichadidae; genus Anarhichas; species Anarhichas minor. Next base: position 21,615,735 of record NW_027466473.1, on the reverse strand, counting down.
GGTTCTAAACGGGAACCAATAAGACAGTATCCCGGAGTATCGTTAAGATCGATAAAAAACGTTTTCTGTGACGACGGAAGTTGATTTTGAAAAGCCTGTATGCACATGACGAGTGGAACGATGACACATGTCGCTGTACTTCTGTAGGAAAATGTAAAAAATGAGGATGTATGAGGATACGTTAAACAAACATTGTATTCAATACCTCTCCATTCATTCACATTTTAAGGCAAATAAAATGCAGTTGTTTTCAAGCTGAACTTGTTTTACAGTGTTGTGCGTTTCTCTCCTCCCTCCCTTATTTTATATTTACCGTGGGACTCCAGCCGCTCCATTACTACAGGTCAAGGCACTATGCAGGGGAAGAGAGATTAACTCTGGGCAATTAGAGAAGTGAAATTCCCTGGCAATGTTTATCATCCTGCCCTCAGTCTTGTTCTGGGGCCCAGCTAGTGAAATATAGATGTACATTCAATATTTAACATGGGGACATCAAAGTGGGCCATAGATGTCGTGCCAGGAAGAAAAATGAGGCAACTATTTTTCCAGTGGTATGAGCAGACATTACTCATGGGGGCGCCAAAAATCTGCAATTTCCTGTCAGCGTCCGAGTTTTGCTCAGGGCATCAACGCTCACAAAATCGGAAAATGTGGGATTCAGAAATATTTCCATCGACATTTCTCCCGGAGAGACTCTTTTTACAACAGATAACTGTCAATCCGAGCAACCGTACAAAGAGGTTTCCTATACACAAGCTACATGGATTATGTTCAGAGATAAAGTCCTTTGTATTGTAGCAAGTACTACATTTATGTGCCGCACACTAGTCAAACTTTGACTTCTGGGTTCCTCATATGGTTGGAAAACACTTTAGTTAAGTTTCAAAAAAAGATTGTGTTTTTTGGTCCATTTTCATGAAGCAAGCACATCACAAAAGTTACTTTCATGTATTAAACCAACCACAATCTCCCCCTGAAATGAATCGGGCACTAAACACTCCAGTAAAAAAAGTCAACCTGTCAATCACAAGGTAGCCCCGCCCTAAAGCATCCCCTGCTTTATGGTCTGTTTGACTCTAAATTGACCATAATTTACTAAATGAACATCATGCTGTATTGAAGAAGACTTGAAACTAGAGATTGAGACCATAAACTCATGTTTACAATGTTTACTGAGGTAATAAATCAAGAGAGAAGTAGAGTCATTTTCTCATAGACTTCTATACAACCAGAGGAGTCGCCCCCTGGTGGACATTAGAGAGAATGCAGGTTTAAGACACTTCTGCATCTGCTTCAGTCTTCAGAACTCTGAACTAAATGAACTGCAGCATGTGTGAACGGCAGTTGTGATACTTTGACTTGTGAGTGCAGGAGAAGTAAAGGTGTTACCAATAACATTAATGATGATTCTGTTGAACCAGAATGCCATTACTAAAGTTATTAGCAGCACCTGTCTTTGTCAAAATGTCCTCTGTGAGAAAAGGTTCAGGAAATAAATGAGCATACTGTATTTTCCCCTAAAGTGCACTTTAACGCTATCACATTATATCCACAGCACACCTGTGGCAGTTGAGAAAACTACCAACACTGCTTTACCACCAGATAAATGTTTGCACCTCGGGCAGTGAAGTTGTGTGTGTTCGTATATGAGGTATGAGGTGTTTGTGTAACCTGATGAAATGTTTCCTTGCAGTTGCTAAATTGCATGCAACCAGTTTAAAGCAATCAATATTTCAGCATTCTAGGGACTTTTGTGATTTGTGTCTGTGAGGTGGGGTGGCCGATCCATCCACTGCAACCTGAAGCCAATTTTCTTGATTGCTTCTGTGTTCCTGCAGCGTTTCTGCTCCGGCTTGTTCCCTCCGTGTGACGAGAGGCATTTCTTTAAGTGTGTGAGTCCAAGCAGCAGCTGAAACAATCAGAAGTGATGTCATGCTCGTGTCAAGTGTGTAATGCTAACTGTGTCACTTCAAGAGTGGTGACAAAGAGCTGCTTAGAATTAAAAAGTGTACAAAAAAGAAAAACGGTTTTGATGACAGCTGAAATGGAAACAAATCAATCCCCAGAAACTTGGCTTCGGGCATCATAAACATCACATCACCAAAGGCCTACAATATCAGCATGAAAACATAAACATGATTTCATATGGAAAAAGACAATGAATGAAATCTGCCATAACAAGATAAATCTTTAAAATATGTAGTTTAAAATGAGTTATATATATACACACACACACTATCAAAAGTTAAAGTTAAAAGAGGTTAAAGACAAATTGAGCGGTACAGTTGGTATAATTCTCTGTAGGTTTGTCACTGAGGGCGCCAGTTTGATTGCTCATATAAAGTTCTTTCTTTATGTTGAGTTTCATCATTAGCAGCGTTTTCTTCCCGTTGTGGTTTGGAGCGAATAGACTAAGCTACCGTGTAGTTTGGTCAGACGTTGACTCGTGGCTGTAATCCGCCAGTAAACAGAGTAGAAGAAGATGAGATCGTGAACCGGAAACAGAACAAGTCGCCTGTCACCTCGGCCATCTATCTAACCCATGTACGGTGGGAAAACGGAGAGATGCCTTTAGGAATTTGTTTCCTTTGGTCTAGTTTTAATTTTTCTTTGAGTCATGCGAGTCAAATGTTCACTATGTCAGACTTTATTCAGCAAATGCATTTCCATAATCAATTCAGCACATTATCTATTTTTCAACAAATGCAATAACCACTACAATTGAAGTTGTTTTATCGAATTTTTGCGTTTCCATACAACTTTTCTAATTCAAAACTTCATCATGTGCTTAAAATATGTGAAGGGAAACACAGTTAATGTCCTAACTTGTTTTGTTGTTTTCAAGCTGTGTGTGTGTCCTCCATTTACATTGTGCTCTGTGTTGTTGGACAGCAGCGCCCATAAACAGCACATAAAAAAAACAAGCGCATTTTGTAATTATAAACATCATATCTGGTAAGACTTTGCATAGTTTTGCAACACAGCCATTGTGTGCGTTTTAGTGTGAACGTTATTTGTCCTCTCTTTCTGTTTAGTGAATCCATTTCACCTCAAAGTGTTGAAACATCAGAACATCCACAGAGAACAGAGTCTAAACAATTTCAGATACAAATACTCTATGAAGATAGTCCTGTGATGACATTATTTTACAGTCATGCACTGTTCCACCTGTGTATACCATGTTCATTCCTTCCCTGCCACTCTAATCCTTTCAGCTCTCTGAACTTCTTTCCCACTGAAACAGATCATTTTTTGCCCCCAACGTGTAGGCAACATGCGGCGCCACACTATCTGCCCATAGCTGTGTAAGCTCACAGAGTCGTACCACGGCAGGTACCCCACGCTGTTTGCCCCTAGAAGATGGAATTACCCAGACAGCCGTGGAGCGCTCCAAAAGAGGGGGAGCGGTGAATCGTAATGCTGTTTACACCACGCCGCCGCTTCACGGCTAACATGAACTTAATCTCATGTCTCAACTGCAGTGGAAATGTAGCTTCTAGAAAGCTTATTCCGACAGATTATTTTTCAAAAAGAAGGTCGGAAAGGAAAAAACGGTCCGGGACATTTTTTAAGTAGACTGTGTCCAAGGGTAAAGTGAATTTCCTCCCCAAATAAACCACATGCAGATAGGGCTGCTCAGAGGGGGTGCATTCTGGGTAAATGCACGGTGCGTCTTTGTGTGCATCTGTCTTTATACCTCCACTGAACAACAGAGACACAGACTCCTGTTTACTGAATTAGCATTTATATTCCTGCATCCAGGAGGCCCAAAATCCGAGTCTCCGGCTGTCAGTTGGCCATGCTTCCGGACAGTGAGTAATCTATTCACTGCTGGGTAATGATACAGCAGTTGTTCACTGGTCCGTATTCTTTGCTTGTCCATTATAGTGCTCTTCCACCAAAGTCTTCTCGTCTTTTGTGTTGAATTCCCCTCAGCTCTAAAACTACCCTTTTCCTTGATTTTCTCCCAACTTCCATTTCTGCTTCAATATCTCATCCTTTGATTTCAACCAACTCGTAAGCCTCCTCTTTCCCTCTCCATCTACTCCCCCTTTTAACCTAAAGAAAGAGCTCCTCTACATCCTCCTCTTCTTCTCCACCATTACCGATTTCACCCCCACCACCATCTCGTCTCCCTCTTTTGGCCTTCACCTTGCCATACAGCTCTCCCCCAGAAACAGATGAAAACACTACTCCCAAGTGTCCTTTCCCACCCATGATTTCTGCTTGCCTTTTACCGAACTCCAGGACATCGAAAGGCAGCCATTTATCACGGCTGTGGAGCAAAAGCACGCGGCCCGAAAGTATTGAGGCGGTCATAAATCTGGAACGCGTGGGGGGGGGGGGGGGTCTTGTTTCAGTCGACGCAGGAAAGGGTCAGGAAACATTCAGCACCATGTTCACCGTGACAGGACTGCAGATGGCATACCGAGTTTGGCTCCAATCCAGAGCTAATCAGGGGGATGTGATTTTTACCAAAGCATAAGCAGGGATCTGGTCTTCATCTGCTGCTTAGCCCTGAGAGCATTAATATAGCATCAAACAACTATTTGCTATGTAAAGATATAGTGGAGTGTTGTTTTGCCAGCTTCTCTTTGCTTTGCTAACATACTCAGGGCCCAGTCTGAACTCACAGAAATACATGAATGACCCCCAACCTCCTACCGGCACATCATGTGGTGTTGGTCCCATGTAAACAATACCAATGGAAAGTCAGTTAGGATCCTTTGTCATGGAGGTCACACAAATTAAACTCATCCACGAGAATACGCAATGTATAGAATGAAGTGACGGAGTGAGAAAAACCAGGAGATCCGCGTTAAATTGTCACGTCCCCCCATGGAAACATTTTAACGCACTGTACAGAGGTCGTGGTCATTTCATGCATTTCTGGTGAGATCAGGTTGTCGGGCCAGCTGCGCTTGATTTTAGTGCATGTCCGTGCATGTGAGCGCACCCCTCAGGTTAGCTCACGGCCGCCACCCTGCACTGCGCTCATGCGCCGGTGACAGCCCACAACGTCTCCGTTGTGTAAAGCGTATCACTCGTCCTTTGGTTCCCTCTCAGGTAAACACTGTCAGCACTGCTGCTGTTGTTTGCAATGTTAGCTGCGAGCCGCCTGCTCAGGCTTCGCCATGTTGAGAGCCAATCAAAATAATCCCAATCTCGCATTAGGCCCCTTTAACGATTAGCTCATCTAGCCCCTATAATTAATTTAAGCATTTGCATCGCAACGACGAGTAATCTGCACAGAACCTGCAGGCTGAATCTCTATAGCAACCCAGAATCAGCCATAACTTAGTTTACTATATATATATATATATATATATATATATATATATATATATATATATATATATATATATATATATATATATATATATATATAGTTCTTAACATCATTTCCTGAAGAGAACTGCTTTTTCACAGATCATATTCAGAACAAGTGTGTATATGGGTGGTTACGTACACACACTGGTCAGTTGTGTGGTATAAAGCATCAGGACAGAGTAGAGATCACCATTCATCAAGTGACCCGATGTCACAGACATCCATTTTCGCCGATGTGTCCTTGAGTGTAAATTCTTGAGTCCCCGCTACCTCCGGTAGCTGCTTCTCTTCAGCCGACCTCTGCTGAAGGAATGGACGACAGAGAGGTGAAGCTGTGAGCAGTGACCGCAGGCCGAGAGCTCGGCTTGAATGACTCTGAATGGTGCTGAAGTCTCTGCTCTGCTGCCGAGCGCTTCATCTCATAAACAGGACCTTCCAATTGTTCACTGTAATTGTTTAATTCCAACCCCTCTATTGTAAACGACTGATATGAAAATGAGAGCAGAGGTTAGAAAAGTCAGTCAATATCTGAAAGCAAAGCTTACAAGTGATACTCGAGTTGCATTCACGTGTTTACGCTCTTCATTTGCAAAACACAACTGTTTTAAATGCTGCTTCAGCTCATAAGTCCCACCTTTGTATACCATTCCCCTGTACAACTCTTTCTCATACAACTAAATTGTTATGAATATTACATTCCGTTGTGTTGGCAAACATAACGGTGCCTGGATTATGTCCACAGGCTTTACAGAGTGAATGAAGTGTTTACGTACAGCACCAGAGGCACGGAGAAGTGATCGGTGGCATTTCACAAATGAAATACGTTGTCAATGACCAGTTAACTGATATGTTCGGTATCAACGTGTTTGCAACTCACCATATCAGAATCAAATTCCGGTTTGTTGTCCAGAAGGTTTCATGTACAATTATTTACTTTGTGTCACGGGGTGTGGTGGAGGACCAGAAGTTGAGTGAAGCAGGTATTTAATGGATAATGAAATCAGAACAGGAACTTACAGGAACACAAGAGGGAATCCACAGACGAGACAAGAGACGAGGGGGAAAATCCAGCAGAATGAGGCAATGCAGGCAGACGGGGAACCGCGAACAGGACAATCCAAACGGGCGGGTAGACATGAGAATGATCTGGCAGTGAGTGTGTGTGTGTGACTGGGGTTTAAATAGTGGGTGCAGCAGAGTGAGCAGGTGAGAGTAATGAGCTGACGAGGTGGGTGTGACTGGCAGGTGCGCTGAATAAACTGATTAGGTGAGTGAGCGATGGACAAAACAGGATAACGGTGGCAGAGCTGTGACACGTTGGTGTGCTGGTGCATCATGTAGCCATTGTAAAAAGAAATACAAAATAAAAGTAAGTGCAAAAGCCAAGAAACATTAAATTGAAAGAGCTCTGTCTTTAGTGGTAGTTTTGTGCAGAAATGTGCAAAGGTTCATAGAAGGAAGTATAAAAAGAATGAAAATGTAGATACTGTATAGACAGATGTGAAGACATGTTTATTACGTTTTTGTGTGCTTTTTGTGCACCATGTAGTCCGTACTGACTGCAATGTTAAGTAAAGTACATTAGGGATGTTTGTGACGTGTTCTCCTGTAACATTGTTTCTGTCTGTATTTGAAATAGTTTACATACTTATTTTAAGCCCAACCATTTTGTTTCATGGCAACGACGTGGCGTTAAAACGACACGGCAAAAGCCTAAAATGCCAAATAATGACACATTGGCGGAAGTAATGATTGATAACATTTCCTCATTACGACGATTCAAAATGTAATCTGTCGCTGGCCATTGCCCTTGTTGAGCTCGGTGTATTCTTGCAGCGTGTAACGAGGTCAGAACCCAATGATGAGCACTCTACATATTAAACAATATTCGCAAACAAAATCTAAAAAAACTGTAATTTAAGTTACAAAGCATTCATATAGACAGTGTGCTCGTCCTAAAACATATTTAAAATCTGACTTGTAGCTAACACATCACTGCACATTGTCATAATATAGTTATTAATGTTACTTAATCACACGTGGAGACCTATCATCATCAGGTTTATTTGATCTACTTACCTTTTAATCTATTTTCATGCAGCAACACAGTGTAAACAGTATGGAAGACTCTGAGTCCTGCCGTTGGATATCTTTCTCCCCATGTCGGCTCTCTGTCTACTGTGTGTCCTCTTCAATACGTGTCTCAGTTAAATACTTCATCCTGAGTACTTAGGCAGAAGTGAGAGCTCTCACGTTACACCGAGAGAACCGGAATGAGAATCAGCCGCAGAATGCCAACGGCTGGATTAGAAATGATAATCATGTTAGAGCTGTGGGACCAGCATCTGAAGTGAGTGCTGATGATCATTAAACCACGTGGTTGGTGGGGATACTGGTGTCTCTCTCAATCACACACTAAAGTAAAACACACACATCGTCAGGTGTGTTCTCATTCAGTTGATGAAAGGCCAACAACTGGTTTTATCAGTTTAAGTATAGATAGATATTATATATGTATGTATATATATATATATATATGTATATTTCTTTTTTATCTCAATAAATACCTTCCGATACAGGTATGGGAACAACGCTTTTTATTTTTTAACATAAAGATGTTCATTTAATTGTTCTATCATATAAAATCAACCCCCCCCACCGCCTTTTGAAAATGTAACGCGTTTACTTTTATGCAAGTATATTTTTACACAAGTGGTGTAAAAATGAAGATTTTCTACTTTTCTTTCCGTCTGCATTACTTTTCACTCTTTTATTTGTTCTCCCTCTCAACACCTGCACACGAGAATAATCACATCTGAGGGACTTTGTGTGTCTGTGTGCATCTGCTTTTCTCGCTAAGCCGTCTCGCTATAAACAATTGGCTTCTCAGCGAGGCAATAGCTATTGTTGGTGTACTTGGTAGCCTTGGCTGTGCCCACAGTGTAGCAGTGAGGGGCCTTCAGATGATGAGTTTGCAGAAGAAAACCAGCCAATCAGCCTCCAGATAATGCTCAGTGTCACTCATTATTGGCAGCTGGAAGTATGGAAGAGGTAAAGCTTTTTCTGATTGTTTGTGCTCACTGGGATTACAGACTGAGTGTGACTGGAATCAACAAGCAAGGCTCGTCTGAGAGGAAAACTTTTCTGAAAGGAACATTGTTGTGCTTATTGGTCAGCATACCTGATATGCACGTTAATTATTCCAATTGTTCACATCAGTGTTTCACACTTTATTAATACAAATGCATGCATACAATAGAACCACTACTATTGCTAGTATTGGTAGGATTTGTAAAGATGGGGAAATTATTGGGCAGATGATAAATGGAGGGAGGCAGCGCTTTTCAACCCGGGGGTCAGGACCCCCACGAGGGGTCACAGGATAAATCCACAAATATGTATGATTTGAAACTTTCCTCTGCTATCTTTCTTGTAAAACTCTGTATAATTTCCAACATTCAGGCCTTTAGGAATTTGTATTGCAGTATTGGTATTAGTAGTATTTTAATGGGTCAAAGTCCAAAACATTTTGAGACCATTGCTGTAATGGCAGGTCCGTTATTTTTCTTTCTTAAAGTTCTGTAGCTTCCCAGTAGTGTTCCGTATGTATTCAAACCCAAACATTCAAATTTTGGTTTTAGCATCCAAATGCTATTTTCCCAAAGTCTTCTAACACATTTTGCCACATGACCTGATGTAGGTTTTTGCATGATGACGTTCTTCATAAATACATATCTAAATACATATCTCATTATCCATAGTCAGTGTGTAATACAGACAGTAACTAAGCCACAAGACTTTATTGACAAAACCAGTAATTTTACCTCGCAGAACATGCAGGACGCAGAACACTTCATAAACTAACCCTTTCAGTTATTTCCAAACTCAACACAGCGAATGTTGACTGTTGCTAGTCTTCACATTATTATTAATTAGCTTGGTAACCCACATCAGTGCTTTCCGCTAACGGCTAAGTGGGCGTTTCCATTCGCATTTTCGATTTGAAAAGAACGCAGATGGAGTTGATTTTTAATGAATAGTTAAAGCTGCAATAACCGATTGTTGTGGGCCAAGCTGGGGGCAACAGAAACAAACATAGAATCACATTTTAACATTGATTTGTAAGCAAACCATTGCCTAGCGAAACATCCAGCAGCGACAGGGAAACATTATCATTCATTTTGAATCGTGATTCTGGCCACCTGAAGAATGTAAGTCCAATGTTCACGCTTTAGTCCAAACCAGAACAACCGTAGAGCTGAGGGGAACTGCAGAGTCGGGTGATTCTACTCTGTGAGCAACCCTTCTGGGTTACACATCATTTGACCATTTTACTAGTATGTATCAATGTAAATCCTTTTTGTTCCTTGTTTTCTGTGTGTGATTCATGCCAGCCATATTCAAAGAGCACTAGTAAATACACACAGTGTAAACACGCACACACAAAACACACATGCAGACTTATAATAAGCATCAGGCTGCTGTCATAGCAGCAGTCAAGAGCTGAATAATGGATGGGAACAAATAGAGGCAATTACTTAACAGCTTGTCAATTCAATTAGCCTACTGTTTAAATGGCTTAATCACAGTCATACCACCCTCTCGCTCTCTCTCTCTCTCTCTCTCTCTCTCTCTCTCTCTCTCTGTCTGTCTCATTTCCCTCCCCTGCCTCTTCTCTCCTTATTTCTATTTGAAGAAGATGACAGGGGTGAGGAAGAAGAAGGAAAAAAATAAAGCAGTGCCCCCGAGAAGCTGTAAATGAAGAGGGAGGACGGCAGGAAGAGGAATGAAGGAAAGAAAGAAGTACAGAAAGCGAGGGAGGGAGAGGAAACGGGAGTAGGGGTGAGGAGCAAGGAATGATAGGAGATAAGGGATTTATAGGAAACAGAAGGCGAGGAGGAAGGAAATAAGGAGAGAGGGAAAAATATATATACAGGAAGAAAGTTCGCAAGAGGGATCATTCGGAAAGGAGGGGGGTGGAGGGAGGAATAAATGAGGGATGGCTTGTGTAAGCAAAAGGGATTGAAGTTACAGACAGAGGGAAGGAAAGGAAAGGGCAGAATGGAGGCAGAAGGTAGGTCAATTAGAGAGAGCTGAAGGACGGAGGCGGTAAGAAAGGAAAGACTTGAAGTACTTAACAAAAAAGATAAAGTGTGCCCAGAGAAGAAAGGCCAATAAGGATAGAACAGGAAAGGGAAGGAAAGAAGGTTTAACAGCAAACTTTATATATTATATAGTGGAACAGTCACGTGACACCCGAAAAACACTTTTTCACATTAACTTACATTGGGAAAGAGGCGTCCGTAATTTGGCAGAATTGTATTTATTTAGATAAATCAACACACAAATAGCTCTAATTTAAATGATTAGCTCCTAGAAGTTGCAATAGGCACTAATAGCTTTGCTCTATGGCCCCAGTGATGCAGGAGTTCCCCGCAAGGTATTTTCATCCGAATTCAAAGTCAAACTCGGAAGAACCGACACAAGGCGTTGGTTGGATAAGAGGCCGAACACATGCCGAGTTTTTTCTGCGAACTCAAATCCAAAGTTGTCAATGTAACTTTGCTTCATTCTTTCTGCCCAAGGACGTCACAACATCTGGTTGAAAGGTCGGCCAAAGTGACACAGACGAATCGAGCGGAAAAAGCTAGTGTGAGGGATTTTACGTCGCTGGAAGTCCATTCATCTTTGTCTTTGTTTAGTTCAGTCAGTGATGCTTTCTGCTAAATAACCGCAACTTTATCAAGCACCTTGGATGAAAGGATGCGAGTGGCACTGATGGCGTTGTTTGAGACGCAGCATGTGAACGACCCCGAAGGAGGTGTAAAGGTACGTAAGTAGGAAGAAAGGAAGAGCGAGCGAGACAAAGGGAAAGTGTTTGGCATGAAGCAGCTGTTAGTGAGCAGTCAGGAAGGCAGACAGACAGTAAGAGGAGGACGACTGTCAACACCTTTTTCCAAAAGAAAAAGTGCTATATCAATAACCACCTGGTAGCAGTAAGATAGGCATGCAAGGCTCTGGCCCGGTTCAGTGTGTGGCTCAGGGACACTTGAGAAGGAGCCGGGGATTGAACCCCAAGCTTGCAATTAGTGGACATCCCTCTCTATCTGATGGGCCGCAGCCGTCTGGAAGATATGGTACATAAGTTCATTAAAAATATTTCCCCTAATACCGGTCTCTCTCTCTTCCCTCGTGTCCGCCTCTATTTCGTCCACTGCCTGATAATTACATTTATAAACAAGTTATTTGGTGAGTGAAAGTAGAATATAAATGTAATTTCTAGGTTGCCGATACACTTCCGTGGCTAGAAACAAGGATGCATTCGCAGTTACCTCACACGCGCAGCGAACAGTCACAGCTACATCTGCTACGCCACGCTTCTCTCACCCAGCGGCCCCAGCAGGGTTTGACAACAGCAAACTGGAACACAGAAATCATGCAGTTGCCTGGTGTTTCAAATACCACAGAGGGCTCGACACACACGAACACTCGTACACACTTCATCTGGGTTCCCGCTGTTTTTACAGAGATAGTTTTCCAGCACGTTTCCGGGACATTTTCCGTGATGATCTAGCTGATAATAAAGACATAAACTAATACGTTCATCTCTGTGGAAGTCTGATTTATTAGACATGCAGTCAATGGCTAAAACATGCTTTTTTTCCAGTGTGACAAATTGTTCGTGAAATAATATAATAATCCAGTTACCAGACGGCCAGTGACTAATATTTACATTTAAAAGATAATGTAACTTACATTATTCTGAGTTTCGGCCTCTTGAATTTTAACCGGCATTTCCACAACAGACTATTCAAATTACTTTTATCTATAAACTTCCATTTAAACATTAATAGGATCCTGAACATGATGGATATACTAGCAGTTCTTTGTCAGCTGAAGGAAAATAACGGAGCATTGAAATCATTTTCTGGGACAACACAAGCTTTTCCCAGACGTTTGACATTTTCCACGACTGGTCCCTGGACGCGTAGGAACCCTGTTCATCTTCATCACATACAGTCTTTGCCTCTTGTTTTGTTTTTCCTCCAGCTTCCTTCCAGCTCTTTCTCTCTCTCATTTTTCTCCACAGTTACATCTTTATATACCTGCTTGACAGTCAGTCCCAACCTCTCCTATCTCCTCTTCTACTCTCGTTCTGTCCCTCTCTGTCTCCTCACATTCTCTTTCTTCTTGCCTTAACTGCCTCGTCTCCCGCTCTCCTTAACAATTCCCTTTGTTTTACTCCACATCTATGTTGGGATGTTAGTGCACAGAGAATAAAGGTGAAATCTGGCACCAAAAATGCTTCTTTAGAGGAATGCCATAGAAGAACTGTTTCTGGTTCCACAGAGAACCTTTCAGACCAAGGTATTTTAAAGAACTATTTTGCTTCAGAGAACCATCAAAAAATGGTTATTTGAGGAACCATTTCTGGTTCTTTGAAGAACTTAAAGAAAGAAATGTTCTCTAAAGAACCTTTTGCAAATTTGTTTTTCAAATGTATACCATCCTCCACCATCCAATAACTCAAACATGAATTACGAACCCTAAAGAACCATGTGGCAAACATGTAGAATCATCCAATAGATAAAATGGTTCTTTAGTGGGTGATGGTTCTTCGTGGAACCACACAGCCTTTTACAGAACCAGTTAAGAACCATTATCTTTCTGTGTGTGGTGGTCTAGAAGGCAGAAAGTCATGCTTGTTATCTAAAACTGTTTCCACCAAGCAGTCCGGTTCAGTCCAATGGTTATCATCTTTTTCCATTATGTTATGGTTATTAATGTTTATATATATATATATATATAATATATTGTTAAATGGCTGTTTTTCCTCTGAAAGTCCTGGAACCCGATTAGAAAACTTGGAAATTGTAGCGTTTGTCCTTAACGTCCCTTGTAGGTCAATCTACTTCACAACCACAAACAAGATGCAATCGAGCTGACTAATGTCCTGCCATAATCACTGCTACATAAAACCAGTTATTCTAATGAGGCCATTAATTAAGCTAAATAATGCATTCATTAGCAAGCATTCTATGGTGCTGTGTGGCGTACATGATATGCGATCTCCATATATTAAAGCATTATTGTTTTTGCCTCATTTAATGTGCAAATTTATGTACCAACATGCTCAAAGGTATGATGGGCTCTCGTCTTATGCAGGTATGTTTTAGCAGGTGTTACTTGTGTTACTGGCTTGTTTACACAGCGGTATCACACAGGACGACAGAAGGATGATGACACCATTTCCCGAAATCTACAGTTGAGGGGTTTAAACTCACGCGCAGTAAATACATGCATTAACAACACCATTAGCTTACAACAACAGGGAAATCTGGATCTATTAGAGGGAGCTGGAACTCACTTCTAAAAGGGTTGAAAGGAAATGTTTTAAGTTAGAGTAAGAAAGAGACGCCTCTGCTGTTGAGCCCTTTAGAAAAGCCACTGCTCTGTACCAGCAGGACGGTGGGTTTACTGAGCATCTCCCCAGTGAATGCGTAGACTCTGCCCCATCGAGTGAGCCGATTGCTAGTTTTAAATGCTGGACTGAGCTCAGTTGTTTCAGGTGTAGTGGTCACCCTGATGTCGGGTTTTACTGAAGGATTTTGCCTGCAACAGGAACTGGTACTTCTCAAAAAGTAATCAAAAATCAAATTAAAAGCCCTCTTTGGTGGCAAGTAATGTGTTAAAATAACATGTCGCCACCACGGAAACAATTTATGTTTTGTGAAGAAAAGATCATAGTTTTGGTTAAAAGAACTACATTTGTTACTTCTAACAGCCTACGTAATTTACAATCAGTCAATATTGACTTTTGGATTCACATGGGACACAAACAGCGGTCTCCTGGGTGAAAGTCCTGTGTTACCCATCCATCCATCCATCCCGACCTCCTCCCTATACTTTCAACTGCCGTGATTCGGACATTTGCGTCCTCACATACTGCTCCTCTGGGTAATGTCTAGATAAGTTCAGGGTTGCAGTTCATGCGTGAAAGGAGCTATAGGTTAGTTTTTAACAACAGTGTGGTGAACTAATTAGTATTTGTCTCTCCCATCAGGCTTTCTTGATCCGTCTTTAGAAGTGGATGATGTGAAGGACTCAGAGGCTTTGCTTTCACTTTGTGAACTTTGCGCTGATGAAAGCAGCCTGCAGAGAAACAATATCTAAAACAAAATCCAAAGTTGTTTTTTAATAGGAGCAAGCTGGAGACCTGAATGACCAAGAAAGCTAATGAGAGACCATTAAACGTGCTAATTAACTTTAGAAAACTTTAAAATAACCTCACAAGGAGGAACATCTTCACCACCTACGCCGGAGTCTTAGCTGTGCGTGTGAAGCATCTTCAAAATACAACACATGATAAATCCAAGTTCAAATGTCATAATTCTCTCAAACACAGAGGGAAACATTTGCAAACACTTTTCCCCATGGTAAATACTGGATATTATTCACATTCACTCCTCTTTGAAGTCTTCCAATTTCTACATTCTCACATAATCAGAAACGGTTTATTGCCAGGTATGTTTGCACATACAAAGAATTTGATTTGGTGAAATGGACCATAAGTTACTAAATTAACATCATGCTGTATTGAAGAAGACTTGAAACTAGAGATTGAGACCATAAACTCATGTTTACAATGTTTACTGAGGTGATAAATCAAGAGAGAAGTAGAGTCATTTCCTCATAGACTTCTATACAATCAGAGGAGTCGCCCCCTGATGGACACTAGAGAGAATGCAGCTTTTAAGACACTTCTGCAGCGGCTTCACTCGGCAGAACCGGAGGACCTGATTCTCCAGACAATGGGCTTCATGCAAGAAGCGATAGAACAACAAATTTACTCTTATTTTTGTTCAAATCCACGATCTTGTTCTTTTAATTAGTACCCATTGATTTCTGGTGATGTTTTCTTAATTCTACTTGAACCCAGTGTGTGAGGATGCACAGAATAATCTGAAACGATAACAGTTTGGGGTTTTTTGGATCAAAAATAAATTTCACACTCAAATAAAAAAAACGGAATGAGATGCACCACATGTGAGTGATGTTTAACAATTTAATCTTCATGTACATATTTCCGTAAAGACTTTGCTATTTGCATGAAAATAGAGGAACAATTAATTTGGCTATTTGAGATGTAAATTTGGGATATTGTTTCGTTGAAAAGCATCGGGTTTCAACCACTGAAGGAGGTCAAATTTGTGTTTACCCCCTGGCATTGAAATTGTCCTCACATTAAAGCTGACAGCGTTAAAACCACGCACTGCATGTGAGCCATCAGCTCCTGAGGCTGCAACACATGGCGGCTCTAATAAGCAATAGCACATTGATGACTTGATTTTAAGCCGCTGTCTGAACGCATTTCCAGGCTGCCATTTAGCTGGCTGCCTCTAATATACCTGTCCTCATGAAGCTAATGCCTGGCTCCATTCCTGCCTCAGGTGACTGCCTTTGCGCCGCTCAGAAAATGCACCCCCCCCCCCCCCCTTCTCCCCCACTGTTTATTTTTCCTATTAGCATCTGTTGGTCGCCAGACAAAAGCGACGCTGGCGCTGATGCGTGATGCCACCACAACAGCTGCCGTGTTAAAGTGGAAACCAGAAGAAGTCAAAAATGTGCAAGGGGGGTGCTGTGCCCTCTATCTGACACCAACTTCTCTGGAGCGGCTTTCTGCAAGAATCCCAGCAACCACAGCTGGCACCATAATGGAGGTCGTCTGGAGAAGCAATGGCGAAATACAGAAAAGTGTCTCAAAAGCACGCCAACGAGGGAGTACATTATTAATTGAACGAAGAATTGTCTTGCTTTTAGCGCTAAACTTTCAGCCATGAAAGTGCAACCTTGTCAAGTAAGTGTCAAAAATAATTGGTCTAAACTGACTTTTACCTTATTAGCTCTATTTTAATCTGTGGCAGATTGCAATCAAGAGTTAGTTTAGCCTGATCCCACAGAAACACGTGAAATAAAGACGACCTCTGAACAGCGCATTACTGTACGTGGTGCTGTCACTTGATGTGTTAAAACCATGCAACCATGGAACCAGCAGTGCCAGAGATTTAGAATGATCGTATTTTGAGGAAAATTGTTGTACACGAGTCATAACCATGAGAGCAAATCATTTACAAAACACATCTATTTAAAATACTTTTTGAAACCTGTAAAAACCACCCACGTCATTTAGTTTAAAGCAAGCTGAGCTATGATGCGTGGAAGGGGGGGGGGGTATGTGTCCATAAGTCTGACAATTTTTGTAAAAGTCTACTATTACAAAATATAATTACAAGATCGCAAGACTGGAAGCCTGTTCATATCATCCTTGACAACAGTCAAGGCCATGAGTTTAGCTAATTACACTGAGCTTACTGCTGCATTCACAGCTATCGCTTGTGAAAACTCTACAAACGAGTGTTGAGCAGCCGCGTTCCAGAGTCACAGTCATGAGTGGCTGCAAAGAGGTCACATGGGAAGAGATTTGAAAACACAGACGTAGGATTCATCCGGAAATTAATTCAAATTAAACCACACAGACAAAACAAACAACTACTGACTGTAAATAATTCATTGTTGATCGTACTGAGGGCAAAATGTTCGTACAAATACGATAATTATCGCACATCGGGCAACTCTGCAGAGAAACTATGCCAATGGGAAATCAATCAATTTATTTTTATTTTGCTCCCAAGTCTGTTTTACATCGCAATGGTTTAGATATTAAAACTCACTTCTGCTGACAAATGTGTAAATATTTTCACTTTAAAGTATCATTAAAATGCTGATTGTTAGGGAATCCACCACGACTAAGATGTGAGCTGCTGTGGGCTGTGGCTGAAATGAGAAAGCTGGACAGAATAATAACAGCGATGTAAGAGCGGTGCTACACTTCGGGTCAGGGAGTAAGCAATTACATGGAGAAGGAATAATCTTATTATTAGAACAGCACAGTTATTGCAAAACCTCAGTCAGGTCATTAAAAAAATGAAGATGTTTACTTATCACTTTGCAAAAGGTTCTAAAGAAAAGAAAAGATCAGAATGTAAGTGATATACAGACAGTGATATAATGACAATGGTAATTCAAAATGAACATCTATTTATTCCTGGAGCGTCTGTCTGAGACGGGGAGCAGATTATAGAAACACCAACTTCTTTTATCTTACAGCACAAGTTAAGAACACATTGTGATTAAGGCTGCCGTCACCAATACAATCAGTGCAATCGCGGATGGTGCAGAAGTCAATTGCCTCGACTCAATTCTGACACTCTGATATGTGGTAATTAAGGACACATAGACAGACGGGATGTTCAGAGCCAGACTTAAAGTGCACCGCAGCAGTGACAAAAGATGTATTTTTCCCCCAACATACCAGCGTGCTGCTGTGTGTTGTGGTGTGTGTGGTGTTTGAGTCTTTTATCAGTCGACAGACAGACAGTATCTCCACAGGTTTGATTCGTTTTGACCCCAAGTGTCCAGGTTTCCCTCAGAGAGACGCAGAGTCCACACAGCACTGCCAAACCTCAGGGACGCTGTTCTGTAGTCGACATACGGCACTGACCTGCTGTCCCCCCGTGGATCCACAGAGAATCAGGAAACACATTTTTTTTTTTTACGGAAATACAGGAAACGGTGGAGGTTTACTGCAGTTTCCATCACATGTATTCATAGAGGCTTTAATCAGATTTAAAAGGTCAAAGGACTTCACAAAACTGACATCATGCATCATGGTGTTTTATACACCGTAGTCTTATCACAGCATCCTCTGCACCCACAAAATCACAAAGTCAAATATGGTCTGAAAAATCTATCCAGAAGTTATGCAATTTGAGTCTAGAAAAGTATGCAACTGTGAAAAGGGAAAAAGTGTAAAAACTTTGTTATACCGCTGTCTCAAAGACACCACAACCATTTGCATAAACTTTTACCGCGCAGAAAACACAAGTTGCTGGTCTACCACTGCACCGATCGCTTAGTTTGTTATACATTTGTGACTTTCGGAAATGAATGAACGTGTCGACACATTTCTGGTCGGAAGTAGAAATGCACACTTTTAAACATTGTGAAAGATTTGGATATCGACGGCGTAGCCATAGGACCAGACGGCAAACTCCGGTTCTGAAAAGTGAAGCCAAAGCTTCGTGTGTTAAACCTGCATTCTCTCTAATGTCCACCAGGGGGCGACTCCTCTGGTTGTATAGAAGTCTATGAGAAAATGACTCTACTTCTCTCTTGATTTATTACCTCAGTAAACATTGTAAACATGAGTTCATGGTCTCAATCTCTAGTTTCAATTCTTCTTCAATACAGCATGATGTTCATTTAGTACATTATGGTCCATTTAGAGTCAAACAGACACTAAAGCAGGGGATGCTTTAGGGCGGGGCTAACTTGTGACTGACAGGTCGCTACCACAGCGTTGTCTAGTCAGTCTTAGCTCCACCCCATCCCCATTTCTGATTGCAAAAAAAGATGGCGACAACCAATGGGTGACTACGACAACTTGTGATGTACAGTCTATGCGTAGGACGTACATCATGGTGGCTTAAATCGGAGTATGCAAGGCTGCAAGTTAACAGGAATATTAGTGGAATATTAATTTTCATTAGATGCAAACAATTTAGTGGGAACATTTTGAGCATGTAAACGTCGTCACTCAGTCAGTTTCATGTTTGTCTCTCAGCTACACTTCTTCCCCTTCGTGGACCAAAGGCCAGAAATAAAAACCAAGCAGCAGACAGAGGTTCATTACGGCACAGGGCACCAATTGGCCACACGATCGTTTTTCCGATAAAGTCGGCTAACCACTGCTTTGGGTGATTACAGATTTATCTATCTCTGCTTCCTCTTCAGCTCTTCACACATCACAGACTCTTGCTAAATGTTTCCCTTTGGGGATGAATGGAGGAAGTTTGATAAATTGTGCTCGTGTGCGGGAGGCTTTTAACCGATCTCTGTGAACATCAGGTCACTGAGAGTCACCGGAGCCTTTCCAATGGTTTCCCCCATTACAGTATGTTTATGTCAGTCTTGTTGATTATGTTTATTTATTTCCAAAAACATGTGACTAAACACCTCCAATTCACAATAGGAGTTTAAAGCTGCATTAGCCGTTATTCTAAGACTTTGTGTAATGTGAAAGGTGTCGACTCTGCAGTTTCCATCAGCGGTTAAGATTTGTTTCTGCATCTTTCAGCTTGTTGTTTTGGATTTATGGCCTGCGCACGCTGCCCAGCCTCATTGCCAGATGCAGCATGCGTTTGTTTTAGTGAAAATGCTCCAATAAACCAAACAAATGACACAAAACATTAACGACTAGCTGGCGAAGAAAGTTCAGCGTTGCAGCTGAAGAGCTGAATAATCCCCGAGAGTTTATGGAGTCCATAAAAGAGCTGAATATTTATAAAGTGGTCAGAAATACAAAAGGATGCTCCATGTCTGCTGGATGTGTAAATAAGCAATTCACCACAACAGCTGTTTACGGTCAAAGGCATATTATATTTATCTAGAATCTAGAACAAAGCGAAAGTCAAAATGAGTTATGGGTATGAGTCCAACAGTATAACAAAAACGAGAGAAGAAAGAGCTCTATTCCTGTAAAACTAGTCACGGCCGACTGTTTAGCATTTTAAAAGTACAATTATCTCTTATGTTACTATTTTGAAAGCAAAGATAATTAAGGGTTATGACTTTCACTTCAACTACAAAACCCTAATTTATGAAAATAATGAAAACCTCATTTTGGAATTCAAACCCTTCATTTTCTTGAATTTTCACTGCAGCAGAAAGACTCGACCCTCCCTCTGCTCCTGCATTGCCGTCGCCTCCATTATGAAAATTACACCACCGACACACACACACACACACTTTTCTCCCCATGCTGCCGGCGACCACGGCACCTCTCTCATAATTCCTCCTGCTATATGGCTGCCGTCAGGTGATGAAATGGTTTCCTTGACCAGAGCGGGGCCTGCCAGTTGTTTTAGTGTTCGGGTTTTAGCAGAGCGATAAAGCATCGCCGGCTAACCCCGGCTGACAGAGAGCGATATCTAATAGGCCTGTCGCTCTCGCGCCAAACCGCTCGCTGCATTTCAATTAAGGCCTCATGGGCAGAAAAAGGCCATATCAGACACGGAGTGTTTGCAAGTTATGTAATGCATACATGCACACACACACACACGTCCATGTTTAACCTTGCACAGAATGATGTATGTGCAAACGAGAAGTTTGTGCCTAAAACATACTGTTTGGCCTAATATGTTCAGAAACAGATAAAGTCTTGCATTCCTCCAGCTCATTTTCATGTCTTTGTTTGCCCAGAGCTAAACATGGCATGATGAAATGTCACAGGTGGATCAACATATTGACTTTTCTGCTTGCACCGTTCTCACACACACACACACAAAACACACCCTTTCCTCTTTTACCGCTGTTATGCTGACAATATAATAAACCCTTTTTATAAAGGAAAGCATCATAGGAGACTTTCACTGTGATATTTGTAAGCGTACGTCACCACCACTGGATCAAAAACACACTTTGGACCTTGTTCTGTTTTACAGTGGCTGTAGAGCTGTTACTTTTGTTTCCCATTTTTAACACTTATGCTACACTATTTTTAAATCACCTTGAATGCCATGAAGGGTGTGGTGGAGAGGATGTGACTACTTATAATAGGTCTGTGATAAACTGTGGACCCTGAAGGAAAGAAATGTCCCCATTGAAACATATTAAAACACGTTTTTGATCCCTCGGCCATTACATCATAAAATGTGCATTCTGTTACATCTGGCTTCAGAAGTGTACTTTTCACTATTTTCCACCGCATTGAGACATTTTCTCATGTTTGCCTTGCGTGGCAAATACATGTTGTTTTCTAAGCATCCACTAGGGGCATTGCTGCTGTATTACGGCGCACTGCTGTGTTTGATGCAATGCATGATGTGACGACCCCTCCCTTCCACCAGGGGTCTGTGTCCTGTTTGTCTCTTTCTGTCTTTCAGGTTGTTGCTCGTCAGCTGATGGGACACACCTGAGCCTGGTGGGAGTGCCAGGTATAAAGACTCGCCCCCTCTTCTCTGCCTCCTTCTTTGGGTGACACAGCTGCTTATTTGTTTAGTTTAGTTATTTGCTCTTTGAATAAATGTCTATTTATTACTTTTAACTTGTCTTGTCTCCCTTACGTTGCAGCATCTGAGCCAGGTTGTAACAAGCACAAAATCAATGATGTTGCTAATCATTGACATATCAAAGATTGTGGGGGGAAATCCCCCCAGCATTTAGTATACAGAACATAATTAAAGTTGTGTTGTTTTCTCATAATGTCATTGTGTACACAAACTGGCATTTAAAGATGAATGAATAAAAATGAATATATATTTGGTATTATGATCAGAACTGAATTTGGTTCAAAGATTTAAGTTGGTGAAAGTTGAAAATGACATTAATACATTTTATGCTAGACATGTTTGTCCTCTCAGGACATCGGAGCACCTTTTTTAAAGGGTTGCACAACAGTTAAAGGTGCAAAATGTTTGCACAGTGAACATCAATATCTCTCTCTCTCTCTCTCTCTCTCTCTCTCTCTCTCTCTGCCTCACATCACCTTCTTTCTATCTTCCCTCTTGCTCCAGAAAAGCTTTATCCTCTGTACCTTCTGTTCTATTGTGCAGCGACGGTGCCCTCATCAAAGTGAAGCAAAAGGGCGAGAAGAGGGTTCAGCATGCTGTACAAAGAACACACACTGCAACATTGTCAGTGTGTGTGTGGGTGTATGTGTGTGTGTGTGTGTGTGTCTGATACTACCCACCACAATGTCTGATTGAGACTTTTCTTTCCTCAGCCTCATTTATAATATTAATAAGCTTTATGTACACAGAACTATTCTCAACAAATAAACAAACTTGCTGCTGGAAAATATACAATGCAATGAAATACCATAGCAACAACAAATACACACAAAATATACTCAAGTAAACAGCAGCACTGAAAATGGAAAATAACAGCATGTAACACAGAGGTGAAAGTTCAGAAACTGTGCGATTATCATGTTTATTTATGGTCATTACACTTAAAATTGATTTAGCAATGATTTATAGGTATTAAAATCCCTCGGAGCATCTAATCACTTAAGAGATGCGTGTCAGTGTGAGCAATGACTGTCTTGAGTTATGGACGATATTTGCCGTAACAGTTACGGTGACAAATGTTTATTTGAAAGTAGGGTCGATGATTCATGTGCCACTGAGTCACGTTGATGCATCTTTTAATTGATGGGCTGTAACTTTGTACGTCTTGTTTGTTCATTAATTAAGTCCCTTCAAACTGGCCACGTCAGGAAAAAGGTTTGGAGGAGAGGAAAATTATTTGAGGTGGGAAGCTGTGTTATTGTGCGTTTTTATTTAGTTTTGTTCTTCTCGCTGTGGTCCACCATGGACTATTTATTGAGGGTCTTATCTGGGCTATCGGTCAGATGTCAGTCTAATTTGGGTCAATTTACTTGTCAGAGGTGAAATACGATTTAAAAAAAACAGGGATACAATTCTAAAGTGAACTGAAGCAAAGTTGTGTTTGCTCGAAGTAGAAATGTTAACATCTCAATTTAGGAGTAAACGTACGAGCATCGCTGCGTTACTGTCACCGACTGTAGACTAAAGACGCACTGCTACAGAGAAGTCCTTGTAAGCTAATGTGCATGAATTACAGAGAATTAAAGAACTATTCTGCTAATTATCAGAACATGTCAAATCTCAATCGTAAAAATAATTCAACCTCAACAAAAACTCATCTACTGACTCCTTTCTGTCAGAAAACTGGGATCAGTGTTAAAATAAGCCCCCGGGCAAAAATCTCTCATAGCCAGAGGAGAACAAGAGGAGAACGTTTCCTCCAAAGCCGAGAAATACTGTTGAGAGCGAGCCAAATACAGGAGGGCCAATTAATGCAAAGAAGACATACCTAAAAATACACACACATGTACACCCACCAAACCGGCTGCTTATCAGAGGCAGGGAGAGGAAGATCAAAGTAGCAAAGAGACAGAGGCTGTGAGATTGAGACAGAGCTGAGAGGTACGACGCATGATGTGAAGGACAGAGAGAGGAGGAGGAGGAAGAATGCAGGAGAGCAAGAGAGAGGAAGAGAAAGAGACGGGGAGGCAAAATTAGACAGCAATGAAATGCTCAGATCCAAACCGTCTGAGAGGAAGGCAGTCACAGTCAAAAGAGTTAAAAGCAAGAGTCTTCGGAGTCTGGTTTGATGGACAGAATAAGTCCCTCGAGCAGAGAAAAGATACAGAATTTAAAAAAGACGATAAGGGAAAATGTTCAGAGTGCAGCGAGAGGAAAAGGGAGAAGAACAAAGCAGTGTGAGGTAGAATGTGACAAGAACTTTGAAGAAGACTTAAAACAGGCGGCATAATGAGGGATCCGATACGGAGGGAAGAATTGAAAGATCGACGCTTCGTACTGCAGGTTTGAGTCTATCGCTGGAAGGGACAGGTGTTCTTCAAACGTGAAGATATTCAAAACGATTTTTCTTGAAACTGATTTTATTGTGTTGGCTCACTCAGAAGACTTTGTTTTTTTGCTTCAATGAGCCCGGTGTGTGAAAGTCACGACCAGATTCAACCACTAGAGGGCCCCGGGAGCAACGTGAACTCACGGTGCCCTCTGACCTCTTGTTTGGAGATGTCCCTCTACAAGACAAAGCCTCTAAAGTTAGGCCGGCTCAGGGACGGTGCGTCTATCAGAGCTTTCCTGCTGAAAACAGCTGCTGCTGGAAACTAGGTTGATTAGAGCCGAATATTCAAGCCAGAAAACCAAAATAATAAGCTCCATGGTAGAATATTATCTGTGGGATCCTCACAGCAAGTGACACGTGTCTTTGTATTACAGTGTGTCTCGTACATCTCATTTGATGCATTGTTTGAATTAAAAAATAACACGTTTTTTACGATTTATAACTTCATAGAAGGACCGAGGTGTGATGAAGAGAGATGTGATGAAGGACACATACTTATTATACACACCATACATGCATTTCCAAGATGTTTCCCTCTCCTCTCTCTCGTGATACTGTCCTGTATGTGCAGCACAATACATAATTGGAAACTTCTGCTCCATCTAATCTCAACCTCTCTTCCCGTCTTTCTCCGTGGCCCCCCGGTGATGTCTCTGCCTCTCTTGTTGCTGAGGAGCCTCTACCCTCTCCAAAGATGATCGCCCCTCTATTTTCTTCTGAGCGGTGAGACAAAAGCATAAGAGGCTCCACTCAGAGCAGCCGATAAAGAACAAGGGCGGTTAAGCTTTGTCAACACGGGGACACAAAACTCTGAGAGATAAAACAGAATGGAGAAAACATAAAGCCGAGGCCGTGGCTATTATTTGCCGTTCCTGGGAGACTCAGCGCCATGAAACTCAGAGAAATTAAATATAAAAAGGAAGCTGGAAAAGCAACGCGGGTTCACACAGGTAAAGAAGGACAAAGCCACTTTCTGAGAGTATGAAACATCAGCTCACAGCGCCGCCCGGATGAATCCCAGTCCATCCAAGATACAGAAACTCCTGAAGCTTCAATTGTTTCCCCCTTTAAAGGTTGGCGGCCTGAAATCCCACTCCTTAACACCATGCTGTGTTTGCACTTTCTGTGCTACCAAAATAACCCACACTCTGTCCTGGAGTTACTGCTATTCACCCTGCCATTTAAGAGGTATTGTGGCCTCCCGAGGGAGGGAGGTGTAGAGGTGTAGAGGAAAGCCTGTCGGCATGGAGCAGGAGAAGGTTTATAGACACCAGTGTCGGTTTATGTGACACCTCGTTCCCACGTTCATCCACGATTACCCCTCCGCCTCATTTGGAAGTGTTGTGAAAGCTGTGTGGACGGATGAAAGCAGATTGGGTGACATTTGCATAATTTTCTTTTTGCTAACATTAAATATAATTAGGCTGGTCTCCTACAGCATTCATAGCAATACCTAAGCAATATAATGTGTTGTAATTTGTAGATATCCCACGTTATCTTGACGGAGGACATATAAAGACCGCTAAATCACATTTTAACCCGAACGACTATCTATTCCTAAACCTACGTGATTTTGATTTTTAACTGAGTTTCCTGTGAAGACGGAAGATTATTTTGAAAAGACCGTATGCATGTAACGAGAGGAAATTGACACATTTTCTATGTTTTTCTTTGAAAAATGCACAAATAATTTAAATATTACTTTTCGTAGGATATCATACGAAGAGTTGTGTGAGGATATCTTGAATATTTAAAGCGCTAACCGACATATGTAGCATTGAGAAAATAAGTTAGCGAGGGCTAGTTCATTTGTCCGTCCGAAAAATGCAGATAGTCCGACGCTCCCGTCTGAGACACTAATAAAGTCCTCTGCTGAGTTGAAAACTTGGAGTTCTTCTGAGTAAAAACCTGAACACAACATATATCAACATAACTCTCGGGTCCCCTGTTAGACTTCTACTCTGGTAACACTTTGCACTAGGTGCTATAACACAGGATATTGAAAAACTTTAGCAACAGTGTGAGACAAACTTAATTATGAAACAAGTTTTCAGACCCGTGGGGCTAACAGTCTTTCATTATTAGAAGTGTTGTTGGAGCTTTTATCCTTCCAGATTGCTTCCCTTTGTCATGCACCTTGCAAGTGTGATGTTGTGCCAGAACACCGTACGTGTTTTACTAACATAGTCAGAAAAACTTAAAGAGTAACTAAACCCGAAAACTTCTTTGGCTGAAAACCAATATATATGGATGGATTTGGGTCCAAATCTTGACATTTTAGTGCAAAGCATTTAATTATTTGTATAAAGCTAAATGCTAGCATACATATACCAGCCTGTTACTCTTTCAATAAGCTTATGCGTATAGCGCTAATAGCATAAGCTAATTATAAAGGTTAATGGCTATCATGAACGGTCATTTTAAAAAGTCTGGCATGTTAAAGTTACGTTGACAAAGTCCAGCAGATAAAAGCATGTGGTCTTTTTTTGATGTTGTGTAGC
The DNA here is from genome assembly GCF_050575085.1 of Anarhichas minor. Taxonomy (NCBI): domain Eukaryota; kingdom Metazoa; phylum Chordata; class Actinopteri; order Perciformes; family Anarhichadidae; genus Anarhichas; species Anarhichas minor. Next base: position 21,589,381 of record NW_027466473.1, on the reverse strand, counting down.
TGTAGCATTAAAACAGCTAACTAGCCAGCACACTAAATCAGTATTTAACATCTTGATGCTTCATCCACACACGTCACAGCGTAGGGAAGCACATTGTCATCGCATGATAGAGTCACCAGATTTTGAAATGTGTCGATGGCTAAATATTAAGTCATCAGGACTCTGAATGAAATATCTCACACAACAGACATTCACGCACAGTATCTGGTGAAGGTTGATGTTGAAGAACAACTCTACCGAAAACCCTCTTCTGGAGAAGGACTCGCCTGTTTGAGTCTTCCCCTTGATCTGCACCACTGAGGAGGAAGCTAATGGGCCAGACCACATGATCTGATCACTACAGCATGCGCTTTGATAAGCTCTGACCTTCGACCAACTGTTCCACTGCAATACCTCCAGGTCTCCTGGCGCTCAATATAGTGATGTCTCTGTGAAAAGCCGATACATGCTGAGATGGGGGGGGTCCGAACCAAATCCAGCAGATGCTGAAAATACTGAAATTATTACAGAGAAGCCAAATCGGTCAATATCTGTCAGAATTGGCCTTGATGGATAGTTTCACACAAGGAGCTCGATTGGTCAGAGATGCATTCCAGCTGTGTGAATTATTCCCATGAAGCTATAGCGGTGGTGTTATTCCTGGTTTCCTTGGGAAGAGGTTAGTTATCCATCTTTCTGCTGGAAAGAAAATGTTAAAGCCATCATGAGTTGTTTGGTGAAGCCCATACCTGCCTGCACAGCTACCTGCGCTACTGTTATAATGACGAACACTCTCCAAGGTCGCTTTTTTGCTAGAATTAGTTTGGCTTTTGTAACACCAATTAATTTGAGATGATTTGCAGCAGAGTTAGGTATTTAATTATCTCCTCTACGTGAGTGGGAAAAATACTAAATTAATAATTTATTGAAGCCGCAAAAAAACCATTTGTACTTCTGAATAATTGATGAAATACCGAAAATATAATTTGAGAAATCATTTAATAATCATTTTAATTTGATTGGAATAAATTAGAGGCTCCACCAGGTGTCTAAACAGTTTATTTATAAGTGTTTTAGGTATTTGAGTGTGTGTGTGTGTGTGTGTGTGTGTGTGTGTGTGTGTTAGATTGAAATTAAATACAGCATATTACATCCCTTTTAACACAGAGTTCATACCTGAAGATCTGCCTGTCTGAATACAAATATTGATATTTTATAAGCATTGGTCAAAAAAGAAAAATTATACTTTTTTGTGAGTTTTGCTCTTATTATTTTTTAGGAACCTCACCTGAAGGATCGTGATCACTTGAGACATTTCTTATGAAAGTTAGATCAAAAGGTTCGTTAAGTCTTTTACTAATTGTTTCAATAGTTTTTGTGATAGACTCAACCTAACTTATTTTGGTCTAATTTATGTTCAGTGCAGTTTTCATACAACTTAGAATTTTCTTAAACCTGCAAAAGAATCCAAGATTTTCCTTTTGAAGCTTTTACTGCAAAATCATGCTCAGTGCGAATCCCTCACATCGTTTCCTTGTGAAACATCTTCCCACCACCTCTTGTACCTTCTGAATGGTTTAACGTCAAAATAAAATAATACTCCCCTTTTGCAAAATTGTCCATTGACAAAACGCCCGCTAGCTGGAAGATAATTCTGTTTATGGCGTTCAAAAGTAGAGACTCTTTGTGACAAAACAGGTAATACAAGTGAGAAACTTTGTCTGGGTTTGTATCACTTGTTGGATTGATTCTTTTCTTATGTCATGCTGCAGTTTGAAGAGCAGCAGAATGATTTCCGAGAGATTTGTTGGTTTCTGACCGTGCAATATGTTTCAGTGTAGGTCTGTAGCACATCGGATTAATTCTGCTGCATGAACAGCCTGTGGCAGGCTGGCAGCCATTCATCTTAAGGAGACTAGTCAAAGATATGCGTGTCCGTCTTTCTTTCTCTCGGCTTCCATCTGTCTTGTCACTCTCTGCATGTTTACCAACTTTAAAAAGACACACATGCCACGATAAACTTCTTTTTTTATACTTTTAGCTGTCCAGAAAATCCATCTCTTTGGTTTTGTGTGACATTAAAGATTCACACACAGGCCCAGGTTTTCTCCCTTTGGTGTTTCTGAGAGAGTGCAAGTGGGTTCCACTTCCCACCACACGTTGGTGCAAAGGAAGTATAAATGTGTTTGGCTCAAATTCCCTTTTATCATGCTGACATGTTATTTATTTAAGAAAAGCGGTTGAAACCATTTTTCATTTGCTCAGGCAACAATCCGACGGGGAGTCAGTTCTTGTCTCTCTCACAGTGTGTGTGGTACCGTTCAGTTAGTTAGACACAGAGCAGAGACTCACCGCTTCCCCTCATTAGATATGAGTGTGTGCGTACTGCCTCCTTGTGGTGAAGTCACTTGTTATTCCTTCCAGCAGTCCTGATGTACACCCTTTTCCACAGAGGACATTTGAACACGTCGCAGAAGGAAAGGCACAGGTGTAGCTAATGAAGTTAACAGATGGCTGACTGGGACACTTGATTGTAAAGGAGCCCTCGTTAGTGTCGTCAGCACCACCTGTGTTTTTCATAGTCCAGTCAAAATGCCGGCTGGGAGAAAGGACACAGTGTTCGTCAGTTCATCTTAACTACTTACGCATCAAATAAAAAACATTATCGCAACTCGTCGCTCTGCAGCAGTTGCTTTTTTATGTAGTTTCACCACTAAAGATAAAAAGAGAAACTGCATCTAATGTAGACAGTGTAGTCTTTTGCAGACATAGTATGCATCAACTGCTGCTAAATATAGATGTCTTTAGTATATAAATATATAACTTCTATTTACAGGTTTTCAGCTCGGTCTGCGACTGCTGTAATTAAATTATACAACCTGTGAGCCCATTAGGATCACAGGAGATCAAAGTAACCGTCTAGTCAGTGATGCCAACACAGTTAAGCTGAGAATTTACTGCATGAAAGAGCCCGATAACAGAAGGCTGTGTGATGTAAAACACTCTTCATCCGACTCAGAAGAAGAGTACCATAGATGAATCACTAGAGTGGGTCAAACATGAAGGCAACAAAAATATAACAGGTAAGACTGTACACAATTTGTGCTTTATTGACAAAAAAAAAAGATTGTACAGTTTTCAACTGTTGATTGCAAGAGCAGTGTTGATCCACCATCTTTACGTAAAGCTCCTCCTCTCATACTCTAATATGACTGAACATCACAGTGCAAATCCCATCATCAAACTAACCACTGGAACTTCTATAGATGGACAAGACAAACAACTGGCAGAAGGCGACGAGAGATTAATAACAAAATATGCGGATTCATGTGGCTGTTACGGCATTTCAATTGAAGGCATGAGACGGCGACGGACAGAAACACGTGAGGCTGTGATGACTAGGAAGCGGTCTGTTCTTCGTGTTTGTGGTCAGGCCACACAGAGCGTGTAAGATTTCTGATTAACAGATATAAGTCCACCAAACTGACAGGAAGTAGCTACAAATGAAAAGTTGTGTCTGAGCATGAGGGAACCACAAGGAAGACCATAAGGGATTAATAGAGACTTCACCGAAGTCATAAAAAACAGGACTTCTGCATAGCAAAATCTGGGGCTGGGGGGGGGGGGGGGGGGTAGAAGTACAAGCGGTACCGTAGACGAGTAAAATATAAACCGATGAACACGGGGGAAGACTTCTCCCACATTGTATTAGTACATTCTAACCTGAACAGTGTTCAGTGCCTGTCTTCATTTAAATGGCTTCAGCCCATGGAGCCTCCTTAACTGTATGTGCAGCTTAACTTCCCCACATGTAACAGACTTCACTTCCCTCATAGAAGGTCAAATCTAAATGAAAAAGGCTTTTATACACTTGTTGCAAAGGTGCGACAGGAAGCAGTTAAACAGGTGAAAAAGTCATTTGAACTGCATTTTATGTGATTTCTTTCTTTGTGAGATAAAACAAATGAAACACAGGTATATTTTGAACTGCTGCATTTAAATACATTTTCCCAATGTTTAGTTTTTTGTCATTTTACAGTACTTCACTTCTTACTGTATAAGATCGATGACAAATGGACCATTTCCACATGAGCGCTGGAGAGTTGTTGGGAATGACTGCATATATATGCATCAGATCCTGCAGGATTACTAGCTTTGTTTGTATACAAACGTATGCATGACAACAAGTGCTTTGAAAAGAAAATGCTTTGTGTGTTAATTCATATCTTGGCTAACTGCTGGGAGAGAAACCTAGAACTAATCTTGGGGTAAATAATGAACTGTAATAATTAAGCACTATATTTTGACCCATTAGCAAGACTAAAACACTCTCAAAAAAGACAAATATAAAGACCCCGAATAAACCAAAATATGAAATCCCAAGAAGTCAAATAATATAACAAATAAGAAAAACAGATAAAGTAAAAATCTCTCTATGCAGACAACAGAAAAGTCTCGAATAAACAGAATTCTATCCCGAAGACATAAGTCTCAGAAAGCATCAGTGAGGCTCCGGGACAAAGCGCAGCGTCTCAACAACAGGACTGGCCGAACACAAAGGCCAGCTGGCTCTGAGCAGGTCTGTGCAGGTCTGGTTCATCAGAACACGTAGTCCCGGGTCATCTTGAGGGACGGCATGGCCTCGTCCACGTTCTGGTCCAGGCGGTGATACTCCACGGTGTTGCGGGAACACAGACCGTCCTTCCAGCGCCGGCTCTGAGCCAGGAGGAAGATCTGAGGAAGACGAGACATGCAGAATAGAGATCAAATTAATCCGATAGATGTACAAGTGCTGATCAAGTGAAACTGTTTCTGGACAGGCTAGCAGAAAAAGATGAAAGACTACATGATTGGAATCCTTACTTTAGCTGTAAAATCCATATTAACACGGGGTCAGCATAATGTAGAATATGAAACCCGTCTCTACTGATTTGACAGAGAGAACTTCCTCTAGGATGAAGCAAAGATGTCACACTGTTGTGCTACATACGAGCACATATTCCACAATATGTGACGCTTTGTTTGTAACTAGTTAAAGAATGCAGTGCTGAGATCTGAGGATATCGACCGTTTTTGTTACACTGTAAAGATCTCTAACTTTTCTATTACATAAACATTTAGATGAAATCATGCAGGTTCACGAGAAAGTCCTCTCAACTCTACACGGCTCAGGCAAATCCTCATTGTTTCACTCCAAAATGTAGAGTTTTGTACATTTAAAAAGCTGCGAGAGGTGGAACGATTGATTGACTAGTTGTCAACCATTAATCAGCACTTATTTGGGTAATTAATTCATCGGTTTGAGTAACAGTCAAAATACTATGATTACAGCTTCTTAAATGTAGATATCTTGGGGTTCCTTTACTCCACTCTGGACTAAAAAGAGACATTTGAGGATGCCATTTTGGGGAACACTGACTGACATTTTACAGATTAAACAATCGATCCATTTAAAAAAAGATTAATCAACAATGAAAAAAATGGTTAGTTTGCAGCCCTACATGAAGGTATATATTTCAGACACTGATTTTGCATTCAAAGTGTAATTCAAATACATTACTGTGTCTGAACAGGTTACAGATTTCGTGAATTTTTACCCCAAACAAAGTACAGCATGCAGTGTTTTACAGGACTGTGTGATGGTTCTTTATTTTTTTATCCATTAACCTGATTCTTCATCTAGTACATGGACCAAAGGTGAAATCTCAGGCTCTGGATGTAAGAATGCCTAATTCTCTTTCAAAAACAATTGAACTTATAACAATATATAATAAAAGACAACCAGCAAAACCTCAGATTTAAGAAGTTCTTGTCAAAACTGTTGGCAGCAGATGGTAACGGCTGAAGTACCATCAGCCCCGTGCAAACCAGACTCATGCTGCATCATCATCATCATCATCTCTGGCCTCTTACATCCTGAGCAGTTCATGCAGACACTCACCTTCCTCTTGTTGTGATAGGTGATGTAAACAATGGCCACCAGGAAAGCCAGGATGACCAGTTGGAAGAAGAAGTGGGAGTCCTCATCCTCCGTGTTGTAGCTGTCCGCTCCCTTGTAACGGGTGTCCTCCATCCCATTCGGCTGCAGCCTGCTCACACTCTGGTCTTTGACGTCGACGTCGTCTTCGTCGTTGTTGTTTTCAAAGATGTCGTTGTCCTCGTAGGCAGTGTCATCGGCGTTGGCGTCGTCGTCATCATCTGTGTAATCATCCAGACTGATGTGAGGTGAAGGTCCACTGTGAGTCTGCCCATGTGGATCATTGTCCTGCCCTGTGGATGGGTTCAGAACGGTGGAGGGTTTGGACTCATATTCCTCTGTCTCCTCTGTTACAGGTCTGGATGGTTCAGGGACTTTGAAAGGGGTGGCGGGAACTTCTGGACTAGAAGCTGGGGGGGCTTCAGGAGCATCTTTTGTCACAACCTTGTCTGAGATCGCAGCAGCCTTGTCTGAGATCGCAGCAGCCTTGTCTGGGACCGCAGCAGCCTTGTCTGGGACCGCAGCAGCCTTGTCTGGGACCGCAGCAGCCTTGTCTGGGACCGCAGAAGCCTTGTCTGGGACCGCAGAAGCCTTGTCTGGGACCGCAGCAGCCTTGTCTGGGACCGCAGAAGCCTTGTCTGGGACCGCAGAAGCCTTGTCTGGGACCGCAGAAGCCTTGTCTGGGACCGCAGAAGCCTTGTCTGGGTCCGCAGAAGCCTTGTCTGGGACCGCAGAAGCCTTGTCTGGGTCCGCAGCAGCCTTGTCTGGGTCCGCAGCAGCCTTGTCTGGGTCCGCAGCAGCCTTGTCTGGGACCGCAGCAGCTTTGTCTGGGACCGCAGCAGCCTTGCCTGCGTCCTCAACTGCTATTGCGTCCCCATTTTTGATGGGTCCTTGCTGCATTGTCTTATCAGAGGAGTCAATGACGATGGCTGGATTTGTTTTATCGAGCACTTCAGACGTTTTTGGTCCAGTGGCTGTTCCGGGGATGTCTGAAGGAGCCTGTGCGTCAGAGGAGTCATCGCCAGCAGATGTCGCAGGCTTCTTGGGATCTGTTATAGTTGTTGAAATCTGCTGAGCTGGCAGAGGCTGTGTGTCATCTGCTTTCTTGTTTGCAGTGGTAACATTTTGAGATGTGATTCCCCCTCGATTCTCCTGGATTGGTGCTGTCAGGTGAGAGGGAAAAACAATGCAAGACAATATATATTATTAGGTTGATGAAACACTCCTGAAAACACTTCAAAATAACAATTTGAAACATTTGCATGTAAACAAAATATGTATTTTCAATCAGGGAGGGGTTCTTTACTTTCTAAGCCTACCTGCTAATATAATATATAATGTGCAATGAGTCCAAATTCAATCTGAATTTTAAGTTTCACCCCATCTCAAGAACAACACTTTCATCTAAAGTGACGTACTGACATTACAGGTAATTAATGTTCTTCAACTTACAACTGAAAGGAGTCTGTAGTACAACCACACCATGTGAACCTCCTACTAAGAGGCAGTTCATCCTCCAGCTGCCACAGAAAAACTGGAAAGTTGACTTTGATTTGTAGTAAACAGCAGCTTGTTTTGAGTGTAATAACATGCAAACTTGCCCCAACGTCATGACCAACTTCTCTCCTTTAAAACACAAAAAAACATTACATTTCCGTCTCAAAATTAAAAGAAGTACTTTAGATTTATTTAAGAACCCCGACAGTTTCTTACTGCACCTTTAAATGAGAGCTGAACTTGTGCATCTGGCCTGCATTGCTGAATCAATGAAACCATTTAACCAACAAGTGTGTGAACATTATTTCCATCCTGTGTGACTAAGGAGGCGTTGCTTAGGAAAGGACGGGAGGAGAACACTTGGGACTTGAAGCACGGGGTAAGACGTCCCCAAGAGAAGAAAGGAACTATTCATACACATGGGCCACGGCCAGCATAAATAACCACGTCACAGGAGATCTTTGTGGCAGCGACTGATAGAGGCAAAACAGCATGTAGGAAAGTCAGCCTTTAAGACTTAACAAAAGTCTTATTATTTAAGTATTCTTATATTTCCCAAAAATAAATAAATCACACATCTCGTCCATAAGTACTTGGGGATCTTCCTCCACTCTTGGATTAGCTTTATTCACATTAATCCCACATGATGCATGGGATGATGCCCAAGAGTTAGAGATAAGTACAGCACATTAATGATGTGTCACGATCTGATTTCATGAGTCAATAGAGTTCATGCAACTTACAATACTTCAAAGCGGAGGACACGTTAAGCCAATAAATGTTGCAATCGGATACAGATGTGAATTCGAGGCCCACAAAGTAAAAATGAAACAAAGCGCGTCATTTGTAATGTCAGATGTCAGATGTCAAGACTTGCGTGACAAATTCTAGAGAAAACAGTCCATTCATAGACATTTCTTTGCTCCTAACAGTCTATATGTCCGTGTGGATGTTTGTTGCACCAGTGCATCTTTATCACAATAATACATGTAGAGATGATTTGTTTGAGTGAATATGGCGATGACGATGGCGTGGCAACGTCATAACGTGAAAAGGAAATGGGCCAAACCCAGCAAACACAATACTGCAACAATGAAGCAACCGACACACGGTCTTCATTTAAAAATTGTAAAGAACACGGGCAAGGATATCAACACCACTTATCTCAACAGATTTCAACCAACAAACTACACACAGTCAAAGTCCGCTTATGCAACACAGAACTTGCCATTGAGAGCAATTTCACAGCCTTTGCTGTGGTCCCAGTTCATTGATGGTAAACTTCAAAAGGTTTTTTTGAGCTGACAAAAGGAAGGTTAATTAACAGCTCAGATATATGACAAGGACATCTGGACCATGTCACTGTCTGTCCACCACAAATCACTGCTCCTAAAGGAGTCACCCGAGGGGTATCACAAAGTAGACCCTTTAACTACAATGACATTTGTCTCACAGTTATCATAGAACAGACATTTACAGAGTTAACTGCTCGATATACACGCTACATTACATCCAATAAAAGGTCACGAGCTTGAACTTTGTTGTGAAACATCACTTCCTGTTTGCTGGTTTCCGAGTTGTTTTTTATGGCCAAACATTGCCAAACATCACGCCACTGCGTAGTCATATTTAAAACCTCAAAATCACTCTATTTAGTAAATTACTCTGTTTAACTGTATTATAATAGTTTGATAATGACTCAGAATAAATGTACTATTTTAAGACTCTTCCGCCATCGTCCCTCTCGTCTGACACCGTGGTTGCTAAGCTAGCTAGCTATCTGACACTGGCTAGCTAACTAGCAGTGCTGTTGGTTTCCTTAAATAAACAAACATACGGGTACTTCAGTATAACATACCTTCCGTCGTGGTATTTAACGGAGCTGACAGGCAGCCGCTGGTTAACATTTGGATGCAAATAATCAGCGAAAGAGCGCAAATATGTCTCTTGTTTCGCACCATCTTCCTGCACGTCGCCATGTTGTTTGCGTGAGTAACTGAAGGGGCGTGGTTTCCACATGGCCACATAGGAGGATGCGCGTGAGGTCGATGACAAACTGGATGCGCGTGAGTCGATGACAAAGTGGGTGCATGTGGTCTGAGTCTGTTGCAATTAGTGACAGTTGCTTGTAACGTTGTGTCCTCCAAATAGATAAATCTTTGTCTAAATGTCTTAATATTGACATTTATATAATTGTTTTCGTGACACTGTCTTTGCTCCTCATTGTTTTGGATTAACAATGAGGACGTTAAACGTTGTTGTTCCACCATAAAATGATTTATTCAACGATGTATGTGTTGCACTCTGAGGGGCCGGTCTCTGAGCTGGACACTGGTGTAAGGTGACCTCGACGTCTTCAAGACCAAGCAGCTTGTCACGGATTTTTACACACACACACACACACGCACGCACACGCACCATTTCACGGCAGCCATTTTGACATAGTGTTGCAGGGTAAGCACAGGTGTAATTAATAACTGATTAAGGCCCTGGTATTGTGCATGCTGGCCCGCTGGAATGGCTGTGACTAAATACAACAGGGCCATAATTAATTTGATCAGTTACACCTGAGACATGTCAACATGGCCTTCAACCTGCAGATACAGGTCACTCCCATTGAAGAGTGAGAGAGCCATGTCAAGCTTTGTGCCTTCCTCCATCAGACTCATTAATGCAGGAGCTCACCTGGGTGCCTGACCCGATTTATTATTTACTAATGGACATTTTTAAGCTCACTTAATCCCACAGGCAGACATCTTTAACTGTTCAAGCTGCACTTGTCCTCTTTTGTATGTAAATTGTACGGCTATTTGTTGTCTCCTGCCTTAAAACGCTTTTTAAATTGTCTTCAGCTGTTGCAAATGGCCGTCTTATTTGATCAAAAGCATTTTCACAGAACTTTAAATAAACATGGGTCGAAATGAGTCCTCACAAGATGCAAGACATTATGTGACAAAAGAGCATAAACAATCAAACTGGTTCAAGATGTTCTTTATTCAAGGAACGACAATACTGTCGAATACACTAAGCATGATTTCCATAACCAGTTGTGGAAGACTACCATTTCCTGTCCACTGTAATCATAATCTTCATCCTCCCTTAGAGAAGTTCTGTAACTCGTATCCAGAGGAGTGTAACTGTGTGCACGATAGGTCTCCCTCCCTTTGCTCGACCAGGAACAACCGACGGGTCTTTGCCTTTGTAAGACTTCACAGGTGGATTAAACTATGCAAGTCTATCAATAAAATAATTTTTACTATATGTAACAAAAGACATTTTTCACACCAAATGCACAGACACAAAGAAATAAACAAGTGAGACGAAAAACACACAATGTCCATATTGGGGTTTAGTGTCTTTGAGCTAATGACAGCTGCTAACATCAGGGACAACTAACCCTTCCCACTGAATAATATATCAAGACAGACGTAAGAGCTCTCCAGTGCAGGAGTGAGAAAATGAAACGGTTGTATCACCGCTACCACTGCTGAGCAAGGAGTGCTTAAACGGTGCTTTGCAACAGCACCATCTGGTGGTGTAACTACTCAACTCCATGCTAACAGCCCTTTCCCTTGTCATCTGCATTGGAAAGCAGAGACTCTCAAATTAAAGCATCGTGTACGATTGTAGTGAAAAGACAAAATAGTGAGGCAAACATGATTGCACTCAACGCTACTTTTTCCCCCTTGCAAGCTATTCAAGATAAAACTTTCTGTTAATCGAGTTGTAGTTTTGTTCAGAACTCAGCTCTGTTTGAAAATATGATGATTCCCTTAAAGTGGTCCTTTGAAAAAAGTGGTGGATCGTTGCAAGAACGACTTGACCTGCTTTCTGTCTTGGCTCCAGCTGTAGCATGTCTAGGGGACTCTGGGGGGGGGGGGGGGGGTTCGTGAGGGCTAGCTAATCAATTAAGGATTTGGAATTTTAGGTGGGGAATGCGTGTGTGCTGGGAGGACTGGAAGGACGGCGGCCTCGTCCTCCTACGCCTGGAACTCGAGGCCGAGGCCGAGCTTGTGGCCGCCGGCGTTGATGTTCTTGCCATCGAGGAGAGCAGAGAGTGTCAGCTTGATGCCTGCGGAGACAAACACACACCAGGTGAATTAGTGTCTTAATAAATAGATACATGTTGAGATATTGTGGTCTTGTGGTGCATGTTTTTGCCCGTTTTAAGCAGAGCGCACTCACCTGGCTTCAGAGTCTGAGTGTAGCCCAGGCCCACCAGGCTGGAGTTGTTCACCTTGGCCTGTGTGAGATGAGAACCGCAGATGAAAATCATACAAAGAACACATATCACTAACAGATGAATGGACCATGCCGATGCGGGGCAATGCATTGCCTTCTCCGGGGTTAAATGTTAACAAAATCTAAACTTTTAAAAAGTGCTAAAACTATAAACTGTACCACTTCAGAGTGTCACGTTGGCCGTGTTATTAACATGTTATTAATAGTCGTTGAAATACGTGTAATTACACTAACAAACTACCATTCACACTAATTGGCTCTGCTGTGAGTGGGATTTAAGGACTAATGTGATTGGCATCAGCCTGGGCCTTTCTGTAGACTCGATGAGGCTTCTCTTAACTAAATGAGATGTAATCACAACATGGATTTGCATCCATCCTTCCACGTTGGTCATGCAGAGAAGATTGTGAACGGACTGATTGGAGCAACGTGACTAGTTGTGGTGCATATTGTCAAAGCCTCTCTGGTCAACGAAAGGTTAAGAATCTGATGCTGCATTATGAATTCCTTGTAGAAGAAGTTTAAAAATGGACAATTCTGAATAGGGATCAATAAAGGGACATCGTCATCGTACAACACGTGACTATACCACTACTACTACTACTACTACAGGTTACACACTACTCACAGAGAAGGACGCGTCAGGATCAATCTGATACTTGGCAGCGATGCCAAAGCGGGTGTTGCTGTTTCCGGCAGTCCAGGCCAGGTTGACGGCCGTCTCCAGCTGGTCGTTCACCTTCTGGTAGATGGAGCCACCGAACTCGGTGCCATCATTTCTGAGGGAAAAATAGCAGATCAGAATATATGTAAATGCAACGCAAAAGGATTCCCTAGAGGTGATATTTTCTCCCTCAAACGAATAAGTTATAGTTTTGTGTTTTGTAAATAAAGAATACCTTAGTTGTTGTTATGCATGTGTGTTAAAGAGCTCCTCAGATGGGCACACGGTCAGTGATGTAAAGCCTACAGTATACTTTGTCTGACCTCACATAACCACATCAGCTGTACACTGAACCAGACAGGCTCGGCCAGGAGCACAGCAGGAAACAGGACAAACTCGGTGCCCCGTCTCTCCGACGCTACCTCACTCTGCCTTTTCACTGAGGCCCTGTCTGTCTGCCAACCACTCACTCACTCACTCACTCACTCACTCCGTCTCACTGGCATTACAGTAAATCCCATCACCTGGGTGTAAAAATAAGTTTGGGTGCCCCGGCACACAGCCAAGTGGGCGACAAGTTAGTCAGCCAGACAAGGACAAGAAAAACCGAAGGCCTCTGTCCAGCCACGGTCAGCCATCTGGAATCAGTAGTTTCACTTACAGTTAAAGCTTTAAGCCCATGACTTAAGTTCAAGTACCGCAGGACAGAAACCCTAACCCAATATCAGAGTGTATAGTTACATAAATAGTTGGCTCAGTTTCAAACTCAAGGTTTAAAGGCACCGTGGTCGTTCGAAAGTGCATTAGAAACGCATTGTGTGTGGTACAATGGAAGGATGCATTTATGACCATCTGCTGCTTTGTGTAGTCTTACACATTCGTATGGAGCTGAAACTCGTCCGTCTTGAATCCAACTGCAAAGTTGCTCTGGGTGACCCGGTTCCTTCCGGCCTCGAAGGTCATCTGGTAGCCGGCCAGCCAGCCCTCGTAGCCCACCACGCCTGCGCCGTGGATGGCCGTACCGTTGATGTCGTAATTGACGTCACAGCCGAGGTTGATGTGGTCGCACTTGTAGCCCGTCTTGACCTTGCCGCTCTTCTTGCTGGCAGGAAAGTCCAGGAGAGAGAAAAGGATGTTAACGTCAGAGGACAAGGTTCCCCAGAGCGAGAAACATCACACAGCTGTGACAAAGAAATAAAAACTCAAGTAGTGAAGTATATCAGAGCTACAGACTGCAACCCTTTAGTCACGCATACTTACAGACATTGTTAGAGGCACTTCAACAGGCACCGTTACTGATACCGTTAGCATTACAAATCAACTGGCGAGCTAGCTCATGTTAGCTATTCGGCAATTGTGCAAATACTGTAGCTCATGCGTTATTTTTCATCCCAAAGAGTGTTACACTAGTGCCTTCCTACTGTGCTGTGATTGGCAAGTACTTGTTGCCTTGAGTTCGGCTCATTTCCTCTAACAGGTGTTGCATGAAATCATGGCGGAATTAGCAAGCTAGCCAGCTAACTAGCCAGCCACTCACTTTTGTCGCAGTGAAGGAAAGTACATTGCTATCGCCAGATAATCCACCAATCACAGCACAGTAAGGCTGGACTAGGCAGCGAAATAGCTCGGATTTAAACACACCCATGTTACTGTTACTGTATGTTTGCTAAATATTGTTTGTGTGTATTCTAGTTTTGCTGAATTGCCAGTAGAAATGCAACGTATTTGAAATGGCCACGTAGCTTTTGATGAATTGTTTAAACCCATTTACTGAAGCTCCAGTAGCACATGAAGGAAGGCTCGACTTCATTCCACTGAACTCTTGATTTGTCACTGAAATTAACTCAATCGTCCTTTTTCTCATTGAGCTCTTCTTACCCGGTGTTTGGTGAGAAGGAGGAATCGAACGTCAGCTTCAGCCCCTTAGCCAACTGTGGAATAGACAAGCAAGACATAACAGAATAAATAAACTTCAGTTGATGCCACTCAAAGCTGTATTTTGTATCCATACTTCTTTGCCCCCCCAACAGCGCATCACCAACCTGGTCTTCAATGGTGATCTCGGTCCCCAGGGTGTTGTCGGTGTTCCACTTCTCCGTGAAGGTCAGTCCGTGCTCCGCCCACTTGTACTTGGTCTCCAGGGATCCGGCCACCTTGCTGGTCTCAGTGTTGGCAGAGCCCGTGCTGGTGAACTCCTGCAGATGGTGTTATTAGAGTCAGACTGACAGGTCACACAGCCAGGTACATAACCACGTTAACATCATTGTACTGTTGATGTCTTGCACCGTAATATATAGGGTTGTAGACATTGACGTAGTACTGATCTCACCCTGGAACAGAAACTCTATCCAAACTACTGAGGGAACATTAACAAGGTGAAGAAATCTATTTGACTTTCAGTAAACTTTAAGTGTCCTGGCGATGGTTAGGAGATCAGATAGCCAGACACCTAATGATCAGCCAGGAGCCTCTTAAGCTATGATAGGACAGCTGCAGTCTGATAATCTGATAATGACTGCCGACGACTTACCAGTCCATTCTCAGACTTTGTTTTCAAGTCCAGCTTGATGACCCCAAAGCCTGAAACAGACAATATTGAACATGAGTCTTAAGCATGCAAAATCATCTTCTAATTCTGTTAATAGACATTTAAAGAATCCCTTTAGATATTTCCAAACCCTTCAAATCAAGTCATTGATTAGTGTCAGTGAAATAGCCGTTCATCAGCCTCCAGAGTGCATTTAAAGTTATTTACATGCCACTGACTGAAAGTGGGTATTGATTTGACGTAGATTCTGCAAGCGCATTAGTGCCGTCGGTTATGAATAGTAGCTAGAAGGCTGGTTAAACAGATCCTGGCCTTACCCAGCATAACAGCCATCAGTTGATTTAACCAACCGCACTTCACACGACCCAGAGATCGCCATGTTCATGTACTGTCTGGCCTCGTACATATCCAGCTTCCCCCTCACTAAATCCTCAACTAATTCACTGTCCATCCTCATGCAAAGCCGAGACTTGTTCTGTGAAGGTGATGGACTCAATTTGTTCCATGTGAGCACCGCAAGCCTGCAGTGAAACTCACAGGGATGAATTACTGTCACTGCCCAAGCTTGCGGTGAATCAACAACCCGGGAGTTCCCGAGATATTAACTGGGCGTCAGTCAGTCACCCTTGGAGCACAGCTGTGTGTACTGTACGCACAAAACACGCCCACATCCTCTAACTCCTCTCCATGTTAGCTATCAACAGAGCAGTAACTGGTTTGAGTCGTTTGGGCATTGTGCCCGAGAGGAAGCGTTGCATCGAATCTTGCAAGAAATCTCCTTGATTACTACACAGCACAATACAGGAAGAAATACTGTTCTTCTAGTGTAAAGAGTGATGTGGAAATAAAACTAGCAACAAGTTTGACCATTGCTTATCTGCTTTCCAGAAAACTTTAAATGTAGAAGCGATAAAAAGCCTCCCGTTTTATATGTTTTAATTATTTACAGATTAGCACTAACAAGGTAACAGTACGCCACTACACTACAGGCTACCAATGGTCTCCATATCCTTCATGGAGCTTCATAGAGCTCAGTGTTTTACCATGATTTTGCAATCTGACAATAACATGTTTCAAAACTCGAAAACTTTCACGTCACAGGTAGTAGTACTGTACAAACTGGGAAAATAGTATATAATATATAATGACTCTGGAGGAGCTTTGTCAAGTCTTTAAAGCACACGAGTACAGACTATATGCTGCTCGCTGTGTTAAAAAGTGGCTTCAACTTAGAATTTGATACATAGATTAAACTCTATTAAAGTATGTAAAAGCTGAAGTATTTTATAATGCATTAAATATATAGAGAATGGCCACTTTCTGCTCTCCTGTTAAATGTGTGAATCTCAGAATCATCTTCATACGATCGTTATTATCGTAGGCCTCACATCATAGCAGTATTCTACTGTGATTGAACCCCTTCTCCCTCCATACGATACTGCTGTACAAGTCGGTGAAATAAGCGAGTGCGGTTGGCTGCGCGGTGCTCACCGTATCCTTTGGTAAAAACATCCCGGGCAGACTTTCCAAGGTCAATGTAGGTGGGAGGTACGGCCATGATCTGCAAAGAGAAGCAGGAACGATCAAGGCTCTGACTGAACACATGGCAGAGAACTAAACAACACAACGGTCTCTGGCTGTCCTCCCGCTGTGTTACACCTTAAAGACAGACAGAAAACCAGTCACAGCGGAGGGGAAAGACACAGTAAGCAAACTGACAGATCAGATGTGAAGTGCTGCTGAAAGAGGAAGGCGGGCCGCTGGAGAGACTGGAGGTCAATGATGGATATGAAAAGGTACAAGTCTGATGAAGTTATTGGCTTACACACACACGCACACACACACACACACTTGTCAGCATAGAGGCCAGCTTGTACGCAGGTGTCACATTTTGGCGTAAGTTAATGTAATTTAACATATTTAGACATTGTTTCAAAGTGGAAAAAGCCAAGTTCAGAAAGGACAATGGGAGCCACAGACGGAGGCACAAAGCGGACTGTTTGCTCACCCTCTGGACTGACGCTCATGTACAGTGTGTGTGAACCTCTTTGTCCTCATTTAATTTCCCTGACCAGCCTGTTGTGAGCTACACCAATGAGCTAAGGCGTGTTCTACCTCAAAGTGTCACTCTGCAACAGCTCCACCCTTTGTGCTCCAGTTGTGACATGTCGAACACATCTACTGCATTGCATCATTGTGCACGTTTGGGCCCCAGATGTTTCTCTGCACCCACTATGTCCTCCTCAAAATGTAGGCCTCCTAAAAAAAGCCAGTGCAACATCAGCTCTGACACAACGCACGAGGTCCAGGTCCAGGTCTCCCCCCCCCCTGAATCTGGTCCTCAGGGACAGGAAGTGGACTAATGCCAACACACCCCACTTATGGCTTTCACACATGGCTCCATGCAGAAATGTCAGAGCCTGTAGAGGACGTTGGACTAGGACGCCACCTGTATATATGACAGCCTGCAAAGTCTCGTTACTGAGGTGTACTGGGCTAAAACCTTAATGACTCTAGGTTGAAGAAATCTGTCTTTAAGCAGCAATCACACATAACTTTACAAAAGAAAAGAGGGCACAAATCACATAGCATGAGGCTAGCATTTAAGTTTCACACATCTCTGCCCTTCAGCACCACTTTAGCTGTAACGTTAGTTTTGTTTGTGAAAATAAAAAAACTATTCTCTCTCTCTCTAAATTAGAGTGAATTACAGCAGCGAGCACTTGACTCGGACAAAGAGGTTATAAGAGGCAGCCTCTCCCTGCCCTCGCCTGTGCTAACAGATTAGCACTAGCTAGCTATCAAGGTGGACAGGGGACAAGCTAGCAGCAGGCCTAGCATCGCTCGCTCTCTCTGCACGCAGAGCTGCATCCGACTCCTGGTAGAAACATATGGTATCGCCGGCTGATAGCAATGACAGTGCAGTAAACACATAACTTCAGCTGTGTTGCGTTTCAATATTAAGACACATAACGTTACCTCTGTGTGTTCCTGTCCTGGTCGAGAAGGGGCTTGTCAAACTGCACAAAGGGAGGAGAGAGGAGAGAGGTGGTGCGGCGTGACGCGACGTACGTTACGTGACGTTACAAGTCACGCAAGCAGCCGAGGAGGCCGCCTGTCATCGTCAAAGATACAACATTCGATTCAAACAGCAAGATGGTTCACACCACATTTCAGCATTTCAGTACTATTCCTATTAATTCCTAATAATTATTATTGTGCTACACTGATTTAGTATTATTTAGTATCTTTTTTGTGACCTTTTCCATATGAAAATGATAATCCAATATTAGAATAAATAAAACGAGTCATTCTGCATTGTGAGTACTTTTACTTTTGATACCTTAATTCCATTTTATTCATACCTTCTATAGTCTACTTTCTACGTTAAATCTTGAATTCAAGACGTTTATTGGCACCAGAATATTTATATAACTAATTTAACTAATAATATGCTAAGCACTACTAATAGGATACATATTTTGCCTTAGACCAAAACGCTAAAAAAAGCTATTTTAAAGAACTACACAGGTTCAGGTGTGTTTACAATTCATGATGACTTAACAGAAGCAAAGCTAAATATATAAATAGCAGGCTACAGGTCCAGAAACAAATACTCAAATTATTTATCAGTTAAACGAGAATATTGAAAATAGGTAGAATAATACATTTCTCCCCTTCATCCTCTACCATGTGACACCCGAAAACGGAAATAGTGAAAAGGGAACTATCTCGCTTTTTACATAATTCTCTCTGGTGTCCGACTTGCACCTTCGCGCAGGCGCAGTTTACTCCAGGCGGCACGCAACTCCTCCTACAGCATCCCTGGGATAAAAAGAAGTCCCATTAACAGCTGACTGGAGATCAGCTTCCTGCACCTTCATCGCAAACCTCACCGCTGTCGTGTGGGTTTATAAACTGTCCCGGAACAGAGGAGCTGAATCAGCAGCTGTAATGTTACATCACATCTGTACAGGACAGGAGGACAGGATGAGGTCATATTGACCTCTGCTGTCACGATGAATTTCATTCACAACCTGCGACTGCTGCGATGCGATTTTCTTTTACTTATTTCTGAAAACATCAAGATGAATTTCAGAGAAAAACTAATCTGATGTGATCTCATGGACCCACTTTCATGTGTTTATTATAGATAGATAGATAGATAGATAGATAGATAGATAGATAGATAGATAGATAGATATAGTTACTTTATTAATCCCACAAGTTGTTTTTTTAAAAGCGATACACATAACAGAGTAAAAAATATTAAATATAAAAATGTACAACAATGAAATAGAATAATATAGAAAATATAAGAAAATGTAACCTGATTTCTGTGGTGGAAAGTACATTTACTTAAGTGGGCTACTGTTGTTCACTTAAATACAGTTTTTCACTTTCCTGCTTTCAGAGGCATATAATGTACTTCTTTACTCCACTACATTTACTTATATATCTACTGGTGAATTTCCAGGCTCATAGTTTAAAGTGTAGGTATTCTGTTTATATAATGGGATGCTATTGTTACATATTAAACCCAACAGTAGCCTAGAAAGTAGAGTTTATAAAATAGTTTCACCTCCACATATATACTGTATATATATAAAACAATGTTATGTGCACAACTCCTTATAGAGGTGAAACTATTTTATATATATGTATATATAATATTTTTTCAGATAATACTGGGGTTTTTAACGCTTTATTAATTTTAAGAGATCATGGAATTAAAGAAAAAGAAAAATGAACATTCAATCATTCTTTATATCTGAAAAGCTCAAAAAGACAACATTTTGAGATACACTGTTTTCACAGCAACAAAATATGTTTCAAATGTATACGAATGAAACAATCTTAAAGTAAATTTTCTTGATAATACGCATGTACTTATACATATTTTTACACCACAATCTGATTTATATTTATGTATGTTAAAAGGGGAACGTAACAATGATATTGATCTTACAACTGCACTAAGATAAATATTTCCACTGATAGAGTTTTGCAGAACATGACCTAAACACCAGATCCAAATATTTCCAGCAGAATGACATTTGAATAAATGTCTTATTTTATGATGGATGCAGTTTATTTTACATTACTCACAGATTCTTACCAACTTATCAGACTGAACAGGCAGGTGTGCGTAGATATTCACGAGTAAAGTAGTTGGTGAAACAGCGTTGACTCGCTACCCTCCTGGCTGTGAAATGCAGAGAGATGGTCTATGAGACGTTCTGCACTTTAACTTTGTGTGCAGCATTTCGCAGAAACTCAGCAGTGTGGTTGCATGAAGGGAACGCTGCCAAAAGCTTCAGGCGCTTCCTTTACAGCTGGCAGCAAGAAGCTAACTCTGAGAACCTGCACCTCTTTCACCCATTAATCATTTCTTTCTTTGCTTCTTATTCCATGTACACTCATATGTCTGTTTGCTACTATATAGTTAGAGCTGTAGATAGACAGTAATATATACAGGAAATCACACTTGAGCGTATCTGCGGTTGGTTTATCTGTCAGTTTGACGGTAAATAAAACCTTTGCAACATCCTTTCTGTCCTCTGAAAGAAGTAAACAAAGAGGAGATCCTGCAGTGACTGAGCTGCTGCTTGTATTCAAAAACAAATAAACTTTGGAGTGAGTGGGATGAGAATGAGTGAAGCAGTGAAGTCAACATGTGATTAGTTTTAGCCAGTAGATGTCAGTGTTGGTAAATGTGAACACAAACTCCCTCGTGTCAGTGCATGTGTGTTTTCGGGGAAATTAATGCATTGTGTCTCAGCAGCAGAGACTCACATTTAAATTCAATCCCTCATCCACAGTGAACTGTTACAGCAACATTAAACATGTCATCCTTTAACTTTTCCTCTCTTTTTCTAGATTTGTGGGTCGAGATTTTGTTTGAGAACCTTTTAACAAAGAAGTGAATCCGAACAGCATTTTGACCGTGTCATGTGAAAACCTTGTATCTCCAAACACACCAACTTTTCATAAGCAAAGAAAAACAGCACAGTTTTATGCTTTTCATCAGATAATCGAATAGTTCTTTTTATGCTTTATTCATCTTAAGAAATGTGAGAATTAAAGAAAAATTAAAATTAAAATGTAATCATTCACTCTATCGGAAAAGCTCAAAATGACCAAATTTGGAGATACCCTTTTTTTCCCTGAAACAAAACATGATTAAAATGTATATGAATACTACAATCTGATTTGCTTTTATTTTATTCTCAAAATGTACTCAAGCTGTGCACACATAACAGTCTTTTCCCTTCTATTATACACAGTATATAGGTGTATATATATCATCATTAACTAATTTTCCCAACATACTGAGCTCACTGCAAAGTTTTTGTGAAGTATCTTTATAGTTTTTTGCTTTACTGTGTGTAAAGTGTTTCCAATTGATCTCGTTTAAGACTCGACTGCGAGCATCATATTCTGCTCAACATTAGTCAAAGAGCCTGAGTTCACGTGATTCTTTATGGGAAAGGATTAACATGCAAAACATTAAGTTCATAAGATTAACTTGGAGAGAAAAGTCAAAGCCAAACATGTTTTTTTCTCTTGCCGGGAGGATTTTTATATTGAACATGTCATTTTTTTTAAGTACATTGAATATTAAATACGGATTAGTGCATTTCTGCTGTCACTAAACTATTGACTTTTTTAGTTACGTTTACCTTCGACAACAAGCTGCAGCAGATCTGCTTCTTAAGAGCTTTAAAAACAACTTTGAGTGTGTTACTTCTTCAAACAGTGCCGGCTGGCTTCATTTCAAACTTTTTCTTATTGGACTGCAGCTTTTTTATTTTTTTTACATTTTGATGCAATATTGTTTTGGAGAATTTAATGTTTTCAAGACACGCTGAAGGCAGCCATGATGGGAAGCGGTGATTAATTACATTAATTATCATCCCAACTGTAAACAGCACGGCTCATAAATAAAAGGAGCTGTCTCATGACGGAGGAGAAGAGATGGCTCGTTCTCCACTCCTCCACCAACATCTTGTTGTCATTAAACAAACATATTTAACTTATTTCCTGGTGTGTATTTAGAAGTTTCCATCTCTGTTTTATGTCCCTGCATCGCTGAATCTCAAGTAACATTTCATCAACAACTAGTAACATGTTTGTCGCCCGTCGGTCGCCTTCAGAGGCGAGCCAAAATTCATTTCTAGATTATCCTCCAGTCATATCTGGATGCTCCTGCTTTCATCCCCCAAGCTTCAAAGCCGACGCTGCACGCTCACTTCAAACAGCCGTCGCTGAGTGCCAATCAAACCAGAAGACAACAAACACGACAGAAAATGTTAATCAACCCGGGCCGAGCATCACCAAAGTAAATAAGATAAATTGTAAACAGATGCCATAATATGCAGCATATGGATAAATAAGGCAGTATGTCATCTTTCTTTTTCTTTTTCTTTTTTTTATTCAGCGGTTCGCACAGGGTCCAAGCTCCTCTACCTCTCCTTCCATCCATCCATCCCACTGACTCTCTTATGAGTCAGTGGCTTCACTGCATGCTTTTTCCAGCCCAGAGTGGAAGTCCATAACCCGGCTGGTCAGCGGCATAAATCACTTGACACTCCTGCGTTCAAACAGTCCGAAACCAGTAACCTTTTTACCTTCGTCTCCGCGGGATCAAATGCAACATTCAGCATGTTTTTAGAAGGGTTTTCTTTTTTTGCAGAAGGTTTAATGGTCCGAAGTTTCCACTCCCTCAAATTTGGAAGGGACCTCTGCTGCCATGAAATGGAACGGTGAAAGAGGGATGACAGGTCCAATAGGATCAAATAAAATCACTCATTCGGTCGTTGGGCACAGTCCAAAAATATCAAAATGAAATCTGCAGAGCTCTTTGGTTTTCATCAAGAAATATTTGTGTCGGTCAGGAGAAACAAAATCTCCAGTTGTGAGACCACTGCCTTAACATAAAGGATTAGGTTTAATATAGCACATACACATTTCTTCATTGTTTACTGTATCTTTATTTATCAAAACAAAGCAGACAGACGGTCATTCAACTGTACAGCTGATAACAATGTGCTGATCCGTCTCTGCTCTGTGTAGATAACCAACCACAACTTGTCCTCCAGTGATGTAATGTCTGGAAACAGAAACAATGTGAATGTGTGTCGCCGAACAATAAAGATCTGTTGGCTTTCGGTGTTTCCTCCTCTTCTCATCGTTGAGAGTAGTATCGTATATAGTATAGTATAGTATTGTTCTCCTCGTACGAGGCTTAATGTCAGGTGGTTGCTCAATTCCAAAAGTTCACCTCAAAAGTGGAACACAAGTTGGAAACAAGCAGTTTGTCGTTGTGGGTTTGACTTAATACAACCTAAATATTCATGTATCGGCTTGTCATGTTTAGTTTTGATCAGAATCTCTGTTTATAAGTGGTTGACATGGTTGGAAAAGTGAGAGATGCGTTCCTTCCTGTCTGAACTTTGGTAAATAGATTGGAGGCATGAGAAAATGTCAAGGCTCAACTGTGGTCGGAGCGCTGCTCTGGAGGAGTGACTCACTCTCATTGTGTGTGTGTGTGTGTGTGTGTGTGTGAGTGTGTGTGTGTGTGTGTGTGTGTGTGTGTGTGTGTGTGTGTGTGTGTGTGTGTGCATGTGTGTGTCTGAGAGAGTGAGAGATGAAGCGTTTGTGTGTGTCGCGTTGTATGTATAGCAGATGCAGCGATCTCTATCTCTCATTCATGGCGTCCAAGGAAACGTAGCGTAAGCTGGTTAACAGTCGTTTTCTCAGTATCTGCCTCTGACAGAGATGTGCTGATAATCACTGCCACGCCGCTCGAGCAGACACCTGCCACCTTGTTCTGTGGAAACTGAGGTGATGTTGCAGCATTGCCCAATCGTGCTCAGTGCATTGATTGACTTTTAAATGCTACACAGTTGCTCTCTGAGAGCAGTGTTGCCCAATAGGGATGATATGTAGAGTAAACCCACAGCTTTAAGTATAGTGCAATATGCACTTATAGATCAATTTATTGCTGTTATTATTATCTCCGCTAGGAGGATCATGCGATCGGTCAAGTGTGTCTGTAAGTGAGCATGCACCTCTGTGTCTGTCCACGGCTAATCTCACTTTCTGTTGCAACAAACTGCACAATATTTTTGGTGGCTGGTTATGGCTGCATGCTCAAGAATCTTTCATGGTTGCAGTGATTTACACATTCACAAAACACCTCTTATTGCCTGTTTTATACTGCCATTGACCGCCTGCTGACTCCTCACTCACTACTCTTAACTAGCCAATGGCTGCTAGGGGCTGCTAGTGATAAAACAGCTGAGTGCATCGCCGACCCCCAGCCGCTACTCTGCGCCCAGAGACACAGTGGGGGGAAAACAGTTTGCTCACTTTTAGTGTTTTGGACGGTGTGTTTGGCTAACAGCTAATAGCTAACGAAACTACCAGCACACACACCATTGCCGACACTCAGTCGCTGCTACGCAGAAAGTTTAATTTTGTGATTGGCAAGCTTGTATGAAATGTCTTAGACAATGACTTCGAGAAAATTACCTGCATTTGTTTTGAGTGAAGTTTGAAGGAAGTTTTACGACACCTTACTGCACACGAGTGTCTAGACGGGGGGTTGGCCAATTGTGGGTTGTATTCATTCAATCATTCAATCACACGCAGTGGTCGTTGCAGACACACTACCAATTAAATAGCAATTTCAAGCATTTTGCAAGAACACAACTTCACACTTTACTAAAATAAAAATATTATAAATTCACTAAACATCTATATCATTTCTTTCATCTTGACTCTACAGTTTGTACGCTTCTGTGGACTTCACTTATGATATAATCAGACACTGTCAGAGTTAAATGAACGCTCACAGTTGTGCTTTGTAGTCACTCATAAAGATGGCACCTTTAACGACAAACCCCCTGTAAAGTAATGACAGAGCTCTGCTATGGGGGGGGGGGGGGGGGGGGGTCTGGGAACCACCCGTGGTTGTTCAAGGCACTTTGGATAAAAGTGTCCACACACAAGACTCCAAATGAGTCCAAGTGAAGCCGATATCTTTGCCACA
The DNA here is from genome assembly GCF_050575085.1 of Anarhichas minor. Lineage (NCBI taxonomy): Eukaryota > Metazoa > Chordata > Actinopteri > Perciformes > Anarhichadidae > Anarhichas > Anarhichas minor. The sequence continues at coordinate 21,564,417 of NW_027466473.1, read as the reverse complement.
TTAATCAAGAGAAGCTCATATTGAGACTCTGTGAATATGAAACCATAGACTTGTCAGAGAGGGGAAAGCTGTGGCCCTGCCAGCACTTTTACCACAAACTATAAAACTGCCACGCCGAGCCTCCTGCAATACAGCACCTCGCTGCACACTGCATCAATGTGTGTACTGAATACAGGACCCTGTAATCAACAAATTCTCCATATTCCCCCCCCTCAGGTGCCTCGCCAACATCAAAGGAGGTAAAGGATGGTGTGGTATCTCTGTGTGCCTTGTGCCTTCTACTGTATGAAAAAGCCCCGAGACGCAGGCGGGGAGCAGCCGAGCAAATTGAATTTCATGACTACCACGTTGCTACCTGGAAGGTAGGGGCTGTGGTTCATTTTGTTTGTAGTTTTTGTAGATTTCACCTGTGCCTGGTTAAGAGACGATCACACCAAACGCTAGGATCAGATATACGAAAATCCCTGGGGGAATTCGAAAAAGTACCAAAATGTAGACATTTAACTTCAATGAAAGTTTGGGAAATTAACCGTGTAAAAACTCTTCTGTACTTAGAGTAAAAACGACAGATTTCCCATGAAATGAAACATCACACAAAGCCTCAAGCAATTAACAAACTCACAGAATGAAGTGAATTGTTAAGTGAGATTACTGTTCACCCCTCAGATGTCTGACAGTTCACTGATAATGACGCCACAACTGAAACCTTTCAGTTCTTATGGAAAGTTGTACTCTACTCTGCAATTGGTGCCATTAAAAAAATCAAGGCAACTTAATTTGACTCAAACTACTTACGTGAATTTTGAAGACAAAAATACTTCTTTATACTTAGATGTTCTTTAGTTTATTACTTATTGATCGCAACACTTTATTTCTGCTGAATTAGGAGGAGGATGTTATTTGGGTTCTCTGGCTTAAGATACGAAAGTGTTTAAATTTATAAATGTCAATTAAAACAACTTTAACTTCACACATTTTCATTCACTCAATGCACAACATAAGTGTTTAAAATCACTCAGAGTAGATAAAAGTATAAAGTTAACGTCTTAAAACAGTTATGAAATTAGATTATTCAGGGTTTCATAGGGTGTGTATTGTTTCTCATCTGATTGGTCGCTGTTGCTCTTTGGTATTTTGCTCAAATGTTAAAGTCACTGAGGTGAATTACTGGAGCAAAGGCTTTGGGGAGAGAAGCTGTGCACCAACTGAAAAAAACCTGGCGCTGTACGTGGAGCCCCGAGCCGGTAACCTTGGTGTGCTTTTTGATCCTGACATGAATTTCACATCAGAAAATTCACCAAAACTGCCTTTTATCGTCTCCGGGGTACAGCCCGATACTGAATGGCAGATGATTGCTTTTATCACCGGCTGCAACTCTCTCTTCTGGAAAACTAGATAAACTGCCAATGCAGGTGCAGATGTTTCATTGGTCACCCGTACATCTTAGATTTTAAGGATCTATAATTGGTTTTCAAATCACTCGATGGACGTCTGAACATGACTGTTCTTAACGAATGTGCTCAGGTCATCACACTGAATCTGTGACTTCTGTTTAAGATTATTTATTTATTTATTTCAAGACACACTGTAACGTTTTCATTCATTTTAATATTTTAACTCAGGGTTTTAATCTCGTCTATATAATTCACTTGATCTAAATTGATCTATCCGGTGTCTTTATTTATGTCTCCGTTTATCTTTTTGAAATTTCTCTATCAAGCATTTTGTTGTGCAATCTTGCACAACGTTGATGTTTGATTTGGTTGTGTTGAAACTCTGTAGAAGCTTTTCCTTTTTATCTTTTTTGCATATCAACATGTACAGTATGTTGCCAGCCTTGTATAGATTTGGTTGCAACTGTGAAATAATAAATGTGTTTGTAGAATTGTTATAAGATGATTTCGTTGTGAATGATTTTCAGCTGGTTACATTCTTTCCCTGCTGCCTGAGTGAAGAATCACGAGTTCAAAGTCGTGAGTTTTAAAAATTTAAATCCAACTGAATTAAGTTAAGAAAACAAGTTCAATGAATTGAATCAACAATTGTTAAATCACACTCTTAAACTTAATACATAAACTTGTTTTTAGTTTTAAGAGTGTTTCTTCTCATGACATGAGTAGATGTATAGTTGTGGCTGCTGATGGATTCAGTTTGTAGCAGAGTTAATAATAAGGCAGCATGGGAGTGACTTCACTGAAACATGTGTGTCTAGGGGTAGGGACTGAATTCAATATTAACCTTCATTGTGGTTTGCATTGTTTCCATTATTATGAAAAGAAAAAATCATGACTTATCTTAACATATATTTAAGACACACATTTTCCATCATGCATGCTTTCTTCAAACTATAAGAAAAGGGTCTCTGGAGAGGTTTGATTGGCTCTGCTTATATGCTAAACACGTTACTCTAGAAATGTAATTAAATGACTTCACTGAACTCTCAGCCGTACATTTATTGAGTCAAAAGACTTCCAGTCAGAAAGATTAGTGAACTGGTTGGAAAATGAAATAGAAAATAAAAAGATAAAAGTTATATCAACTTGAGCATATATCTTCTACTTCAATTCTTCTTCGAATTAGTTCCATCGACAGACCACAGCTACCTGAGAGGAGGTTACAGTTTGTGCTACTGAAGTGGTAAAAAGACGTTTTCCATTGGGGGGGGGCTGATCTTTCACTGGTTGTGTAATTCTGTGTCTCCTTAAGAGACACGCCTCAGTGTCTTCACAAAGCAGCTACTGTAGATGTGAAGAGCGCTTTCAACTGACAGAGATGTGAAGAAATCAGACAGAACTGTTGTTTGGGCGTAAACAAACGATGCTAGTTGAGATGCTGACGGTTAAATCTAAATGCCAGACCCACTTCAAGCTAACGTACAGACAACCGCACACACAGAGGCACAGACACGTGTACATGGACACACTCTACATCTATGTACACACAAAGAGACAGACTCAGAGTATTGTCTCTGGGACGGTGTCTATGTCTTTCAGTAACAAAAAGTTCTTCATAAAACAAAACAAAAACATGTTTTTTTTTCAGATGTCTGTCCAGTGTTCAGTCGTTACATGATGACAACTTAAATCATCTGTGGATCTTTTATCAAACTTGCTGTTAATGTGCAACTGATTGAAGTCAATCAAATTACTTTGAACCAAGACTCTGAAACCCGTCTGACAAAATAAACACACTGCAAATGACACTCGATGATGTGTTTTGTGATCCAATTTACCGTTCAAAGTGAGTGATCGCCGAGAAAGCCAAATGCAACAAGAAGTGCCATGAAAGCCATACTAAAGACGGAGTTTTATTAGTTTACATTTAAAGATTATACACTTCGTTCCCCCAATGTAATATAATCTAATTTCCAAACTAATGTAAAGACTTAAATATGTGTGGGAATATAAACTGGCATTGGCAAGATTACTGTTTTTACACTTTTTGTGTGTTTTTTAATTAACCAATATTTCTGTTTGCTATCTCCTCTTCCACTAGTCTTTGTATCACAGCTTAGTTTAAAGAAAAGGGAAATCTGAGTTACAACTAAGAAGGAAACACTGTATGTTCATATGCAACGCATATACAACTAGAAAGGTGCACTCAGTAGAGTGCAGATCTCCGACAGGTGTGTCTGCAACGACCACCGCTGTACAGTTTGAATGAATGAATACAAGCTTCGATTGGCTAACCCCCGTCTACACTGCAACTGTATCAGACGTGTTTTTCACTCGTACATCTCACACAACAGATAGAATAACCGCGTCTCTGCCCGCAGACCAGCGGCCGAGCGACGGTGACGCAGTCAGCTGTGTGTGTAGTTCCGTTAGCTGTTAGCTGATATCGAAAAGCATGTGAGATTAGCCGTGGACAGACGCAGAGATGCACACAAATGCGTGAACTCATTCACACACTCACTCACACACACTCGACTGATCTCACTGTCTCTTGGCAGAGATAATTGTAATTTGTACATTGTACAGTATTCTTCTTAGATACTACTTTTACTTTATATCACAACCATTGGAGCCAACACTCATGGATGTTTTTGGTGTCTATTTGTTCTCGTCATTAAGAAGTTATTTGACCTACTTACCAAAACCAAGGTTATTTAAGAATTCGGGGGTCTGTGTAAACTTCTCCATCCTATTTATCTCAACTTACAAACATTCAAACTGCATCTGCAAGAAGTTCTCTAAATGCCTAATTTAGCCTCACAGCAAAACTACAATTTTCTTTTTTTTAAATATATAGATAAAAGGAGTTATAAACCGAGTTCATATATCACAGCTCAACTTAAATTACACATGATGGTGAATGTAATTCACACAGTCAAAGTCAAATCTCCATTCAATCCGGCTTCGATAGCTGTAATGAAGTACATTATAATTTCTCAGCTCAGTCAATGAGAAAACACCAGCTCTGCTCTCCCTTGATCCCACTGACTTTATTTCAGATGATGCAACCTCAAACCTCAGTTACTCTTCCCAGACAAATACATTTTGTCAATCACAAAACAGGGCAGCTACACCACCAAAACCCCAAATTAAGGTTTAACGCAAATATGTTAAACAGATATACATCACCACGACATTCAAATTAGTGCCATGTCTGCCGAATCCCACCAGAAGCCAAGAAATGTTTCCGATTGTTCTTTTCCGCGTGTGTTTATCACGACCAGGAGACAGAGCCGATGTGGAGACGTGTGTGGTGACGCATTAGAGGGCCCTGTAATCTTCCCAATCAGGAAAACCAGAACAAATCAGCTTGTGCAGCACTTCCAGTGTGCCATCACTATAAATCACCATCACGACCCCGGACACGTTGGAGTACACTCTATATAACAACAGGGCCCGGGAGGATAATGTTTGTTCCCAAGATTGGTCATATGAGCGCTGGATGATATACTGTGAGAAGAGTCATTCACATCTATTTCTCACACCCTCATTGTATGGTGGAGTGAAAGTATGTCACAACGATGGGTTACAGGATCTGCAGGATTTTTGGGTTTGGCTCTCATCCTTTTTCATTACAGGGTTTGTTGGCTGTGAACAAGCATCGGGCAAGTCAGCGTGATTGTTTACTGCCACAGTGAGAAAAAAACAAACAACAACACCAAAGACAAAGGCCTGACAATGAGTTGTGTAAGCGAGGAATAACATAACGTATTGTTTTGGTTTGTGAAACTTTCTCAGAGGCTAAACTAAGACTGGAATGTAGAAGCATGCAGCTCTGTGAGGCTGCTTAGTATTATTAAAGGCAGGGTTGGTAATCTTCTTTAAAAGCAAAACATTTTTCTATATTTTTGTTGAATCAATGAATCAAATGCTCTGACAAAATGAAATAAAAAATCAGGTAATCTGTGTCTGTCGCAGGACTGTATTAAGCCCGTCCGATCATTTTATTCGACCCGCCTGTCTACCTGCATGCACACATTGCGGGTTCCACAAGCTGCTAGTCTGACAGCTGTGAGTGCTAACAGCAGCCATGTTAGTTGTTTACATTCATAATGCAACATTTTTGGGGGGGGGTGCGGCTTTGGAGGGAGGCCTGAAGGGACGGGCTGTCAAACAATGCTAACATGCAGATGTTTAGCAAGAAAAACAATGTGCGAAATGCAGGGGGTCCCGCGGGGGTCCGACACTCCTTGATTGACACTTGAGACCCCTTAAAAGCCTCAATTGCAAAAATTGGGGGGTCTCTAAAATCATAAGACAATTATTTGTCACTTGCAATTGTCACTGAAATGTTTTTTGTGACGGATCATGTGACACTTAGATTGCACACAGGTGGACTGTATTTACCCAATTATGTGACTTACTAAGGTTATTGGTAGCACCAGATCTTATTTAGGGGCTTCATATTAAACCGGGTGAATATGCACACACCACCTTTCAACTTTATTTCTGAATTTTTGAAAACAAAAACAATTCATTTCACTTCACCAATTTAGACTATTATATTTGGGTTCTTTATATAAAATCCAAACATATATATTGATTTTAATCCCAGGTTGTAATGAAATGAAAGTTGAACACTTTTGTACCGTAGAGACATTTCACTCATAACCACAAAACATCACAGCAATCCATCCAAAAGTTATCAATACATTTCACTATTAATCAAAAATCATGGCAATGAACAAATATGGCAATAATATGGCAACCCATGTAATAATTGTTGCAATATTTCAGTCTAAACCAAAGTGGTGGACCACATTGCCGTTTTGAATAAACAAAAATAAATAGAAAACCAAAGAGGCAGACGAACATTATTAAAGTAATCCTTAAGATTTCCATCCTGGTTGGTTGATCATTTATATTTGAGTTAAAAACTATGGTATTGTTCTCTGACTTTAGCAGTCTGAAGTCGTGTTGTTGAAGCATGAGCTTCAAGTTTTCAGAATTCTGTGCATACTTCTACTTTTTCTGTGTATAAAATGGAGAAAACTGTAATACAGCATTTGATTTCCCGGGAGTGTCGCCACAGACATACAGTTTGTTATACTGCAAACACATACATACTGCAGTGCTTTCATTAGTGGGCCATAGGCATTGAGCCTAACCTCTTTTGGTGATAGATTGTGACTTAACAGGCCTTTATGAGGATGACAATCGTTCTGATTGCCACTTTAAGGAGCTGAAAAGTAAGAAAAAGAAATTCTATTTAATTTAGCTGAATTTTTTCCATATGTTTTGTAGAATAAAAGTGTGAACTTTGATAAAGAAAGAAGGAGTACGCCCAGAGAGAAATAGATTCAAACTGAAAGAGAAAAGAAAAAAGGAAGTAATAAAAGAAGGCGATGGAAGGAAAATACTGAGAGGAAGACAGAAACAGAGAGAGAGAGAGAGAGAGAGAGAGAGAGAGAGAGAGAGAGAGAGAGAGAGAGAGGAGCAGCTCAGTTCCAGTTGGATATCCAATGATCTCTCTGAGTCAAGTAAAAACCATCAAAGCTTGAGGTTTTGGGGGAACTCAAGAGTCGGTTCAATCTCCAACCATTTCCCACAGCCTTTCATGGGCTGCCAAACGTTTATTTGTTTTGGATTAATGTAATTAACCCCCCCGTTCCCGGTGTCGCACACAAGAAGCGAGTCGCAGTGAAAAGATTACAAGGCCTGTGCTTCTCTTACATCCAGCCCGGGCCGACCCGGCACAGTGGCTCAGAGATTTCACATCGGCGGATTATATTTTGCTTCAGCTTGACGTGTAAATCGCCCCCTGACAGTTTTCTCACGAGCACATCGACGAATGCTTTGCAGTCCCTGCAGTGAAAAGGATCCTTTGCGGCGAAAGGAATGAAGAATATTCTGCACATTCTCTGCTTTTTAGCCACTCGACAGTCACTCCGGTTCTGTTATTTCGTTTCTGACAGTTGTTTGAAGTATACAGATACTGTTTGGAGTCTGGTCTGTCCTCTCTTGCGATATGGCTTCACAGCAGCAGTTAAATCATTTCACTTAACTTTCTTCATGCAAAGGTTTGATAAGAAAATGCTTGTAAAAAATAAAATGGTCTGACTCATCTTGAGAGTATACTTTTCGAAAAAGAAATGTCTCAAAAGTCTCCCAGATCATTATGTTGTGCAACAACTTTTCATATGAAGATTGTTATTTGAATTCAAAAAGCTGAACATTTCTCTGAGGAATTCTGAGACTTTAAAACCACAAAAAACAGTTCATGGTTCAGCGTTGAGTCATATGAAAGTCGTGAATCTCTAAATATTATAACTAGGGAACCCCTGACGACTGTTGTCATCAACCATATAATGCCAAAGTTCTGAAATCATGCAGAGCGTTTTAAGTGGCTTTTGAAGGTCCTTGACTTGGATCATAAAACCCACTCAGTCAATAATAGTCTGCATAAAAAGTATAAACCAGGTTTTCCCAAACAGCCCGGAGCCATAACTCCTCTGGCGTCGATGTGTTTTCATGTGACAGGAGTCAGAGTAAAGATGATGTGTGAGTATGTCATACATTAGTGTTCCAGCCGTAGTGAAATGTCCCATAAATCCTCAGGGTTTTCTGTTTCATACGCTACAAGTCCCTTCATGAGCGCAATCTGTAAAGTATTGAAAAGATTTGGTGATCAAACCCAGATGGAACCAAATCATTTTTCAAAGTCTGGTACGATGAATAATGTGCTTTCTGATTTTGGAATAATAAGAGGGTTGTTTTTTTCTTCTTCAAGCTGAAAGATGCTTGTTAGTTTGACCATTTTAACAACAATTCATATGTTGAACTTAGACAGGACATTTATTTTTACTTTTTAGAAATCATGATGCATCTAAAGAAAAGTATATTTTGATTAAAACTAATTTTGAGAGTTTTGCCCGCACTGAAGACAAATAAAGTGTTTTCTTTTCAGTGAGTTGTACTTCCAAAGAGCAACTTTAAACGTCAGCAGGGATTAATAGCAGAGCTGCTGCTGCTTTTTCTTAGACACAAACAGCAGCAGCCTCCCCTCACCCCTCCGCCTGCATTGATGTGGTGGAGCTCACCTTGTCTGCTGAGGGCCTTCGTTCAGATCCGTTTCCACTCTGCACCTCAAGAGGTCAGTCTCGCTCCCTCTGCCAGCAGAGCTGACCACCTGAACTGATGACCATCAGAGAGGCTGCTCGCAGAAGAAGCAGAGCAGAAACCTGAAACTCTGTGATACAGTCAGAGAAACAGAAACATTTAACGTTTAACGTAGAAGGGCATTTTTGTATTTCATCTCAGATCCAATTTTTATATCTATATTTTCAGGGCAACTTCTGTTGAGTTTGATATCAAAAACATTTTCAACAATCGGAAACATCAGCAGTAGAGGTTTTGGAATCAACTCAAGCATAATGGAAAAAAACATGTTTTCCTCTGATGTCCAACGAATGTACAGGCAGAAATCCATCAAAGAAGATGCAGAGACAAACACGTTCCCACCCACAGCGTCTCTGAAAGACCTGAAAGCAATGCAGCCAGAAGACATGTGACAGGTGGAGATGAAAGCTACATGCTTTGTTTTTTTTTTCGCGTAAAAATCTGATGCTCTTCTGCTCGGTTTTTCGATGCTTTATTGAAATTTCGGGCCCATTCTATGCAAACATTCTGGGAAATGTAGGAAATCGTGCAAGTTAGATGATCTGAGGGTGGATTTTTCCTTTAATTCAGAGACTTTAAAAGCACGGGTGAAATTCTGCTACCACTGGCATAAATCACTACTCAAGTTCTCACTTGAGGATTCGTCTCTCAACCTTGAGAAAATGGATAAAAACACTTTAAAAGTTATATTTAAAACATGAGACTAAAATCAAAAGCTACTGAAAAAATGGCCTCGTTGAGCTTTCCCTGCTTCTCTTTAGGCAAACCAGTTAGCAGAAGTCCTCTCTTTGAGTCTTTCCATTTCTGTTGCCAGTTTGCTGAAGTGAAAAAGAGAAATTTGCCGGGATGTTTTCTTTGTCCTGCACGACACTCCCTACATCCAACCCTGGCTTCAGATGAGGCTGTTTGGGCTCATTTAACAACATCGCAGAGAGCCGGAGGATGAACGCTTTTTTAATTCTCTGTTATGACTTTCAGTACCTTCTCATTTATTCTTCACAGTAAACCTCTTGTAGCTGCAATGTGGAGGTATCTTGAAAAAATGTAACACACTGCTTAGCATTATGAAAAAAACTAACACAGGACTTTTCAAGCAGGAGATCGGTGTTTGAGAATGTGTTCGGGTCTTCATTTTGATGCTTGTGACATGTTTTCCGTTTATGTCAACCTTCTCTTACCCCCAAAAAAGTTTGAAAATACCCGGATCTTCTGCATTATGGGGCTCATAGAGAAAGTGCACTAGCCTTTCCTTTAACCTTTCCTTTTACATGGCGGACCATGAAGTCGTTATTCCATCATTTAGCCACAGTACAAAACTTGCTTTAGAGCCTTGCACTCTCCCTGGGGGCTTGGGGCCCATGGATGGGGAAGAGAGCGGGAGTATCCGGGTACTTTCATCTGAATTCTGTACTCAGAAGTCAACTTTCACAGGAATGAACAGGGCACCTTCTCCAACGCTGTATCCAGTTCTCTTTACAGGTCCCAGCAGACCTCTGTTCCTGTCCCGTGTGAAACTAGAAGTAAACGTTGACATTTTGTCATGTGAGTCTTTAGTGATGTCACGTGACTGGTTGGTGACCATAGACTGCATATAAGAAGTGTACATAATCATCGTGACGTCACCCATTGGTTTGTGGACTGCTGTTATGAAGCCTCAAATTCGCCAATTTCTCCGTCGCCATCTTGACTATTTAGCAACCGATGAACAGAAGTTACCGTGTATTATTTAGAATGCGGAGGAATGACGTAGAGACACCGGATACGGCTCAGGTAGAGGCAGCAACCTGTCAATCACAGTAAGCCCCGCCCTAAAGCATCCCCTGCTTTATGGTCTGTTTGACTCTAAATGGACCATAATGTACTAAATGAACATCATGCTGTATTGAAGAAGACTTGAAACTAGAGATTGAGACCATAAACTCATGTTTACAATGTTTACTGAGGTAATAAATCAAGAGAGAAGTAGAGTCATTTTCTCATAGACTTCTATACAACCAGAGGAGTCGCCCCTTGATGGCCATTAGAGAGAATGCAGGTTTTAAGTAACTTCCGCATTAGCTTCCACAGAACAATGTTTTTTTCTTAAACTTGAACGTCCTGTGAAGACGGAAGTTTATTTTGAAAAGACACCATGCATGCAACGAGTGGAAACTGACGCGTCGTCACTGACACGTCCAAAACTGACGCTCGAGGGGAACGTAGAGCGTCATCGTTTGAATCTTAGGAGCACTGACCAAGCTGCAGTATTTTATGCTTTGAAGTGAGAATGTGTTGGATACGTTGTTTAGGCTTTACTTAGTACTTATTTAAAGCTCAACCGTGATGTTTTTCCTAAACCTTACAAAGTGTTTTTGCTGCGTCCTAAAATGTGTTACATGACAAGCAGAACGTGGTGATATTCATTCGTTTATTTATTCTCATGAGAGGAGGTTGATAAAGCAGAGTAGAAACAGTGGCAGCTCCGGCTCCTCTCCCTGTTTGACCTAAGCATCGTATTTTCCTTATTTCAGCCTGCGCTTCATCGTGTTGCATATTTTTTATGTTTTCCCGAGCAGCAAGATGAACTCTTTAATTGGGTTCTGTGTTGATGGAAAGACTCTGCAGAGTGTTTTTCATTCTCTGGTCAAAGCTTGTACTCATATCATCACAGCCCTGCAGAGTCTCCTTGGCATCTCTAACTATCAGTTTCCCAGGAGGAGGGACTAACGCGTTGATTTTACCCTTTTGACTTTGGACATTTTGCGATTGTCTTAAATATTTTCTGCATGTCGGAGACAATGTGAAGTGTCAATCACTGTAAGGATGGATTTTCATTTCTACAAGCTACTTGTTATTTCTGTGAAATGTTGTATTGAAGACACAGCGACCACATTTTTACTCTTTACTATTCATTTACCACCTTTTCACGTGATGACATATTTGTCCTTCTCACAGTCACATGTTTAAATCTGTTTAAAAATCATAGAAAACAGGCTTCCCTCTAACTTTAAATTGGCTCATAATCATAAGAACATTTCTTACAAGTCAACATTTACCACATTTATTATGCACTGACGTTGCACAAGCACTGAAGCTTCAGCAGGAGTAATGTTGTGCATTTAACTAGTAATGCTCATTACTGTAGCCCGATGAAGAGAGATAGAAAGTAGAGACCAAAATTATTATTATCATTATTTCATGTGGTCATAGCTGATATGTTTCCAACCACAGATTGTCTTCCTCAGGTCGAAATGAAGACGTGAACACAACGTATTTATTTATCAGGCTACATCGCAGCATTATCTCCTAATTAGCCTGCATGAGTCATCTGATCTGAGACATTTTCTAGAAAGATGAGAAACTGATTTGCCCACATCTCTAATCTCTAATCTCTAATCTTACTGTCTTTGTGTGATTGGAGAGACCGGGATGTGATCCGTGTCTATATGTATATCTTTACTGGAATGATCAAAGTTTAAGGACACTGCAACCTGTTGACACGCTTTGTATTTTATTTATATAACAGACGATTTGCTGATTTATTTGCCAAATAATGATATAATATGAGAGACAAGAAGCAAAGAATGTAATTTTGAAAAGTGTACTTCGAGTAAAATATCAATGTAATGTTTTTAAATCACGCTTGAGAGATACAGGCTAGGAATCTTCTCGTGTGGCAGGTTGTGATGACTTGTCCTTGACTGAACATTAACTGTTTCAGTTTATCTGAACTAAAAGGTTTTCACTGAAGAGGATGAGAGCTCTGCTCAAATTAATGCGAGAAAACTGATCCTGATTGAGGATGAGGAAATTACACTTTCTTCACCTTTTGCCTCTTCCTTATCCTTCTATCATTAAAGTAAGTGTGTGTGTGTGTGTGTGTGTGTGTGTGTGTGTGTGTGTCTGTGTGCATGTACGCACATACGTGTAGTTTACATGTGTTTGCTGCTTCCATGCAGATGTTTGTCTGCACACATGTGTGCACGTATAATGTGGGGCCGATCCTTAAACCCTTGATCTTCAACTGCATGAACTGGCATGGAAACACACGCACGCGCACACACACACACACACACACACACACACACACACACACACACACACACACACACACACACACTGGCTCACACACCCACTCCCCAAACCTAAACAATGATCCATCATAGGAATCCACATCCTCCTCTGTGCCACATCAGTCCCTTTGCTGCGGAAAAACTGATCCCAGAATCGGCTGCTAACTGTCAACTGCAGGACTCCGAGCCGCCCACTCACCACTAGAAAGAGACCACTGTGGACGCACGCATTTAATAGGCCTGCCATCAGAGTAAATGGAGGCTTAGTTTGAGAGCGCTCTGATCTCTCTCTGGATTTGTGACACTCCTCTTTTTCTTTTCTTTTTTTGAAAAGCCCTAAGAGGAGCGAACACAATGGTGGATTTGTGGAGGCTGTAATTGTGATTTTAGTTTTAGTGTTGTTCCTTGTCATTGTAGGTGAATTGTCTGGCGTGTCGCTGCTGTCAGCGCGGTTTGTGAGCGGTGTGTGTGTGTGTGTGTGTGTGTGTGTGTGTGTGTGTGCTTGCATACATGTAGGTCTCCGCTCTTTTCCTCTGAATACATGCAGCAGTTAGAGCTGGCTGTCTGCAAACATTAAGTGACTTTTAATGGTTTCCCATTAAATTAAAACAAATGAATGTTCAGTTTAAGTGATGAGAAACAGCTCAAGACGTCGAGGTGAATGTACAAAATATGTTAGAAAACATTAAATGCAGTGTGTGTGTGTGTGTGTGTGTGTGTGTGTGTGTGTGTGTGTGTGGTCACTGGTCATCATCAGACACCACCACCCTTGAGCTGCCCGTTGCTTCAGTATGGACGTGGCCACCCACTCTCTCTGCCCCGCTACCATTCATATCAAACTCCACACATAATGGACCATCTGCATGGCTAACTCATTAGCATCACCACAAGTTCCCCCTTGTGCCAGTTACAAAGTCAATTCTTTCTTTTCTTTTTACTATTTTCCAGCCTCTTGGCAGCTGAGTCGACCGATGTGTAAAGGTGGACTCGGCTAAGATAAATGTTGAGATTTGGTTCAGTGACAATTTTAAACAACATGGTTTTCATGCGAAGCTACGAGCAGGGAATGAGTGTGAAGCCTGCTCTGAGTTTATTTTAAACCTATTATCTGTTGTTGTTTTACAGCTCTTCCAAAAAACGAACTAAATGTCGAAAATCATCTGTTCTTGAGGGCTACTGTGGCTGAAAGCCACTGTTTTTACTATTGAGTAGAAGTGTTTAGCTAGAAATACGTTTTTTAATCTCAAAGGAATCCATTTATTTTATTTCACTTAAGACAACAGAGGCAAAGTGTCGCTTTACATTACAACTAGAGAGGACGGGTGTGTCAGCAAAGAGTAATCATGTTATAAACTGTGCCACAACCATCAAAGAATTTGTACATTTCAATGTGGTCTCACCATTGAAAGCAGATGATTGTGTTCTTTGCTCCACAATTTATGTTATCATGGCTTTTAATTATATTTTATTACATTTGTATCACTTGGTCGTCTAGCGTGCATTGATCTTGAATTGTAAAAAGTTGTTAAATTGCTGAATTATCAGTCGTCATCAAACGTGCTAAACAAATAAAGTTTGATTCATTTATTGTTTTTTTTCCTAAATCCTTTACAGAACGAAACCAACAAGGCACATTATGCAGCAGCAATGAAACTTACAAAGAAATAAAATTGAAAATATAAAACTAAAAACTGAGCAGATCTCAACTAAACATGATGGGTCCAAAGCAGAGGAGACTCTGATCTCTAACGTCCGGTTTCATGCAGCGTGTTGTGTTCTGGTCCGATGAAGCTCTCGGCAGAACCTTCATCACCGACAGAGCCGGGCCTCCTCTCCGGCTGTGGTGAACACACTGACCACTAATATCAGGTTGGTTCAGCGGAGGTGAACAACAGCACGGCCACACTAACCAGACAGCAGCAGCGTCCTGCTTCACAAGAGGCATTAGCCGCTCAGCTAGCATAATAACAACAACAATACTGATGACACTAGAAAATATAAATAATGGTCTTTATTTTTTTCTGCATTGACCATGTAAGACAGATAATGCCCTTGTAGGTGTCCATTATCAGGAAGGCAATGGTCCGTCACATGGTTCTGTCCTCAACATCGTCCAGTTATTCCTGGTAATGGGAACCTCATCGAGCATTATCACTTACATATTTGCCATATTTACCGTCTTAATTTGACAATAATGTGACATTTACTGCAAGTGGCATTAAAGACAAATACAGCTGAGGTTGATGGAAATTTAGATTAGTTTTGCAGATACTAAAATATTGGGCAAATTTCTATTTTGACCTTATAATGGCGTTATTATAATGGCGTTATTATAAATAATTATTAATTATGTACGGTAGTCAACAGCGAGAGACAGATATTTTTTTGACCCTGTTTGCATTGTGCCATGAATTACACATGTTTGTCGATTTAAAATATAATTTTGCAAGTCATGAAAGTCTCAGTTTGTCGTAGTAATATTTAGTTTTGAGAGAAAGCGAAAGAAAGCGCAAGATCCGTTGTTTGTGTGAGTGCATCCCGGTACAAAACACTCACGTATCGTTGCAACTTATTTTCTTATAAGGCATAGATACATATTTGTGGTTTTATGCAACCGGACATTCGTTCTGCAGCTTTAAATGGACAGAGACAGACTGAAACAATGGTATTAAATCACTTAAAAACTGAACCAGGACTGGCCTGCTGCAGCTACAGCGTGCAACTTGTGTGGCTCTCGTTAACAAATTTCATATTTGGTTGTAATTTTATGCAGAAGGCAATAAAATTCATGAAACAAACCACTTAAGAGGAGACCACTTGACCTTGTGAGAGTAATGCTTTCTTGGGGATGTTTTTCAGGAGAGTGCTTTCAACTTTGTGGCGGTCGTGGGATCTAACGGCCCACTCTGACTGAAGTTAGATCCTTCATTATGTTCAGCATGAGATGCTCAATGTACTGCATGTCAGCTATGAAATCACTTGTCCTTGTTGTCAAATACTACATGCATGTACTGGTACCAGCGCTACGTCTTCCACGACAACTGCAACAGAAATGTGACATGAGCTCATTGTGGAACCGCCAGCGGTGGAACGTAACAAAGTATATTTACTCTAAGTACACTTTTGAGGTACTCCTACTTAACTTTAATATTTCCATTTATGCTCCTTTATACTTTTACTCCAATACATTTCAGAAGGAATTATTGTAGCTTTTAACCCTCTACATTTATTTGACACTTATAGTTACTTTTACATAAAAATAAATATGATATGCATCATGATATGATGCAGTACTACTAATCGGCTCAATTGTATACAAAGTAAAATTGGTTCCACATTAAAAAACTACATTAAACTGCAAAGTAATATAAAATTCTACAATAACATACATATTAATTTAAGCATATTTTGATGTACTTTTTACTAAGTAACATTCAGAAATCAGAACTCTTATATCTAATGGAGTATTTTTACACTAAAGTACTTTAATCACAGCAAAGAAAGTGATCTGAGTATTTCTTCTACCACTGGGAGTCACCTGACTAACGTAGTATTGGGTTGAATAGATCAGGTTTTTATGTGGTGTCTATTGAGTTATCTTCGAGGACGTTTATATGTTGTATATCTACAGTGTTGTAAAAACCCAAATGTTTATTTTCTCAATTTTACCATTTACTTTTGTATTGTACATACATACAGTACTGTGATGGTTTAAGAGTGACAGTTTTACCATGAAACACCTGAACTAAACTCAACCGGTTGTATAATTGCGATGCGATTAAGTTCCCTAACTTTGTCTCAAAAGTCTGAAAAAGAAGGCTGGAAAACCGTGCATGCATCAGACCTCACCAAGACTGATTCCATGTGCAAATATTTAAAGTACTACGCCTCATAAACACTCTGATTTTGATACCTAATACTAATACACAACTACTGCTACTGCCGCTACGTGCATTAGAGTTTTCTAGCTCTGTGAGACTTCTTAATTCCTTCATTCTATGAGCTAAAATCAACTTTTTTGGTTGTTGGGAATTGACTTTGCCACACGTGTGAAGGGTGCAATGGGGGGGGGGGGGGGGGGGGGGAGTGTGTTTGCAGCATTGTGGTTCATCAGTGTATGAGCATGTGAAGTGTCGGCTGATTCAAATCTAATGTATCAAGCTTTAAATATAAGACGCGCTGCTTCAACTCAGGGAGATTACACTCTTTTCTGCGTTTTTTCTTTTCTCGCTTTTAAAGTGTGTTTGAGGTGTTCTGTGGTAAAGGGCTGCCTGTGTGCATCCTTGTGCGTGCCTCTGTGTACACTTATGCATGTTTCTGTCTTTCTGTAAATATGTGTGTGTGCGTGTGTGTGTGTGTGTGTGTGTGTGTGTGTGTGTGTGTGTGTGTGAGGAGCGAGGAGTGAGGAGTGAATGGCTTGGCTCCACATCAAAGGCCCCTGCGAGTCTCTGCATTAACGAGGCCCCTTTGTTCCCTGCCTCCCAGATTACAGCACGTCTCCCCTGCCAGTGAGCAGAGTGAGTGTGTGTGTGTGTGTGTGTGTGTGTGTGTGTGTGTGTGTGTGTGTGTGTGAGTGGAGGGCACTGTAACCTGTAGACCAAAGGCCAAGGTCTGATCCTCCTCCTCATCATCATCATTCTTATCTTTTTAAAGAAAGCTGTTTCATTCAGTTTCATTTTAAGTTTTATTTCTGGTTACACATTGTCATTGTTGCTGATTTATTGTCACGTTAACACACACTACCCTGCATGATGTGATTCTCCTCTAATTTATGCACGCCAATTATTTGAGTATCTTATCTTCTATCTTGTCTAAATCTGCTTACTTCTCCCAGAACAGCTCTTGTGGGCACCGACTGACAGCCACGTTTATTTAGTGTGCGTATGCAAAGCATCCCCCGCTGCATTATGGGTAGAGCAACTGACGTAGTATGAAGTGCGAGACGGAGGAGATCACTGTTCGTGTGAGTCGACGTGAGTTGTTAGTGTCGTTAGTATCCTCATACAACTGTTCGTACGATATCTTACGAATAAGTTACTCCTCGTTTTTCGTGTAATTTCTTACAAAAGTCCAGCAACACGTGTCAATTTCTACTCGTTACATACGTACAGTATTTTCAAAATAAACTTCAGTCTTCTCAGAAAACAACTTAGTTAGATTGAAGCAACAAAACAACTTAGTTAGGTTGAATAAAAGATTGTTGTTTGGTTTTAAACCAAGGATTTGCATCTGATGTAGGTGTTTCTTCTTTAGAACAAAACACATGTTGAACCCTAACTGAATCTTCGCTGTGAACTCGGTCCCGTGCAGTTTCTGTGTAAGTGTGTGGCGTTCACTTGAAGCAATTAAACAAGCAAACTGTCGTGGAGTGCATTTCAAAAATAATCTTCCAAGCTTCCGCGCTCTCCCTTCAAACCTGACGCCTCAACCTGCGAATCACCTCAGCTCACCTCAATCAGCTCAGCGACACCGAGACAGACCTCGCGGTGTGTTTGTGTTCGTGGTGACGCAGAAGCTCTCTTTGCTGTTATTTCCAGTCACTATCAGCCCCCGTTCTTCATAAGCCGGGGCATGATTTGTTAATGCACGTCTTTTAAAAAGTTCATGAACTGAAGCGGGGCCCGAGCAGAGATGGAGCTTGTTCCAACCACAGCGCGCTCGTTCTTTTCCTCTGAGCACACAGGGAGAGGAGAGCAGGCAGCGTGCAGGCATGAGAAGGGTTTTGTTCCAAACTGAGATGTAGTCGGTTCGAAACAACAACAACAACAAAAAGAGAGAGGGGTATCTCCTCTTACACACAGAATGAAAACAAAGGATGTCACTTTAGAAGATGATCCTTCAGCAGATTCGGAGAAACTGCAATCAGGACCTCAGTTGCCACAGAAAATAACTGTTTTATCATCTTTTTTTTAAAGTTGTACTTTAAATTTGGCTACATTCCATTAACTTATTGGCATTTCTTCATTACAAATGTATTTCAAATTGATCCATAGCTTTTATAGCATAGATTTTTGTTATATGATCTGATGTCGTTGCTGAGCTTACGTCTCCACTTCTTTTAAGTTGCTCCAGACAAGATAAAACTCACATTCATTGCATTTTGCACCAGACTCAAAGACACAAATGTGCGTCTCTCGTCCACTGATCTCTCTGCTGCTTTCAAAGCTCTCCTCCTCCGCTGTTTATGTTTGTTGATTTCACCCCCGAAGCCTCTCCGCAGATTTGTGATATCAGCTCATAAATGTTTGATAAGGAGCTAACGAAGAGGTAAAGGGACTGCACTCAGCCGGATCAAAAGAGACGGACACATTTTTGTTTTTTTTGGGGGTTCATTTAGCTGAGCCGGTATCCTCCGGTTTCATGAGAGCTGAAACCAGTTTCACAGGAGAAGCTGCAGGCTGAGTGCCTTGCTCAAAGACTTCTCAATGGGAACTGCTGGAGGAAAGGATCTAATGTTTCACTTTCAAACCGATCAGCTCCTTGGTCTCAGGATGGAACCGTTAAACTGCGTGCCGCTTCCAAAATTGTGTTTGGAAGGGGTTTGAAATTCTGTGATGATTCGAAGGTTATTCAGCCTCCTACAGACATCAAGCCCACCTTCACAGGAGCTAGGTGGCATCCCGTCAGTGCACCACATAAGTCAACCTCTTTGTTAAAAATTTAAAGAAACGTTTGCACAAATGTAAAGAGGTTTCTGGATCTCAAATGCAGGTTGTACGAGGATAAGTGGGACAAAATATCTGGTGAAGGACATTAAGGTGAAACACGACAGGCAAAAACATCCTTTTTCATGCACTCATCGGTTTTGAGATTTTGGGCTGTTTTGCTTACATAACACGTCCTCTTTCAGACTAGTGGAAAGAAAACAAAATACACATTCAGGTGTTTATTTTACTACTTTGTCTATTTGCGTCTGCAGATTTCTTCTAAATTCACCAAATGTTAGCATTAGATATTGCCTCATTTGCTTATTTAAACATAACATGTATTACAAAAATTTGTGTCTTAATGTAAGTAATCAACTGGGGAAGTTTTATGGTAAAATCTATTAGTATTTAGTATTTTACCCAATTCACCTGTAGTGTCTTCAGAATGTCTGTAATGTAGCTAAACGTCTCTTTAAAGGACGTTTTCTCTAAATGAGTTTGTTCTCAGACTCTGATCCAGAAATCTCCACTTCAGCAGCTCTTACATACACCAAACTTTACTCTTTCATTCCTCTCTAGATTCTGAAGGCTTCTACAGAGGGGTTTGTTCACACATCATTCAGAGCCTCATTTATACATTTTCATCCCAAAAATATGGTGAAAATTGTATATTTTGTATGGCTCTTGGCATCATTTTTTGGATTTCTGGAGTGATACAAAGAGATGCATAGAATTCCCCCTGTAAAAACCTTTGACTCTAATATGTCAACAAAATGAAACAATTATGAACCTGGCTTTAAACAATGTTCAGATTCCTGGTCTAGAAATGCATGCACATTAACATACATTTAAAAAGAAACGTCCTCATTTGCATATCTAGACATAACATTTAAAAAAAACTTGATATAGAAAAAGTAATTGTCTTAATGTAAGTAATCAGCTGGGGAAGTTTGTTGGTGATATCTATTAACTAAACATGTTATTCACACCTTTAAACATGAGATTAATTAAGTTATTTTGCTGCACAAAACCTAAACATCATCTTCTTTATACCTTTTAATGTTTTTTGCGTGCAGATTGGCGGTGGTCCACTTCATATTTAAAAACAATGAAACAATCTTTAATCTCAGTGAAAACCACTCTGGATACTTGATGCTAGAGTAGTTCACTGTTTCATAGCAGTAACAAAATAAAACAGTTGAAGAGATTTGTTGAGGTTCCACATTGCTGGCTGGATGCAGCCTGGAAGGACATGGTTTTGATTGTCGGAAAACTACCAATAAAAAGCACACAAGTGGTTCCAGTTAAGAGCTGTTCGCTTGGATGTGGCTTAACCCCAATGAAAGGACATGATTTAATTACTCTGCAGCTTTAATGCGCCTGATGTTTCCTTAGAAAGCACAGTATATAATCTTTTTTTGAAACAACTGTGATTCATCTTTGTAAAAAAATAAAAACAACAACAAAAAAAACATGTTAAAGAAGGAACGTTTCCCCAACTTGAGCAATGGAAAGGGACTTGTTGTAATGGTCTTCTCATATTAAATGAGTCATTTGTGTTGATGTTTGGGTATTTTGTACTGAGCGGCAGTAGCTTCATTCATTTGCACTGTTAATCTTTTTTTTTTGTTTGGGTTCAGGCACAATATGTTTCCCCTTAATTATATTTCCTATCACCACTGGGAACATCCCAACCTTTTTATTTTGTGTGGCAGAAATGTTGTTTTCTCAGATTTATCCAACTAACCCATTGTGGGAGTCCAGACCATAGACTGAGTGTAAAAAGTGGACGCAGTCACTGTGATGTTGAATCCTAGAGTTCTGTATTTTGTCCGTTGCCATCTTGTTATTTTGCAAAAAAACAAGACACAAGAGGGTGGAGCTAAGTACAACCCGACGTTGTATAAGACATTTTTAGGCAACCAAAATATTAAAATTAACTTTCACGAACTGAAAAAGTTCGAAAACAAAAACACGGACAACTCCCAGACCGGACAATGCCATGGTAGCGACCTGTCAATCACAAGGTAGCCCCGCCCTAAAGCATACCCTGCTCTTTTGTCCATTTTACTCTAAATTTAATCTTAATTTACTAAATGAACATCATGCTGTATTGAAGAAGACTTGAAACTAGAGCTTGAGACCATAAACTCATGTTTACAATGTTTACTGAGGTAATAAATCAAGAGAGAAGTAGAGTAATTTTCTCATAGACTTCTATACAACCAGAGGAGTCGCCCCCTGATGGTCACTAGAGAGAATGCAGCTTTAACACATTGACTTCACCTCTCAGAACCAGAGGTTGCCGTCTGGTCCTGACCCACTGGTTGGGAATACAACACCCTAACACAACAGAATATATCTTTTTTTGATCATTTCCAATTGAGATTTTATGCTTGCTATGCATTTTGACCAGTATGCGAAATATTTTCAACCACAACATATATGAGTTCCAAGAATTTGTTTTCTGACATAATTCCAATTTTAGCATTGCTGCACAGTCAAGTGTGTTTTTGCTCTGCTAGATAAGCTTACAATCAATAAAAACATCTTTGCATCAAACACACTTCCTCCATCAGAACAACCACAGCCTTTGTCTTGTTCAGATGTACGTGGCACTCTCTGTCTGCATGTGAAAATCTCTCCTTCTGGGGTCACAGCGGCTATGCATCCCTTTTGTTTTCTGTGTGGGCAGCTTATCTTTTCTATCTGCTCATGTTTCCTTATTTGGCCTTTCCTGCCAGCAGATGACGTGTGATGTCACGACAGTCATCAGAGCTTGAGATAAAAGATGATGCTCGGGTTGTGTGTGTGTGTGTGTGTGTGTGACAGATATATATAGAGAGAAAGTATTTGTAGGTCAGAGTGCCTCAAAGTATTTCAAGAGAGGCAGCATGTGTGCAGAAAGTGTGTTTATTTCTGGACTTGTGTTTAGTGTATCTGTCTGTGTGTGTGTGTATGTGTGTGTGTGTGTGTGTGTATGTGTGTGTGTGTGTGTGTATGTGTGTGTGTGTATGTGTGTGTGTGTGTGTGTGTGTGTGTGTGTGTGAATGTGTGTGTGTGTGTGTGTGTATGTGTGTGTGTGTGTGTGTATGTGTGTGTGTGTATGTGTGTGTGTGTGTGTGTGTGTGTGTATGTGTGTGTGTGTGTGTGTGTGTGTGTGTGTGTGTGAGAGAGAGAGAGAGAGAGAGTGGGTAGACAGACGGGCTGACTGTAGCCTGCAGCCTTAGGTGAACCTGTGAACCCATGTGATGAATGTGTGTAACTATCAGCACAGATATCCATGGGAAACTGTGTGGAGATCAGAGCGCGGCGAGCTCACGAGGCAGCGTGGCCGCGCGCAGGAGAGGTGTCGTCTCAGCGGAAAAAAACAGCTGTCTATATTTAATCAAGGCGAATAAACAAGGAGTTTAAACAACTCATTTATAATTTAGATTTGCATACATTAAAACCGCTCATTTTAATCTTTTTATTAATATGCATCGACGATATTGTATAAATATGCAGTTTTATGCAAATACGGGGCCCATTTTCTGTTTGTATTTAATTCTGTGTCCCAGCTGGGGATCATCATTTTCATTCAAGGCAACCGACTCAGATTAAGTCAAGTATTAAGTCACAGCATGGGAGTGTATAAATATTTCTCAATTAAAAACTCTGAAGACCAGCTCTGCTACTGTACCAGCATTAAAAATGCATTGGCAACGGGAGGAAAATAGGGGGAGGCAAGTTTGATAAGACATCAGAACTTCAAGTCTACATCTTTGAACTCTGTTTTTTTTTCTCCCTTCTTCTTCTTCTTCTTCCCCTCCTCGAATCAAGTAGTTGCAGCAGCTAACACTTTTTGCTGTTTTTGGAGACTGTTACAAAATCTGGGGGATGTAAGGACCAGTCAAAAACATGCAGTGCATCTGTTATTGATGAGCATGCCGTGCCGTCTGATGTTTTTTCACAGAATGTCCTACATTTTGCTGTTTTCTTTCTTGCTGCTACTTCTCCACCGATGCAAATGAGGAGCTTTTTGTTCCAAAATGTGGAAAAACTAACAACCCGAACAGTGAGACAACAGCCGCTACAAAAGGACAGCTGGGATAGGAGTAAAACTCACAATGCATAATTACCAAAGTTATTAACTAACTTGACGATCACCCCCCCCCCCCCCCCCCCCCCCCCCCCCAAAAAAAACAACAATATAACATTTGATACCAACCATGGTTTCATTTTTCTTAAAAGAGCTGACGGTAGTTAAGAATCAATGATAAAAGGTCAACCTTTTAATCCAGAGCTCATGATCAGACTCACGTTTTAATGTGAACCAATCACATGAAGGAGAGGGCGGGGTCTCGTGCACAACAGGCAGCTGATAGGCCACCGTCTCCATCACCACAGCCCTCCCTTTAGCAAAACAATGCGCACACAAAGTGAAAGTCAAGTTTTTGTGTGTGTTCATTTACATCCGTTTTAGAAGGTGCCCAAAATGCTGCATGCTGCACATTGCAGCCATTTTTGCAGTTTATCGCCCCACATGTTTTATAACAGTTCACGACACAATCTTCCATGTTCTTTATATCAATGCTTATATTAATTAATATATTTCATGCATATGTGCTGATAATATTCCACAATCAAAGTATTATTGGAAAATAGAAGCAATCAAATGCAGGAGTTTGTTTTTTAAAAAGTTTATATGTATGGAAACATGGATTTTAAGCAGTGTTTAGTTTGCAGTACCAGTGTAGCTGATAAAAGGAATCAAAATTTTAGGATTTCACAATTAATATTCATGCACTTTAAATAACATTGGAATATATTTCAAATGCCGGAGAATGTGCATCCATGTGACCAGAACTAAAGTTCAGATGGAACATGGTCAATAATTAACTGGCTCCACATTAGAGGAGAAAATCTGCTTCATCACATTTGAATGTAATTCAGTTTTAGCTCCTCAAAGTGGATTATTGCCATTTGGAGGTAATTTGATTTTAAACCAGTTGATGCCAAAAAGAAAAAGTTCAGATTCTGTGCAAACTTTGCATCAAGATTATGGCAGATCTCCAAAGTAATGAGGTAGTGGTTATCATTACAATATTGTAAACAATAAATAAAATCTAAGCAAAACTGAAAAATAATACCTTTAACTGCAGCAACTTTTAGAAATAATCAGGGGAGGAAGTATAGTAATGTAGAAATATAACACTGTAAAAAAATACTCAAAAATAAATACTTAAAAGTCCTTTAGGGGAAATGTTACTTAAGTAAAAGTATATATATATAAGCAAAATGTAATTTAAGTATCAAAAGTATTTAATGCAGAGAAATGTCCTTTGTAAGTATTACTTTTAGATTATTATTAATGCATTAATGTCTGTAACATTTTACTGTTGTGGTTAAAACAAATGTTTAACTAATGTATATGTTAGGTAGTTTGATTTATTAATCTGTGTTTTTTATGCAAAATGTAGCCTACAGTTACAAACTTAATTTGTAAAGTAACCATAGATAAATGTAGTGGATGAGTACTTTAAAGAGGCAGGACATGGAAATACTCAAGTAAAGTACAAGAACCTCAAATGTGTACTTGAGTAAATAGGGTAAAGCCGGGCCAATAGTAACTCAATCAATTCCTCCAATCAGAAACAAGCGAGAGTGATGACACTCTGCACATGCTCAGTAGGATTCACTCGCTCACCGTGGAAAAAGGCGCTGGATTATTTTACATTGGGAGAAGTTTTCAACAAAATATTATTTTGAGTTATGAACGTTAGATAATTAACATATTTCACTAAATTTGAAAAGCAAAATTTCAATTAAAAAAGGGTGTAAATAAACATGTTTGTCCTAGCATAGCAGCTCCTCAATAAACATACTGTTGTATAAAATAATGTGTGTAATAATAATGTACATTTCTGGCCCTCTGTCTCTTAGAATATTTTATGGTATTTGTGTATGTATTTATTTTCTTTTTCTATTTTATGATTATAATTATTATTGTTATTATTATCATCAGTATAATGAATGTTATTGTTATTATCATTATTTATGTTTCTATCATTATTATTACCAATATTATATTTTATATTATTTTAATTGTATTGTAATTTGTCTAAGCCTCCTGTCCATATGGTTCTTGTGTATGTTACAATTCTAATGCTACTGTGATGTCCATATCAACTTAACTTAACTTAACTTAACTTAACTTAACTTAACTTAACTTAACTAAACTTAACTTAACTTAACTTAACTTAACTTAACTAAACTTAACTAAACTTAACTAAACTTAACTTAACTTAACTTAACTGTCCATCACTGGAAATAAGGAAGAAAAACAATATATTCTATTTCCCTAAACCAGAACACATAATTGTAATGAGCAGTCCCGACCACAAGATTGAACCAAAACTATCAGTATTAACATTTTACCTGCAGCTTCTCCATCCACACATTCGGAGAACACGTGTTTGTTGCCTTTAGTGAAGTTTTTTTGGTGGCAAAAACGCAACAACCACGGTTGAGCGCGCACGGCGTGAACACGCCCCTGGAAGGCATGAATAACGCCCGTTGAGCCGAGCTCATGGGAGGTGATGTCTCTTTAAGAAGGGCTCGGCTCTCCGCCGAAACAATCGCACGAACCCCCAACAAGTCATCGGACCTGTCAATCATCCAGTCGGCGCCCTTTGATCGTCGGGACTCCTCGCCTTGCGTTGGGCTCAAATGAGCTGTTTGCTGTTGTAGGGAAACATTAGCGCTCCACCAAGCAGCCAGCCGGGGGGACGACACATCTCAACTTTTTCTTTTCTTTTCTCCCCTGTATGTGGCGGAGGGGTTTTGGACACTTCGGAGGCGCAACACACTGAGGACATTTAACAGAAGAAAAGTCGCGTCATTCTTTTCTTTATTTATATTTCATTTTTTGGGGTATTATTTCTTCAAAGTGTGTATATACATATATACATCGCAAAAGGGACGTGGGAGAAGCAGACATGCCTCAGCTCAGCAGCGGCGGCGGGGACGACATGGGAGCGAACGATGAGATGATTGCGTTCAAAGACGAAGGCGAGCAAGAGGAGAAAATACAAGAAAACGCGTTCACGGAGCGAGACCTGGCCGACCTCAAGTCCTCTCTGGTGAACGAGTCGGAAATAAATCAGAGTCCGCACGCAGCGGTAGGTTGGCACGGAGTGTGTGTATGTGTGTGTGAGAGAGAGAGTGGATAAAACACGGAAAGAGTGTGTGAGAAAAGCTTGTTTTTTATAGTACACGCTGGTGACATGAATGAACCCCCAGAAGAAAACGCGCTATTCGTGGTGGTTACATTGTAAACACACGTTAAAGTATGACACTATGTGTAACACTCGCGTGGTCATTTCTGCTCGCCTTTTTTCTTCTTCTACTTCATTTCTTTTATTCTGGGGAGTATGTCTGACCCCCGTGTTTGTTGTCGGTCCCTTCCAGGCGGTCAGACGGGGACAGCAGGGCGAGCAGAGGGGCTTCCCAGAAAAACACCGGGAGCATCTCAACGGAGGTAAGAGAAGAAACCAAAAAACACATTTACACACTCTGGAGCCACTGCTATCTGAGAAAGCAGCTGAGGAGTGATAAATAAAAAAGACCCCCCCCCCCACTGTGTCAAAGTAAGGACGAGGACACGTGTTGCAGCATTAAAAGCAACTTCAAAGAGTTGTCTTCAGGTGCACACTGCAAAAGATGTCCGCAGCTCTCTGGTTTATCCCTCACATCTATCACTTTGGTTTTTGGGAGTTACATTTCCTGTGTTTCTGTTCTAGCTCGACAATCACACAGAGAGTATTTATTTCACCAGTGGAACACGGACTCTGGAAGTCTGTCGGCCTTAAATTCAGTCATGAGAGTTAAACTCATTTCTAGAAATTCGTATTCGGCTAACACTCGGATACCTTTTGTCGACTAATCGATTTAGTTGATAGATCTGTGGAACTGAGTTTACTCCACAAAGAATCACTCAAAAAGGTTTAAACTTTAAATCTTGAAACTGTGATAAACTGATAATTAATTCAGCATGAAAACAACTTGTCGACTAAAACCAAAGCAACCGATTAGTCGACTACTATTTGTACTCTTTGCTTGTATCAAACACTTTTAAATCACCCTCTTCATCCTAGTATGATCTGTCCTGTGCTCACGTGTCTAAATACACTTTAGATTTGCAGCCCTGGTTATTTTAATTTTTTCTCAGTGTAGCTTTTGCCAGACTTTGCCAAAAGTGGGGTCAACCAGGGCCCTTGAGAGGTTTATTATTATTTTCTTTCTGGAGGTTTACCACCCAAAAAGAACAGAGCAAACCCACGTTGCCTCCCTGCAATAAGGCCCATGTAGAGAGTGTACGCTTGGCGGTTTTAATTACAGCCGTCGATGGAGGCTGCGCTCTCAACTTGTGTAACTGACTCCAGTCGTTTTTAAACATTGCGTTCCTTTCTGCAAAAACTTCCATCAAATGTGAATTTTTTTTTGCGGTTTCAGATGCATCTATTTTTGGATAAAAACCCCACAGAGAAGAATTTAGACATCCCTGAATGATTCTGATTGAATGCTTGGATTACGTTACGTACACGTTAAAAACAGTTATGGCACCTTTCGATGACGAGGGATCGAGGTTAGAGCAAAAGTTGAGTGTGTCATACCGACCAGGTGTAACCCAGTTCCAGCTGACCCACTGAGGGGCCTCTGACGCTCAGTGAGGGGTGGTGGTGGTGGGACATGAATTAACACATAGGCTCCGGGAGTTCACGCCTCTCAGGCGAGGTGATGCTTGTCACGCTTTTGTCTTCGAGTATTGTGGTCCGTGCTCACACAAGGATACAACATGAAATAACTAGTAACAACAATTGTAAATAGTCGGCCTACTCTGTATGCACCTTTTTATTTTTGGATGTTTTCTTTTTGTTCTGCGGCGCACACATCTTATCGCAGTGTAGTGGGAGTAAGTATCAGTGTTTTTTGTTATTTTACTTTTTTGTTATTTTACTCCTTTTTTTAATTTATAGATGAATTATTTTATACATCAATTTAAAATGACACCACGCTGATACCCGTCCTCTCGGACAACAAATCACAAGATTTTGCTCAGAAAATGAAGAAGACGACCTCTTACAAACTGTCACTATTAAATCCTTATTGAAGTTGCTCAGTTTGTGACTCTCGTTTGTTCTTCCTGGCAGTGTCGAAGCAGCACGATGGAGGCATGTACAAGACGCCGGCGTACCCGGGGTATCCGTTCCTGATGCTGCCGGACCCCTACCTCCCCAACAGCTCGGTGTCGCCATCTGTAAGTCCATCTTTCTCTGTCTAACCCTCCCGCTGGCTGCTCTGTCGTTGGTTTCTTGTGTCGGTAGCTGAGGGCGCTCTGAGGTCCCACTCTGGACTCCCGTACGAGTTTGTGCACTTCAGCTGCTATTCGTGTCCTCTGGTATCAAGTCCAACACTGAACAGGGAACAGAAACATACACTCAGGGGTGGAAACGTTCCAAGTCTGGTGGCCGCGGGCTAGTGTGTTTTATGTTTTGGCTCCTCAGTAGCCAGAACTCAACAGTATCAAACAGAGACGGCGTGGACACGGTGAACCATAGAGTGCTGGGGTTTTTTAATGTTATTTTTGGATAAAGTCATAAATGTTTCTTCTGGGATTTTCCACATAATTTGCATTTAATTTGTTGTGCATCTGGTTTTGCAGATTTGTAAACTTTCACTTTATCAGCCTTTACAATCAGTGGACTTCTTCTCTTTTAGATGCGATCTGCGTACTATTGCCTTGAAAGTAATATTTTTAACATTTTACTTACAAATATAGATTTTTTTACATCTCAATATACAGATTTTGTTGAATGGCTCCTTCATGGATACATCAAGTTTGAATTAAAAGTAGATTCATGTCACTTACATGTCAGCAGACGGGTACTGCATTTCCTCTTTCATATTCTTTAATATATTGATAATAGTTTTGCTTTCTTTTGCAGTTTTGCTTCTTAATAGTTATGTGATTGAGATCCATAATGATGACATGACCTCTGTCAATTAAAGCCCAAGAAACACTCGTTCAAATCACAAAGCAGAAACAGTAGATTTATTTCAGATCTCCAGCGTGTACTTTAAAACAGTAAAGGTTGATTCTCAGTCGCACTGTGAATCAGTCACAAACTCAACATGTGCTCTGATCTGTCTTTGAAGTGTGCCGTTTCCCGCCGAATAAAACCTAAAGCTGCTCCTGAAACAGAAAGAGAAGCTTGTTGGACGTCGGGAGTCTGATCGATGTCGTCATCGAGAAACGCACCGTCTGTTTGTGCTGTGGGTCATCCTGCCAGACGGCCCCGAACAATGAATCCTAAAATCCCTTCAAGTCGGCCATAAGAGCCAACATCCACGGATAGGCTGACTAATTCACCAAACGTGAGCGCTTGCGCCTGATTCATTTTTCACGCGTAATCCTGTTTCCTGAATGAAGCCCTGCTCTGACAGACGAGAGGCGCATGTTTCTGACATCACAGCGTCCCGTTGGCTGATGTGACGTGAGGCTCAGTGGATGAGGAATCTGCTGAACCACAAAGATGTGATTCACCCCGCTGTGTTCTTCAACGTGTGGGTCCAGACCCAGCGGTTGGTCCCGGGAGGTTTTAAATGGGTCGTTGAAGGGTAAAGAATAAATAAGACTATTGTTACAGACTAACTCCAAGTAAAAAGTATTCCTCTAAAAAACACTTTTTCTTTAAGTTTTCAAGCTGTAATAAACTTTCACTTCAATGTTATGTCATCTGTGAGCGTTGCTACGTTATAAAGTTCGGTCAAATGTTATAAAACGAATGTAAGGAACCCTGTTTATGCACCCGCTTCGACTTTAAGTTACTTTTATACTTGCATTATGTACATTAGCCCCACGTCTTGTTTGATTTAAAGCCTCCAGATTTCCTTCCTGAAAAACGCTTCGGTAAACACAATTTGACAGTCTTTTTACAGTCTTTTGGGCTTTTTCATGGAAAGACCAGACAACAGTAGCTTCACTTGTTTGGGTCTCAGTATTACATGTAAGCGGTCGCATTTGTTTGTGAGAGAGGCGCATGTTTACACAACGAGGAAATCACATTCTCCCGAAGTCTGTTATTCATAGGGCTGGTAATATATGGATATTATATCCATATGAGACTAGATATTGTGTTAGATTCTGTATTATCATAATATGGTGTTTTAAAGGCTGCATTACTGTTCTATTATATTCTTTTACCCGCTTAGTCATTATATCCACATCACTGATGATTATTTATAAGAAATCTCATTAGTGGTCCACCCCACAATATCAACACAATAACCATATGGAGGTATTCAGTCAAAAACATGGTGATATTTGATTTTCTTCCCCACCTGTGATTGAGACTATAACCTGAATAAAGTACTACTACAAAAAGTACTACTACTACTACTACTACTACGAGAGAGAGAGAGAGAGAGCGTGCTCTTTATTTCCTTAAAGCATCTTAACCCTCGCTGTTACATAACACGGCACATCCGGCGTGGCTTCTTCTTCGCCCTCATCATCATCTTCCCTTCTCTTCCTCTCCAGCCCCGGAGTCCGAACCACACGGCCTCTCAGAGATTGTTTTTGTTGAGGGTGGGGATGGCGGGGGGGGGGGGGGGTGTGTGTAAGATAAAGAGCACTTTCTTCCCCGTGTTTCTTGGAGACTCCACACAATGCTCACTTGTTGCTTCTCTCCTTGTAATTAGCCCGCCGGTTGCGAGGCGGCAGCGGCGCATCAGGCCCCCGTCTACCTGCCACGTGAAAGGGCTGAGCATAGTGGTTTAGGGGGGGGGGGATGATTATGGATGGATTGGAAACTATAGGTCTGGGAGACTTTCAGGAAGAATGGTGTGTTTGGTGTGTTCCTGGTGTTGTGGTGTTAATGTAAGGCAGGATGTGTCTCTGTGTGTGTCCTTGTGTCTGAGCGTCGTGACTCTGACAGTTTCACTGCTGCTTTCTTAAATTGTCGGCATTTCTAGGGAGTTCAGAAGTCTGTCCATTATGTTTCTGAGGCAGCGTTTAGTTTGTGAAATAGAAAATACTGAGCCCAAGGTGACGCCTTCAGATGAATCTGTTTCATACAAAGCGATATTCAATGTAACACGGTAGTAAAAGAGTCCGTTCTATGGGTGAACGTGTTCAGTGGTGAGATGGTCTGCTTCTATCTCTCACGCTGCTGTTCTATTATGTATCCTGACGGTAGATACATGGGACATATAGATACAGTTAAACAATCGTGTATTCTTGCTCCGCAGACAGATTATTCTGTTTGCAGCTGAAATAATTAGTCTGTATGAATCTATTTAATTGTATAAGTCATTTTTTATTTTAAAGTGAAACATACAAAGTGCACAAATCTCTGTTTTATATAATTGTTAATTGTATTTAACTGGATTGTTGGTGGGACGTCATCTTTGTGAGGGATCGTTTTAATATTAAAATAATCTGTAGATTAATGAAAGAAGAAGATGCAGCGCTAATGCTTTTACTATCAGATCCTTTGGAAACAAACATAATTCTCTCTTGGTTGTCCAAAACTGTGAGTGTTTGCAGCCGGTGTGTCAGCCAGTGACGGTTTCTACCAGCTAAACAGACAACAACTTCTCAAAACCTGTATTCCCGTAAACTGTTGAAGTCATTGTGAGAGCATCAGCTGAATGACTGGAAGTCAGATATTAATTATAATATTTGTCTCTCTGTATCTCCCCCCCCCCCCCCATCTCTGCTTGTAAGACTCATCTAATAACTCCGTGTTTCCTTCAGATTATTTTATATTTGCTTATTCACGCTGTTTGAATGTGTATATATATATATATATTATATATATACAATCTGTACAACATACGACACCCTCTGCTCTTAGATCTTCTTATCGGATGAGGAAAACAGATGTGCAATAGATGTTATGTGTACAGAATAAAATTACAACATCAGTCAATCCATATGAAAGAAATGATAATGAGAGCAGTAGTAGCACTTAACAATAGATAAAGATGGTGACATACTGTAATAACCTCGCTCCATAGAAACATGTATGAAAACTTGTCCAAGGACGTGAAACGGGGGGGGGGGGGGGGGCGGCATTTTACAGAACCGCCGCCAAAAACAACAAACCCCTCCGCGGCTGTGTTTGTTCTGAACAGATTAACGTGATTCACAACGCTCGCCCAACCAGATTGTCTGAAATAGACAAAAAAAGAACGGATGAATCACAAATCGTATTATTCTGGTATTAATGTTAACACCTCGTGTAAAATAGAAAGAGCTTCTAATCTCTGCTGCTGCAAAGTGTATTCCCTCCTCGTCCCATTCTGCCATAATACCCCTATTACAGCATTTCATGGGACGGTGCATTAGTGTAGATATCAGCTGTCCGTCAGGAGGACGCGGCCAAAGACAGATTTGTGGGACTCAGAGATTTGACGGAACTCCCCCGGCTCCTTGTCTTTGGATGGAAGCTTTATCTTTGAGCGTGTAAGACGCTGTGTTTGTGTGCTGTTTACGTTCATTACACTTTGAGTATTATTTATGTATCAACGGCTTGTTTTCTGTGTGTGTGTGTGTGTGTGTGTGTGTGTGTGTGTGTGTGTGTGTGTGTGTGTGTGTGTGTGTGTGTGTGTGTGTGTGTGTGTGTGTGTGTGTGTGTGTGTGTGTGTGTGTGTGTGTGTGTGTGTGTGTGTGTGTGTGTGTGTGTGTGTGTGTGTGTGTGTGTGTGTGTGTGTGTGTTTTCTCCTCAAGTTTGTTGCTGCAGGCTTGTGTTTGTACCCAGAGTTCATGGTGCGTTTTGGTGCTAATGTTTGCTGTGTGTGTGTGTGTGTGTGTGTGTGTGTGTGTGTGTATAATGCAGTGGATTACCAGCAGCCTGTTTTTGAAGGGATCATGAGTCTTTTGTCGTCTCGAGGAGTCAAACCCCAGCGGAGGGGAGATCGTCTTCCTCTCTTCAGCATCCTCCCATCTTTCTCCTAACGTCCCTCTTCTCTCTCTGCCTCTTCCACCATCCACCTCTTGTCTTCATCATCTCAGCTGGTTCAACTTTCTGTCCTCATTTCTGAAACCTGTGAGATAACTTCTTGGTCCTTGTTGTGATCCATAAAGAGATAAAAGAGTTGAGTTACATAAGCATAAGAAGTATCAACATCAGTGTTTTCTTCCAGCTCAGTGAGCGCTGCTGTGAAGCTGATGAATGTCTTTATTGTGGTTTGTAAAGAAGTTTTCATGGATGGTGGACAGACGATGAGTAAATAGAAATGGATCACACAGGAGTTTGGTTATCATGTGCTGTGGTCTGCATGAACACCAGCTTCTTTTTATTAATCTTATGACTGTGACTTTTTAAAATAGGTCTTTTTGCACGAGATGAGTAAGAGCAGTGTTTCCCTAGACTGTCTGATATTAGTGGTTCTGTCTCCTGCACTTCTTAATGTAATCAGCTTCTTCTTCCTTTCCTCTCTTGACGTATTTCAAGCTTCTTGTTTTCCAGAAAGGTGCATAAAAATGTTCATATCCTGGCAAAGATGGCACTCGATCAAACAATGAGTTAAAATTTGGCAGTTGGCAAGCTGCACTTCCTGCAGCTGCTTCACAATAATCATCTTTCTGAAGTGGCCAATGACTCACTGACGAGTGATGCTGGTTATATTTTGGGGTGTTTAGACTAGATCTTAATCGGTGACCGTCACCAGCAGTTATGAGTTTGGCGTGTTTGTCCACTGTTTGAGTCGAAAGAACTGTCTTTGGGTTGAACTTTGCCTTTTAGAGCAGCGTTAACATACTTCAGTGGAAACAGGTTTTGACGATGAAAGCCTGTAAAATGTGCAGTGAGCTCGGCTGGTAGTCGGGACACTTCCCTGTCCGACTGGGAGCCGGCGTTTCAAGCCTCTGATGTTGGGCTGTGTGCTGCTTTGTTCGCCATCACAGAGGCAGTGAAACTGCCTCTGTGATGTGGAAGCTGCGGTCACGATATGACGTCGCGCCGCTCATGAGGCCCTCTTCCCGCTCACTGTACCTGGACACCGACTGTGAGACGGCCCACGGTTTAGTGTTTGGTACCAAACGCTGTTTAAACAGAGTTTTTAAAAACACAGTCACTGGAATTTACAAGCTGGTGTTTGACGGCTCGGTGTCGTTGTCTCGTTTGGGGGAATTTCCTGCTCAGTTGACATTTCGTTTCACAAACTGAAATTGAAAATTGACAGGAAGACTGCTGAGAGAGCGATTTTACATGTTTGGGAAAGGGCCAGGGGTGAAGCTGTCATTTCTAATCATCTTTAAATATTTAAGTATCTCAGCTGTCAGAATATCCCCTCACAACTTTCTCTGAACCAAACCAGAATTTCCAAATCATGCACGGGAATAACAGTTAAATGACAATCAGCCTCTTCAACAGCTTGTTTTTTGAAATGATTATTATTATAATGTAAAGCTTCACGTCTTTCGCCTATAGACATTTTTCACATGCCTCCTCCTCTTCCTCGTATCCATTCATAAATCAGCTGTTGTTGCTAACAAGCTCCCCTCCCCACCCTCCTCTTTTTCTTGTATCTCCCAAATAACACTCAGTCGATCCTCCCCAGATCAAGGGAACGGCATGTGTGTGTGTGCACGAGTCTCTAGGATCTTGCCACTTCCTTGTTTCCTTTTGTGTGGTGGTGCTGACAGGGGGGTTGTTCAGCCAGCCCCATGTCTACTGGTAAACAATGGCAGCAACACAGGCCCTAATCCCCCCCCCCCCCTTATACAGACCCAGGGGCTGGGATGAGCGGTGCGGGGGCCTCCCTGCCTCTGACTGGCTACGATAAGGTTTAAGAGGCCTTAAAGAAAAGCAGCTTTCACTAGAAGGCAGCACAAGCTCGGGTCGGAAGGAAATCTACAAAACATGTCTTTAAGGACTTTTTGCTGGATATAAATACATTAAGACGTCAGACGTTTAAAGTAACACCTGCTGTATGTTGCTCTCCATCCGTGTTGTCAAAGATACACTCTTATAAAAGATTCCACTCTTGGGTGTTTCCAATGTGGACAGAGGAGCTGGCAGCGTCTCAACTGGCCATTGTTGTGATGTATGTAAGTGTGAGATTATGGTCGTGTAGAGTCTCAGATTAATGAGTGAAATTAGCCTGATGATTGGCCAACAAATCTCCATGATTGCTCTCGGCCAAAAAAAACAATCCCCTTTTTCTTTGTGTTGAGATTATGAAAGGTTCCTCCTTCACATGAAATACAATATTTTGTATTGTTTGTATTAATAAATGGAATAATTAGGCCACTGTTAGGATTTTAAAACTTGAAAACTTGCCCTTCAGAAGTAATAAAAACACTTTGCACATGTTTGATGGAGCCTCCTATCATCCTAAACCCTGCTAGTTAATGTAAAGAAATACAGTTTATCTATCGTTTATAGTTCCAGTGGTGTCCTGACCTGATGAGAGCACACGTAGCAAAGGAAAGATGATTTCCATTATTTATTTCATTATTTTCTTTGTTGATTGTGTTTGGTCTATTAATAAATCATAGGATAAGGGTTACGTGCCAAATACAGTTACACAGACGCAAGGGGATGTCTTCAAATGTCCTATTAGCACTCTACATTTAACTGTGTGTGTGTGTGTGGGGGGGGGGGGGGGGGGGGGGGTCACAGATTGTCATGCTCACTCAGTCTCAGGTAGACTGAGGCCCCACGCTGCTTCACAGAGGGACAGGAAATATGAGCAAGAGATGAAAATAGAAGTGGATGAAGACAGATAAATAGACTGTAAGGAGGGAGGGCTGGAGAGGTAAAGAGAGCATTATAGAGGGAGGGGGGGGGGGGATTAAAATACAAATGACCATAAGAGCGTCCTCATCGGCTTTGAAGTAGCCGGCTGTGAAGGCACCTAAAGAGAAACTGTTCAGAGGACTTTTTCAAGAGGCGGAAAGGTTTAAAAGAATATCAGAAGGAGAGGAAAGCCCCTTTAGATGGCCCCGAGGTGTTTATACCTGTAATTATTCATCCACTTATTTCTTTCCGGCGCAGACGGGAAGGTGGGACGGGGGAAAACTGTCGAGCAGTAAAAGACAGGTGTTGGCGGAGGAAGTGTGGGTTTGTTTGATCGATATGATTAAGTCTGCTTCTCTCGTTTTCTATGAAATTCAGACACATTAATACAGACTCAACTGTAACAAAAAGGGAACAAGAGGTTACGGTTGGTAACTTCATGTGGTGGTGTTGGTGCGAGTGTTTCTGTAAATTAAGACCACATTTCCCATAATTCCTCCCACGCTTCCTGTCACCAGGATGATGCCAGAGGTCAGAATCTGCCTCTTCACTTTTGCCGCCATCAGGCTCTGAAGCTTAAACTCCACTTCAGTGTTCCACTCTGATGCTGTAAAGTGATCTCCTGTTGTGCCGTAAAGCAGCATGGCAAATCATTCGTCATTAATCAGGTCGAAATTACCACATATTCTGCAGGTGAGTCATTGGCCGGTGCAGAGTTTCTCCCATGTCGTTGTTGACAGAGCGAGCCTCCCAGATGTGTGTTCTCAGCTCGTAGTTAATCAATGACAGCATCGTCTCTCTCACACACCAGCGGGACATCAAAATACCCACAGACATCCAGTCATTCATACCGCACGCATGGTCTGTTAATCATTTTAAAAAAACATGAAAATAACGGCCAAGTCATCACGCAGAGACCTTTTTAGGTTCTGGATTGGAACTGGTCCCCGATCTATAGGCCTTAAGATGCACTTTTATTGATCCCTGGTGGCAAAGTTTGGACTTGTCTTTTGTCTGCAACGTTGTGTTCACAGAAGAGGAGCTGGCTTCAAAAGTGTGGTCAGGCGTCTCAACAGAAATGTAATAAATGCACAGAAACTGTATCCCGCAGACAGTTTAGTCTAACATGACGGAGCATCTCCCGCTCAGTCACAGTTCTGTGTCTTAAAACAAGTAACCGTGTGATCTTTTGAATTATGTATAAAGAGTTCACAGCATGCATTTCCAAAAACCAACCCAACAGATCCCATTAAACTCAAATAAACATACTCCTTTTTAAATCAAAGTTAAATTCAATTTATTAGAACACTGCCTTCAATACAGAGAATTAACTTTAAACTACGAAGAAGTGAAATAAATGACTTTATGAATGCCTAAATCTACATAAAAAGGAAGTTGTTTTGCTTACAACACATTGAATATGACAAGAATCCGAATCAAAATCAATAACATCTGATCAATACCCAACCAAATAATGAGTGTGCAGCCCAGTCTGTTATTGTTTTCATGTTGCATGTAGCTGGGCGTTTTCAAAAAACACTCCCGCGCACACACACACACACACACACACACACACATCGCAGAGTTGGTAGGTCAGCGTGCCTCAAACATGTCGAGCCCCTCCTCCCTCACGTGACCCCGGACAGTGAGAAGTTTTAAACACAGATGCTGAGTCGACATAGAGCAGTATTCAAGACGCAGATGCTTAAAGGTGTATGTACATATATTCAAATAAATAAGTAAAGACATTTAGGAATTAAGAGGCATTCACTACCAGTATCTCACTGTTAACGTTGTTCCAAGACATTTCTTCGGCCGGTATCGATATTTTACTGGTGGTATTTCCAGTGTCAAATATGATCAAATTACTGACGTTTTGCTCCGGCTGAGATGAGAAAGCTCGTTAGCTGCTTCCATCATCGATTTAGTGTTTTTATGTTGGAAGTAGCGAACAAGTGTGCACATGTGCAGGACATCGGTCCGGATGTACGGACCGGGTAGCGAGAGACGTGTGTTGTTGTTGTTGTTGTTGATCCTGTGAAGTGGTAATGAGCTGATTAATGACATGTTGACATGAAGTCGGATCGGTGCAGAGACTTGTGAACTCACCGATACCAGATCCAGCATTTCAGGCTCTACTTATTGTCATGCATCTTTATTTTTTCTTTAGTATGTTGATTGTTAATAAAACATAAAACATAAGGAACATCAGAATTTAGAAAAAATATCCTTTTCTTTGGCAAATAACATAAACTGTGTTTCTGTTTGATCCGGTTCTGAAACTGTACTCCTGTTATTAGATCTGGTTTTGTCTCATTTTTTTGTGGTAAATGAAGTGATATTGAGTTGATTGCACTCCGTCTGTTTCTGTTAGAGTGAGAGAGAAATCACGTGACCTCTGGGAATTAAAGACTTGTTTCATTTCCTCTTCATTACTGTCAATAATCAGACTGAAGAGTTTCACGAAGCAGTCACTGCCTCTCTAGATTAGTAGACGTTCACACACAGTCTGTACTTTCCAAAAAAAGAAAGGAAAAGAAATAATGTGTAACACCAAAGAGAAGTCCAAGAATAGCTCTCAGGTGCTTTTACATAACCAGGAATTGTCCTTGATGCTGATGTTGCCACATTAAACTGCTGTTCAGGAGGAAGTTAATCATTTTTTATTTTATTTTTTTAAAACTGCCAAAAAGCAGAGAAGCTAAAAATATATCTGATGACCAACAATGCACTTCACGACACTTAAAAGTGTACTGAACACATCCATCAGCTCATGTATGAAACGCAGGCTTTAGTCAGCTCCCTCCTCTGGTGTTGACTTTAACGTTTTATAAGCCGGCGGTCTCGCCCACACATGATGCGCTGGAGCTTCTTCTGTTTGCAAACACAGTCGCTGTGACGGCCATATGTGATCGTACACGACAATTTGCCATGTGCTCTGTCTCTTTCATCTGTCCCCGAGAGGAAATTTACAACCTGTTTACCCTCTACGGAGAGATGGGAGTGTGTGTGTGTGCGTGTGAGAGTGTGTGTGTGTGTGCCCAGAGCGAGTGGAACTAACTTCACATCTTGTTGTGTGAGTTTTGAGTGAGGATCTGGTACAGGATGGTACTTAGATTCTTGTATGTGCTTGTCTGGTACTTCATGTTCTTGATTACATCTGTAACTTCAAGGTCAGACACAGCGATGTTTTTCCACCACAACGGATGCACCGGTACCGATAGTGAATTATTTTTTTAATATAAAATAACAATAAAGTACATTTATATTAATGGATTTATTTGAGACATTTAGTTTTGTAAAGTTAGGGAAGCAATGTTTAAGTCGAGCCTGATGTTGCCTTGCTCATAAAAGAATGATTCCAGGCCTGCAGGTTATTGATCAAACACTGGTCTGTGATCGGTACCCACCGCTCAGGTATCAGGAGGACGTCTGATTGGAGGAGATCTGGATACAGCGCTGGAAACAGG
Organism: Anarhichas minor; assembly: GCF_050575085.1. Lineage (NCBI taxonomy): Eukaryota > Metazoa > Chordata > Actinopteri > Perciformes > Anarhichadidae > Anarhichas > Anarhichas minor. The sequence goes on along the minus strand of NW_027466473.1, from coordinate 21,524,882 downwards.
GCCTCGTTCATTCTCGTGAAAGAATGAACTTCCTGCGTGTAAACTAGGCCAGCGCACTAGAGTTTCCTTTAACTCCGCCCCTCAACAGCTCGGCCTCGGGTTTGTTTACATAAACAACCGCAAGAAAATAACTCTGGATTCGGCTATTAGTGGATTTTACAACTTTTAGCACATACTTATTAAACAAGGACTGTTGATTTACATCAACAAAAACAATTTGCAGACGTCTCTTCTACAATGTGAGTCAATAAGGGGGAAAGTGGTGTCATGTGACAGACCTGGAAGTTGTTACTCCACCCTTTGACCTCTTTGGAAATGGTCTTCAAAGCCCGGTGCTCCTCCTATAGGCTTGGCTTCTGACTTCACTCTCAGTTTATTTATTCATCAATGTCTTCTCTGCAGGAGGGTTGAAAGGTCAAAGGTCATCATCACCAGAATGTGAACATTATTTCCCAAAATGTCAATCTATTGCGTCAATTCGAAACTAAGCCAGAGAGAATACTTAATCACTTTATTATTTTATTAAATATGAATGTCCATCATGATATGTTTCTCAGTGGTGTGTTGGTGTTAGTAATTGATAATATCCTGTGATGACTTTACCTCACCCTTCCAAACCTCGCCTCTGCAGCCGCCCTTTATAATCGTTTTAATATGCACTTTATTAAAATAGTGTTCATAAAAATAGACGACTAAATGAAACTCAGCTCACCCCTCCTCCTCCTCCACCCCGTGCCCGAGGCTCTGCCCAGACCAGCTGGAGCCTCCACAGCCGCATGAAGCAGCTCGGCACACATGGCTGTGATCACACACACGCATGCACACACACACACATACACACACACACACACACACACACAGGAGCAGAAGTTTAATCCTCCCTCATATGATACTCCGCCTTCCTAAACTATTCATATATATGTGTGTAATATATATATATATATATATATATATGTATATATATATGTATATATATATACATATATATATATATATATATATATATATATACATATATATATATATATACATATACACACGTGTAAGCTGCCTTCACTTCCTTCTTCCTCTTTGTGCACACTCTCTCACACACACACACACACACACACACACACAACACAGCAACAGTTTAACACAGTGTGCATTGTTCAAAAACACCACGCCTACCAGGCAGGGACAATGAATCATGTTTGTTTCTCTCTTTCTTCCATCAAATTACTTCTGATGAACTGTAACGAGTGAGACCGAGACAGAAATATTCAGTGTGAGACGGGAATTTTAACAATAAATGCAAATGTCTCTACACGATGGGTGAAATTGAGAAACAATTTATAGATAAAATGGCTACATATGAACACTTTTGTTACATTTCGTCACAGAAGTCTTAAATGAACACTGAAGCCGTCACACCGTGGACTGTACTTAATAAGTGGACTTAGGTTTGAAGCTCAGTTAGGCATTTTGGTCGTCCTCATACAGTATATTTATGTATTTTGTTTACTTAGCCAGTCTTAGCCAGCGCCCTCTTCCTGCTTCCTGCTGTAAAGCACATTTCCCACATGGCTTGTCGATGCCAAGCGTGCCAGTGACTGTGTCGTTAGCTTTGAGGTGGTACATTAGTGACCATGTTTTTGCCGTCAAAGAACGGCGGCAAAAGAGGGAAATGAGCCCCAGGTGATGAGGGTCTGCAGTGATTCCTTCAGTCTGTGGAAGCTCGTGTGTTTTGGCACCGGGTCCATGTGTTAATGTCGTTTTTAAGCCCAGAAAAGGGAGAGGGAGGAATTCCCTCTTCAACAGGTTTCCTCTGAAGGAGCTCGGGCCATGCGTCAAATTGATTTCCTACCTTTGTTTTGCACCGTTTTGTAGCGTAATAGAAAGATGCCCCGTGCCCATAATCTGTGGCCATGGGAACCTTTTATGTCGGTCTGCAGAGATGCAACACTCACGCACAAACACCCGTCCGCCTTCGCTCTATGACGGAGAGTGAGGACAAAAGAGAAAATGTCCAACGCGCATCCATTAATTGCGTCAGGATTTTGGAGTTGATGGAAACGAGGAGAGAGGAAGAAGAGGTGGCCTTGAGGAAAACGAGGAGGGGAGATGTTGTCTCTGAAAGAGGAAGGGGGGGAGGCAGAGGGAAGACAAAACATTTAAAAAACAAGGTGCTTTAATGACAAACTCCCACACAAAGTTTAGAAGTTAATATGTTTAGTTTCAGGAAGTAATAAAGCTTTTTTTTTTTTATTTGTGTGTGTGTGTGTGTGTGTGTGTGTGTGTGTGTGTGTGTGTGTGTGTGTGTGTGTGTGTGTGTGTGTGTGTGTGTGTGTGTGTGTGTGTGAGAGAGAGAGAGAGAGAAGATGTTGCGGTAAATCGACTTGTGTGAGCATTTTTCAGGGCCAAACAACAAAAAAAACTAGAGCAACTGTGATGTGCACTGCACTTTGGTCGGTGTGTGCGTGTGTCTGTGTCTGTGTGCGTGGGCGTGCGTGGCGTGTAGGCGTTGCACATACAGGACATGTATGTGGGAAACACTGTACGCACACCAAGGACAGATGAAAGGGTGAAGGGTGGGTGGGCAGGAAGTGAAGAACAAACGAAACACATCTGATTTATCAGGTACAGATTGGGTCGATCAGATGCAGGAGCACAGAGAGAGAGAGAAGAAAGTGGCAGCGATCGAGTCTCAAAGAGGCAGAGAGAGAGAGAACGATGGAGGAAGAGAAGATAACTGCAGCAGCGGAAGGGAGGCAGCAGTAAACAGTGAGAAGCAGTAACCGCGCTGTGCACCTGGTGAAGCTAAACCACAGCGCCGGTTGAAGCAGACTCTCGACACCTTAAGAACACCTTTAACCGTTTCACCACCGCACTCAAGGAAAAGAAGCACGGATTCCCAGAGCTAGTTCACAACTCGAAAGCCGCTTTTCTCTTTCAACCATAGGAAGTGAATTCCTTTGAAGAACTGAAGTGGGAAGCCAAACGATCGAGGCTCAATCTTTTTTTTCTGGCCTGCACTGTAGCTCCTGTTATTTATTAAAGACATATTTGATTTGTAATTGATTATCAGATAGCAAACATGAGGAGGATGTTGCACAAGAATCAGCACATTTCATCTTCCTGCCACATTGTTTCCACGTCACTTTTTGGAAATGACTTCTTCAAATGCATGTTGGATCTCCCCGAGGATTCAAAGGACTGATAAAATACAACAATTGTCATTTTGCTCTTCTACACAGTTTCTACGTTTCCCTCAAGGTAACTAGAAATTTGGGGAATGTACAGTATGATCTTGGTTTGTTTTAAAGTATGAGAAACAGCTTGTTGGGGAATTTAAGAGCTGGATTAAGCTGTTATGTCATACATTACCCAACTGAAACAAACAAACGTGATGCATGGATCGGTTTGTTGTGATGAAGCTCCGCCCTCGTCGTCACCGTCGAGCTGCAGATGTCACGCTGTAACTCTGGAGGAACAGGCGCCATCCATTCCACTTCAGACTCTCAGGGAATGAGAGACAGACACACAGTCAGTCAGTCAGACTCCATCGATGACGGTTTTATGTTCCAAACGATCGAGGCTCAATCTTTTTACCAGACAGAAGCAGATTTACAGCAGGCACATGTACAGTCAGTCCTTTGTCAGGACCCCAGAGGACCCATTGGCTCCCCCTGTACGCTGCAGAGCGAGGCGGCCGTCTCTCCTCCTGTCTCTCCTCCTGTCTCTTCTCCTGTCTCTTCTCCTGTCTCTCCTCCTGTCTCTCCTCCTGACTCTCCTCCTGCCCCCTCGTCTCTCTCCTCCTGCCCCCTCGTCTCTCTCCTTCTGACTCTCCTCCTGCCCCCTCGTCTCTCTCCTCCACCCCGGCGTCTCCCAGCTCTTAATTTCTTTTCTGTTTGTCTTTAAAGAAATGTGTCCCGGGGTCCTAATGGTGCCAATTACAGGCAGCCATAACTCTGACACTGTCACAAACAAGCAGCGCAGCGTGAGTGCCATCCAGGCTCCAGTTGACCCCCCCCCCCCCCCCCCCCCCCCCCACAGAGTCCCATTAATCCCAGGCCAGCTGAGGGAATACTGGTTTCAATTAAACACCCATTAGCTGAGCATCAAGTCACTGGTATATGCTGTTTTGATTAGAGGAAGCAAGGAAGACCACTGTTGATTTTATTTTTCTCCTTCTGCTTTTTCTTTTCTGTTTTCTGAAGTCCACAAAAGTACCGAAAGTACCCCGAACAAAACCCACAGCCACTGAGTTCATCTAGAAGAGTCTGATTCCACATGAGAAGAGCGGGGCCTTCATTAATCAGTGGTTATTAGCATGAGACATAAATGATAACTTGATTCATAACCTCAAGATTATGGGGCAAACCTGTTGCATTTAAATGATATAATGAAAAGTGTCCATTTTTAAACTAAAATACACAAATAAATGAAGTCACATCAGTAATAGAAAGTGTTGCTATGACAAAGTTATATTAAAGTTATCTAATTAAGATTTACGTCTTTATTTTCCCCCAACCCAAAAACCAATGAACCTCTCTCTCCATCCTCACACCTTATCTTTAAATGTCTGGTGCCTTAAAAACATTTATTTTAAATATTGCTGTGGAAACATCTCCTTCTAACAACTATTTATTCAAGTTTGACACGAAAAACTTCAAAAAATAAACACAAAGATTACATTTGAACACAAAGTTCTAATAAACCTTTGCCCGATTGAACGCATCATAATGTCACTGAATGGAACCTCCCTTGATGTTGCCTTTTAGCTCCGTTATTTAGCCAGGCAGGACTGGCAGCTAACAGCTAACCGATAACGTAACTTAGCTCTCCTCCTGCTGATTTCAAGACAGATGTGTTGTTCACTATGAAGCATGATCATGGAACAGAACAGGCTGCATGACAGAGTTTAACCACAGCTGCGTAGTACTAGTTTGCACTAGTCTTTCAGCAGGAAGTGCAGACCGGGTAGCGAGTGACGCGTGTTGTTGTTGTTGTTCCTGTGTGGCATAAACGAGCTGATTAATGATGCGATGAGGTGATATCGGATCGGTGCACTGCCGATCACCAATCCAGCAATTTATGCTGTAAGGGAGTTACCGACACTAGTATCGGAACAACTCCAACATGAACAGTTATTTCACAGTAATTGCATTATTGTTTCTTGGATTTGAACATGCGTACCAGTAAATGATAATGTGCATTGCTTTATTTTATTTAGTTTAAAATCAAATGATGGTTGACGGGTGATCTGTGGCTTCCTCCTCAGTGGCCAAGAGAGACTGTTGCATAAAATATAATCTGGATATTACCATCATCATCTATTCTTTTTGCTTTAGGTGAAAGAAATATGAAATACTAGCAGCAGAGTTAAAGCGTGTGTTTCAGTGAGAGGAGGGCACTGAGGGCGCCTCTGTCTCTGTGTGTTTATGTTCCTTGTGTACAGTTAGACGAGGTTAAGCCTGTTGTGGTTTACCATGGAAAATAAAGGCCTTGAGTCTCATCGTCACCTGAAGAGCACACACACACACACACACACACACACACACACACACACTGCTCCTCCCTTAACCGTGTGCTGCTCTGTGTTGGTGGAACATTTTAAAACTTGCTCAACTGCATCTCCTTATTTTCCGCCTTTCACCGCTTTAAATGCAGGAGAAGATGCCGTCTGCAAAAGCATCCGAGCAACGATGGAAACTAAGCTGTAACAGAAAAACACGAGTAGAGACAATCCGTGCTTTAGATGAATGATAAGAGGAATTACAACTCAGGCTTGAACCACAATAAATAAAATAAAAAGTCAAGTCAGAACTGGTTCATTCTTTGCGTCTGTGCTGTAATTCTTCATATGAAGCTCTCTGCTTATCAACTGGGCAAAGCAGATCATCATCCATCACCTGGCGGCACAGAAAGACGGCACTTTGTTTTAAAGGTTGCATTTCGCCGGTGTTGAAGTGTAGAGCAAAGCACAAGTCTGGGAAATGTGATCATCGTATGACACGTTGGCTGCGGATGAGGTGCTCCGTCATGGAAGTTTGATCAGTGGAGTGAACGGGTTGAAAGCCGGTTGGTGCATCACATGCAGTAGCTGGAGGGAAGGAGTCCAGGATGGGAGCAGTGATCCGGGGTTTGGTCTCCGTCGAGCTGCTTGGCTTTTCGGTTTCCCGCCATGTTTCTTTTGGACCGAGATTAAACGAGAGAGAGGGGGAGAGAGAGAGAGAGAGAGAGATAGGAAGGAAGGAACTTTTAATCTAGGAAACAGATAAATACAAATAGCGGCAGAGACATGAGAGGAAAGTCTGAGGATTCAAAGAGAGGGAGAGGAGGGCTTATTTTGTTGGTAATGTTGAAGTTTTTTATTCTTGCACTTTTAAAAAACCTTGTAGTCTAATTATGAAAACACCAGCGGACTAACTCACAAAATACAATAACTAAATAAAAATAATAACACAAAACACCCTTTAAACTAAGATATCTCAGTATTTCCACTAATCCTCTCTAACGGCACTGATGTGTAGATCTCACGTCGAGGTCCATTTAGTAGCTGTGCTGGAGCTTTCAATCACACCACATGATGTTCATCTTTCAAATTTCAAGCCAACATGGACGAAAAGACGAAAAAAGCTGTTTCAGCTGAGCATCTGCTGATGAAGACCAAGCGATATGATCGACAGCTTCAGCTGCGTCCTTGAGGCAACATTGTTTTGTCGACTGTTAACAAGGTCAAGAATCGATTTTCTTTTTTTACTCAAACTGTCTGGAGAGGCGTAACAGATGCATCACCTTGGTCTTGAGGAACTCTCAGTGGTCTGATGTCCCTATCTGTAGTGGAGCCTGGAGGCCAAGCGGCCCAGAAGGGCTGCTGATGGTTAGCCGCTGGCCTCTGGTGGACCGGCGCTGAGAGAGCCGAGGCCCGGGAACAATTATGGCTTCGTAGGAGTAACATAGCCGAGCCAGGCGGCTGCTTGTTCTCTGACTATGCAGTGTGTGTGTGTTCGGGGGGGGGGGGGTCCAGAGGGAGCGGTGCTCTCACACGCAGTCACATATTTACATTACAAATCACAACTAAACAATTCAGCCGACCACAGACGCAAACATCAGACGTTCTTCTAGAGATGGGGTGGATAAGAGTGATGGAGGGATGAGTAGAAGAATGCAGAGATGAGGGAACAGAAAGCGAGGGATGGATTTGTGGCTGGATGAGTGACAAGAATAAAGTGATCTGAAACTCTTAAAGGACCATACTAGTGGGTTCTTTTGTATGCACAACATGTATTTGTACTTCTTTTAGCAGCCATTGGTTTCAATACATTTCTGCACAATATGAAAATCAGTAAGTCTTAAAAACTTACAGTCTACATTTGTTCGGGGTTTTACGAATGATTATTTTTATTATCGATTCATCTGCTGTATATTGATTTGATTCATCAATTAATTGTCTGGTCTTTAAAATGTCAGAAAATAGTGAAAAATGTATTTTTACAATTTTTCTGAGCTAAAGGAAACATCCTCAAATTGCTAGTTCTGTCCGACCAACAGTAGATTTATAATTTGCTTTTATAGAAAGGGAAATAGACATTTCTTCCTTCCTTCCTCAGAATGATAATGTAACTTTGAGAGGAGAGAAGCCAGGCTTGCTGTTCACAGTGATGAGCTCATTTTCATAGCTTCCTGCAATGAATGGAAACCAATAGCTGTATGCATTCAAATATCTAAAACACAAAATCACATGCTTCTGGTAAAAACACGGGTGTGGTCCTTTACTTGGAGTGAGAGACCGACCGAGGTAAAAAAAAGATGGAGATGGTGAGAGAGGAACAACAGACTCGTAGAAGCTGCAGCTCATGTTATTCCGGCTGTCATAAGTTCTGCTGCTTTTCTTCCCGCCACAGTGGAGGGAAAGGAAGCGTTCACCGAATGACACAGAAAAGTGTCAACATGACGCCCACGGGAACAACTGTCTGAGGATCTCTCAGGTGCACAGAGTGAACTCTTCAGGCCTTTAACACACCGGGGGCGATTCATTCAAACGGGAAAATACTGTTGGTTTTGTCATGAGTACTTTGACACAGAACGTGAATATTAAGCATTATTATTTTCAGAACAAGGGTTGATTTTTCTGAGCATTTGCGCCGCAAATGAAGGCATCAACCAATCAGGTTGTGCAGAACGGACATAAACATAATGTACACTGTAGTGAACAACAACAGGGAAGCTGCGTAGCCCAAACTAAGATGGCAAACTTTATTTGTCCTTTCAACCTTTGCAAAGGAAGCGCAGACTGGGTCCATTCTGGGTCCATTCTGGGTCCATTCTGGGTCAATAGGATCCTGGTAGTTGGTCAAGAATCTATTCAAACCTTTTATTGGAAAAGTGTTGCTGTTACAGAATGACTAGTTTTAATGCAAAATATTTGCAGGCGGGTATTTTGCATTTTCCGTGTTGTTTACTCGCCGTGTCGGAGACGTTATACGAGGGACACGAGAGGCAAAAGAGTGAAGGAGTGAGCAGATGACAAAAGCTGATTTAAAGGCAGAGGGCCCTGAGTAGTGGAGCCAGCTACTTTATTTTGGGGTGATAATTACACAGCGTGGGCAAGTCACCATGTTATTAGTTCAGATGATCGATAGCAGAATATCAACCCCTCTGTTAGTTTGGCAGGCGCTCCGTTATAAAAGGAGAACCCACAGGCCTGCCCTGCTCTCTGGAGGAGACACACACACACGAAGGGACACGCACACTGGATAGACTTCTAAAATCCTGGATGCACACGTTCCTAAATAGACTGAAGGATGTAAAATAAACACGTGAACATACAGTTCAAACGCATACATACACACATGTATGGGCAGAGAGATGGCGAGTGGTTGGCAGGCAGTCCCTCTCTCTGATGCTGCTGTGCAGCGAGCCCCCCCCCCCCCCCCCTTGGGGTTTATGAGGTGGAAACGCACCAGCTCTGGCTCTCACTGGGTTCTGGACGAGCTCCCCGTGGTCAGCGGGATGGCAGCGCCCTCGCTCCGCTCTCTCAACGCACACAGATGAGTCCAGTGGAGCGGTGCCATGTCGAAAACCCTCGAGGCAAGTTCATCGCCCCAAACGGAGAGAAAACAGGTTTTCTCTTTTTTCCTTATTGTCCTTTTTTCAGTTGTACACATAGACTGTATATAAGAAGTGGACTGCTCATTGTGTTGTCACCCATTGGTTTGTGGACTCATGTTTTGAAGCCTCGACTTCGGCGATTTGTCCGTCACCATCTTGGATTTTTGTTGCGCCATGTTGTTTTTTTCCGCAACCAAAGAACAGAAGTTACCATATTTGGAATTTGAAGGTGTGACGTAAAGACACCGTATACGTCTCTGGTAGCGGCAGCGACCTGTCAATCACAGTAGCCCCGCCCTAAAGCATCCCCTGCTTTAAGGTCTGTTTGACTCTAAATGGACCATAATTTACTAAATGGACATCATGCTGTATTGAAGAAGACTTGAAACTAGAGATTGAGACCATAAACTCATGTTTACAATGTTTACTGAGGTAATAAATCAAGAGAGAAGTAGAGTCATTTTCTCATAGACTTCTATACAACCAGAGGAGTCGCCCCCTGCTGGTCAGTAGAGAGAATGCAGCTTTTAAGACTCTTCCACATCGGCTTCACTCGGCAGAACCAGAGGTTACATCCTGGTTTTACATGAGATTCAAACAGACACAAAGTTTGGAGTTACAGCTGTTTTACTCGTGAGCTGTCGTTTCTTTACTCCTGCACATTTCAAAGATGTATTCCCGCCTACAAGGCCGACCCACGAGCTGGCTGAACGTGGCGGGGAGTGCATCTCTTCTCCCCGACACCTCTTTGAGTTCCTGGAGATAAAAGCAGCTGGCGCAACATCAAATCAATGGGCCCATCAATGGGAACATCTCCTGAAGATTAAAGAGAAACTCCCTCACACACGCAGAGGGAAGGTAGGGTGCTAATAAAGTACAAGACCCCGGCTGGTGGAGAGATTTAATTGATGTGCAGAAGGGAGTCGGATGAAAAGATGAGTGCTGACGGTGCTGTAATGGGGCTGGTGTTTGTGTGTTCTTTGTATCCGTCCATTAGTGGGAGTCCATTTGTCTCAATATTTATCAACTCTAACATTTCAGTTATTCATCCTCCTTCTTAAACATGCATTCAGTGCTTTATTTACCTGTACATTAGTGTTTGTGTCTCCTCCTCTGTCTTCTTTAAACCTCAGTCTCTCCAGCTTTCTTTTGTAGTTTTTTGGTTTCCACATGTAGTTCTTCCTTCTCTCATGATCCTGTTGTTCAAATGTTCTGTTTGATCCATTAAGAGGCATTAGGCACAGGTCTGTGAATCTCCACCACAGACTGTGTGCATGAACTATATATCGTAGAGGACATTCAGTGTGTTTATTGTGCTTTTTAATGTCGGAGCTTTCTTCTTAATAACATGAATCGTGGCTGAATTCCATTTAGATGTGCTCTGATGATGTGTATGGTGGCGTGCTGACACACCTAATTGGAACAGAGCCATCACTAGTGTTGATGAGGCAAAATGCCAACATGTTGCAGCTGCTCATGCCACTGCAAATATACAAAAAGAGAAAATATACATTTTTATACCAGACGAGAATTGTTTTTTAAGTTTGTATTGCTTTATCTGAAGAAGATAACAACGTGGTTTTATTCTCACATAACAGACCTCATTTCTAAACGCTGTAACGATTAGTTGAGTAATAATTCTTTTATATGTCAATGTGGGCTGCTGGAAATTGCAATGAGCATTTTATTAATTTTACACACAGAAAATAATCCACAGACTAATAGTTAATAAAACTAGTTTAACAGTAGGATTTAGGTACGTCAGTTTCTTGGCGTTAGTGCCACGCTTTTTCAAATATTAGATATATAAGTTTGGAAAATGAAACTAGTCTGTTCCTGTCTAGATACGTGCCATCCTCACACATTACTTTGTGATATATATATGATAGATATATGTGTAAAAGAAGGCTGTGAGTCTGACTTTATTCAAGAAACACTCAAAGTACAGTCTGAGCTGTGGCATTGATTCGTTTCTCTCAGTTCCTTCTCCTACCAGAACCGTCTGTCTGGAAGTGAAACCCAATGAAGCGCTTTGTGCATCCCTTCAGAACAACTTGTCACAACCACCGGCCTACTTTGCACCCCCTCCATAAAACCCCCTCTAAATGAGAGCAGCATGTGGGGGGGGGGGGGGGTATAGTTAGGGAATGTACCAGGCATTCAAAAATATTCTTTCATAGCGAGGAGACCACAGGACGGGGCCGAGCTGGTCCGTGTGGTTGTGGGCCGGGGTCTGAAGCCACATCAGAGCCTGAGCCCTGTGTAATGTGATCTGATGGGCAGAGGAGGGTTCCCCCTCTGGATCCAGAAGAACCGCCGCCGAGGTGCAGTGCAGGGGCCGGCGGTCACTGATGTAAGGCAGCGCAATTAAGGATGGTGACTTTTTAACGGGAGGTTTTCTGCCACCATGGTGGTGATGGCTTCTCTCTTCTTTTATTCTGCATCCGTGCCGGAGACGGACGTGGCCGGAGGCTTTTATGTGTGCTGGTTGTCTGTTCGTCCATCAGTCCATCAGTCCATCAGTGTTGGCACAAACGTTCACTTGCTCTAAAAGATGAACTGGCCAAATTTTGGTGGTCATTTTGACACAAATGTCCTAACAGGATAAAATGAGGTGAAACTGCTCTTACCTGATTGGTGTGGGATTCAAACAGCGAGAGAGTGATTCTAGTACTTCGCTGTTATTCATTCTTTATGTCTTTCTCATTCTTTTCTTCTTTCTTGTGTATGAGATTAGCTTTTCATTGTTCTGATGATGGACTTGATGTCCTGGAGTTCAACATCAACCTTTAAAACCTCTACACACTAATAACCCAACGGTGCATGTTGCAGCTGAGGTAGAATAAAGTCTTTTTGACTTCGATTGTAGGTTTTGATTCACGGCCGTGTCGTCCGCTCAGTGTCAGTGTTTCCTCTGTTGTATCCTGATAACGTGAACATGTTCATTTCACATTCAAACAACTATCTCCCGTGGAGAGACCGTCCATCCGTCTCTCCGTCCGCCATCTTTTTCTGCTTTTTGTCTCTCTCTCTCTCTCTTATCTCTTTCTTCTTCTCTTTTTTAGTCATCCTCCCCTCCGTCTCCCTCTGCATTCTCCGTCCTATTTCATCTCTCCCTCCCTCCCTCTCCCTCTCTCTCTCTCTCTCTCTCTCTTCTTGCATTCCCTCTGCTTACTCAAAAGTTTTGAACAAACAAACAAGCAGTGGGTGGCTTGCGTCTCCTATCTATAATTCAAGCCAGTCAAACAGCGAGGATGTTTGCCAAACACAAAGTACATCTCTTGACATCGCAGAGAGAGAGAGATGGAATATGTTTCACCGTCACGGCTTGGACTCCATACACAGAGAGAGTCCTAGCGTTTATGTTTATGACATCTCTGCATTGTTCTGATAGGAAACACACCAGGGACGAGATTACGTGATCACATTTGTGAGCACTAAATTTTAACAGATTTTCTCTTAAAAAAAAGAGAGATCTTGAGACTTGTATTTAGTCACCATAAAAGTCAAACATGATGACAATCTGTCGTGTGTTTTAGAGGACGACCTAAAGAAATCAATTGAATGTATAAGATATGCTTTTTATAAGAAGATATTCTTAATTTTTTTTACTTCAGGGCTTCTGTGCCTCAAGGACTCAGCTGCAGCTGCGTAACAGTAACTGACTTCAGGCGTTATCCATCATACAGAAACGCAACATATCCCCCCCGAGACCGAGCCAAACCACTTGTGGTAACAACCACTTATAACCATAAATGAGAGTCGAGAGGAAAACCCAAGCTGTTTTTCCAGGTGTTTGGACCAAACTCCAGAGTACAGTCCTCTAGTCCATCTGATGTTGTCGGTCTGAAGCCGCTCACTTCTGGTGAAAGGAGTCTCGTAACATTCAATTTATTTGTTTTCTTTTTGAGCCTTTCAAACACACGACTGCACACTCTCACACAGGCAGTAAAAGTGTGTGTCCTTTTAAAATCCTTCGGGTTTCAGCCGTTAAACCGGTTTATTTCGGTCGAGTATATGCAGCGTAACATTATAGACACAGTTTTGTGGTGGCAGTAGAGCCCGTTTGGAAGGTCTCCATGGTCGCAGATGATCCTCGCACTGCGGCTGCTTTAACTCATTCAACCTCTTGCCCTTTGGTCCAGTCAGTCAGTTAGAGATTGAGCTGGATTTTTACGTCTCTGAGGATAAAAAGAGACAGATTCTACAGAATCTACAGATTGCTTTCTTTATAAATAAACTGTTTGGTCTACAAAGCCTCGGGAAAATGTGAAAAATGCATGTGAATGCTGGTGATAAATGTCATTAAATGCAAGTTTGTTCGGGTTTTTTTGTCAACCAACTCACAAAAGCTCTAAAATATTCAATCTATTGTAATGTGAGACATGGAAAAGCAGAAAAAAGTAGTTTAAAGGGTAAAACTAACCATATTTTCTCCCTAACTCCAAGTACGGATGAATGTAAACGAATAGAGGAGTGAGTAAAATATGTTTTTTGGTTTTTATCGAGTGAACTGACCCTTTGATATCTTAAGAATCCGCGTCCATGTTTCCTCTTGCATTGTTCGTGCTCTCGCCCGTACGAATGAAACGAGCGGAGCAACAGATCTTAGATCTCTTCTTCTTTTTTGGGGGCGGCCCACGGTGATGATGCGGCGCTCTGGTTGCCGTGGCTACGGCATGCCTTTTCGCTCCTCGTGGTGCGCTGGCGTGCAGAGAGGGGACCGGCCCAGCGGGGGGGCCGAGAGAGAGGTAGAGGAGAAGAAAGGTACAGTAGAGAGAGAGAGAGGAGAGGAATCGCTCCAGCCGCTGGGGTAAAAGGAATTAATCAGACGGAATAAATTAGGACATGAAAGGAGAGGGAGACGGAGCCGCATCCACCATCTCCCTCTACGCTTCCATCCATCCATCCATCCATCCATCATCCATCCTCTTCCCTCTATCTATCCATCCATCTCTCCTGGTCTTTGTTCATCTCTTTTTCTGAAACAATAAGTTGATTAGTCGTAGTCTTGTTATCGATTCATCTTCACTGCCATTGTTTTAAGCATAAATTGAAAAGATTCACTGGTTCCATCTTCCGTCCTGGTTCCACATGTGAAGAGTTTTCTGGTGCTTAGTCTTCTATGAGGGTAAATTGAATATCTTCGGGGTTTTTGGACCATTTGTCAAACAAAACGAGCATCTCTTTTATCTCTACATCTCTTTCCAGTGTTCTTTTCCTCTAGTCAGCTTTAATTGAAGTGGGCTTTATTGGCCGGGAAAGAACATTTCATAGCATTGATCCAGTCCGCAATAGCGACGGCACACAGTAAAAATGGCCGCCACTCTGACGATCCTATGTTGATTTTTCCTCTTATTTCTATAGTAGCTCTGTATCGCGCCACATTCTAAGCCCGCCCACTTTTTAGCAGTCCAATCAAATGCAAAGGATTTGATTTAAATCCCTCCTGCTAATGTGCACCGCTCAAATATTCCGTTTCACTGTGAAATACGTCGCAGTGCAGAAGTTAAAGATGCTCTAACTTCAGGTTCACTGGGTTTAAGGACGTTTGATTCAGAAATATATTATAAAATCAACTGATCGTAGACGCTGTTCTGTTCTGCAGAGACCATGAATCTCTAAAAACCTTTCAAGGATTTCAGAAAAGTTAGACTTTTATAGTGACAAAGTTGATAGAAATATAAGCTTAAACTTTTCTTCTCTGCTCTGTTTGCAGAATGTCAAAAGTCAGCTTTGTGAAGAACGAATTAAAAATACATGAAAAATGAGTTGAAGCACAGATCAAGTACTGTCAACACCCAAAGTAAAACCAGAAAACCACTCCACTTACTGTCATGAAGTCTGTAAGGGTCAGAGGTCACTATTCTGGGCCTCCCCCTGAAGATGAAGAACAGCACGGTGGAGACTCGGACACTGGTCGTCAGCGCCGATAAATAACCGGCTGTCAGAGGTGTTTGTTGCAACGACCGTAATCTGTGGTGAAGGATGGTCTTTAAAGCGGCTCTGAGTCGGCTCGCTTGATCTCTGAGAGACACGATGAAAGAGGAGAGCTGATTGGACGAGGCCTCGGGGCTCTTGTTATCCTACCTGATGTCATCTGAAGACTTCCTGAAACTATGCATCTATTAGCTGACCAACATCGAATAATGATCTGCAGCTTTCTTGGTAATAAATGAATCGGTCTCAAACATTCTCTAATTTATTCCTCTGTCTTTATTTAATAGAGAGTGGAATATGTTTGGGTTTTGGGCAGTTTGTCAGAGAAATGTTACATCGGGCTTCTTAAGAAGTGATGCAACATGGAAAAAATTGGAAACGTAAATGGTTCAGTTTTCGGTTTATTCTTTAAAAGTATAAAGTATATACAAGTTTAAAAAGTATCAAATCAAATGCAAATTTGTGCAAAAACATTTAACATGAATACTTGTTGTAGCCCCACAGTGTGTATGTGATGTGTGCGAATAAATAAAAAAGGCGTATCCGAAAAATATTCCTTTTTGGGTTCGGGGATGTCAAGGCCATTCAGCACACTCTGCCGCCCCCCGCCCCCCCCCCCCCAGGTATTTCTTTTGCATGGCCTTCAATGCTCCCCAAACACACAAACGCCCAGGGACGAGATTATTGTGATACAAACATCAAAGCGGCCGATCAGACAGAAAGCGGCGTGCACGTGGAGTGAACCGGCGCCCAGAGGGCACAACGCATGGAGCTGATTGAGCTGTCTGCTTCCACAAACTTCACCAACAGTTGTCCTGCATGAGGAGTCGGCCACGCACGAGCACAAGAAAACACTTTGCATGCTAGAAATACACACATGCATGGTACAAGTACATGTGAGGAAAACCTGCATGTACACATAAACAGATACAATCACACTGTTTGTATAAATACATGAAGTGACTGATATTCTAGAGGCGTCCAGATGGAAAATTGTCTTTTTTAGCTTATAAAGGTATAAAAATGTATATTTATAGATGTGAAGATGAAGATGTAAAACAACAAACCCCATTCAAAGTGTGTTTAAGAACGTGAATGATAACTTTTAAGGATCATATGTTAGCTCCTGAATATATAGACCCAGAAAATCAACAAACCCTCACACTGTTGACGCTGGAGCCGGCACATATTTGTCATTTTTCCTTGATAGAATGATTACTATGTCGTGTAAATAGCTGCCAATCCACAAATCAATCAGTCGAACAATTGCTCAACTTTTTTCAGTGGTATTGTGTGCAAGCTCAAATATTTGAGCTTTAACCGTGATCTTTGTGACTCTTTTACTTTGGTATTCAGCGGCCATGTTTGTGTAATAAATAGATACTTACACACAGGAAACGCGTCACTGCATGGTTTTTTCTCTTATTTTGTCATTTCCCATTCGAGCACATGTGAGTGAAAGCTGTCCTCACCTCGGAGGGGGGGTTTCACAATGAGTGAGATGTAGACGCTGCTCAGTCATCTCTGCAGAGGGACGGGACCACATAACCTCCGGACAGGATGGCAGTCACCTCCTGGGGATCTTCAGGCGCCTGTCGTTTCCTTCCCCTCACACAGTACAGTAGGTGGCAGGAGATTCACGCAAAGGTCACTAAAAACACACCCGTTCATCCCAAACCACAGCCGATACACCAGCTCAGATAAACACAGTGCTAGAGACTATCCCGCTTTGCTTGCCTGAGAATAAATGCAGACACAGACGTCTTCTTTTTGGTGCTTTTTCGACAATGCTGCCATCAAACCGCTAGATTTTTATTTATTTTTTTTCATCTTTTTTTGCTTCTGCTAACCGGCTCCCACAAGACCGACAGACAAACATGTCTGTGACCTGAAGCCGTTGTAACATCTATTGTTCGAGGAGCCGAACCCTGGAGGAAGTGTGTCTGAGAGGATTTACGTCCTCTGTGGTCGCCTCGTTTCCTCCCGACTCCCCGTGTCAATGTTTTTCTTGCGGATGATTGCCCCGGATGTCACAAACAAGTTGTTAACTGATCGAAACAAACAAGTACGCCATTAATTAGCTCCTCTCAGGGCCGATCATTAAAGGGTCTCCTCTGTCGGAGCGAAACCGTCGCCGCGGTCGAGGAGAGAAAGTTGCCGGCTCGTCTGTCCCCGGTCCACTCATTAAGGGAGCCATGACTCATATCTAAATACCATCCTAGGGTTGGATTCGATTGGATGAAGCGCGTCATGTTTACAGCTTGGAGACGTCTGTCCTGAAGAGGGTTTATCACCACATCGGGTGTGAAAAAGTGAATCTGAACTCTTTCCTGTCTCTCTTTCTTTCAAGTCTGGTCTGGTGTTACACTGCTACAATCAATCAATCAATCAGTCAATCAATCAGACATTTATAGACGATCACATGATCAAAGTCTCTAGTCAATCTTCGGTTGCTGCAGCAGCTCTGTCCGTGTCACCTGTGAGGGTCTGGTTAACTGAAGCCTCGTACAAAGAAATTACATTAATAGTGAATATGAAAGGATGGAAAAGCAATTACAGGCAATGAATACATGAACACAATACCGATTAAACTCGTTAAATACATATTCTCCAATAAAGATTTAAAACCTTTAGATTTAACAAGAAAGCCTTCTTTACAGGAACAACATTTAGATGGATGAATGCCGAATCCACTTTTCATTTGATTATTATTCCTTTAAAATACGTCACATTTGAATAGATAGACTGAAAAAATACTGGAAACTGTTTTTAAAATATCGAGCAAGTACATATCCCTTCGCCTCGCTGTCCTCCCTGGTAAAGCTAGGAGAGGTAGAAGAAAGTTATGGTTCAATAAAACTAAAAACTAAATAGTGATATAATAAATAGTGATCAGATCATACGCATCTTTACTAACTTTATCCAAACAGATGTGTTTTTCTCTGATCAAAACCCAGTAAATGCTGGAATCATTGATCTCTGAACGTTATTACGCATAGTAATATGCACACACACACACAGTGTTTCTGTCCGTTAGTAACGAGCAGTGGTTACTGATTCATCATGGCCGCGCTCCAGATGTTCCAGTGGTGTGTGGCAGCAGTGGACGCATGTGTTGTGAGTGTGTGTTTGCATGCACACCACTGGGCGTGTCCCTGCATACATGCATTCATGCATGCATATGAGCCTGTGTGTGTGTGTGTGTGTAATTGGGGAGTGGGCGGCCTTGTTGGTGGGGGGGTGTTTGGCCTTTTTTTAAACATAGCTGCGTTGTTATGGTTGCCGGCCTTTGATGTTGCCCAAACCTCCAACTAAGAGGCTCTCATTTTGGGCTCCTGACTCTGGAGAAGGCAATGACTTCCAGATTTGGAGACCTACTCACATCTCGAGACCGGCTGCAGGGGTGGGACGGGCTGTGGGGGGTCACGGCGGGCACAGCGGGTCACCAGGGTGGTACTGTGGGGGTGGGGGTAAATATAGCTCTACGAAGCGCTGGACCTAAACTTAACCAAGTGCTTTGAGAAGCACTCATGCTTGAAAGTATTAGTAGTATTGGAAGTACTAGTTTTTAATTTAAGATATTCAAGGTGCATTGTCTAAAAACAAATATCTAACCGACAAGTTACTTGTTTGGTGATTGTGTCTTACATTAAGTGCTGTGAGATATTGTCACCAGTAATTAGACAAGTGGAGTGGAGGAGAAGATGAGACATTTCAATGTTTAGTAAAGATGCTTCATATATATGACATAATGCAGCTTTAGTGCAGATGAAAACAGCAGGTATTGTATTTATCCAGAGACAAAGGGGTGACATACCAAGTCAAGGCAATTACTTTGATAAGTATGTATAGAAATCTATATATGAAGTATTTTTGCACATCTCAAATTATCATAAATCAAACGACATCCTATAAATCGGTCTACCTCTCTGCAACCCCAGACACCTTTTCTTTTCAGAACCATATTAATCATATCAATGTTGTTCTTAGTCATAGTCACAGTTTCAGAATCCATGTATATGTCAAGTAGTTCAGGTATTTCCCACAGTGGAGCCTTTTCACTTCTCACACACACCAACCTTCCTTATCGCTGGAGTCCATCAAATCGGATCTAATATGGATCAAATGTAATATCGGTCCGATCTAGGTCGAGAGTTTCCGTCCATGGGATCAAACGCTCTGTGAGATTCTCACTTCCTTTTGTGAGGAGTCGTATTCTGCTTCTTCTCGCTCACGTTGTTTCTTTCTCTCTCTGCACATCTCGTCCTTGTTTCTCTCTTTCTCTCTTTCGCACTTTCACTCTGCTTGCAGGTGTGGGGAGTTTTACTGCTCTGTTACACTCGGAGGGTTTTTTTTCTCCCCCCACAAATCCCAAAACTCATCGTGTGTGTGTGTGTGTGTGTGTGTGTGGTTGTTCAACATATAAGCTGGTATTCTGCCCTCTCCCATGAAGCGTTATTGTATTTAGATTTGTACATCTTTGTCTCTTAAAGGACACTGAACACTGAAGAGATGCGAAAAAAGATTTCCACTTCCAACGACCATGACAAAAACATTGTTTACAGGATATTCAACCCTTGTTTCTTTATAAAGCATTTAATACTTGACATCTTTCTTTACAGGGCTTATAGAAAGGCAATAAAGTAGTCCATGAATATGAGATATGAGTTTACAGTTAATTACAATCCCTCCTCGGCAATGTGGATGTTGGTTTATGGCTTTTTGCCGGTTACACCTTCAGTCTATGGGTTACACTCGCTGTCTTTTTGATTTTTCGGAGTTCATTTAATTTGTTCGCCCTCTGGCATTTTGGAGAATAATGCAGCGCACAGTACACAGAGTATAACGGCCTCTGTTCTCTGTTCATGCTCCGAGCTCGCGCTGCGGTGCCAAGCATGAGTCTCAACTAAGCTTCAGTGGACGACTGCCACAGCCACAGCTTTCTGTGTTATCCATTCTTTATCTGTCCCGTCACATCTCACCTGTACGCCGGGCGGTTCTGTCTGGTCAGCAGGGTCGGTGTCGGTTCAATCAACATCCAAATTGTGAAGGTGGTACTCTGTTAACGGTCATTATGACAGCACTGAAAACTTAACATGAAGAATGTGAATGACCTTAAATTTGAACCAATCAAAACAAAGATAAGCTGATCCTCCGTACTGTTGAGTCTTCAGAATATTTTCTGAGTTGCAGCACATCTGAAGCTTAAAGGAGCCACCGGTTTCTCCTCGAGTGGCACATTATGTCGCAGCGCTCAATCCACAGATCTGGTTTGACTCACACAATACACAGGATCACCGAGCGGTTGTTTTTCATTCCGTCCTTGACAGACAGTTTATCAAGTGCACCCCCGACGAGCAAACATCAGATGTCTTTGTGAGAACGCTCTCTCCTGCAGCCACTTGAAAGGATTGCAGGGAGCAAAGTGAATCCACCATTAATTCAACTGTGCGTATTATTATTATTTATTTATTTTGAAATGTATTTCCTGCACACCAGAGCAAGAATGACCGTGAAAGAAGAAGAGAGTGAATGAGCCATCTCCGTGAAATGTGAGATTAAAGACATTAGACTCAAAAGCACTCTGCAGGGGCCGAACAAAAGGAGGACGCTTTAATTTCCGCTTCAAATCTAAAAAGAGACGGATCTACTTAGTGTGTCATCTGAAAACTAAAGAATACATTAGAGGTGTTTTATCAGCATAAGGCCCTCTAAATGAAGGCGCTCGTGTGTGTAAGTGTGTGTGTGTGTGTGTGTGTGTGTGTGTGTGTGTGTGTGCGCTCGTAAGCATGCAACCGCGTTTCTTTGCATGTGTATGTGAAATGCATACGTACGAGTGTGTGTTGGTGTGTGTGTGTGTGTCAGGGTCAAGGTGGAGGGCCGTCGTTACAAACAAGTGATGTCTGAGATCCCATTAACTCTTGTATTCAGCAGCACATTTCTGTTCAAATAGAGTGGAGATAAAAGGCAGCAACAATACGGCGATGAATCAAAGGCCTTTCAAGTGAAATTAGACTACAGAGAGACACCATTTCCTCATGCACTTTAGAGAAAGGTGTCGATATCTAATTGTAAAGTAATCGCGTCTTTGAAGTAATTACATCTTTGATGTGACCAACAAACACAAGATTTATTATTCAGCGCTGCTGCCGTCGCTGTTGGGCAGTGGGTTGCTTCATGTGCTTACATTATTAATGAATGTATGTACAGTGATAAACGCTATGAGCCTTTCAATGTAGCTGAATGTGTCAAACTACCTCTAGCTGTGGTTTCTTTACCGAATGAAGACAGTGTGTGACATAGTTAAAGGTATCGTGTTGTCTCTAGTCAAACTCGAGATAATGAAAATGTGTGTGAAGAAGATCCATTCGGACTGGCCCTCAGGGCTTCCCAGTATGCGTATTATTTCCCGGAATAAAAACACGAGTAAATCAAGGCTGAAAACCCTGTATTTACGAATTATTTGTGCTGTGGACTTATTCTGACGATTTATGTCATCCTGCAAGGGTGGGTAACTCTACCCCTGTAGATTAATAGCTGAGTGAAGTTTTCCGTGTGTGTCCGTTGCGTGTGTGTGTGTGTGTGTGTGTGTGTGTGTGTGTGTGTGTGTGCACCTGAACATATGTGTTACTCCTGTTACCAAAAACATAGCTGCGAGTTTCCGTTTTCAAAGATGTGTTATTTGATCTTTTGCGCGCGCGTGTGTGTGTGTGTGTGTGTGTGTGTTTCTCGCATGCATGTACACGCACGTCTGTTTCAGATAAGGTAATTATGTGTGAGTGTACGTGTGTGTGGTGGGGTGAGGGGGGGGATTTCTTCTCTCTTTTTTATTTTTTTAAATACAGTGGGCTTGATAATTATGGGGTTAAATGAGTGCTCTCAGTCAGCCTCCCTGAGTGTGTGTAAAAAAAGGAAGGCGCAGCGAAAGCCACTTCAAGGCCGGCTAATTACCCCGAGGAAGAGAGGAAACATAAATGGACGATTTTGCGGCTGTAATGTTACAGCAAAACGGCTACACCGACCTCAGCACGTGAAAAGGAGCCACCGCTACTTCTGAAGGCTCCTGCACAGATGTGTGTGTGTGTGTGTGTGTGTGTGTGTGTGTGTGTGTGTGTGTGTGTGTGTGTGTGTGTGTGTGTGGGTGTGTGTGTTTGCATCCATATGTGCAGAATCAGTCGAAGCAGAATGTGTGTGTGTGCATGCGTGTACAGGAGGCGAGGTGTGATTTGTGTATATTCTGTCTCGTTGTCTGCAGGAATGGTGGTTTTCAGTGTTCGGTTATTCTTTTTATGCAACACGTTAACACTCATTTACATATCTGGAGCAGTCGTGGACTCCGATGCCGTCTCACTGCTGACGCTATCTACCCAGTTTTGGGATTTTCCCTGCAAAATGTCATCGCTGTTGCTAAAAACAAAGTGAGGTTGAAGCGTGTCCTTTTTCCAGGACTGAGCTGTGTGACTCGCTGTGTAAATCTCTGATTTGCGTCATAATAAGCGGTGATTAAGAGCAGCAACAGATGTATCTACGAGTTCAGATGTTCTGAAGGCAACAGTCACAAGTTGTAGCCACACACTCCAAATAAAGAAGACAACTTTTAACTAACAACAGGGCGAGAATACGTAACATTGGAGTGATCTTTGTCAGCCTTTATTGAGTCTACTGAGCCACTAACCAGGGCTGTTCGTCCGTGCACTTTTAGATCATTTGTTTGTTGGCAGAAACGAGAAAAGGACTCGTCCTTTCGTCCTCCCCGCCACCAGGAGACTAGACCTTCAGTTAGCAGAGCTACTGGATTTAATCCATGAAACAAACTCACTATTGTCTCTCGACGTACTCGTGGTGTTACAAGACAGGACGGGCTGCGGCTAGCTGGTTAGCATCCTCATTTCAGTAGATATCTCTGCAACACTGTTTGCATATTCTATGACATAACTAATACCAATGGAAATTTAGGATTTTAAATCATGTTAAATCATCTGGCTGAAAAATACCCAAATTAGTTTTTAACCATGCTCAGTAATTTGTATTATCTGCAATCTTTGTTTATTTTCATCCAACCATCTTGAGTTGTTTTGTGAAGCATGAAACAAGTAGATCTCTTCCATCCCACATGACATGTTGTGTTTGATAAGATGTGTCCACCGGGGATGATTTATGTTGTCTTTGTTGTCGTCCTGTGAGGTGTCCAACGTGCCATTTAGTCAAAATCTCTCCATATTCCTTAACCTACAAGGCTCCTCCCGCGTGTCTGAGGGGCTTCTTCAGCCTGTACCGAATGCAGAGCACCTTATCTAGACCCTCACCTCCTCCACCCTCACTATACGTCCTCCCCCCACTCTCAGACCTACCCCCCTTCGGCCCTCTCCTGGTACAGAAGCAGTGCATTTTTTTGTTTTCATGTGTCTCTACACTCAAAGCGGTTGAGTAGTTTGATCTTAGCTCCGAGGCTAGCCGCGTAGCATACACATGAGGGTCCGTTTGTGCATTTGTGGCCAATGAGACAATTTGAGATGTGGCTGGATAGGAAAGGAGCTGTGGAAAGTGTGTGTGTGTGTGTGTGTGTGTGTGTGTGTGTGTGTGTGTGTGTGTGTGTGTGTGTGTGTGTGTGTGTGTGTGTGTGTTTTAATGTGGAGTGGAGCGTGTGGAAGCTCTGCCTTTAAGTGATAAGGTATTCACTTTGTAACTCAGCAGGAGGCCCGGCGAGTAGCAGCAGATCTGCCCCTCTGCAGTGCTGATGTTACACACTACACACACACACACACACAGGCTCGTCCATCTCTAATGTACAAAATAAAATAACTTTTCTCAGATATATTCATATACTTTCAAATCGGCGCCCCCGCCAAGCTTTTTCAAAGACTTAACACGGCTCAGAGACGCACACAAACACTCTATATGCTTCTTTACGCATCCACCCACTCACAAACACACATTCCCACTCGCACAGAAAGACGCCTATTTATACTGGCCTCCCACCGAAATAGTTACACTGCCCGGTCCACACACACACACACACACACACACACACACACACATGGCGTGGTTCAAACACACGCTGCCTGGTTAGCTGCCTCCATCTTTGCAAACCGCTGTGACATATCGTATGTCAGTCGGCATGCTGCGAGCATTAGCAATAACTGGATTTCACGTAAGTTATTGAAAGCCATTTGTAAACAGAAACATGAAAGCAAACAAGCTCGCATGCAGCCTCACTTGATCATCAAAGGCTTATCGATCAAATGGGCCTCCTCCTCCTCCTCCTCCTCCTCCTCCTCCTCCTCCTCCATGCTCCACTGAAAACCAATGGGAGCAAAGTACAGCCCCTCTTGTTGGTTCCAAACCAGCTTTAAGATGTCCAGTGTGTGTGTGTGTGTGTGTGTGTGTGTGTGTGTGTGTGTGTGTGTGTGTGTGTGTGTGTGTGTGTTCAGCTGGGTTTTTGTATCTACGCACAAATGTCCCCACGAGTGACTGAGACAATGGCATCGGCACCTTGGTGTGTTTGCATCTCCAAATATCAGCGATTGAATCAGAGAAGAAACGAGACGGAATTGTGATTTTGTTCAAATCATTTTGTGTTTGTTTCTGGTTGTATGTGATGCCTTCTTTTAGCAAATGGGTCAAAGTGCCTCATTGTCCTGTTCTTTGATCGTCTTTGGCTTGGGATTATCTCAACCTAGATATTTTCCTAATACAACCCATCATTTCTTTTATTTATAATATTTCCATCAACGTTTGAATTCCTATGATATTACATTTCTAAGATATGGGAAATGTATCTGTCTGAAGATGAAGTCAGCCCAAGCTGTCTTTACAGTCACTTCCTGGTTCATATTTGACCGATCCTGTCATCATAGTCTCTGCACTTGCAGGTTTATACTGAATGACATGACTGCAATGAGTGTGTTGACCTTAAAATAAGTGTTTCATGTGTTTCAGACTCTCCTCAATCGGAGCTCCTGCAGACCTAAATCTCACCAACCAACTTTGTGTAATTGTAGAATTATTATTATTAATCTGAATTTAATTTGTATTTTGTCTCGTCAACAGTCCAACAAAGTGTCGGTGGTGCAGCAGTCTCACGGGATGCACCCGCTGACGTCCCTGCTGCCCTACAGCAACGAGCACTTCAGCCCGAGTCCTCCACACCTGCCCACCGACATGAGCCAGAAGACAGGTGAGACACACACACACACACTCACACACACGTATTGTAGGAACAGTCATGGACACACAGCCGTCATAACTGATGCTGAAATATAGCGTTCAACTTTTAAGAGGTCACACACACAGACACACACACACACACACACACACACACAGAAGTAAACACAGACAGACTCCACACAGCTGCTGTATTGTTGCTGAAATCTTCGTCCACATACAGACACTCCAATCTGTTTGTGCTGTTGACGCCACATCATTCATCACATTCACACACACTCGTTTTACCAGGAACACACACTCACACACACACACACACACACACAAGCAATAAAACATATCAAATGTAATATATTCCTATTCTTGTTATTTCTTTTACCCTCTTCTATACACACACACACACACACACGCAATACATTCATGTTTATCAAACCCCCCACCTCACCTCTCCTCACACATGGACACACTCATACACACACACACTAAGGCACGCACACAGTGTGTGAAGTGGCAGCACCGGCTCCGTCAGCCTGTGGCGGTTCCACGGCTCTTCTGAAGTGGCCTGCTCCTCTGAAGGGACCGCCAGTCACACACACACACACACACAAAGATGGAAACAATTAGAGTGACAATCGCACAAGCCATCGCTGCAGCACACAGGAGGTTCTCCTTAGTGAGCGCTGTGCATCCAAACACACGCTGTACTCTGGTTGGAAGTCACAAACAAAACACACCCTGACATTTAAACACTGAACGACTTTTTCGAGAGGCGGAGCTTAAAAGTGCCTGCAGTGCTGGTTGTGGTCCGTCTGTCTCGCAAGATATCTAAACATCTGAACACATTACTGTTGGATTTGCTGAATCCCAGAGGATTATGGGCTGCCTCACCATCTTTCGTCTAGTCACTAGTCGAAATCTGAGCACACTTTCTTTCATGCTCCCCAGAGGAATAACCTTACATGTATTAAAAGAGGAGCTCCACCGATTTTACACATCAAAGTCAGTTTCTTTTAGCTCTTGGGGAGTTCTACTGTGAAGAGAAAGAAAAGAGTTGTGGCTCCAGAGGGAGTTGCACAAAATCTGATAAATGTGTTGGTTGGGGTTGAAGACAACAAGTTTATAAATGATAACAAATGTGGAGTTTGAAAGTTCATCTCTATAAAAAAGATTCTGCATTAACAATGAAATAACGTCATCAAACACAAGACATAGCGTGCATCAACAAATAGGAAAAAGACGAGTGCAGGCAGAGGTCGGCTGCACTAAACTCACAGCTTAATACGTCGCGCCCTGATGAGATGAGGAGGTGAAATTCGCAAAAAAAAACGCCAGTTGAACAAAAGTCTTTTCTGGGCTCTGATTAGATATTGGAGCGTGACCTCAGGCACTCTCCGTCTGGAAACCCCCTAATCCTAGAAAAACACTCCCAGGGTCTGGTCTAGACTGTGTGTGTGTGTGTGTGTGTGTGTGTGTGTGTGTGTGTGTGTGTGTGTGTGTGTGTGTGTGTGTGTGTGTGTGTGTGTGTGTGTGTGTGTGTGTGTGTGTGTGTGTGTGTCCATGAATGATGCTAGCACAGTGTGACTCAGCTCTTAATGACAGACCGAGCCACCTGCTTCTAACAAACCCTCACACAGACACACACACTGCTGCACATATCCTTTCTCACACCATCTCACCTGAAATCTGACTGTGTTTCTAGTCAGTCGACACACACACACACACACCTTACCTCACATCCTCACATCATTCGTCAGCTCCTCACAGGTATGGGTTACCTCATCAGTGATGTCATTTTTCAGGCACACCTATCTGTCCTCAGACTGTTCGCTGAGCTCAACGTGGATCATTGTAGCTTGATCCAAGTGTGATGAAACAGGAAATCTGCAGTATAGAACTGAAACAAAGCATGAAGAAACAAGCAGTAGGATGTTAAATTGAAGATGTTTTAGAGATGAAGTGCACTGTATAACTTAAAAGTTTATGTTTTGGCCCATTTTTCAAATAATTTAAATCAAATTTTAGATAATTATGTAATATTTAAGTTTGGAACACCAGCTCCCAAACATTTTAGCCCATGACCCTTAAAGAAACTGCCTCTAAACAGCAGATTTTTCAAATTGAGGTTCATTAAATAACTGTAGTTTGTATCGCTGTGCTGTGTTAAATTCTCAGAAACAAGTTTCTGCACGAGAAACGTCCAAAAGTTGGATACCTGTGAAAGAACAGATTTATGTGATTCACTTTCAGGTTAAACGCCAGCGGTTGCATGTGTCGGCAAGTTGTGACCAGTTCAACAAAAGAGTGATTTTCCTTAATATTTCTACATTGGAATAACCTTCTGAGTAAAAAAAAAAAAAAAAGAAAGTGAAATGATCCATGAATTCACAAGAAAAGAGTCAGAAATATGATCCGAATGTTTTCTGGCTTCTCTCTCGCGTTAGTGACCCTACGACCCCTCGGATTGATCTTAGGCCTGGTTTAGATGCTGCTTGTTTGTTTGATGCTGAGTCGATGCTTTTGCATTGATTTTATTGTGCCACGGTTGAAGGGAGTCTACGGTGAACAGATGAAGGCCGAGCACTCAGCTGAGGCTTTTAAAAGCCTTTCTGAGAGGCCATCCAATGGTGTGACATGAATGCAGGAGCGACACCGTGTACCTTGGTGAACACACTTCTGTTTGGTCTTCGTAATGAAATGAAGCCTCGTTCAAAAGCAGCTAGCGTGTTGTAGTGTGCAATTTTTATTGAACAACAATAAATCCATATATGCTGTAAATCTGTGCCGGTGCCAGCTATTATAAAACCTGCATTCATTCAGATTAAACAATGCAAATATGTTACTTCAGTGCTACCCTGCCAAACGTTTGTGATCTCCTTTTGATATGAACTCCACCCTGTTTGTTTGTACAGGAAGCATGAGTCAGGCTTTAGAGGATTAAAGCAGCAGCCCAGAGTGTTATCTTAGGATCCGTAAATGCTTGCATCATGTTAAGGCTCTTTCCTCTTCTCAAAGAGCATCTCAGAGCCTCTCAGTGCTCTCACCACCTGGTTCAGTCCTTCATCCTCACGCTCATAGTTGGCGTAGAAAGAATATCGCCAGACTTGTTGAGTTCTGGTCATTTTATATTTGCATATCTGGCATCCAGCAGGATGAATGGGGTCTGTGAAAGTTTTAATGGCATTACATTATCTAAATAATTATATATAACAGATAACTGCTTAGATAAGACGTGAACATAATCACCGTGACGTCAGCCATTGTTTCTGCGGACTTTCTGACTGAAGTTTCTCGTGACATGAGAGGGAGGAGCTAAGTACAACAGACATTTTTAGCAGACCAAAAATATTACAAATTACTTTCATGATCTAAAATGTGAAAGGGTTAAAGTTGTAAGACGAAAACACGGACAACTCCCAGACCGGAAAACGCTGTGGTAGAGACCTGTCAATCACAGTGTAGCCCCGCCCTAAAGCATACTCTGCTTTATGGTCTGTTTGACTCTAAATGGACCATAATTTACTAAATGAACATCATGCTGTATTGAAGAAGACTTGAAACTAGAGATTGAGACCATAAACTCATGTTTACAATGTTTACTGAGGTAATAAATCAAGAGAGAAGTAGAGTCATTTTCTCATAGACTTCTATACAACCGGAGGAGTCGCCCCCTGGTGGACATTAGAGAGAATGCAGGTTTAACGTACTTACTCATTGGCTGAGATACACTTTGATTTGAACTGAAACAGTTTAGATTGTTCATTGTCTGAACAAATTACACTTCTACATATCCTCAGGGTTCACCTTTATATATATATATATATATCCTATAATCATTTTATCTCTTGTAATTTCTCTGCTCTGCCAGTTTCTTTGTCTCACTCTCCAGGCCTATAATTAAACCGCTCACGCATGACTTGCATGTAAAGGTAGAAGGATAATCAGAGATCAGATTACCATTGTTCTTGTTGTTTTTCTATAATCTTTTTGTGGCCTTTTGTTTTCCTCATATCTCACACACCAATGGTGTGTGAGATACGAGGGCTGACCATCAGTATAAAAGTTCATTATTTAACTGTGTGACGATGCTGTGAAGTAAGCTCACTGTAGATGACAGACGCTCACTTTAATAATCATGCATTGTTTTGTCATATTTCTGCTGGTTGATATTGTCCTTTAGCCTCCTTTGTTGTGTGTTGAGCTCTCACTTTATTCTCACTGCACAGTTTACTTCCTGTGTTGTTTCCATCAGCGCCCACTCTCTTGTTTTACTTACTGGAGGACCTTCAGTAGTAAACCCCCACATTTCAACTTCAACAGTGAAAGTTACAAGAAGACTTTGTGTCTTATGTCAGTGCTCTGTCTATATATTGCAACACCTTCCTCTCAGCATGTCACATCTGATTTATCAGACATAAAATATCTTTCACTTCAAATTTGTTGGAAAAAAACTAATTTAGAGGAAACAACCTTTAAAATATGTTTTGTAAAATTACAGACATTTAGCAGACACTACAGGTGAACAGAGAGAACAAAACTAATACATATCACCATGAAACTTCACCAGTTGATTTCTGACATTAAGACTTTTTTTTTTATTGTATTACAAGTTTTCTGAAATGTTATGTTTTAATATGCAAATGAGGCATAATCTAAGGGGAACCTTTGGTGAATTTAACAGAAATCTACAGACACAAATAGACAAAGTAGTAGAATAAACACCTGAATGTGTCTCCACTAGTCAGACAGAAAACATGTTATGGAAGTATAACAGCACAAAATCTCCAAATTGACCAGAGCATGAAAAACACAGTGTTACCAGAGAGCTTGAGTCAAAGCTATGCTCACTCTGATATCACTGTGACAGCGGAGTGGAAGAAGTTCATTTTTAAATCTCTTACTTTTCCTCATCATTCTTCTTTTATTCTCAGATTCATTTTTAAAAATTTAAAACATATATATCTTTTATTTATACCTTACTTCATTTACATTTCGTTTGAGAGCATTTTATTTGAGGGCGGATCGCTCCTCTGAGACTGTGGTGTGTTTGACGTGGCGACCAGCTGCTGAGTCCAGTCAGTTCAGTCGAGTCTTCAGTCAGTCAGCCGTAACTCCTCATGGAGCAGTCGTCACAGCGCTCTGACTGTTCCTCTGATATGACTGTTGGCTCGGACAATAGAGCGTAAATTACAGAAAGAAAAGGCAGAAATTAAACTCTCACTTTTACGTGCAAAGTGAACGCTTACTGTAGACTCTCATGTGATATTACTGTGGGTGTGTGCAGGAGTGCGAAGTAACCAGCTGCAAACAGCTGCAGTTACCTGAGCAGAACATTAAGTATTAATTAAAGAATAAGGCTGTTGATATTCTATATTAGTCTTATTGTTAACAAATCCATGAAAAGAACAAAATGTATACTACTAACATGTGTGTATATATATATGTATATACATATATATACTGTACATATATATATATGTATATATATATATAGTCTATTTTGTTTTCTCACATTTGTGCACTGAGTGACACATTCCTTCATCACCATGAACACACACACTGTCTTTGTTTTGTGTCAAACCCAGTACACCGTCCTGCTGCTGCAAATACTCACTAGAGCACCAAATGTGTATTAATACGCAGCTGAAAATAGTCCCTCAACAAATGCACTTTTTATTCCTGCAATGTTTGCTGAAAACTACAATATCCAGCTGTTTTGGGAGATTATGACACATTTTTTTAAATGAACATCTAAAGTAGGAACCAATGGGCCGGGTGCACCGAGAGACATTGTTGTTGTTTTGTTTGTTTTCGTGGGATTTGTTACAGAATAATGGCCTCATCTTTCTCAAGTAAATTCTGTTTACTTCCATTTCTATTTTTGTCTATAAAATATCACATTTCAGTTTTGATTTCCAAGCTTAACATTGCTTAAACCCCTAGCTTTTGCTATTACAGTTGCTGTAAATAAAAGCTACCTTCTGAAGTAATTTGTTGCTTTTTGTTATTAAAAGCACCGTGTGTTTACTCTTCAGATGACTGAAGGCGAGAGTGTGAGTCACTCAGCTTAAAAGCAGCACGAGGAAAACAGAGAAACTGTACCAGAAATGAAATGTGCTGAATAATAAGACATAAATAGACAGTCATATTAGACGCAGCTTTTATAATCTGTAGTTTTGCACTGTAAAGAAAACGTTTGCTATTGCTGTTTGCTCTGAACATAAGTAACAGTTTTCCTGCACTTGAGCAGAATTTGTCAGCACTCATTACCGCTCTTACTGTAACAAAGCACGACACGGTTTCTTCTGGTCTTGGGCTCTTTTATGTACACCACACAGGCTGCTTGTCAAGTCATTTAAAAGCTCAGATGCTGCAGCACTTTCACTCTCAGTGGTTACAACCACCACAGCACATTATCAACGCAAAGGAGGACTATTTTCACTCGCCGGGTCTCGTTTTAACGTGCACGCGTTCCGATAACGAGCTCCCACCGAGTCGGGTTTGACTCAGACGGTTTCCCGTTTAGGTCGTTTCCCGAGACGCCGACATGGAGACCGTGAGATAGTTGCTTTAGCTGTCATTAGACGGCCACTTTAAAAGGGGCATTCCAAAGAAAACAGCCCCATTACTGCTGCTAATTCTCCCCTTTTAGGTTTCCCAACAACAAAACAGGGCTGCAAAAAAACAAAAACACGAGTCACAGAAACCAGCGTCGTGTTTCCGTCACATTCAAGTGCGACGGATTAACGGTGAAAATGTTCAGGATTTCTGCTTTGATGTTGGCCGATGGTCATTTCAGGGAAGTTCACCATCTCTGTATCAGCAGACATATTAACACTCATTATTATTTATTATAAATGCTTTAATGGGGCGAATCTGTTGAGTTGATCTGAGATTTAATCCAAAGCCATTCATTTTGACTTTCCTCCTGTACAATGTTAACAGAGACGGATACATCTATACTAGCCTCAGGGCCCACTCAGCCTCGTGATCGCCCTCTGGCAACACCACTAAACGGCCTTTATTGGTGCGCTGAAGTATATATATATATAAACTTCACTGCTATGAATATGTAATATTTTCTCTTTTCTGTATTTCATGATCCGTTTCAAAGCTCGCTGTGAAAGTAGCACATTGCTACAAGCTACTAAATGTCCTACCGAGAGCCGACACGATGTCCTGAACATGAGACTCAACCCTGAAAATGTAACTATTAAATGAGTGTAGTTTGTGGCCTTTTTTGACCGTTGACACTGAGCTGCACAAAAGATGATTCAGGATCAAAAATGCCTGACCAAAAGAGAAGAGCTGTGCACTCATGTGTAGTGTGGTGAGTGTGGAGTGTGTGTGTTTGGTCCTGCGGTGCTGTTGTCAGTGTGAACACAGCCTGAGGGTGAACCCTGTGTTTGCGATGAGAGGGATGTACCCTGATGGAGACCTCTATATGTTGGACCTTGTTCATGTGTCAGTCTCAATGATATAACCACATGATGAAGCATAGTTTCTTTCTACTTCTGTGTGAATTAAATACTTGACGAATGAAAAGTAGAGAATATTTTCTCATTTAGTTCAGAACTAAAGTGCCAAATGATCCGATTTTGGGAGACATATGAGTCCATTGAAAGACGATCATTTATATTATTGAATTATTGACCAGCCCTCGTTTGAATACAAGTCAGCGCGTTAGGTCTCGTGTAATATCTGGTCGGCAAACTGTTACTGTTTTCGTTGGAGACAAATTAGATTCATGCACTAGCAATGACATTTAAAAAATGTGATTTCTTTTGCATCAATTATCCTGCTACGTCAAAAAATTATCTAAAGCTTCAACTTGTGTTTTTTTGGATGGCTGAAGACTTAATTTGTTCTCACAAGCCACGTTATTAAAATAGAAAATACATGCTATAAAGGGTAGATAGATGTGTGTGATGGATGAACAGAAAGAGAAGAAGACGAGAATGAATGAAGGAGAGATCATAAACGTAGTGGGGGGGGGAGCAGGAGAAGTCTGGTGAAGAGGGAGAAGTACGAGAGGAGAGGTGAGGAGGAAGACAGAGAGGAGGAGGAGTAACAAAGGATGAGGGAGGAAAGGCGTGGCGGGACACGACTGGGGGGGGGGGAGGAAGGACCGGAGTGGTGAGACGGGTCGACTGACTCAAGTCACATTCCTGTCGTCCAGATTTATGGTGGCTCGGGGTCCTGAAACAGGCCCGGAGCCGTGGCCAAATTACAGTCATCGAGAGCATTCCTCTGCTGCAAACACAGGTTAGCAGCCGGGCTGCACTAAGTGCTAGGTGCTGCCTGTTGACAAATGACTTCCTTTGAAGGGCACAAAGAGAGAGACACACATTTAATATGTGAGGGGGGCCCCAGAGCCACACTGTCTGCGCTTCTTTTCTTGGAAAACATCTCGGCTAAAAGTAGAAATGAAGAAACATGAGCTGGTTTGTTTGTGAGCATGTTTGTCTGTCGGTCTACCTGTGTGTGTGTGTGTGTGTGTGTGTGTGTGTGTGTGTGTGTGTGTGTGTGTGTGTGTGTGTGTGTGTGTGTGTGTTAAATAATATGTGGGAACTTAAAGTGGCAATCGTTAAGATTTCTGTCCTGGTTGATTTAGAGTTTTTATTTGAGCACGACTCCATTGTTTTCACTCAGTCATTTTAGGCTGCATTCATAAATAGTCACTCCGAGCGCCGGAGCACACTGTTACTAAAACTAGACTCCTTCGTTCCCTGTGTGCCGGACTATTTAATTGAATTTAATTGAATTCACGAACGCACCCATGTTTGATACGTGAGCTTCAAGTTTTCATAATTATGTGCCTAGTTTCATTGTTTTGTATGTATGCAATGGAGAAAAACTGTAATGCAGCATTTATTTCCCTGAGACACCCAGTCCGTAATATATT
Organism: Anarhichas minor; assembly: GCF_050575085.1. Classification (NCBI taxonomy): domain Eukaryota; kingdom Metazoa; phylum Chordata; class Actinopteri; order Perciformes; family Anarhichadidae; genus Anarhichas; species Anarhichas minor. Next base: position 21,490,783 of record NW_027466473.1, on the reverse strand, counting down.
ATATATAGTATATAAATATTGCAGTACTTTCATGAGTTGGTCATAAGCCCGATCACAGTTGTGTCACCTCCTTCGGCCTGAACAGACATTTGTTTAAAGCCACTACGAAGAACTTTCATTTTGTGATAGTGATGGTGTTTCCTTTAGAAAACCTCTCATTTCACTCTGTCTGCTATGGGCAGTCTTGGTTCTGGTTCTCCCGTAACCCCCGGTGGAGGGTCCCACGCGCACACACACACACACACACAGTATATGTCACACTAACACATGCACACTCTCAGAGACACAGTGTGACAGGATGGGAACAGAAGTGTGTGACCTGCGTTAAGGGTTTCTTTGTGTTTTAATACCAGGTTCCCAGACTACTAATAGCGCTAATAGCCCATCAGACCCGGGGCTGCTGACCTAATGAGTGTGTGTGTGTGTGTGTTTAACAGACAAAAAGACAGAGACATGCCAGCATTTATTTAGTGTGTCTGTACTTATGACGTCTTTAGTGACTAAATGCAAGAGACAAACGGTGTTAATGTGTGTGTGTGTGTGTGTGTGTGTGTGTGTGTGTGTGTGTGTGTGTGTGTGTGTGTGTGTCCTCCAGGCGTTCACAGGCACCAGTCCCAGGACCTCTCAGGGTACTACTCCCTCCCTCCAGGCGGCGTCGGCCAGATCCCTCCCTCCATGGGCTGGTGAGTCTCTCTCACACACACACACACACACATCTGTACATGCTCAGTCCTTTTGTGTACTTGTGATGACCTTGTTTGTTGTATAACTCACAATCTCATCTAACATTAAAGGAAAACATCAGGTCTGTCCCACATGATAAGAGCTGAAACTCTTAGTAGTCGATTAGTCGATAGGAAGAAAATGAATCGGCAACTATTTTTATAATAAGTATTTCTTTTTTTTTTTATCGAAACAGCCCCAAATCCACCGGCTCCAGCCTCTAAATGTTTAGATTTTCCTGGTTTTCTTCGTCTTCTGTGATGGTAAACTGAATCTCTTTGCATTTTGGACCGCTGGTCAGAAAAACAAAGAAATCAAATGTGTCAACTTGCACTTTGGGAAATTGTGATGAGATTTTTAGTTCATTTTTTCTAATATTTTAGTAACAAAACATTTAATCGATTGAATGAAAAAAACAAAACAGCAGTTCAGTCAATAATGAAGATGATCGTTTGTTCCAGACCTACAAACGTTCTGCACCATTAACCCAAAACCCTCAAACAAAAAGCCTTCTGCTAATCTTCACAACTCACCTTTACCTTCCTAAACACCATCATCATCATCATCATCATTACGTATGCACACACACACACACACACACACACACACACACACACACTCTGACCCGGGTCAGTGTTACATACATCACTGTCTCACCTGGTGTCAGCGTGGCTAACCCAAGGCCCCGGTGACATAGAAACCACCTCCTTTGATCCTCCGTGTTTAGAACGACCGACCTGTGGACTAAACGGAATGTGCACGACTGCAACATTTGAGAAAGAAATAGTGCCGAGTCACAAACTCTAAGGAAAAGTTATGCAATATCACATCTGAATATGCAACTCTCAGTGTTCCCTCGAGATGTGGTGCATTGTGGGAAAGGCTGGCAGGTCCAGGTAGATGAATAAACCAGCAAAGACACAGAGAAAGATGAAGCTTCTGTCCACCACCTTGTGTTCTGAGCTCCTCGTGAGGGTGAAGCGGTGTAGAAACAGCTCCGTCTATATTTAGTCCTTTCGTTCACTTTCCATCTCTTCTGAGTCGATTGTGAGCGACGCCATGCTGTGTGATTGTGACTCTTCTAATGTCAGACGTCCATTGATTTATGGATCAACACAAATCCATTTATTGCAGCCTACGGTATCTGTGCCTGGACTAAATCCCCCGCGGGAGCAGTTTAAGGCTTATGTCAAATGTCATGGAGATTAAAACTTAAAACTTAGTTTGTGCAGATTAAAACTTAAAACTTAGTTTGTGCAGTCTTTGTACACACACATGTGTGTTTACGTTGCTGTAGGACGAGCTAACCGTCTCCAGATATTTCTCACATCTGTGATTTACAGGCGTTTTATCTTTTTTTCAGACTCTTCACTGTGGATTTTCAGAAATATTATTAACGGCTAATCTCCTTTAAACCAGATGATCTGCTTGTTTTGGCCCCTCGTAGTGTGTTTCTTTGTTGGCGGAGGAGCGGAGAGCATAAAGAGCGAGTTTTTAAATGTCAAATCATTGTTTTTCTGTTGTTTTCACTATTAGCCTGGCCCCCCCCCCTCCTGTCCCCCCATGACCACCTCCACATGCCCCCCCCCCTGGACTGCTGGCTGGTCGGGGGGGTCAGGAATTACTTGAGATGAGTTTTGTTTTCATTGTGAGGATGCAGCTCTGCAGCTGTGGTGGGAGCACGAGTCTCACCAACATGTTGCGTTATTAACTACAGTATGAAACTTAAGCCTCTTTAATAGCAAGCAAAGCAGAGTGCAGCCTCTTCCTTAAAGGGGCAGTGCACCCCACACATCTAAAATACATATGGTGCTATTTATCAATATGGATTGTTTTGGTGTGAATTGCCTAGTTATGGAGACATCGGTCCTAGAGATGTCGGCTAATATAATGTGGCAAGGAAAAACAAGTCCCATTATATCGATGAGAGGGCAGATAGATATTGATCCCTTTTTAAGGAAGGATGGCCCGTAAAGGTCTGACCTGAAGGGACGTCGATGAGGAGAAAAGCTCACAGAGACGGTGGAGACTGGACATAGCTTATATATAACGGCGCACACTTTCAGACAATCTCCCCTGGAAGACAGTCATTGTGTTGTTCTCTTAGTTTCATAAGAAAAGTGACAGAAAGAGTTGTGTAACAGAAGAAAAAGAGAGCTAGAGAGAGAACTTGTTGCTTTTGTTCTTTCTGTCCTCGAACAAAACACAGAGTATCAGACCGAGGTCTTTCTGAGACCTTTAGTGTCGGATCAAACAGTTACTAGAAGCATAACCAGACATTCCCCTTCTCCTTCATTCTCTGACATTTCTAAACTCATAACCTTTGACTGAATCCATCAGTCTGTAATTACTTTGTTGTCACTTTTAGTGTAACGGAGAAAATGCACGAGGCGCCGCAGCGAGCAGCACAATGGAGCCTCGTTTTTCATTTCATTCCCAGCATACCTCTGTCCAGCCATGCCTGTCACACGGGAGGCATGTTTGTGTTCGAGCGTCACTGTCACTCAGAGACTGTTGTGAAATATGAACCAAACTGAATTTTTTTATGGATTCTGAGATGTGGTTGCGTGCAGCTTCCTGGTGGAATCAAAAGCAGACCGGTTAACTGCTTTTATCTGAGCATCACTTGACCCGTGCTGTAGACGGTTAAAACCAGATTAAAGCATGAACGGTCCAGAGCTCAGAGGTCTCTGAATCTCTCCCCAGATGAAGGCCTCTGATGCCGGGCGTTAACTGTCTGTGTAGCGCCATGTCCTGGAGCTAAAGGAGATACAGTGGAGGAAAAGAAGAAAAAGAAAAAAGAGGATGAGACGAGGAAGTGTGTGTGGTGATGCTGACGATTGCAACGGTGATTTAAATTCTAGATGTGGATTGGGGTGCGTGCGTGTGCATACGTTGATGAGTGGGATGAGTCGGGGGGGGGGGGGGGGGGGGTCGTCCTGGCTCTGGGGAGGTAGAAGTGTGGTTTTCTACATATCAAAGGCTCTTGCTTACATCCCATCCCCACCCTCGACCTCCCGCGGTGTGTGTGAGAGTGTATGTTTCTGTTCCCGGTAAGCCAAGTATTGACACACAGCTGTCAACAGTGCTGATCCAGACGCTCTGGGGGGGGGGGGGGCTCCTACAATAGATGCCTCTATAGATGCAAATAGGAATTAAACCACCAGATTTCAAGAACAATGAAGAATGAGATTGAAGTCTTTTTTTTTGCATCTTACAAAACATAAAGTAAAAGATACGTACACTCGTATATTAAAACGCACCAGCATCTTTTATGCATTTAAAAAAGTGCACAGGAGAGTTGGGAAGCTGAAGGACTGACCAAAGATCTCTCCTAAAACCCACAGCAAGACGAACTAATTCTATGAATTATAAATGATAAGAGATAGAGACAACAAAATAGGAAAGATTCCTCATTCCAGCTGCCTAAGAATCAACATTAGAGCGTAAGATGTTTTCAAAATGCAAATCAAAATGTTGAATTGTTTGAAAGTTCAGATTCCCCAAACAGACTACATATAAATCAAAAGGGGCCACACATTCTCACAGGGGCCACCAAACTCTTACCTGTGAAGCCCAAAGTCACCAACTGTTGCCGTCTCTTCCCCTCCGCTGTGCTTGTGGCAGGCAGAGCCAGCCGGTCTACCCGGGCCTGTCCCCCTGTGGATTCAGGCAGCCCTACTCGTCCAACCTCTCCAGCGCCGCCTCCTACTCCAGGTATCGTAGCCCTCCGCTGGCCGGGACCGAGCCAGCAAAAACAACAAGCTACGCTCTTGCATCATCGACTCCTGTTTATAGCACATTCAGGTTTTTTTTTTTTTTTTCATACTCCGTGTGCAGCTTCTGTGTCGGCTTTCATTGGGCGGCTGCTGTAAAAGTCCTATTAGAGCCGTGGTGTGCTGTAAACAGGACAACTTCAGCGTTTCTCCAAAATAAGCCGAGTCAAGTCAAACAACTGAGCCGAGCCAAGCTAGCCGCTGCTGCAGACACACACACACACACACACACACACACACACTTGAGTACTTCAGGGGGAGCATGACGTCTTGTGAGCCCCGCTGTGAGCTTGAGAGAGCTACAACGTCTTCCTCTGGTGCTTTTTATGTGCATTTGCTTTAGCCACGGCTCTTAATTTGATCCTGAGAGTAAGTCGGTGCCTTCTCGCCCGCAGCACTTTGCTGGTCTCGTGCACAAGGCCTTGGTCACACAGCAACCGGAGGTCAACCTGCCTCTCATGTAGTTTGCTTTAGGCCTGTGTCGGGTCACATAGGTGGACATTTCCACAGCGATTGTCTGTTTGTTTTATAAATCCCAACAATCTAAAAGCCAGGTAATTGATCACATGATCTTGGATATCACACCTTTAACCTGTTGCTAAGAGGGGAAATGTTCCTCTCTATTCACTACTTCCAGCAATAAGTATTACTAACTTGAAAATCTCAATTTACACATTAATAGTTGTGTTTTCCTGTTGCTAGTACCTCAATGTTTCAAGTGCAGTGAAGCCACCTATGAGCTATTACACTATGCAGGTTAAAACCAAACAAAAGGAATATATTTTGACCCGGACGCTCACTCAATCAGCTGCCCGATGCTGCTTCTTTGACAGACAAGGTGCTGAAACAAACTTCCTGAAATGACTAACCTGCTTTTAGGCTGAAACAAATAGACTTGGATGATATCTGACTGAGTTCAGGCGTTAAACATGTGAAGGATTATTATCTCCTTCGTCTCCCGACCTCTGGCTCTGTAATGCTAGGACGCCCTCTGGTGGTGACAGCCGCTCACACCTTTGCTGAATAGATTAAAAAGAAGTAAATCACACATTTGAAGCACTGTGCTCAACATGAACACCATCCTCCAGTTGTTAAGTCATCCATTGAGACGCTTTTCATGCTTTCAGGCTCATTGCTCACCAAAAAGTGACGCTCTTGCTTTAAAGCTCATCGTCCGCTCTGCCCCCCCGACTCTAAAGAATTTCTCTGAACCCTCGTTTGTTTGTCTTTCTCTCGTCCTTCCGTCCGTCTCCCCCCCCCCCCCCTCCACCTCTTTCTTCCACCTCCACCAGGTTCCCTCACTCTCTGATGCTGGGCCCGTCAGGCATGCATCCCACAGGGATCCCCCACCCAGCCATAGTGCCCCCTACAGGCAAACAGGAGCACGACCACTATGACAGGGGCATGTACATGTAAGTATTGCCTGCACTTCATTTGGTTTTGGGGTGATTTTTCTCCCCCCCTCTCTGTCACACTCCTCATCATATCCTCCTTTTCCAGCGTTTAGTTTCTTGTTATACTAAATCATGCTCTGTTTGTATCACACCACTTCATTGTTCTTGTGGGGTTTGACTTTAATTTGGTACTTTTTTGAGGCAGTATTAAATATATTTTTTACCTGACTGACTCAGGGGGGGGAATAAACAACTTCAGTTATTAGATATAGTAGGACAGTTATAGGGATTAATATCTTAAAATTAAAACATGAGGAACTCATCATTTCAGCTGTAGTGGACATGCATTTCCTCTTGAAGGAATCTTTTCATGTGTTGTGAAATATAAGGATTCGCTTTCTTGGCGTGAGTTAGAAAAGAAGAACGATAAAACTCTGTTCATTAGATACTGTATGAAGCTACGAGCCAGGAGATGGTTAGCTTAGCTTAGCACAAAGACTGGAAACGGGGGGAAACTACTAGCCTTGCTCTGTCAAATGATAACAAAATCCACTTACCAGCATCTCTGAAGCTCACAGTTAACTCCTCATATCTCGTCTCCTCGCTGCAGATTCATATTTAACGTGCAGACATGACAGAGCTATCAATCTTCTAAACTAACCCTCTAAAGGAAAGGGAATGTGTATTCCCCGAAATATAAACTTTTGCTTCATATTTGTTTTCTGTATGTATGTTATGTTTCATGTAATCTATTGTATTTTAGTAACACCAAATCTAATATCTTGTATGCACAAACAAAAAGAGAAAAACAAAAAAACTGGCTCTGATTCTCTCTCCATCTTTGCTCAAATTCCTCACCTCCTTCCTCCCGCCACACTCCTCCTCTTCCTCCTCTTCCTCCTCTCCCCCTCAGGAAGCCGCATGTGGAAGCCAAGCGGGAGAAGGAGCCCAAGAAGCCGGTCATCAAGAAGCCCCTGAACGCCTTCATGCTCTACATGAAGGAGATGAGGGCGAAGGTCATCGCAGAGTGCACATTAAAGGAGAGCGCCGCCATCAACCAGATCCTGGGACGAAGGGTGAGGGATTCACACACACACACAAGTGAACGCAGACTAATCCTGTTTCCAGGTCAGTTTGTAATTTCACACATGAGGAACATGAGAGGGCTGAGGTAACGTGAAGTCTGTTCCCCTCACAGACTGGTGCTGCTGAGATCATAACAGCTCAGACTGGTGCTACTGAGATCATAACAGCTCAGACTGGTGCTGCTGAGATCATAACAGCTCAGACTGGTGCTACTGAGATCATAACAGCTCAGACTGGTGCTGCTGAGATCATAACAGCTCAGACTGGTGCTGCTGAGATCATAACAGCTCAGACTGGTGCTGCTGAGATCATAACAGCTCAGACTGGTGCTGCTGAGATCATAACAGCTCAGACTGGTGCTGCTGAGATCATAACAGCTCAGACTGGTGCCGCTGAGATCATAACAGCTCAGACTGGTGCTGCTGAGATCATAACAGCTCAGACTGGTGCTGCTGAGATCATAACAGCTGTGTGTGTGTGTGTGTGTGTGTGTGTGTGTGTGTGTGTGTGTGTGTGTGTGTGTGTGTGTGTGTGTGTGTGTGTGTGTGTGTGTGTGCGTGTGTGTGCATGTGTGTGTCTCCAGTGGCATGCACTGACCCGGGAGGAACAGGCCAAGTACTACGAGTTGGCCAGGAAAGAGAGACAACTCCACATGCAGCTCTACCCAACCTGGTCTGCCAGAGACAACTACGTAAGCACTCCTCTTCTTAACCTTCATCTTTTCTCCTCTTCCTCCATACTCCATACAACCATTTCCTAAACTTAATTTTTAAAAGCTGATCTGAAAAAGAAAAAAAACATAAAAGCAGGGGGATGTAAAGGTTTTAAGTGGAGGAGGCACTCTCACTTTGTTATGGAACAGGCATGACTTCTACACCTGCTGTAGTGGGAACCATCTCTAGAGGGAGGAGGTCATGTGGCTGAAACTTGAAATGTTTTAATGATCTAATATGTTGTTACATTCCTTTACAAGTATTACTAGAAATGTGTTGTTTTTTATTTATTATATCAATTTAAATATATTATAAACATGATGAGTTATACTTTAACATTGTGTTATACCAGAAAGTAATTTGTTTTGAATAAATTAAATTGTTCAACTATAGTGTCTATGGTGTTTTCACCTGGATTCTTCTATTATTGATTTTTTAAATTTCATCAAAATAAGAGTAAGAAAGCAATGAGAGGGTTTTATCGTACATAAGATCGTGAAATAAAAGCAGCACAAAACATTTGATGCAAGCCACTTGACTTCTTTCTCTCTGGTTTGATTCCCTGTAATTAAAACCAACATGGAAACAATACAAACAGAACAGGATCAATGCAATAAACCAGAACCTGTTGAACTGGGTTTGATCATATTTAATGTTCTCACAGATATTAATCAACTTAACTCCCTTTACTGGCTACTGTCTCAACAACCTGCATGATTATTGGCTCCCAGGCCTGTCAGTCAAAAGTCATAAAACATAACGGACATAGCATGAAATGATTTAGTAGGTCTCCCAGAATACTAGAGGAAGTCAAACCTGTGTGGTGCATGTGTTGTGTAGTCTAATGTTTTGGGGATGTGCTGTATCTGGGCTGCTGTGTGCCTCTGATCTGTCAGTTTGCTGTTGAACTCTTGCAGGAGGCGGGCCTTAGCGGGGTCGCAGGGGAAAAGAGTAAAGCTGATTGGGTAGGGACACGTCTTACGGTGGATTTATGCCTCTGTGGTGGGAAAATATGTGAAGAGCTGCATGAAAGGGGTTGTGGGTATTCCTGTGCAAAGTTTGCATGCACCTTCTTCAAAAAAAAAATTCTAAAACAATTCTTAATGACTCACACACGTCAGCCCTCACCAGCTGCAAAAGCAGATCTGATTGGACTACATTTCACCAAGTCTTGCACATTGCCATGGTTATGACTACTAGTCGCACAGAGGTATAAATCAACCCGTTTTGCTCAACTAACAGAGCAATGGCCGCATGGCTGTCCTCGCTGCCTTAGTTTAATCTTCACTTTAACAATACAGCACCTTCATTATAGTTACTAGTAGAGCTAAACACACGTTACGGTTACACAGAGACACTGCACTTAGTAGTGATTTTTAGACTAAGTAGTCATCTGTTTTTCTAATAACTATAGGTTTATGTAAACCCTGTAATGTCTGAATATTTTCAGTGTGTCATAATCAGGTGAAGTAAAGGCTTTGGTTGTAACAGAAGCTGCTTTTCAGTGACGTTTGGATACCTGTCAGAGTGGTGACCTGTCTACGCTTCTCTCTGCTGTCCTGTCTTGTTTTCTCTCCACCTCACTGAGCTGAACTGTGTGGACGGGCGGGCATGGCACGCTTTGCTTGGGCTGTGGTTTATAACACGTGCTGTTCCACGTCACAAACATGCACACTGATTCACTTCTGATTTCATTCTTCATTCGTTTTTTTGTCTCAATCCTGCCGTTTTTTCTTCGAGCAGATATTTCAAAATAAATGTTCTAACTCTGTCCGTAGATGGTTATTTCTAAGCTCACCGCTCAAAAGCATCCTCGTAATGTTGTGAACATGTTATAAACCAGAGCTCTAGTAAACGGTGGTCATAGGTGTAGGAGCTATTGCTGTCTGCATGGAGCTTTGAGCATTTTCTAAGCAGCGAGGCGAGGCGTAACACATTGGATGCTGTTGCACATGAACAAATGTCATGACTAAATACGACTGTCTGTGTAAACATCGTCCATCCACACTGGCTTACGGACAGGTGCAATGCTCGAGTATTCAACCCGCACAAATAGAGTGGGAGTACAACAGACAACTGTCGTTTGACTAGTGCAGAGACGGGCGGCTGGCTAGTTAGCTAGTTAGCTTGTCCTTCTCCGGAGCGGTGGGCATTGAGGTGGAGGGACCGTTAGACCGAGCGCTGCCACTAACCACCAGCCGGCTGTTCAACTCACGCTCTGTAACCAGTGTAGCATTAAAGCACGGTGGAATTAGCTAGATAGCTTGCTAGTTCCACCGTGCTTTAATGCTACACTGGTTACAGAAAATAAGTCAAACAGTGTGCTTTCCCACACTGTGACGGTGTGTGGATGAAGCATTAATCGTTTAAGTCGTTACTGCAAAACCGCACCTTAGTGAGTCCGCAAGTTTGTACGGAAGTTAGACCGCCACAACGGTCGCAATGGCAACAGCACACGCAGAAAATGGCCGCCGCTCTGACCATCCTGCTGCATTGATTTGAATGGGAATGTTCGTTCTACTCCTATTCTATTTCTATGACTCAACTATAGGGGCACTGGACAGGTAACTCTACTCTGTATGTCACCAAGTGGAACCTTTTCAGATGATGTTTTAGGAATCATGTGATCATTCTACAGCTGTAAGGAGGACTTATTGTTGCACCATAACATCACAACGTATGTAAATTAATCTAAAACATAAATGGTTTATCCAAAATATTCCTCTTAAGCACAGGGAGTCTGATCAGCAAATAAGTAGTGATGAATTATGCATCCAAGCATTCAGGACGTCTTGGCTGTGCTTCAAAAATATCTGTTGCATTATGAGAAACACCCTTCACTCCCCATCACCCTCATCACAAAAACAAAAAGAAAGTCACCGGACCTACTCACAAAACAGGAAGTGAAGTTCCACACATCACCCCCGCAGCTGTGGAGGGTTTCTCCTCCGAGTCCTAAAGAAACACACACACACACACACACACGCGTACGCCCACAAACTCACAGCTTCAGAATGGTGCACTTGCAAGAGGAGTTGTTGTAACCACATAGACGATGCTGACAGCGAGCCGAGGGGGGGGGGCAGACATCGAAGCGTAGGCGGTAAGATCTCTGAACCCACATCCTTCATCTCACCCAAACACAAGGCCTCGCTTCACCGTCACTGGATGTGCTTTAACAACTGTGATGTTTACCTCAACAGTCAACTATGAAAGCAAGATTGTTGGATGCAAATCTTTAAAATACTTTTTTTTTTAAAGATTTAAGAGTTGTTCCATCGATTACTGTTTGGCGACGCGTCAGTTTTTGCATGAATTAAATTCACAATGACATTAGCGATGGAGCGTATTTTCTTGTTTGGATTTCGTCATCTTTCTTGCTTTTTTTCTTGCTTTCGTAGAGCATTAGATATGGTTGCCTGACCTGGTTGCTGGTTGCTGCTTTTAACTTTGCACTCTATTTGAAATGGATTTACATAAGGGATATTTGATGTGGTGCAGATTTCTGTTGGTAAAAGAATAGAGTTTTGGGACTTTATTCCATCACAAACACTCACTGTCAGTATCGCTCTCAAAGAGGGGTCGCTACCGAGGGCGGTGAACGAACATCTTCAGCTAACTGGAAAAGCAAAGATGAATCCAGAAATTCTTTTCGGAGACATTTTCAGACAAAATCATACACATTGAACAATATTATAAACAACAACACTTTTGTTTTTGCTCCTATTATTAGAAGAAGATCTAAGACTTTTTCTATGCACACGGACGACTTCATCCTCTCATATTTTGGTCCCAAATTTGTTAAAATCTGTGTTAGTGAGCCTCCTTTGTCAAGATAAGCTGACTGGTGTGGCGTATCCAGATGCTGATCAAACAGCAGGATCACTACACAGGTGTGCTGGTCACGATATGAGGTCACTCTAAAATTAGCAGTTTTATAACACAAAACAATGTCTCAGAGGTTTAGAAGGAGTGTCGTTGGCATGCTGACTGCAGGAATGTCCACCAGAGTGTTCATGTCACGACCATTAGCCGTCTCCACTGCCGGTACCGACACTTTGGCAGTACAGCCAGTCGGCCTGGCAGATCAGGTGTAACCACGTCAGAACCGGGACCTCCACATCGCCCAGCCACCCGTCGCTTTGCACAAACCCAAAAATGTTTGCACATGTTGGACAGAATGCATGCAAGCTGCAGCATGACTAGTTGGCGGAGGCGGTAAATTCTACTTTCAAGATAAAACTGCACATTTTAGAGTGACCTTTTACTGTGACCGGCCCAAAGCACACCTGTTTAGCAATCATGCCGTTTAATCAGCATCTTGATACGCCACGTCTTCCAGGCGGACGGATCTGTGTGGGTGCTCACTAACACGGATTTTATCAAAAAGATGGGAGCAAAACAAAAGCTAAAAAATATTTTTGTTCCACATCGATATAAGAGAGCAGCTGCACTCTTACACAAGGCTGATAACTGATCTGAGTAGAGACCAAAAGAACTGGATTCATCAGCTTCAGTCAGAAGTCTGCTGATGGTGAATTTGATGCTTTGTAGTCATTTCAACAGCTGAGCCTGTCTCATTTAATTGGGGGGATTTTTTTTGTTTTTTCTCCCGCAGGGCAAAAAGAAGAGGAGAAAAAGGGAGAAGCTGCAGGACTCCAATACAGGTAAACACAAATATCTCACATCTCTCCTGTCAGACAGATGCCACGGTGCCATGTTTCAGTAGAGCAAAACAAACTCAAATAATTGAGAGAATTCAGTTGAACTTGAAGTTGCGTTGGCGCTCTGTAAAGCAACGTCTTGGTGTCTTTGAGGCAGGATGTGTCTCTAACGTCAAACCACCCACCCACTCTGCTTTCCACCTAACCTGGATTATAAACCTTTTAATCCCCCGGTGTACAAAACTCTGTGTCCTGTTCTTAGCTGTCCGAGTTTAAACTGTCAGACATCACGATTTCCCTTTTCCCTCAATGTATGTAGGCAATCCAAAAATATGTTCCCATCTCTTAAGCAGTTAAAACACACACACACACACACACACACACACACACACACACACACACACAGAAGTCCTCTACATGTCCCTAGCTGATCATTTTGTACCCGAGGGCTCATGCTAACCCTGTAGTTTAGTAACTAGCATCAGCAGGTAGCATCAAAACTGAGAAGGTAATACTGTGGAGCCTTTCTAAAGCTAAACTCTGCAGATCTTAAATGTGAGAGACGGGTAGAACAATGCTGATAGATGTTAGTCAGCTGGTAGCGACTGATGGAGAAGCATGAATGATGTCATTTATCTTAACCCACGATTGACTCTCCTGAACCATGCTCCATTTCAAAATGGCAAATCTAGAAATCAAACCCGATTTTCAATTAATAAAATCTGATAGAGAAGTCGTAAAGTGTATTTGGGGATTTTAAGAGCGCCAGAAAGTGAAAAGCGCTTAAAATCCTGTACTAACTGAGCGTCACAGTGCGGCTGCCCTCTCTCTCTCTCTCTCTCTCTCTCTCTCTCTCCGTACGTCTTAACAGCCTGTTTCCAGGATGTCTGACTTGTTTGTTGAACTAAGTTGTGTGTGTGTGTGTGTGTGTGTGTGTGTGTGTGTGTGTGTGTGTGTGGTTACTCTGGAGGTTGTCGATGTTTTGCTGTGCGTTAACCGGCTACTAACAGTTTGACTTGATGGCTTTCTCTAAACGACATGCTCTTGTGTCTCTTTATTTCTCTCCTCTTGGTCTGTCTTTATCTCTCCTCCCTCTCTTAACCTTCCTCTCCTCCTGCTCTCCCTCCCTCTTGTTATGTGCATGCTGTGCATTGTGCTCAGACCCGGGCTCTCCTAAGAAATGCCGGGCTCGCTTCGGTCTCAACCAACAAACGGACTGGTGCGGTCCCTGCAGGTGTGTACCAAACAACCACCCCCACTCACCCCACCCACTCCATAGCACGGCACTGCTATCGTCCAACAAACAGACCTCCTCTTTCCTCCCATCAATCATCCGTCCATCACCTCCCTCTGATGGGGTCTTAGTTATTCAAACATGTCTTAAAGGCGGAGCATTTAATTAAGCGATTTGGAACGCAGCTCAGATGCTACTTAAGTTACCAAGCTCCACCCACTGGCGATTAACTCAACCAATGAGATTAAGTCTGCCTCGAAACAAGCTCCGCCTTCAAAGAATGTTTGAAAATCAAGCCTGACCTCTGCATGCTGTCTGTCACTAACGAGCTGCTCTACAAACCGCAGCATCATGGCCATGGATATGTAGTCGTTAGTAAAACGTGTTCCCAGTCGAAAAAAAGCATCAAAACATCTGAAAAAAAAAATAATTCTTGCAGCATAATCATAACACTGTAAGTCACTAATACCGGGTCAGTAATATTCCTTTGACTGTAGGTGAGGCATCACAGGGGAAGGAGTAAATCTTTTTCTCCCGTTTCCTTATTTAGCTTGTTACTCTGATGTCTCGCCGTAAAGGTCAGAGGTGGTTTCGGCTTTGCACTCGTGTTATGAAGCGTCATACAGGCTCTAAAGGTAATGTGGTTAAAGGGGAATACCACTCTGATTTCAGAGAGAAACATTTATTCCTCAGCTTCCCTGCTGATCTTTTTCTTCCAATTTTTTAGTCTTCTTGATGAAAGACTTTAACTTCGAGCATGTACGAACGTTTGTTAATTCACATGAGTTTGTGCCGTAAATTGCCGAAAAGTCAGACGTCGTCAAACAAGGTCTGAGTTTGGCCGGGACTAAAATAACAATCCTTTATTCTTTACACCAGCAATTAATACCAGTTTGCAACACCTGTGTTGTAAAAGTTCAAACACTAAATATTTCAACTCTTAAATTCTCTGAAGACCCACACAGCTGTTTCCAGTTACTCTGGCTGATTAGACTCCGCTCAGGACGGAGCTTCCTGTTGGCTCCGTTGCACCTGTTGAGGCGGGACAAGCTACATGATCACTCTCATTGGTCGATGAAGATTTGCGACCCGACAAATTCCCATCAAAGCTGCGGCCCACGTCGGACCCGAGCAGAGAGCATAACTGAAAACACCTGTGTGGGTGTTCAGAGTCATTGTGAGTCAGTAGCCAGGCTGAATCCATTAGATCGTGTAGTTATGAACTGAAGCTGGGAGGTTTCCCACTGTGAGCAAATGGCCTGAGCCAGCTGGAATAATATTTTGAACACTCGCAGAGTTGTAAAATCAGATTTAATCATCTGCCAGAGCTGCTCATACAGACGTACCGCAGGATTATTGACTACGACAGCTTCAGCATTGATCTCAGTTCCTTTTGCTCAAGATTGCAACAACCTCAGTTTCTCTGTAATAAGGCAGAAACATGGCGGTAGTAGCACATAACTTAGAAGTAAGCCCATCACCTCGTCTGGTTTACAGTAGACAGTCTTCGCTGCAGGAGTCGGGAATCTGTGTGGTTGTGCAGAAAAGCTTCTACCACCACAGCACTGTAGCAAACCCCGCCGTCTTCCCCACCGTCACGTCATGGAAATCTAAGAGTGTGTGTGTGTTTTCGGTTTGAGAGAACAAAGGGGGGTGAATGTGGTTAGAGCAAATCCTTATCACCACAGCTCAACACACACACGCGCGCGCGCTCCCTGCAGCTTTACATTTTGACGGCATTCTCATGCCCATCTGCTTTCAACTTTCTCCATTCATGCGATGTGGTAACAGGCGCCGTTTGATGGTGAACTCTGACATTTAGAAATCACTTTCTATTGCACTCTTCCCCTCCTCTCCCTCTCTCTAAATATGGCCTAGCTCCTTGCGGTTAAAACCTGGTGACTCATATCATATTCTGGTAATGATCATGGGATCCTGTGAGCTGCTTTGATGCTACGCTCAGAGCTACACAAGTCTGCTTTTAGGTTTAACACCTCGCAAAGCTCAGCACATCGCTGCTGTTCACCTGTTAGACACATGCAATATGTTTCGGTGCAGGCGGTTCATTGTTTAACACTAACAGAACTAAACTGAAACGGAAGTAATATCGTAACTTTATTATTAATGTGAGTGGTATTCCCTGCTCTCAAATAATAAATTATTAATCATTTATCTTGGCATGAAGACTGGAAACAGGGAAACAGTTCAAAAATATGCAAAAGAAATACTGAATGAATAAAAATGTGTCTCAACCAAACTCCAGGAAGTCACAATGTTGTTCGCCAAGAACTATTTCCAGTCCAGGCGGCAACCTCCGGTTCTGAAAAGTGAAGCCGATACTACATGTGTTAAAGCTGCATTCTCTCTAGTGACCATCAGGGGGCGACTCCTCTGGTTGTATAGAACTAAACATCGAACAAAAAGTTCGGAAATTAGTGTTTGGTAGATTATTTCTCTGTTGTAACTATGCTTCTTGGCAATGAATGTTATACCGTTGAAAAGCCTGTTTAGTTACCTTTCAAACGGTGCCCCATTTGTAAGGATCATGCATTTCTGGGATGAGCAGCAGCTGAGTATGTGGGTTGCGGCCATGAAAAATTTGCCAAATCTTCTCTGCCGGTGTCGGCAACACCTGCACTGGAACCTGAACATGTGGAGGAACGTTATGTTCAGCGATGAGTCCAGATTCTGCCTAAGGAAGTTGGATCGTAGGGTCAAAGTGTGGAGAAGACGGGGAGAACGCTATGCTGATTGCTGCACCGATAGAGTAACACCTTTCGGTGGAGGCAGTGTGATGGTGTGGGGCGGCATCTCCATCACTGGAAAAACAAGGCTTGTCTTCATTGAAGGCAATCTCAATGCAGAGAGATATCGAGAGGAGATTCTGCAACCAGTGGCAATCCCATTTCTCCACAGTCTGGGACTGAACTCCATCCTCTAAGATGACAACGCTCGCCCCCACAGAGCGGTTTATCAGAGACTACCTCCAGAATTTGGGAGTAGAGAGGATGGAATGGCCGGCCAGCAGTCCTGACCTTAACCCAAGTGAACACTTGTGGGACCAGCTGTTCGTGCCAGAGTGACCAACACAACCACGTTGGCTGACTTGCGACAAATCCTGCTTGAGGAGTGGAATGCATCCCACAGCAGTGTGTGAGCAGGCTGGTGACCAGCATGAGGAGGAGGTGCCAGGCTGTTGTGGCTGTGTATGGTTCTTCCACACGCTACTGAGGCTCCTGTTTGTTAAATGAATAAATTGTAAAATTGCCAATATGTCTTGTTTCTTCCTTGTTACTGATAGACTTCAATCATCCAATCCACCAAACAACACCGAACAAGAGTCGATGGCAGAATACGCTGTTTGGCATTGGCAGAGAAGATTTGGCAAATTTTTCATGGGCGCAACCCACATACTCACCTGTGCAACTCATCCCACAAATGCATGATCCTTACAAATGGGGCACCGTTTGAAAGGTAAATAAACAGGCTTTCCAACGGTATAACATTTATTGCCAAGAAGCATTGTTACAACAGAGAAATAATCTACCAAACACGAATTTTCGAACTTTTTGTTCGATGTTTATGAGAAAATGACTCTACTTCTCTCTTGATTTATTACCTCAGTAAACATTGTAAACATGAGTTCATGGTCTCAATCTCTAGTTTCAAGTCTTCTTCAATACAGCATGATGTTCATTTAGTAAATTATGGTCCATTTAGAGTCAAGTAAACCATAAAGCAGGGTATGCTTTAGGGGCGGGGCTACTGTGATTGACAGGTTGCTACCGCGTAAGCAGCATCTCTACGAATATATGCCAAATATGCTCATTTCACCGATTGCAAAAAAGCCAAGATGGCGACGGCCAAAACGCTAAAGTTGAGGCTTCAAAGCATCGGCCCACAAACCAACGCGTGATGTTACGACATCCACTTGTTACACACAGTCTATGTTTAATGGCTGTAACTTTGAACTTAACTAGCTGTTTCTCCCTGCTTCCTGTCTTTATGCTAAGCTAAGCTAAGCGCCTCCTGGTTCCAGTTCCATAACACAAATCTAGCCTCAGAGACATGAGTGTGGTTTCAATTTTCTCCTCTGATTCAAGAAAGCAAATGAGCAAAGTTCACAAAATGTTGAAACTTTCCTTTAATGCAATCTTTAATGTTTTTCCTTTAGATTGACACCAATCAAACAATTATGTTTTATTTTTCCTTATAAAAGAAAGTGACTTAGAAGTTTAGGAGTCTTTTGTATCTAGAAGATAATTAGTCATAAATGATATCTGTGATGTTTAGTTTTAACTCTCCATTCACTCGTTCATAGACTGAACTAATACCTGTCTGTTGTTCATTATGACCTCACGTCACCTGTTCGTTGACGTCAGTGTGTGAATGATCGCATCTTCATGAAAGCCTGCTGACGTTTACCATCCACACTCTATTCACAGATAACTCTCTCTGACTGTCCCTAGGAGGAAAAAGAAGTGCATTCGCTACCTTCAAGGAGGAGGCTGCCCCAGCCCAACTTCTTCAGATTTAAGTGCTATAGACTCTCCGCCCTCCCCGACACGCCACCACCGTCTGTACCAGCACCGGCTCCCCCTCTCCCCGGGCTGCTCCCCACCACCCACCTCCCCATCCGCACACCTCCCCTTGTCACCGCCGACACACGCACGCTCGTCGCACAACACGCGCCCGCCCCTGCTGCTCCGTCAGCCCACGACCAAACGCACCCACGCGCTGACCGGCAAGCAGACGCACTGCTCCACGGCGGCGCTGTTGGCCGCAGGACTTTCTCTCAAAGTGCTAACAGAGTCTCAGTGATCCTGAACCCCCGTTCACCTCAGCTTCCTCCAGAGCCGTGAAGATCATCTTCCTCACCTGCCTTCATGCTCATGTGGTTCGCTTTTTGTTTTAATTAAAAGCCAATATTAAATAGTGACTGAGGGTCATCATCCTCGCCTGATGGAGTCCCCGTTCAGAGGCTGGATCCTCCACAATCTGCGCTTTTAGACAGAAGGCAAATCCTCCTTCAAGTGGTCAATTATTTAATCAAGCCTTCAGGTAATCTGTCTGGAAATATCTGTCAGATCTGTGGCTCTCCAATCACCGGTAAATTGTTACCAGCCGGGACACGTTTAACCTAATCATACTGTAAATTTGTGACTTCCTGGTCATGAACTTAAATGTGTTAGAAGTTGGAGGAGGAACACCCGAGTGTCTGAGAGTCTGTGAGGCTGAACTGCGTCATCTGTCCGGTGGTCCGCTCAATGAGCCACATGGTTGGGAGGATCCAGCCTCTGACTTTGGTGAAAATTAAAGAATAATCTGTGGTTCTTTGGCTCCATCTGCTGCAGTTCAACTCAAATGACGTGATTAGTTTTGCCTCTTGAGAATCACTTTGACAAATAAAAACTCCCACTCTGTGCTCTTTTTATTTTAGTTTCTTCAAAGCCGGCCCTGTGCTTTGACCTCCATGGCAATCACAAACACAAAGGGTTGTAAATGAGCTCTTCGTTAAACACAGACTCTTCTTCAGTGTGGTGACATTTACACTCTTATCCTGACTTCGGGGGGTTTAGGGAAACTTTCCACTGTCGCTCAGACCAAACCAGACTAACAAGCAGCCATTCTGACCAGCAGAACCTCAGAGAAGGACAGACTCACTTTTTTTAGCTGCCATTTTGTTTAACAGTTCGACTTCAGTTACATTCCATTTCCAAAACCTTTTTATAACTAGCTGTGCAAGACAAAGACAGAAAAAACATTTTCAGCAGGTAAACAGTTCTCCTTCATGACAAACATATCCCCAACAGCAAGTTACATTATCTCTTTTAGGCACTATATCATGTTACATTTTTTGTTCCGTTTTCTCATTTCTGTACGAACCTCGTGATTTTCACGGTCAGGTGTTTAGCTGGTGGGGAACAATCAGAGAAAGGATTTTTATGTTATTCTTTGAACATTTTTGCAGCTCCGTAAACTAATCTGAGACCAAATGGGTACTATTATATTGCATTGTGTTGTAAAGTTTTATAAATGTTGGAATTCCCCATTATAATTACACTTTTATATGTTTTTATGTAAAAAAATTAAAAATGAAATAGATAAAAAATTTAAAAAGATTTTAGTTGCTACCATTTCTTATAGGAATACATTTTGTGTTTGTCCTTTTGTGCAGAATTTAACTTTGTTTGGGTCAAGTGTTACAGCAGCAGCGTTCAAATATCTTGTGTTCTCAACCCGTGCATGTTCCAACTTCAATGTTACAAAAAGGCTTTAATTTCCTGTTCAGCTTGCAGCTCCACACTCAGCATGTGTACAGCAAACCTGTTTTCCTCCAGCAGAGAGAGCTCTTGTGCTAGAAATAGCTTGTTTAATTTTGACGTCAGCAGTGGAATCACCTCGAAGATGTCATTTGTATTTTTTACGCCTCTGATGTATTACATGTTTTTTGTTCGATGTATTAAAGTGTTTTTAATATCTTTTCCATGTGTGCTGTGGTTTGAAACACAAGAACACTGCAAGAAAGACGTCCGTGAGACAAATTACTGTTACAATTTAAATTCATGCTCCTCGGCTCCCCGCTACCTTCAACACAATAACCACAGACACCAGCCTTTTTATACGTTTTATTTAATCCTTCAATAAATGTTTGATCATCCCAAAAATCCAGCAGAGCTTTATCCGAGAAAAAGTTTCCAATTCAAAACAACATGAATTAGGAATGAGCTACTCGACGCTGTGTGACAACACACAAGTACTTCGAGTCCAAAGGACATCACGCAAAGAAAACATCTTTCCACCTCAAACTGAGTTCCCATTAAAACGGCCAACCCTCTGTGAACGCGGCTTTACAGAACAAAAATAAAATATTCACCCTTTCATTTCCATTGTCAAAAAAGCCATTTTATTTTATCAATTTAAACCTAAAAGAAAAACAAACATGTCCAGTAAAAAAAGACAACCGTAGCGATTAATAATGGGGAGGACGTCTTCTAATCTGGTACCAAAGCCATGAAACCGAGACTATATATCTTAAGTGGATACACAATATGTGCTCGTGTGGAAACAAAAGAGCTTCTGTTTAAATAATGACAATACACAGGCAGGTTAAAATGGTCATGCTATGGGTGTAGAGAAATAAGGGGACAGGGGGATGGCTCTAAATATACTAAATGTAAATATTGACAAGTATGAACAACACCAGTGCAACCAGTTAGCAGGAACAGTTCCTATTCAGTGTGGTAGTGTTGGCAGGACCTCCCCTTCACTTCTCTTCACACCACTGGTTCTCTTTGCGTACCTGAGGACGAGAGGAGGAACAACACACCGTGTGGAGGGTCAGCGGTCAGAGCTGTGATCTCTTGTACAGAATCAAATAGATTTTAATTATCTTTATGTCTTTTATGAGACGGGTGGAGTAAATACCTGGGCTTCCTCCTCCTCTGTGAAATCATTTTTGATGTTGAAAGTCTTCCTGATCTCCTCCGGGGTTTTGCCTTTAATCATGTTGGCCACCGTCTTGCAGGTGACATCTAACAGACCTTTGATGTCCAAATAGTTGGCGGCCTGGAAACGGAAAAACAACAGTGCCATGAGGAAAATGAGAGTTGAGTTTAGACTGAAAAACAGCCCTGAATAAAAACAGGAGGCGGCTGCGTGTTTGAGGGCCTCACGTTTCAGGTACCAGTGTGACTATTAACGAGAACCCCATTTAAACCTGACAACATGCAATCTGAATGAGGCAACAAACACATTGATGCAAGGTGTAAAAAATCATCGTGATCAGAGTGTGATTTGATCGGTCAAACCACAGCCGGAGTTGCCAGGAGAAAATTCTTAGGAAATCTGTCCAGCAAGTTCAAAGGTCACATAACTCCAGCTCTTCCTGCTTGCTTGGACTCAATGGAAACATGAAACGCTGAGGTGAAAATCAATATCCAAAGAATGTATCCAGAAAGATCCGCATCACATATTAATACAAAGTGTACGTTAATCGAGTCGTAGTTTCATGAATCTGAAGGCTTCATAAGAAGCCAGAATACAGCAGTTTACATCACTAAGAGAAATGATTTCACAACTCTATAGAAACATAGATAAGAAAAACATTCTTAATAGTAGTGTGATATTTATTTGAACAATATCTGAGCCCTACTGCTGAGTGAGCCATCAGCTTACACACTAAGCCGAGGTCACTGAGGTAAACTCTCACCCTGTACTAACAGTTTAACCTCACATACACTGTTTGGTGACAAAGCCTTGTGTTCATGTTTTTGTGGCACGGGAGGAGCTACTCCGTCCCCCCTTCCCTCAGCATCAACAAGCTTTGTGCATGTAAACACAGGGGGAGGGGGGGGTAATCAACTCAAGTGACGAACACGCAGACTTGTGTTTCACTTCTTGGAAGCCCACAGCTTCTCCAGCAGCTATTTCCCAACCCCTCCCAGGCACCGCTTCGATTACATTTAACTTGTCGTTTCAACACGCTGCCTAGAAAACAAACATTTAAGCCCAAAGATCACTCCCCTGTGGTTTTACATCTTAAACAGTCTTTTCCAATCCTCACAGCAGAAAACCACCATTCCTCCAGCTGTTACCAAGCAACTTTTGTATCTCTGTAAACCCAAATGGAAAACACTCAGTTTGGTTTTGGAGGTTAGTGTCAACCTCCAGGGACTGAATGCAGGTTAATGTAAATGTAAACAGTATTTACCAGAATGAGTTCAAACAAGGTGCCTTGGTCCACTTTGAGGAACTCCTGGTCCCATACAGGAATGTCATCTGTCCTCTTCTCCTTGTTCTCATCGTCCTCAGGAGGAGGAGGGTCATCTTTATGATGAGTGCACCACTGAATAACCTGAGGGCCACACACACAGGTACCACTTAAAAAACATGCTTGTTCATTACAGTAGTCACAAGCTTGTGTAAGGCATTAATCAGCACTTAATTATCAAGCAACGGTTCCAGTTGGAAATAATTGCAGATCTAAATCACAAAAATGAACTTGAAGAGGCGAAAAGAAAACAGGCGTTCACAGCCTTCTGCTCCCACACATGTGGTTAGAAAAGAAAACTTTCACACGGGCAAAGGGGAACATGTTTGACACACAAACTACTGTTTCTTCTGACAAACAAACCTGATGAACACTGATAATCACAGGTGAGTGAACACGGTGCTATGCTGTGTGTTTTAGGTAGCGTTACCTTCTTGAGGATGGCAGCGTTTACATTAGGGAGGGGAACTGGGTCATCGTCTCCTTCATCATCCATTCCCAAATCTGTCAAAGAATCAGTGAACGTCATACATATGTCTGGAATACATCAACCAAAATGTACATTTATCTAATGAAAATACAGCCCCTTATATTGTGCAAAGGAGAAAAATAGATCACACAAAGTCGGCCATGAAGGGACACTATGGATGGGTTGTTTGTGATTACTGAAGATGATATAAATATATATTTATACCTTCTAACATGGTCTTGATGGTGACAGACTGTTTTGCTATCTCAACATCCACCTCGAAGATTTCTCCATCGGAGCTCTGTAGTTTTATTGTGGGCATTATCTGTAGAGAGGGAACATAAGATTATAAAAACACATGAACGAGGCGCAGTTACATAAACACACACTAAATGTGATTAACCAACGAAGTAAACTGCTTACACTAATTCAATGCTAATGGTGCAGCTAGCTAAGCTAATGCTGCAACCTCCAAGCTAACAGCGATATATCTAGCTAGACACCTGTTAGCACAGGCTAAACGACGGGAATGCTAACGAAATAGCTAATGGTGAGATTGCTATTGCATTTATAATTAACAAAAGGGATGATCGTTAATACATAAAACACCAGGCCTGAATGTTAAACTAGCTACATTACCGTTACACACCTTGTATGTATGCGTTTTAAAATCAAAACAATCCTCTAAGCTAACCAGGCAGCTAGCATTACCGTGCACTATGCTAGCATCTTAGCTTGACGTTACGCTAGCTAGCGCCTCGCGTTGTCGGAGAGGCCTCTTAGCATTCAAACAAAGATGTAAACAAAACGTAAACACTGAGATTTTACCCCGATTTCCAAATGACGACATGTAAAAAAAAAAGAGGGACACATTTAGATACACGAAGAGACTTACCGTAAATGTATTTAACTCAGATCCAGAGGTGGGATTCCTCTGTAGTCAACAGAAAGAGCCTAACAGACGATAGCGACCGGAAGTCTCTGGATCAACCTGGTGAGAAAGGGGTGTGGCCTCATGAAGGCTGCTTTTCCTGTTTATCTAACCTTTTTTATTAATTTACTTTTAATTTACTTTATATTTATTTTTGTGGTGGCCGCATAAAGGCTACTTTTCCCTTTTTTTTCTTTGCACCAACACACTATCTTTATCTCTATTTGAAATGTTTTTTACGGAAAAACATTAAAACTCAAACATTTAAAACTCATCTATTATTCTTATTGTTGGAGCTATTTATTTGATATTGTATTTTGTTATTTCATTTATAAGTAGTATTGTTTAATTATTGTAGATGTTTTGTATATTAAGATTATTTTTCTCTTTAATAGCAATTTGTTTAGTTATATTGTTTTTTGGGTAATTACTGTGGGCACCTGTTGCTATATATATGAGTAGAAGGATAGGACCAGCATGCACCGGGGTGGGCGTATAGTTTTTACCAGCATATCACATCACAGGAGAGACAGCACGACAGGAGTTTTGTTAGTTCGTTTGTTTGTTCGTTTGTTTGCTTTATTCAATAAACACAAAAATCGGAATCCTGCATGGACAATCCACTCTCTTCTGGCTGCGTAAAAATACCGACCACGGTGCATCAGTGGCGTTTGAGTATTGTTTGTTTAAGTTGGATGAAGTCGACAAATGGCCACTACATAAAGTAAAAACTACGCCCTTGGACTCAAAGGACCGATCCCTCATCGTTGGACATTGGATCGTTTTGGATTTCGTATGGATGATCAAAGAGGATTGTTTCATTCATCACTCTTGGATTCAACGTCAGCGGGACAACTGCTTTGGAGCGGATCAACAAAGCGCTGAAACATCTCAGAAGAAACGGGTACGTGATACGACTGCCGTATAGGAAGACGGTGAAACGAGTGGAGTTTAAAAGTCCGTATTCACAGTGATGTACATGCTTCTGGATGTTTAAACCTGACTGCGTTGAATCGCTACAAATGAACATTGCGCAACACCCGCGCACCACTATCGGCGGCTTTCATTCATTAAAAAACCCGACTTCAGTGTGTGTGTGGTGAATTGGACCTGATCGGCCTGTTAGCACCTTTGCTGTTTTTTGCTGCACTTTACCTGCATTCACGTCCGACGGATTTGATTGATGTGCGACAAGCAGTTTGGAAGAAGTGTTCAAAATGTCTGACGTTCAGTCGAAGGATGTTGAAACGCCTTCAGCAAGAAGAGACATTAAAATGACTTCTAAAGGCTTGGAGTTCTACACGGAAATGTACCAGCAAAAAAGGACTGCAAAATGCAAACAAGCCAAAAAGTGTTTGAGAAACATAAGTGCATTAATGACTTCCAATGAAAATGTAAATTCAGTGAATGCTGAGCTTTCTACGTTCATCAAGTGTTACCAAGATGCAAATGACATGCATACATCTTTTGTGAGCTTACCTTTACCTCAAGATGAAGTTACAAGGCAAAATCAGTACTTCAAAGAAAAAATGACAATGTTCTGTGACTTCACTGAAAAGGTAAACAGCTGGCTGTCTGAAATGGGTCACCCATATGTGCAGCCAAATAAAGACTCTCTCGACAACCAAAGTGTTGCAGATGAAATAAACCCTGAAGATAGTGCTTCTAATGTGTCAAGTGTAAAGAGGACATCTGTAAAGACACATTCCCAGCTATCACGGATTTCATCAACATCATCTGCACGCATTAGAGCTGAGGCCGACAAGGCAGCACTGACGGAGCGTGTTGCTGCTCTAAAAAGGAAACATTTAATAGAAGCTCAAGAGGAAATGTTGGAGAGAGAAAAGGAAAAGTTGAAGAAAGAAACTGATAAGTTGAAGAGAGAAAAGGAACAATTGGAACTTGAAACGGAATTGGCAGCTACAAATGCAAAGCTTCATGTCTTGGAAATCAATTCATCCCAGCGTGGCTCAAAATGTTCGGACAGAATGAACTCTTATTTTGAAAGGAACAAATCCAAAGAAGCAAGACAATTGAATCCCCATGCCTACACCTTTGTTCCTGTTAAAGTGGATGCTATTTCTGTGTCTGATCCCATAACACAACCACAAGTTGTTAGGCCTAAACAAAGGTCAAACACACAAATTGATGAGATGCTATTAAAGACTGATGCTCCAGTTCAAGCAACACAAACTGTGAATGAAAATCAAGCAGGACTTGTGCAATCTCAACCCCATCAGAATGACATTGTAAATGTGATGCAAAGACAAAATGACATCGCTGCTCTGCTGGTCCAGCAAAATCTGTGCTCTGTCCTTCCTGTAAGAAATATTCCTGTGTTTGATGGAGACCCTCTTCAGTACAGGTCTTTCATCAGAGCTTTTGAAAATGGAGTGGAGGAGAAGACAACTAATTGGAGTGACTGTTTACACTTTCTCGAACAATACACCAGGGGGCAACCAAGAGACTTGGTGTGCAGTTGTCAACATCTACCTTCAGATCAGGGATACCACCGAGCCAAAAATCTTCTAGCAGAGCACTTTGGAAACGAATACAAAATTGCATCTGCGTATATGGAAAAGATTCTCAGCTGGACGCCTGTTAAAAGTGAAGATATTAAAGCATTGCAATCTTTTTCCCTGTTTCTTCGAGGATGCTCAAATCTAACAGAGCAAATGATGCATATGAAGGAACTGGACCTACCATCTAATATGAGGAGCATCATCTTGAAACTTCCTTATAAATTAAGGGAACGGTGGAGAAATGTTGCTTGTGATCTGCAAGAGCGAAGTGGCCAGAGAGCACTGTTTAAGGATCTTGTTGCTTTCATTGAAAAACAAGTCAGAATTGCCTCAGATCCACTTTTTGGCAACATTCAGGACTCTCAACCTACCAACTTGAAGGTCCCCAACGTTAGTCACTTGAAGCAAAGGAAAAAAGGAAGCAGCTTTGCCACCAACGTTACTGCAGTAAAAGAAGGAGTCATCACTCAGTACACAGGAAACAAGACTAAGTCTTCCTCTAACAACTGTCTGTTTTGTACACAAAGTTGTCACTCATTGGATAAATGCTCACAGTTTAAAGTGAAAGGACATCGTGATAAAATAAACTTTATCAAGGAACAGGGTATTTGTTTTGGTTGCCTGAAAGTAGGCCACACAAGCAAAGACTGCAGGAGTCGTTTGGATTGCAATGTGTGTCACCAAAAGCACCCAGGAGTCCTTCACATAGAGTGGCAAGATAAAAGAACAACCTTTCAACAAGCCCAACAGTCTGTGAGCCCTCCAAGTGTCTCAACCACCATGACTCAGACCTGCGGCCATATTGGGGCTGGTTATGAAGATAATTCCATCTTTTCTATTGTCGCTGTCAAAATCAAGAGCCAGAGGGGTAACAAAACGGTGCAGACATATGCCTTCTTGGATCCAGGGAGTTCCGGCACATTCTGTACAGAGAACTTGGCAAGAAAACTGAACTTGAAGGGTAAAAAGACCAGTATTCTGCTGAGAACAATGAGTCAAAAGAAGATTGTAAATGCACATATTCTGTCAGGTCTTGAAGTGTCTGGTATGAGCACAAATGATTTCATTGAGTTACCTGATGTTCTAACTCAAAAGAGCATGCCTGTTTCTATACTCAACGTTCCACGAGAGGAGGATCTTGATCAATGGTCTTATCTCAAGGATGTTAAGCTCCACGACATTGACGCAAGTGTTGAGCTACTAATTGGAACTGATGCTCCAAAAGTGATGGAGCCTTGGGAGCTGATAAACAGCCAGGATGAAGGACCTTATGCGGTCAGAACCAGAGTTGGTTGGGTCATTAATGGTCCACTTCGCGGCGGAAGCAGTAGGAGTAAGAGTGGCTGCCCTGCTGTAACAGCCAACCGAATATCTGTGGAACATCTGCAAGGAATGCTGGTTAAACAGTATAACCATGACTTTAATGAGAGATCAGAGGAGCAGATTGAAATGTCCAGAGGAGACATCAAGTTCATGAATGTTATGAGCAACACAACAGTATTAACTGGAGACCATTACTGTATTGACTTACCTTTCAGACAGGAACATTCTGTCTTGCCTAACAATCGCTGTGTTGCAGAACAGCGCCTCCGAAGCCTGAAAAGAAAATTTGTCAAGAATGTTCCATTTAAGGAGGAATACACCGCATTCCTAAACAACATGATAACTCGAGGATATGCCGAGATGGTACCTGCTGATCAACTCGAACAAAGTGATGGAGAGGTGTGGTATATCCCTCATCATGGAGTCTATCATCCCAGAAAAGGCAAACTGAGAGTTGTTTTTGATTGTGGAGCAACTTTTAAAGGGACATCACTGAACTGCCAGCTCTTGCAGGGACCTGATCTTACTAACACTCTTATTGGAGTCCTCGTCCGATTTAGGCAAGAGCCCGTTGCAGTAATGGCCGACATCCAAGCCATGTTTCATCAAGTTCATGTCTCAGAAAAGCACATCAACTTTCTCCGCTTCCTCTGGTGGTCTGATGGTGACACTGCACAGTCTCCACTGGAGTATCGGATGAAAGTACATCTGTTCGGAGCTGTATCCTCACCAAGTTGTGCAAATTATGCTTTGAGGAGAACTGCAGATGATAATGTCCAACATTTCCCTCCAGAAGTGACAAATACAGTCAGACATAATTTTTATGTGGATGACTGCCTGAAATCCATGGCGTCAGAGGAGGAGGCACTGCAAATGATCAAAGATTTGAATGCTCTCTGTCATAAAGGAGGATTCAATCTTTCAAGATGGATCAGCAACAGCCGCACAGTGCTGCTGTCAATCGCTGAGGACAAAAGACCAAAAGAAATGGTGGAACTGGATTTGGATACAGACCAACTTCCAATGGAGCGAGCACTAGGACTAGAGTGGTGCATTGAAACTGACAAGTTCAAGTTCAGGACATCATTACAAGAACAGCCAAACACCAGAAGAGGCATTTTGTCAGTGGTCAGCTCACTTTATGACCCTTTGGGATTTCTAGCCCCATTCAGTATGCCAGCCAAGCTGTTACTGCAGGAGCTTTGTAGGAGAAACCTGGGGTGGGATGATGCTATTCCCCAGTCTTTCTCTGAACAATGGTCTAATTGGCTTGAGGACCTGAAAAGGATGTCTGAGTTCAAAGTGGACCGCTGTATTAAACCCAGAGACTTTGGAGAACCTGCTACAGCACAACTTCACCATTTTTCGGATGCCAGTCAAGTTGGCTATGGAACTGTGTCTTATGTGAGATTGGAAACTGATGATAAAGTACATGTTGCATTTCTCTTGGGAAAGGCCAGAGTTGCTCCACTAAAGCAGACCACAATTCCTCGACTGGAACTTACAGCCGCAGTTCTTGCTGTTCGTGTGGATAAAATGCTTCGGAAAGAGTTGCAACTCAAGCTGGAGAAGTCGGTCTTCTGGACGGACAGCACAACAGTCCTTAAGTATATCTCTAGTGAAACCAGACGATTCCACACTTTTGTGGCAAACAGAACCTCTTTCATCAGAGAAGCAGCAGATGTGGATCAGTGGAGATATGTGGGTTCCAAGGAGAATCCAGCAGATGAAGCATCAAGAGGAATGAGAGCTGAGGATTTCCTGAAAAGCAGGAGATGGATAAATGGACCTGAGTTTCTCTATCATTCAAAGAAGGAGTGGCCTAAACTGGATGTGAAGCTTGATGTGATTTCTGCAGATGACCCAGAGGTCAAAAGGGACTTAATGGTAAATGCTATCATCAAGGATTTGGAAAATGCCACCAACCACCTGATCTACTATTTTTCATCTTGGACTAGACTAAAAACATCTGTCGCTTGGTTTCTGAAGGTCAAGGAACTTCTCCTGTTATTGGGACAGAAGAGAAAGGAGTTTTGTGCTTCTGCAGGCATCAGGAAAGATAATCTGAAGAATCAGGAGCATGAAGTGGAAAGAAAAGTTCAAAGCTTTAAAGCCACACTCAAAGGACAAAGCCTAACACCTGAAGATCTTGCTAAGGCAGAGCAGTCAATCATTCAATATGTACAACGACACAAGTTCAAAGCTGAAATTGCCTCACTGAAAGGATGCTTTAAAAACGTCCCCAAAGAAAGTCCGCTGTACAAACTGGACCCAGTAATGGATGATGAAATCCTCAGAGTTGGTGGTCGGCTAAGTAAAGCAGCACTGCCAGCAGAATTCAAACATCCAGTCATTTTGTCCAAAGACCTGCATGTATCCACGCTGATTTTGCGCCATATCCATCATCAGCTGGGACATGCTGGAAGAAATCACATGCTGTCAAGGTCACGGCAAAAGTACTGGATCATTAATGCAAACTCTGCTGCCAGGAAAGTCATATCTGATTGTGTTGTTTGTAGACGCAACAGAGGAAAGCTTGGTGAACAGAAGATGGCAGACTTGCCGGAGGAGAGAGTGCTGCCTGATAAAGCTCCTTTTACAAATGTTGGAGTTGACTATTTTGGACCCATCAATGTTAAAAGAGGTAGAAGTCTTCTGAAGAGATATGGAGTGCTTTTCACCTGTCTTACCAGTCGTGCTGTGCACTTGGAAGTGGCATATACACTGGACACAGACTCCTGTATAAATGCAGTACGAAGGTTCATCTGTAGACGAGGTGCAGTCTCCACTATCAGGTCTGATAATGGCACAAACTTTGTTGGAGCCAACCGAGAGCTGAAGGAAAGTCTGGCTGTTTTGAATCATGGCAAAATTCAAAGGGCTTTGGTCCAGGATGGCATAAAATGGAACTTTAACACACCAGCAGCTTCCCATCAAGGCGGCATCTGGGAGCGCCTGATTCGTTCCGTGAAAGGTGTTCTCACCTCAGTGCTTCAACAGCAAATTCTGGACGATGAAGGACTCCAGACTATTTTCTGTGAGGTTGAAGCAATTCTAAATGACAGACCCATCACAAAAGTCTCAGATGACCCAGATGACCTCGAAGCTCTCACACCAAACCACATTCTAATGTTAAAGGGCAAACCAATCATGCCACCAGGACTATTCGATCAAAGTGATCTATACAGCAGGAAAAGGTGGAAGCAAATACAGTACATGGCTGAACTCTTTTGGAAGAGATGGATCTCTGAGTACCTACCTATGTTGCAAGAGAGACAAAAATGGACAAGGCCAAGAAGAAGCCTCACTGCTGGAGACATTGTCCTTGTTGCGGACACCACAGCTCCAAGAGGATCTTGGATAATGGGGAAAGTTTTGGATGCAAGACCAGATACAAAGGGGCTGGTGCGGTCTGTGCGACTTCAAACCAGGACCAACATTCTGGAGAGGCCGGTGACGAAGCTCTGTCTGCTATTGGAAGCAGCAGACTAAACATCATGGACTGATGTTTTCTCCACCTCTATCTTTCTCTACCTCTATTTTCTCTCTCTCTAATCTTTCTCTTCTTGTTTGTTGTAGGTGTCAAGAAGAAGATTAACTTTAGGTCATGTTTATTGTAGGAATAGCTCGTTTGAGAATAATAATTGTGATATTATGCACAATTAGGGGCCGGAATGTTGGAGCTATTTATTTGATATTGTATTTTGTTATTTCATTTATAAGTAGTATTGTTTAATTATTGTAGATGTTTTGTATATTAAGATTATTTTTCTCTTTAATAGCAATTTGTTTAGTTATATTGTTTTTTGGGTAATTACTGTGGGCACCTGTTGCTATATATATGAGTAGAAGGATAGGACCAGCATGCACCGGGGTGGGCGTATAGTTTTTACCAGCATATCACATCACAGGAGAGACAGCACGACAGGAGTTTTGTTAGTTCGTTTGTTTGTTCGTTTGTTTGCTTTATTCAATAAACACAAAAATCGGAATCCTGCATGGACAATCCACTCTCTTCTGGCTGCGTAAAAATACCGACCACGGTGCATCAGTGGCGTTTGAGTATTGTTTGTTTAAGTTGGATGAAGTCGACAAATGGCCACTACACTTATTATTACTCCTCATCTGTTGTTGTTCTTTATGTTCATAATGTATTCTTTGATATATATTTATATTGTACATGGTAGTTAAATGTTTATGTTTAGTTTCCCTGTTCTACTTTGTTGTCTTTAATTTCCTTGTTTTTTTATATTTTTCTTGTTTATTTGTATATTCTTTGTATGTACGTTGAGAGCAATGTGAAAACCGGAGTCAAATTTCATGTATGCGTACACATACATGGCCAATAAAGCAGATTCTGATTCTGATTCTGATTAAATCTGCTTTTAACCTGTGACGTTAGTTATGTTTGTGTTTGTGCTGTTCCTTACTGTTATGTCATCTATCTTGCTTATATTTTAATTGCTTCTATTGTTTCTATTTTTATCATGTAAAGTGTCTTTGAGTACCTTTTAAAGCGCTATACAAATAAAATGCATTATTATATAGTATTCTAGCTAACTGCATTATGCAAAGTATTTTGGGAATTGTAACTGTTGTATTAATGTATCCTTGTCCAGTAATAACTTACTTTTAGTCTCATGTAAATAAAATATGCTTAAGGCATTATACGTTATTCTATAATGTAGTAAAAGGTGGATTAGGTGTCTCTAAACTACCACTAGGTGGCGCTGTCTCCTTATTACAGACCCCTTCGAGCTGATTACATGGTGCTTTCGAGTGATCCTGGAAAGCTGTCATTTCCTAACTTTTGGTACATAAATACCACTTGATCTGTTTCTAAATGTTGCATTTAATTATTCCACGAAATCAATTTAATAAAGAAAAACAGGAAACTGCATATACATAGACATTTACACAGACATGTAGAAGCAAAGGATCTATTAAGGACAATGTAGGGCAGTAGGTACAACTGTTTAAAAACAAATGTGAAATATGGAAATAGTCCACATGGCAGATAGGCACATTTGTAACAAGACATACATTCATTCAGTTTTTCATTTGTCAAGCTCCAATACTGCAGCTGGGAAAGGTGGAGCTAATTTTAATTAGTTTACAAACTGATAGGTAGCTTGTGAATGAGGTTCTTATCTTAACCTATAAATTTAAGTTATTAGTAATATAGTGGATTAAAAAGTGCCTCTGAAATGTGTTAGAAGTAGAGAGTTAGAGGCAGAGAGTAACATAGACATTTGTATGTACATGAAATGCATTAGTTATATGCTATATAGTGTCAGCTTTGTTGACCTTCTTTTTAGACCAAGTCTATCTTTTCTGTTCTTGAACTGTGTGCAAATACATTGAAAGAAATTAAGTCAAATTCTTTGGATGTGTTCACATCAATCGCCAACAAAGCTGATTCTGCATCTTGCATGAAATGGAATTACTCAGGTAAAGTACAAGTACCTGCGGCCCATCAGGACCAAGACCTCACGCCACAAGAACAGTTTCTTCCCGTCTTCAGTTGGACTCAACGCCCGGGACCCCCACTGACTCTGACACTTATATCCCCAGGACAATTTCTTCTTAAACACCCTTGCACTCCTTTTCCTATTAATATACACTTGACTCTTAAATAATATACTTGTTTTAATATACTCTTGTTTGTTTATTTACCATATTTCTATATTTTTTTAGTAAATTTCAATATGTTTCCATTTTTAAATCATGTCTTGTATTTTGCACTGTGTTGTATTGTTTAATGTTATGCACCATCCAGCTAGTCAAATTCCTTGTATGTGCAACATACATGAAACGGTTCTGATTCTGATTCATTCTCGTGCTTTTATTTCGAAGGTCACAACCGGAAATGCAGTGTTTTATTGCGGAGAGCTCGACACGCGCTGGTTTCCAGGGTGGATCACGAAATGACGTCTCTCTCCAGATTTCAGTTAAATCACAGCGACTCCGCTGCCAGAGGTACACGCGTCTTCCAACAAGAGAGCAGCTCGAACCTTCTGTGGCCTGAAGACTGAAACATCTTGGGAGAGTCGTCTCCTAACCGACATTAAGCCAAAGTATATTAAACACACAGAATAATGGACGAAAAGGCGTTTACGAAAGAACTCGATCTGTGGATCGAGCAGCTCAACGAATGCAAGCAGCTATCGGAGGGACAAGTGAAATCACTATGTGAAAAGGTGAGATTTAATTAATAATATCAACCCCCAACTAATTAGCTAGCTAACTGTCTTCTCTCAACTAACCGACGCCTTCCAAACATTCTTAAAATGGCGTCTATAGTGTACATTTCACTGCGGGGTGCGTATATCTGACAATTATTATGAGTTAGTGTCGCCAACTGTGGGTTTACTAGCCAGAAAGAGGTGTCAGCCATACTGCTGAGGATTCACGTCACATAGCACATTTAATTCACACTGTCAGTGCGACTTGTGACATCTCTTTTAGCTAGCTAGCTGTGGCGGTAAAAGTATACTGAAGTTTTTCACTGCTGTGTCACGTGACTGCTTAATTACTGTGCATTATGCGTCATGTCGTCTGCATGTAAGCAGGTGCGTCGTGGTGGAACAGGTAGGTGAATTGTGGTTAAAAAAAAACAATATCTTCTGCATTTCTATCCTGAAATAATATATCTTAATGTAACGTGCAAAAAGAGTTGTAACGACCGCGCATGCGTACCACATAGTTACAGTTCACCTCTGACCCCTGTCCTTTATCTAGCTTCTTATTTACTTCTCTAGCCAAATGAGTAGTCAGGCTGACTTGTTAACAAGGCTGTAAAGTAGTCAATAATCCAACATAAACATGACATTATGAGAGTTATTGTTCAAAGACACGTCATGTGAGAGGAGGGTGTGAACTCTTAACTTTTGAACCATAATAATCCTCAGCTCCTCGTCCATGTTTTAGGACGGTTAGTAGACATTGTTGTCATTTATGCAGGAAGACATAGACGGTAATGCAAGCGAGTGACGAGGTAGACTAGCTAGACTTTCCCCCTAAAACCGTCATCTTTGAGGCCTCGTCTGTGTCCTCGTCTGTCTGTCTGGCTTTGACCTTTTAGCCACTTAACAGGTGGTTGCAAAGCCAGGAATTTGCTCTCTGCCTGAAAATACAAACTGAATACATAACATGTACAGTGTTTTCAGTCTCCCCCACATGTTTTTCACTCTTGCTGGTAACTGGCCAACTGACTGCAGACTTCTCTGCTCTGAGCTGGAGCTTAACCCCAATCTCTCCTCAACATCCTCTCTGCTCAGACCACCTTCTGAGTTCCAGCTCTAGATGTCTTTGCTTAACCCGAAAAAGACAAAAAAAAAACGACAGCCTTATTGCTCTCAGCTCGTAAAATGCTGCTACCATGTTTGGACTTCTGGAGTTTAATGGCTCGTTAATTCCCAGCGTTTTGTTTTCTTTCATTCCACCTCATCTGTGATATGGTCAGTTCCAGTAGTTTAAAATGCCCCGTTTCTCACTGTGTGGGTCGAGATCCCCAAATCTATACCTTTCGTGACATCTTCTTGTCAATGTAAGAAGCTAGGAATGACATGAAGAGGACTGTTGGGCCATCTGGAGGAAAATGTGTTGAATTCGCAGGGTTGAGGGGGGGATGATAACATGTAGATGCAGGAAAGGCACAAATGTTGTTTTTCTTTCCTGTTGTCCCTCACCCAAACACAGCAAAAAATAGTTAAAAGGAAACTTACCGTTTCCTTGAGGTTGTATCCTTGTCACAGCCCGACTGCTCTAACTACCGTCTACCTCTACCCATCCATCCACCCACTGTGACTCTCGTTATATTCAGTAGAATGCACCTCCTCCCTGGTTCTAAAGATAGCAGAGGATATGATTGATTTTTGAAGTTGCATCGCTTACACCATCAAGAGTCCATCTCTAAGCGAGATCAGAGAGTGTGACTCAGGACAACACTGTTCACTGTGACTCAGAGAGCGGCCGTCTCTGTTTTGGGATGTATGGGGGTGTGGAGGAATGCAATGTTCTCAGAAAAGGGCTGAACATAGCAGAGTGTTTGTCTGGAGTCGAGTGTACAGGGAGGAGTGAATGCTTTGTGTTTGTCTTCAGTTCCGGTGTTGCAGTCATCTCTGCTCAATTGATTCGCTCATGAAGCACCGTTTTTCTAACCATTAGGCATCGATCTAGTTCAGGTAAACGATCTTAAATGGGGAAGCTCACAAAGAGGTAACTCACTAGAGATTTGTCAAAGGCAGTAAATGGCAGTGTTGATGGGAGATTTGCTTATCAAAGCTGTGGAGATCATCTAAAGTGTGTCAGGGTGATGTAACAGTCCTGGTCATGCAGTGATGGTTGGCCTACTTCCTGTATGACTCCTCTATGTTAACACCAGTTCGATGCAGCCAGTCAGGGCAGCAGTTACAGCTGTGTCTGCCGACTGAGGTCATGGTTTTACTTTAAAAATGACTCTGTGAAGGACCGGTCCACATGATGGGTTGTTTTCCTGTAGCAGCGGCTGATATAGTGAACTAGATTTGCATTGTTTATGCATTCATCAGCAGAAATCCCAAGATAGTGTTCTAGTGATATCATAAAAACAGTACAAATGATATCAAAAACACAGATGAAAGTATGCAGTGAAACCCGTGATCACACTCTAACCAAAAACACTGACGTAGACAAAAGGTTGTTTAATGCATCGCAGCAAAATTCACCAAACATCTGTCATAGCGGTAAAACGCAGACACAATCTGGCATCCTTTGGCTGCTGCCGCTGCTGATTTCCACACTGATGGTGTTGTTTGTCAGGAAGATGCTTAACTTTTAACAAGCATAAACCTCTTGGAGTGAGGTCATTGTTTGTGGTTACAGTTGTGCCTCGTCGTCAAGCGTAACTTCTCCAGGAGAACCTTTGGCCCCCTTTTATACTCTCTTTTATAGGATTGTATTGCGGCAGCTGTTAAAATGCTGACTCCACTTCTCGGCACTGGGCTGAGCAGCTTGTTGACGGTGTGACGTCTGAAGTCTTTGAGCTGAGGTCTGTGTGGTCTGTACTTTGGCCGAGGTGTTTAGCAACCGCTGCGTCATCCTTTTCATCCACAGCTGGACTACAAACTGTGACCTGTTGTCTCGTGGAAAAACTGGTCTCTCAAACACTTAAAGTTATGAGGATATCGCTAAATCCAAGCTATGTCACATTGAATTAGTTTTATGTAATCTGATAGAACTGAATCTTGTTTTGTTTTCTCCAGTTATTGGTTATTGGTGTGTCGTCTTTCTAATTGCATATCTTCAGTCTTATACTTCCAACACGCCATGCAAAATTATCTTTTAAATTGACTAACATATGTGTAATTCATGGCACATCGCTTTTGCCTATCTTACATTATTTTCCAAATTGAGGTCCTATGGTGGTCCACCAGAAGGGGAGGGACTTTGCCTCTCTGTTGTAGTTGAACAACTTGTAATCCACCACAACAACCAGCTATAAAGGCAGATGATAAAGTTATTTACAACCGCAGGATTTATTTTGCCTATTTATTTGACACTTTTGAAGGCAGAGACTGTAAATGAGAGAGAAAGACATGCAACAAGGCTTGAATGGAACCCGGACATTGCTGTAATGTAGGATGGATACACTTTCACCACTCGGCTATGAAGACAGCTGTAGGATTTTGACTAAAGGTTAAGTGTCTTGAGTAGAAAGGATATAAGAGGATCAGAAAAAAAAGATTAAAACACTTACCATAACACAAGGTTATGATCAGCTGAGCCAATTTTGGACACAGAGGTGATATCTGATAGGTCAATGAACAGTTCAGTGTGCGGTTACAGAGCTGGAGGCCATTTCCTGTATTGTGCTCTGGCAAAGCAACTCAGGAGAGGATGTCCTAATGAATTATGTGTGCAAGGAGAAGCACTTACGGGTCTTTGATTGGTTTGTCTTACTTTTGTTTAAACCCAGGGAACAGTACTCTGATGTATTTACATTTTAAATTTAGACCAGAGGACTCTTTCTATTTCCTGCAGGAGCAACATTGATCTGTTTGAGGAACTGGAAAGCTTCTTTTCAGGCCTAAACGAAACCAAACAATACTGCAGCAAAGATGATTCCATTAAAACTCTTTTGGCTGGCTACTACTTTAGTAGCTCAATACAGTGTCTGCTTGATTTCTAATCTACCGAATAGTCCAAAAGTCATCATGAACAACAGTGAAGAAATGTCAGGGTTCACTGCCCAAAACCTGCCTTTTTTTTATGTGCTTCATACTTTCAGTTCTACTCTAGTTATAGTGGGTATTAAATGTCTTTAGTGTTGAGTGAGGAGGATCACTGACTGACTGACTGACCGGCCCACTTATAATACATATTTGTTTATTCTGCCCTCATAGTAATCAGGAGGAGGTGAGGCTGAGAATATATATAGTACTGTTCCACTTTAACACCGGCATGTAGCTTTGGAGCTAGAGGCCCCGGTCATTGAAAGGCATCCCGCCTCATGGCACTGTGGGTGTGTCTGGGTGTAATATAGGTCAACATTGTGCAGCGCTGCAGTCCCGTCCTGGTCTCGCTCTCGCTCTCTGAGGAACCAGCTTCAGCACTCTCTCACCATTGGTTGTTTAAAGGGAACGGTATGAAACAATGGAGGCTGCTCTACATTTATTTGGGAGGAGATGACCCCTCCATTGACTAGACCCTTACAGATGTCTCGCTCTTCATCCACTCAGTGCGTCAGACATGTCTGATGGTCATTCAGCTCAACCGCAGACCATTTCTCGCTCAGCCTGAGGATTTGTTTGCTTCGGAGCTCCTTTTTAAAGCAGACTGGACTCTCAGTCAGACCCGCCTGCTAAGCTTTTAGACTGCGCCCTGATGATGTGGGTAGAATGAACCACTTTTTTGACAGTTCCACTTTCAGACTTGTAGTGGTTGTGTTCCCTTAGCCCTCCTAGAGGTAATAACCCGAGGAAACCAAGCGTTTCCTCTACAGACACCAGACACCGTTCTCTGCTTTTGGAGCATCACACTGATTGATTTTAGGAAATGTTGCAGTGCAGCCAGAGCTGTCTTTCTAAGGCAGGCCCACAGAAAACCAGACACACACTCTCATTCGGTAGGGGCTTATTTCCTTGGGAGAGATTATGGTGGAGATGCTCGGGGTCGTGTTGTAATCACTGTGCAGCGTCTTAATCAAGACCCCACTGGAGGCTGTGATGTGGAAATTGTGCAGAGATGTTGGCAGGAAATTGTCCGTTCCCTAAAGATGGAGGACAGAGAGTGACATAAAACATTAGAGAGCAGATTGATTACAGTGCACGAGCACATGGATTTTCCTGCATTTCAATGAGCAAAATGCAATATATAAACCGTGGAAATGTTTTTCTTCTGCAGGCGAAGGAGATCCTCACCAAGGAGTCAAACGTGCAGGAGGTGAGGTGTCCGGTGACTGTGTGCGGCGACGTGCACGGCCAGTTCCACGACCTCATGGAGCTGTTCAAGATCGGGGGGAAGTCTCCCGACACAAACTATTTGTTCATGGGAGACTACGTAGACAGAGGCTACTACTCCGTGGAAACAGTCTCTTTACTAGTATCCCTGAAGGTAAGTCATCCAACATTTAATTTGCTCCAAAACGGACATTTAAAAGGTTTTGGTTTTTGCTTTTGGAGAAAGATTACAGTTCTGTTCTTCGCTGGTGTTTCAGGTACGATATCAGGAGCGCATCACGATCCTCAGAGGGAACCACGAGAGCAGACAGATCACGCAGGTTTACGGCTTCTACGACGAGTGCCTCAGGAAATACGGCAACGCCAACGTTTGGAAGTACTTCACAGACCTGTTTGACTATCTCCCCCTCACCGCCCTGGTAGACTCTCAGGTGAGGAGACTCATTGATTGGTCTCATAGGTATGACCTTATGTTGTGACAGTTTATTGTTGCATCGTAGATTGTACGTCTGACACTTACTGTCAGAGAGAAGTACTTGTGTTTGCTGCACATACTGAAGTTTTCCTCTCATCCTTCCAGATTTTCTGCCTTCACGGAGGCCTGTCTCCATCCATAGATACTCTGGATCACATCAGAGCGCTGGACCGTTTACAGGAAGTGCCACATGAGGTAAAGAGGATACTTTATTATTGATGTTCCTGGCCGTTAAGCGACTTTTGATTTTGAAAATGATACACACATTTAAGTACAAAAAAAGCTATGCTAAGAAGCAGAGGATGCAATGTGTTTCTCTTTTCTCCATACCTCAGTATATTTTCAGTTAAACCAGATGGCTGTTTTGGTACTGTGTTGGTGTTTCCTATGCTAACATGCTCCTCTTCCGCAGGGTCCCATGTGTGACCTGCTGTGGTCCGACCCCGACGACCGCGGTGGCTGGGGCATCTCCCCTCGAGGGGCAGGCTACACGTTCGGTCAGGACATCTCGGAGACCTTCAACCACGCCAACCGCCTCACGCTGGTGTCCCGGGCCCACCAGCTGGTTATGGAGGTAAATATATATGATTTAGTCTGAAGTCTTACATTGCATAGACTTTACAGATACAGTCAAGAATTACCCACTTCAGAACTAAATAAGCGTAAATGAAACAATAGTTCCAACCACTGCTACAGAAGACAACAGAACAAACGGTTACACCACCAGCTAGCACTCTCATTTGCATTACAGCAGCATATTGTGAATAATGCGTCTGCTTCCCCCAGGGTTACAACTGGTGCCATGAGAGGAATGTGGTGACAATATTTAGTGCTCCCAACTACTGCTACCGCTGTGGCAACCAGGCAGCTATCATGGAACTAGACGACACCCTCAAATACTCGTTGTAAGTAGAACAAAGAAAGTGCTGGAGCATGTAACATGGATCCTTAGAAGCTGACGTTCCGCATGATCAAATTAGGTGCATAGTATTGTGCTTACAATATTTATGACTCGATTGTTTTTCTTTTTTCTTCTAACCAGTTTGCAGTTCGACCCTGCGCCTCGCAGAGGGGAGCCCCACGTCACTCGCCGCACCCCGGATTACTTCCTGTAAATTCTGACCTGTCGGGGGGGCGGAGCTACAAAGCAGTGCACATTGTATATCCACACAAAGACCTATTTAAGCATTTAGCAAAATAAAAACAATGTCTATGAATGGACCAAAAGGTGCGTGCCATAATTATTACAATATTCATTGCCGAGTACTTGTATTGGGGAAACCTCCCCCGCTATTTAAAGCAGCAGTGAAGTTTAAATTCTTCATGCTGTAGCTGGACTCATGGCACCGAGGTCCAAGACGAAATGTACCTGTTTGAACCCCACACGCCATGGCTTGTATCTGTTTGCACTTTTGTAAATCTAAACAAATGTAACATATGTCAAAAGATGGAAATGATTTCACACTACAGATGTTTTTTTTTGATTTTTCTTTTTTTTTGATTTTTTAAAAATGATGAATAAAGCCCCCATCAGGCAAAGTGTTTCTTTGTCCTGTGTAATGTGTGAGGAAAGCCCAGCTTGATGTACATAAGAGAGATGGAGTGTTTATTCACATCAGCTCACTGACTCCCTCTGAACTACAGAGTCTGTGTTAACCAACCATTTGAATAATAAAGACAAAGGTGGCTCCTTGACATCAGTGTGCCATCTTTCTTTTCTTCATGGTGAAAAACATCTCCCTGAATAAGATGGTAACTAGTGTTTTGGTCTGGCTTCCACGGAACCAGCGACATGTGATTACGTTTGAACTGAACCACCTGGAAGTCGTCCAGTTCACCACCCAGCGAATAGGTCGGCCATCTGGGAGGCAGGTCGGCTGGCAGTGCTACGATTTTGTTTTTCTTGTAGGCCAAACTCAAAAGTTCGCATCACACTGGTTCCTTTGACAGAAAGCCAATGGGATCTTTCCATTGGCTTTTGGATTATTGCAGAAAATAAGCTCCCTGTCGAACACAAGTTTGATTCCTATATATTTTGTTCAGCAAGATAATTTGAAGTATGAACGTAATCGTCGGAATACGAAAGCTAATGTGACACTATAAACAAACTACACCATGTTCACATGACGGAGTATAAACAAGGCTGTTGATTCACCAAATTGAATATATAAATGATTCAAGTAAAAATTAGCAGCACATGCAGAACGTATGGAAGTTGGATTAAAAGGACACAAATAAAGTGACAAAGGACAATTATGTTACAAAAAACAGTTTATATTCTATGTTTCTATATATATATATATATATATATATACTCAGCTAGAAACAAAGTAAATCCGAGTTATTAGGGAGACGGTACAATCATTTTCCAATGGGGGTTTTATTTTTATGTTAAATGTGAGTTGAGAAGAGTTCAATTCATAGAATTAGGGAGTAAATTAAAAAAATTTTGTTCATGAATAAATTTGGATTATAAAATAATCAAATATTAAAGAGCGCTATCTGTATTTGCATATCAAAAGATAATATTTTTAAGGTGGTGGCCTCAAGAGATTGAGACTCGAGGTCTGTCCAAAATTTCAAAACCATAAATTGTTGACAAGACTGTACAGGTGGACTAGTCAGCGTTACTACATGTCTCATTTAGCCGCTTGTTTGCATCCGCCTTTATTAAAACTGACATATTTTATATCGAAGAACAAAACGCTGAAATTTCTTAAGCTTGTGTTAACCACAGACCTTAATTCAAAAAACAAAACATTTAAAAACACCCATTGACTTAGAGACGAGGGAGCTGGAAGGACTCATTCCTGCAGCACTAAATGAGTTCAAGCTGTTTGGTTTGGAGAGGTTTTGCACAATGACCTTTTTTAATGGCAGACACTTTGACATGTCTCAGCAGAAAAAGCAGGTGTATCTAATAACATTAATGATGATGTGGGGGAGGGGGGAGGTCCTGATATTGTTCATGCTCGTTCACTGGAATAGCATCATGGAACTGAGCCATTGTTAAGGTTATTAATGTCACCTGTACTTTTCCTACTATGAGAATATAGCTTTACCCCTTTCACTGCTACTAAAAGGTGAGACTATTTGGTAGTCACATTTATATGTTGTAATTATGGGATAGTTTTCATGAAGGGTTAGTAGAATTTTGGATCCACTACTTGTACTTGTAGTATTAAGACCTTTTGGTATTGCTACACTGGTCTGGCAAAGCCTCTGTTACTAAATAAGGCATGTTTCTTTCTTCTTTTTTAAATGTATTTATAAATCCTGAGGGATTTATAAAGTAGGCCTCTACTACCTGATGTTAAGGATCTAGATGTTGATAAAAAACTTAATAAAATAAGCTAATCTAAATGTAGTAGTGGTGATACAACCTTAGAATGGTATTTAAACTGATTTACTTCTCTAAGTATTCTTTTAAAGCAGCCAAACTAGAGCAGGAGAGGTTGTTTTGTTTTTGTTTTTTGTGGTGAAGTTTCCCTCCATTTCTGAAAACGCCCAACTTCCGGTCTCGCTCTGGTCGATCGACTCCAACTTGACGCAGCCGCAGAGCGACGCCCGACCCACACAAATAGCAGCGGAAGAGCGATGATGACGTAAACTCAGAGCGCTGCATTTCATTGGCTCGCCGTTTTCACAGAGAAGTTGCCAAAACCCACCAGAGAGAATACGTCATCTTGTTGTGATTTTTTTTTTTAATGGTATGGTGATGACGTCAGCTTTGTACATAAGAGTTTGTATACAAAACTAAAGACAACAAGAAGGTTTAAGT
This sequence comes from Anarhichas minor, assembly GCF_050575085.1. Lineage (NCBI taxonomy): Eukaryota > Metazoa > Chordata > Actinopteri > Perciformes > Anarhichadidae > Anarhichas > Anarhichas minor. The sequence continues at coordinate 21,447,478 of NW_027466473.1, read as the reverse complement.
TATTAAGTCACCATTCCGCATCTTTATGCTCTTGACTCGTGCAGCACTTTGCCTGTATTTTTATTTCCTCTTGTTATATAAGTGAAAAATGGATTAATCAAAAAATGCTGTTTTTCAGTCCCTAAAATGTGCAGATTTCCTGCTTTTCTCTGTTTAATATCATATTAAACTGAATATCTTTATTTTTTTTAACATACTTTAAAATGAATACTAATGCTCTGCCAAGGAAAGCAATAATTCATCAATCTGAGTGTAGTGACTCTGTGTAAGTGTGTGTGTTTTGACAATAATATATATATATCCTGGTCCATTTGGCTCACCATTGAAAATGCTAACCTCAGTCTGCAGCCACACAAGAAACGACACCACACATCAAACACAATCTGAGATCAAAGAGTGAATCTGCTCACTGAAGCACAGAGACCGAGTCGTGCTCATTAATAATCCTAAATGAAACCTGTTAGCTTCCTTTTTTTGCAAAAATGATGAAACAAGATGAAAGAGGGGGACAAATGGGGGAGGCAGCGAGCTTTGTTTCAATTCACACATGACCTGAGATACTTTACAGAAAAATCTGCTCTTATTGTCATTTTACAACCATATATAAGATAAGAATACCTTTAAAAACAGTGCAGTTAGTTGAGTAAAAGCCACAATTCAACAAATGAATGCATCATTGTCTTTAGTTCAGCTCTATTTTCAAAGAAATCAAATCTATTTCTCTGTGTGCGTGATTGTGTGTGTTTGTTGTAATGAGTTCTTTTATTGAAATAACAGATGAAAATGTGGCAGGCAGGATGTTTTTTTTTTTTTTCTGTCTTCCTGATTGAGGCTCTTCTGCAGCAACACACCATGTAATCATTCACATTCTCCAGAGCGCTCTCCTCCGTAATTGAAAAATCTCTGTTTGCAGGTTCGCATAGGAAACAGGCAACCATTATTTTCCTGCTTTGCACAGACTAGGAACAAAAGGAATCACCTGCATCATTGAAATATTAATTTTTAAAGAAGCCCAACCAGTGTCTCCCTCTGGATTGTGATAATCAGTTTCAGAAAACCATGTTCATTATTATCATTAGTTTATCATTATGATAAGCAGTCTCTGGATCATTGTTTTCCACATTAATATTTCATCACTTTGGGAAACCAAAGCTCATCCCGGCTGTCTGATTGTTGTGGCCCTAGTTTCCCTCCTCCTCATGTGGCCTTTTCATTTGAGGGAAAACTTTTTATTTTTAGTTCCCTAATTAAAGTGCGTGCATTCCCGTGCAAATGGGAAATAGTATTTTCTCTACTTTGGATTTCTTCCCCAGTTTGCACAGATCTATGCCTCTGACATCCTTTATTTATGTGTGACACACGTTGCACAACAAAGTGTCATCTACAGTTTTGCAAAATGTAAACAAAACTGAATCCTAGGAAAAGAGATATTTATATCACACAGTTGGTCAGTCCCCATGTCTCCATGCGATGACGGGGGTTTGTTTCTAGATTTAGGTGCGACGACATGTCGACCATCGGTGATTAAAGAGGCAGGGCAGACGAACACAATGCAGGAGCTTAATCCAGAGTAACACAACTCTCAGAGCCACTGGACGGAGCCACAGAGAGCTCCAAACAACAGGACACACAATTATTTTATCATCCAACCAAAGCCCCTTTTTTAATTCCAGACGAGCGGATGCACGCCGTACGTTTGATGCCGAGGCCAAAGCTGTCACGATGAACTGTCGGAGCGCTCCAGTAAACAACACTTAGCAGAGTTATGCGGAGTGAAAAGATCATGATCGATGGGTTGTTGTGGACTGTTGGCTGATGAAGCTGCTTGTGATGTCGGGAGGAGAACAGAACTGGAGACACGCTGTGCGCTCCCTCCCCAAAAAACAAACCACTGAGTTGTATGACAGCAGCTTTCCAGGCACACACAACATTACATCAGCATGAAGTCATGTGACCATTACCCTCTGAATATCCTTGAGAAGCAACAAATAAGGAGAGCGAGAGACGGATACATGCAGTTTATTCAGTGGTAGTTTTACATGCAATGAACAAAAGTTTATGCATTTTGACCGTTTTGCATTTAGAAAAGCTGACTACAGCTGCAATGATTAGTCGACTAATACTGCCAACTATTTGGATCATTGATTATTTGGGTTTTTTTTATGCAGAAATGTCAGAAAATGCTGTTTTCAGCCTCTCGGATATGGAGATTACCTGTGTTTCTCTGTTTTTATATCACAATTAAAGTGAATATCTTTTGGTTTTGGACCAAACAAGACATTTAAAGACATCACCTTGGACTTTGAGAAAGTGGGACGGATATTTTTCACTGTTTTCTGACATTTTAGAGACCAAACATCAGTTTAATCGATGATGGAAATTAATTGTTAGTTGCCCTAAAGTTGACACTTGTTGTCACTTTTAGAAAAGCATGTAGTTGCAGTCAAATCAATAACAGAAATCAACTAGAAAATTCCTAATGAAATTTTGACAGTGTGGCTTCTACTGCCCGAAGAAATCGCAATATATACACACGCCATACACACGCCAATGTTACCGGTAGTGTCATTCAGGTTCAATTGAGATAGCGCTACTCTCTTTTCTGCATTTTAGATTCATACTCTTGGATTGAATCTTGTATTTGTGGGGCTTTTATTTTGAAAGGGTGGGACTGGGTGGGTGAGAGAGGGGGAGAGGAGACAGAATCATAATGTTTGACACTAAAATGAGAGGCTTCATCACAAGCATTCCAGTTAGAATTCATTCTGTGGGGCTTTTAATTTGAAATGGGGGGGGGGGGTGAGAGGGGAAAATCCTCTAAAAATATCTAAGACCTGAATGACTGTATGATAGAGAGGAGAGAGAGACAGGCAGACAGACAGTTAGATGGACTGAGTGAGTGGGAGAGAGAGACAGACAGACAGACAGTTAGATGGACATTGTTGGGTCTGTAATGTGTCTTTTTCCGTCGAAATGCTGCAAGATCCGACTTGCAGCGGTTATGGCGACTTTGGACAGTGTGTGTTTGGGCTCCTTTTGTGAAAAATCCATAAGAAATGAAAGAAAATCGATGATTTCTTTGCAAAGATGAGGGTTTTGGGCATGCTGGGATACCAAACACGGCCATGTTTTGTGACGTAGTTTGCGCAAGCAAGCGGTAGGAACGGAACGGAAGGGGAGGGGATCGAGGACGCCGGCGTCCTCGCGGAGTTGAACAGGCAAAACCCTTGTCAAATAAATGAGATGATACAATGTGATGATCACAAAAACATTTATTTATCATGTGTATGTAAACCTGCATACACAACAAGAAGCCCAACAGGCTTTCCCACGAGCGTTGGATGTTTCGTCGTTAGGTGTTGCTTTATTTTTGAAGGCTTCAGTGCTTCGTTTGATAGCATTAGCCCACATTCCACACACTGAAAGTGTTAAGAAAGTCAGGATTGTACTTGCGCACACATTTAGACTTTTGGGGGGGGGTATGGCACCACTGTCGTCTTCATTTTTTCTACCACTACAGTGTAGTGGTTAAATCGTGTAATGTTTATGATTCATTAAATGATGTAACACTGCTGCCCTCTAGTGGTTAAATCGTGTAATGTTTATGATTCATTAAATGATTTAACACTGCTGCCCTCTAGTGGTTAAATCGTGTAATGTTTATGATTCATTAAATGATGTAACACTGCTGCCCTCTAGTGGTTAAATCGTGTAATGTTTATTAATCATTAAATTATTTAACACTGCTGCCCTCTAGTGGTTAAATCGTGTAATGTTTATGATTCATTAAATGATTTAACACTGCTGCCCTCTAGTGGTTAAAATCGTGTAATGTTTATGATTCATTAAATGATGTAACACTGCTGCCCTCTAGTGGTTAAATCGTGTAATGTTTATGATTCATTAAATGATGTAACACTGCTGCCCTCTAGTGGTTAAATCGTGTAATGTTTATTAATCATTAAATTATTTAACACTGCTGCCCTCTAGTGGTTAAATCGTGTAATGTTTATGATTCATTAAATGATTTAACACTGCTGGCCTCTAGTGGTTAAATCGTGTAATGTTTATGATTCATTAAATTATGTAACACTGCTGCCCTCTAGTGGTTAAATCGTGTAATGTTTATGATTCATTAAATGATGTAACACTGCTGCCCTCTAGTAGTTAAATCGTGTAATGTTTATTACTCATTAAATTATTTAACACTGCTGCCCTCTAGTGGTTAAATCGTGTAATGTTTATGATTCATTAAATGATGTAACACTGCTGCCCTCTAGTGGTTAAATCGTGTAATGTTTATTAATCATTAAATTATTTAACACTGCTGCCCTCTAGTGGTTAAATCGTGTAATGTTTATGATTCATTAAATGATTTAACACTGCTGGCCTCTAGTGGTTAAATCATGTAATGTTTATGATTCATCAAATGATGTAACACTGCTGCCCTCTAGTGGTTAAAATTAGTGTTACAAATTGTTTATGTGTCACAGACTGTTGTGTGCTGTTGTGTTTTTCTCTGTTAAAGAGCATTAGTTGTGGGTTGTTAATTGTTGTGTTATAAAGTTATGACCATGACTAGGGTTCCCTCTCAATACATATAAGACAACTAGCGCTGACCGCTGTGCATTAGCAGCAAAGAATACATTTAGCTGCCTGTTGAAAGCAGACAGCAGTTGTTTTGGCTATGCACCGGTATAATGGTGTGTGAAGAATTCATATCATACGGGAAATTAAAACCGGTATACTGCCCAGCTCTAGTCTTTATTATAGTTTGGACAATTTTGTACCAATATTTGACGGGCCGGATTAAAAAGCCCAACGGCCGTAGTTTGCCCATGCCTGGGATAGCGGCTAGCTGAGTGTCTTCTTCTGCTTATTGTAGCTTGTTAAACAACTGACTGACGCATTACCGCCACCAGGTGGTGGGAAGCTATATTGTAACTGAGCGTCTCATGGAGAACAGTAATATCTCTGGTGTCTTCAATTGATAACCTATGCGGTCCCGCGGCCCTCGCGGCCCACAGGTGCAAAACTGAAAGTTTTTTGCGGCCTTCTAGGTGGCGTTCGCGGCCCCATGGTTAAGAATCACTGCTCTAGCTCTTAACGAGCTGCGCAATACACACCCATCATAACATCATAACATTACCATGCATTCATAGCACAGACACACTATAGGGACAAATATTATACATGTTGATGTTACTATAGCTGTAAAAAGACACATGCTTTGATACAACTATCCCTGTTAAATACGCCGATACATCCTTCCTCTGCATCCCTTTATATCCGCACCATATTTAATATACTATACTGTACCTTGTTTCTTCACCACTTTTGTTTCTGCTTTTATCTTTTGTTATATGAATTGCACATGTGATATTTGTATTGTTAAGCACTGTACCGGAGCCGGCAAAAAAGCAAATTCACTGAACAATGTTCTGTTTTGTTATGTTATGTCATGTATGTGACAAATAAAACTTAAAAGTAGAAACTTGCATTACCAAAATACTTTATATTCATATGCAATGATACCTCTGATTGACTTTGTTTATAGCTATGTGTGTGTGTGTGTGTGTGTGTATATATATATATATATATATATATATATATATGTATATATATATATATGCGCATATGAATTTTGTTGATTTGTATTTGTTTTCGTAGTGTAATTGTCCTTTAATCTTATTTATTATTATTATTTTGTGTGTATGTGCGTTATACAACCCATGTGCTGAAAATGTTTTACCTGATTTCTTTCCATATAAATTTTTGTCAATATAAAAGCTGTGTGTGTTTAAGGTGTTCAGACATTAAAGTAACTAAATATCACACAACTTCAAGGCTTGAATATATGTTTTTGTTTTGTTTTTAACTCTATGTTATGATATGACCATATGATGGTGACTGCTGGTTACTTCGTTTTGCAGCACATGAATTTAACATTTTTCAGACATAACAAAATTATGCATTTGGATTTTATTTGTTTTAAATGCAGCGTTATAATTAACATTGTTTTTTTACGCCGACGTGGTTGTGACATAAAAGGGGCGGAACCTCCGCCGGCCAGCACTGTAGGCGACTGACGTCACCAGAAACGGCTAGCTACCCAGTTGTTTTGGAAGAAGAAGAAAAAGGGTCACAAGCGGAAGAAACACCGGATTTGGGTTTTGGAGAGTATTCGATTTTTGGTCCTGCTCTATAGTTTGTTTTTTTAAATACATTTTGAATAATGTCGACGCCGGCAAGGAGACGGCTTATGAGAGATTTTAAAAGGTACCGCAACGTTTTGGCCATTTCTTCTGTTTAGTGTGTGTGCAGCTAGCGTAGTTTGCACCAGGAGCTAACGCTAAGCTGAGAATGCTGTTTTTAAAGCTTTGTCTTGGAGTTATTGTGAAATAAACTCCTTCGTTTGCATGTTGTGTCATCGTACGTGGCATTTGTAGGCTTGACAAATTGATTATTGTCTATTTTCAATTGCATTTTGACGATATCCGGTGAAGGCTCTTTGCTGTTATGCTACACAGGGAATAACGTCAGTCTGTGGTTTGTTTTTGTTCGTGGCTAGTTTGTTTGTTTGTTAGCTTAACGTCAGGTGCAAACTAGCAGTGGATAGCTGAGTTATGTGAGGTGGCTTAACGTTAAATGTGGCTTTAAAAAAGATCCCACAAACCGGCTGTCTTGTCTGGCCCTGATTATTAGCTAAATATGATCCTAATTACTCTGTGCAGTCTGCAAGCTGTGTGTTTAAGTGGTGCTGTTCATAAAGGTAACATTAGCTAATTTCAACCAGTCAGCATTATGGTTTCAATGCCCCCCTCCTTCTTCTTCTTGGCAGCAACGTGGCTCCCAGGTGTTTCACAACCCTGTGTGTGGGGTCAATGGGTGCTTCATCTCAATATTTAAGGTGTCTTGACATGTGCCTGCCACCTCTTCTTAAAGCTGTATTATTATAAGTATATTTAAACAACCCCATATATCCCTCTTGTGTAACTTATTATCACTTATTATCAAAGGTGTGCTGTGAGGACGAGAATGTGTCTGGGTGTTGTGAGAGAGTCACACCTACTTGTAATACCTGCCATCCCCAATCTGTTGCCTGGCTCCATATGGCATCCTACCATGTTATTCTCAGACACACACACAGACACACGCACACATCTGTCAGTGGAAAAGGAAAAATATCCTAAGCTGTTCTACGAAGAACAGCCGTTGAAGCAGGGTGGATAAGGTGTCTGTAACTCTACTCTGCTCCCCAGGTGGTAAACCGTAACACACCGAGTTAAGAAAACCCCCACAATGGTGCATTCCTGGATCAGCCTTGTGTGATATTGTGCTCCCCTTGTTTGATCTTAAGTCAAATTTATTTGCACAATAAATATCTTGAAACTAAGCTTATTGCTTGAACAAGCCAAGAAGAGGTTTTAGTTCGGTACCTTTTGATGTGAAAAAATAACACTTTGTTGTTGAAGTGCTGCTCAAAAAACACCTGAAGTTCTTCAGATTATATTCAGCAAAGCAACTCTTTCATTTCCTCTCAGCAACCATCAGCTTACACTTCAATACTTTCTGTTTCTCTCTTCTTTCTATACTATTATTGCTCCTCACAGTACTTATGTGAGGGTTCAGCTTAGTTTGTTTTTATGTATCTCCAGATGTCTGGACTCACTAAACTAGCACACCGTAGTCAAACAAGTTGTATCTGAATGCCAGTTTCAGGTATGTTATTACGAACAGAAAGCATTATATAAGTTGTTTACTTTTCTCTGTTTTTATACTACACGATTTTGAACTGTTGTGTTCAGAAGAAGCTAAACATTTTAAGAATTCACCTCTTGACAGTTTTCACCATTTTCTTACATGTGTTTGAGAAATGTGTCGATTAATCAGTAATGAAAGAAATTATTGTTACTTCTAAGCACCAAACTCTCATTAGTGAAACCAACATGTTAGCACTATGTTAGCTTAGCATAAATCAGTCATAAACACAGTCTCAGACACTTGAGTGTCCGGAGATTTCATGAACTGGGCTCCAGTTTCGGTCATCAGTGTTTCAGAGTAACAAAACACACATTCATTAGAAACACCAGGGAGCCTCTCCTCTCTTTTTAGGGTTTGCTTGTCTGTAGTTAATCCGGATATCCAGAGGTGTTCTCAGGTGAAGGTGGACTCTCGTGGCTGAAGCCTTCAGGCCTCTGATCCTCTGGTCTGGGTTCAGTAGTGCTTCAGAATCAGATCCTGATCCCATGGTCTGGGTACAGTAGTGCTTCAGAATCAGATCCTGATCCCCTGGTCTGGGTTCACTAGTGCTTCAGAATCAGATCCTGATCCCCTGGTCTGGGTACAGTAGTGCTTCAGATGAGCAGTAATGGTGGCGCTCATGTTAACTGACATGTGATGGCAGGATGGCCAGAGTGATCCTGCAGGCCTGGCTGACTACTGAAGTCGTGTTGATACAGCAGCTCGTGGTTTGACTGATAATTATCCTGCAGTCAAGGTGTTAATTAAAATGCCCACGCTCTCTCCCCCCTGCCTCCCTCTTCTTTCTCCTCCGTTTTGTTTCCCATCTGTTTCCATTCTCATTTTCTTCTGTCTCTTTATCTGTTTCTCTTTTTTGCTCCCCATCTTTTTATCTTGTTTTGTTCTCTCCTTCTTTCTCTGTTTGTCTGTCTCTCTTTCTCTTTCTCTTTCTCTTTCTCTTTCTCTTTCTCTTCTCTCTCTCTCAGGCTTCAAGAAGATCCTCCCACCGGTGTGAGTGGAGCCCCATCAGAGAACAACATCATGCTTTGGAACGCAGTTATTTTTGGGTGAGTTGGGCTCTTAATCCACTCCGCCCTGCTGTCTTTGCTACCCCCCCCCCCCGCCCCCCCACAACCCAGCCACGTTGTTTGTCCTGCTTTAAAAATAAAACAAACAGAAGAGGGGGGGGGGTTATTGTTGGGGATGGAGTTCAGCGGTCAAGGAAAAGGAGGAAGGATTGATAAAGACTAAAACAAAATTGTGACCTTTTTTTGAATTTGTGATGTATCTTGGGACACAATTTGAAGTGCAAATGAAACTTTTATTAAAAGTATAAAAGTAGTATGATATTCAAAAGTTAAAAGCAAAAAAATGCAGCATCAAGAGGACAAGCAACAGCAGAGAGTGATTGAAAAACTCGACACGTTGCAACAAAAACAAACCAGAGCGACAACGTGGGTTTAAAATAGATGTTGCTAATAGTTCCTCGCCTTATTCAGAGTCAAAGGGGAAGCTGTTAGAAATGTGAAACTTGTGTGCAGCTGTTTTAATCGGCTCCGTCAATGTGAGGAGCAAATAGACACGCTGGTGTCTGTGCAGAGCAAATCCTCGAAGGCCTGATTCTAACACTGAAGACTTTTGGAATTTGTAAATAATTCTCTCTGTCTCTCTGTCTCTCTGCAGGCCTGTGGGAACACCGTTTGAAGACGGTAAGTTCTCCACTTTGGTTCATGTTGTCCAGTAAAGCAGGCTCAGCAGGAGCACGTTGTATCCAAAGCTCTGGGTTTGATTTAACTTCCTCCTGCACTGATATTTTTAGTGGAGGTGGTCAGTCCATCTATCACAGGCAGCGCGTTGTAAACGTTATGGTGAGTGATGGCGGGTTAACACTGCCGAGCACTCAGTCACAACATCACACACTGAAACATTCCCACACATATAAATAAGTCCGTAAAGTACTATGGAGAGGAAATGATTACAAACAGGATATCTGAGTGTTTTAAATCATCTAAATTTAAGGCCACGTAGTACTTTAAATATGTAATAACAAGTTGACTCGCGCCAAATTTACTTAAAGTGCAGTTTTCAGACTCGCCCATTCTCCGAGGTTATGGCTCCACACACACTTGATTTGTAACAAAACAGTGACGACGAGTTTAAATAGCTGCTTTTCACCCTTTTTATAAATTAGTCCTGAAATGATTGTACCGACAGAGTGATAACGAGCCGGATGATAGTTAAATCATCATCATGACAATCAGGATATCTTCTAATATTCATATGCAGAAGTATAAAACCACATCAAATAAAGCAGTAAATGCATAGCATGCTTTTTAATAACACAATGCTCTGAATTATTAACTTGACCAACAGAAAACTGTAGACTGGTTTTAATCTCTTTAAAAATACAAATAGCTGACATCAGGACCAGCTGAGTATCTGAACATAGATGTGCGTACGTGGTCGTGAACTTTAGTTCTGCTGTATAATGCATTCAGTATCAGGAGATATAGAACACATTTATGCACACATGCACCTTTTTCTTGCCAGTAATTATGACTCGGGTCCGGCAGGAGAAGCTCTGACTCAGGGTTCATTGTTTCCTCCTCTCGGGCTCCCTTCTTCTCCTTTTAGCCTGCAGCGTCGACGTCTCCTCCCCGCTGGAGGATTAGCGTCTCCTTCCAGTCGAGCCGGCTGTATTTTTAGAAACCTAATTGTTTCTCTGGCTTCTCTCTGACCGGCTTGCTCCTTCACATCTGTATTCTCCTCACAGGATGACTTGTGTGTCTCTCTGCAGGAACGTTTAAGCTGCTGATAGAGTTTTCAGAGGAGTACCCAAACAAGCCTCCCACAGTTCGGTTTGTCTCCAGAATGTTTCACCCAAATGGTAAGTTTGTGGCCTTCCGTTATCTCGAGGCTTCCAATTTCTCCTCATCCAAGCAGAATGAAAATGTAAACGCTGCCGTTGTGTTTTTACGCACAGAGCGAGCCGCCCAGCTGCTGCATTAACATGTCGGTGGAGGTGAAACGACGACACAAGCTTACAAACTTGTGATCATTATTCACTTATACTCTACTTTACTCTATTATCGTCTCGTGACAGATGAGCACGGAAATCTGACTCTGCGGAGGATTTTACTTTTCTTCTTGAAACAAAAACGGCTGCAAAATGTGCGATAATCACATCGAATAGATTACAGCGATATTCTATAAAAACAAAGTTGCTCATATGTAGGCCGATAAACAAATGAATGAATGAATAGACTGTATTCTCTGCCAACATATCAAATATAACTGTGGCTCCGATACCAGTCTGATAATAACTCATAATAATGCTGCTGATGCATAATGAATAATGTGGGATTACTGTTCCTTCTTTATGGGCTTTTGGGGAGTTTTGTACATAATGCATGTATTAAAAAACACACAAACGGTGCATTGCAAAGCCAACATGATGCTTTCTGACTGAGAAGTGTTGACTGGTTTGTGCTGCATGTTTATCACTTGACTCTGTGAGCTCTTCTTATTTACCTGTTCTGTAGTTAACTGCAATATGAAAACAGTTATGAATAATTTCTCTCTTGTTTACCAGTTTACGCAGACGGCAGTATATGTTTAGACATCCTTCAGAACCGCTGGAGCCCCACGTACGACGTGTCGTCCATACTCACCTCCATCCAGGTGGGTTGGTTTCTCTTCGTGCCGTCCGTGAGAGCATAAGGACACATTATTGGGATATTTGTCGGTTAGTTGATGCAACTCGAATGCTCACGTGAGCACAATATAAAAGTATTTTCCAGCGAGTGTAGTGTAGAGTGGGTGTGAACATTTCAGTGGATGTTAATGAATCAAATCAAATGTTTCCTTCAATACGTCCAAAGTTTTCTGTTCCCAGGGAGGGAAAAGTTCAGGGATGAGGGAACAGAATAATATATATAATAATAATATCTTATGCATGATGTAAACATTGTAGAAGCTGATATAATTACGATAAGTTTGACCAGATTACTATTAATTCAACCATAAATATCGGTGCCTATTATCGGGGGAGGGAAGGATTCAATCGTATGTGGTTTTAATTTTATGAATGGATGGTTTCATGGCTGGATTTTTTTAAATAGAGAACGGCAAATTGGTAGCAAAGTTACAGTTGAATGATTTATTTTCCTTCATGTCTGCTGCGTTACACATTTGAGGAGAAATAAACTTAAAACATGCGAGATATGACACGAATACACACATTTTCTAAACCCTGTCAGAATAATGCGTTTAAGGAAGCTGAAAAGGAAGAAAAGAAAATCTCAAACTATCTAAATACTAAATATTTAAAAACGTAATTTAAACTCTGTCGTGCATTTATGGATGAAGCGCTCTCTAATACGTTGCCTTGCGTACAGGTACATTGTGGGTATTTCTTTAGAATGGAGTAATGGTGGAATAGTCCCCAGTGAGTTTTGAATAGTGTGTCTCCCGTCCTTAATATTTTTAATATTGTTTTTGTCCTGCAGTCGTTGCTGGATGAGCCAAACCCGAACAGCCCGGCCAACAGTCAGGCCGCTCAGCTCTATCAGGAAAACAAGAGGGAGTACGAGAAGAGGGTGACGGCCATCGTGGAGCAGAGCTGGGTGGACGTGTGAGCTCCTCCTCCTCCTCTTCATCATCACAGTACTCCAGTCTTTCATTTATACCTCATCGAGAAAGAATAAAAAAACAGCAACTATATCAGAAGAACTCAAGTGCCACCCTGAATACAAACACAAACACACCAGAATGGACATTAACACGCTTGCCAATACATTTGAGGAAGACGAGGAAGGGTAAATAAATCTTATATTTGTGTTTCTTGTCCTTAATTTTACTTTTTGTTTTATTGCATGATGTGAAATAAGTTATTGCTAACAGAATTTGTAATATATCTTTGTGGATTGATGCAGTTAGAGTTTTGAGTTTTACACTTTTTGTTTGTTTTACCTTTTGGAAGTTTTCCTTTTTTTTGTTGTTGTAACGTCTGCTGGTGTGCACACAACTCGGCTTTTAGGAAAGACGACCGAATCAGCATATTTTGAAGAGTAACAATCCAAAAAAAAAAAAACGCCTTTCAGAGTCGGATCCATCGCAGCTCATCAGGAACAACCGGCTCTGTTCCAGCATATCTCTGATATTTCAGGAGACGCCGTCGGTTCGAGGCTCACAGACGTCACAGGATCGGCCGCTCTGAGCTTTATATTCCACTCATCAGGTAGACGAGTACATTAGAGAGATGAAAGTAAACAACACCACGAGTCCCGGCTGAGCCCAGGAGACAGGCAGACATAATCCTGAAGTCTGCTCAGTGAGTCTTCCTGTTGTCCTCTGTGTCTCTTTGTTAATTGTTATCAAAAGCAGAGGAGCTCAGGAGTCTCCACAGCGCTTTAGGATGTTCTTGAATGGTGGTGCTGCTATATCATGTTTAAACGACAGCAGTGTTCTCGGTTCCATTCTGCTCACTTTCTATAAGAGCTTTGTCGGTTGTCATAGCTCATAATGTATCTTAGCGAGTAGAAAGAAGATGAATGTAGAACTACATCCGCTGCAGAAAGTAAACCCGTCAGCGTTTTTGATCTCTCTTAAAATGACACATTTGACATTTTAAATTTAGCGAATGAGCAGAAGATGAAAGCAGCGGCGTCTCGATGAAAACATTTAAGAGGGTGGACTGCAGTTTGAATCAACCGTTCCCTCCAAAAGCCTCAAGTTGTCTTCACGCCTGCGTTTTGTCTCTTATTTTGTTTGTGAAACCCAATTTAAAAAAGACCCGTTGAGTATATTAACTCCAGATAAAGAATCCACAGAAGACGGTCGTCATAAAACAGAGTTCTCGCAATTTATTTCACCTAAAAAACAAACAAGGGATGTTACGAAGATTTTGTGAATTAAATGAAAAAAATGTATACTTATAACAATATGCTGTATAAACATAAAAGACATTTTTCAGAGTTTGAGATGAGTTTCTTGATCTTTTGTTCGTCCTTACCGTGTTTAAAATTTAACTTTTATTAATTAACAGTTAGCTCTCATTTGTTGAAGATTGAAGATGTTTTTTCTGTAGTATTGTATCTTAATCTGTTCATTTAAAAACATTTCCTCTTTGGTTCTGATTAAGGTCGAGTCTGTGCTCAAATGGTCCTAAAATCATTTTTAAAAAGGAAAATAAACCACCTGCAGACGATTTGAAAGTAATAATCAAGATGCAAAAAGAACCCTGAACTGAGAAAATGTGCTGGAATGTTTCGTTCCAGTTTTGTCAAGACCATGAACCAGCTCAACGTTGTGTGGTGCTTTGAGAAAAGTTATGTCCTCGATTGTTTATTCACACAAAACGACCCCATGATAAGAAATAAAGTCTTATTATGCTTCAGACATTAGGAAAAGATCCAATGTCATCTTTCATCTGAATTTATTTAAAAAACAACCTAAAACGACAAGTACGCTTTAAAAAAAAAAGGTAAAACAGTGGTGTAAAAATGGACGAGCAGTGAAGCTCGCACTCATGTACAATTAAAAGCTGAGCAACGCAGTCTTTCTGCTTTTGATACAAGATTTGAGATGTGTAACATGTAAAAGCATGTAAACAACAGCCGAGTCCCATCGGTCTTCAGGCTTCATCCTACACGACTGAGCCGGTCATCGACCCTGTGATGGAAAAGAGAAGAATACATGAAGGATCTTATGTTGTCAGCGTGTGTGTGTGTGTGTGTGTATCCATACACAAACCTGCTGCTTCTTCATGATCTCCTCTCTGGTCTTGAACACCGGTGCGTCCTCCACCACAACGCCTTCAGCCATGTCCTTCACTTTGTCCAGCAGCTCCGTGCTGTACCTGCCATCGGTGGAGAGAAACGTGCTGTTAATATTTATTAATAATACTAGCACTCTGCATCATTAATCCATCTGTGGTGTATTGTTCCTTAAGTGTTTATAGTAACAAAAAACTAACAATTTTGTCATATTTCTGGGAACATTGCCCAGTTCCTGCGTATAATATAATACATATTAAACTGCGGTCTTAAATAGCCATTTAGTTTGTCGTCTTCCGGACACTAGGGGGCAGCAGCGAGCCCATTAAGAGCCGAAGAAGAGTCTGAACCCCCCACAAACATACAGCCATGCTCAACACACGAAGGTGAGTTTTGCGACTTATCATTCAGACGTTATATCAAACAATATGTTTAAAAATATCTGTCCAATAAGGGCGTATATTTTATTAAACCGTGAGGACCAACACGTTGTGTTTACGCACCGACAGCCGAGGAAGACGTTGTTCGCCCAGACCATGGACAGAGAGACCAGCTGGTCCAGATGCGGGTCCTCAAAGTCGCTGATGTTCCGCAGGACGAACTCCCTCCGGGCCTGCCAGTGTTTCTCGCTCTCCCAGTACCCTCGAAACGTTTCTACCTGGTCCGCCAGGGCTCTGTTTTGCTGAATAAACTCCTCCACGTCCATGTTCGCCATCTTTGCTCTTCTCCGGACGAGTCAACAAAGGCAACTTCCGGTCTTTCGAAGCGGGTCCCGGAAGTAGTTTTTTCCAGCTCAGCGTGTTTCAAACAGCGCCTCACCGCGGTGGAGCTGAGCGCTACAACTGGGCCTGAAATACCCTCTGCACACGGGCTTCTTGCTGGTTGTTGATGGTAAACAGCTGGATAAAATTAATTAAACGTAAGTTAATTCATTAAATGAATACATTTACATAATCATTTATAACATGAAAGAAGTTTTATGAAGCTGAAAAGTCTTCTCAACATCTCTATCCGAAATGCCAAATAGTTTGAGTTTTCTATTTATTTTGTATTTTCAATACAATAAGTTGATTTTGAGGAATGTGTGCGAGAGTAGGAGTGCACATTATAACATCACACATTTTGACTTTTCATTGCAGCATAAACGGATGTGAAACTAAAACTTTTAACACTGTACCATTTAAGTGTCTCAGTGAGTCATGACAGTGGAGTGAGCATGCACATTACCTGGACCCCTGGAATGAGCTTAAATGGAATTCAGCCATCACTAATGTGACTAATTACACCTGTGCTTCCCCCGCTATGATATGTCAAAATGTCTGCTGTGAAAAATACCTCCTTGGATCGCTGTAGTCTATTTAAATACAAGCAGTGGCTGCTCATTGCCTGTAATGCTGCCACTGAGCAGACTGCAGGTGAGCTAACACAGCTTCAGGCTTCTTCCTCCCTACAGCTTGATCTTTCTGTGTTTCTTGCTTTGCCAGGAGATGTATAAAATACACACACACACACTTTCATTTTTCTGTCTTCTTCTCACTTGAGCGACACATCTCTCTTGCGCTCTCTCTCTCTCTCTCTCTCTCTCTCTCTCTCTCTCTCTCTCTCTCTCTTTGCGCACTTGACCAGCCTGCCAGGAATATGATCAGAGAAGAAATACTGGACTTTTAACCTCCAGCCTATGTAAAGAGGCTTATGGTCATTGAGGCTGACAGATATGCACACACACATGCACGCACACACATGCACACGCACACACAGCAGAGGGGGATTTGGGGCTTGTTTTGACATGAAGTCATTGATATGCAGAGGGATTCCAGAGGAAGGCAAGCCAACATGAAGACAGACAGACAGACAGAGCAGTCGCTGGTTTTGTTTCCACAGTAAAATCTGATTTAACTGTAAATCATGTCGTTGTAACAGCCAAAAACCATTTGGGAGGAATACAATATAGGGCTTGGCTTCTGTGATATTTAATCAAGAGGAGAGGGTCTATTAAAAAATGATTTTTTTTTTTTATTGCAAACCGGCAGAATGTCAAATTAAAATGACCCCAAAGAAAAGTTTCCACATGCACCTGTTTGAGAAGATGATCCTGTTTAAAAAAGCGAAAATTATACATTTGCTTTTCATTGTTAAAATGGCTGTATTCTTAAAAAGATATGCAAATTATTAGAATGGACACACACACACACACACACACACACACACACACACAGCGTAATCTCCTGCATGTCAGATGTATTATGGCAACACATTTTGGTTTAAAAGACAAAATTGAGGTTTGTAAACAGTGCGACTTTTCATAAAATCTCTTGAGGAGCACCTGAAATTGAGTGCCTTGGAAACCGAGTGGCTGCTGTGCATCCCATATAACCACAGCACACCCGCCTCCCCCAAAAAAATGCCCCCCCAAGAGGAAAAGAAACACTTGAAATCAGTTTCCCAGCAGTTGTAAAGGAACAGTGAAAACTCAGCAGGTTGTAACAACAGTCGAACACGCAGAGATGAAATAATGTCGGTGCAGATCCAGACACGAGTTTCTTCCTGACGGGTTCAAGTGAAGATCGAGAACATTCATGAGAGCCAATAAAAGTGCATTTGCATATTTGCATTTGCCAAAAAGCCCATTACGATGTGTCAGTCAGACTATAACAATGAGTGTTTCTGTAGGCTTTATTCAGAAATATAACTTTGTTGAGAAATGCTGTTGGTTTTTATTCCACTCTTAAACTTCTCCCACATGTTCAGTTTACTGCGAGTTGTTACAAAACGTCTCCCCAACAGGCCGAGCTCTCCCGATGCTCTGGATCAAGTGTTTTTTCGCTAACACACCACAGAGATGAGGAGAGACATGAACAAACTCAGTTAACACAGGAAACATGACTCTGTCTGAACTTTCCCTCTGCACACTGGACCTGTGTGAGTCATCGTGCAGGCGCAAAACACCTGCACGATGGCCCAATCCCAACCGCCACAGTCAGGGACTTTGAGGTCTCGTTACCGCAAAATCCTTGAGGGTTTACGGATGTCCAACTATCAAATGGTCGAGTGTTTGAGGGCTCTCTCGCAGACATGTTGAGCCCTTTATGAACCCTTTCCGTAAGTCTGCATTTCTGCAGACTTTGCCGAAGGGAATTACCCACAATTCATAGCAATGTGACGTTAAACACGGGGTTACCAGTGGAAGACGGATATGTAACAACGGGAAAAGAAGGAGAACTACACATGGTGTGTCCAGCCTGGCATATCACATTTACACAAAAAACATTAAGGATTAAAGATGGTACATAAAAAACATGTACACAAGTGAACCCCTAACCTTAACACTAAATGCCAGCTCTTAACCAGTGTCTGTAAGAAATGAGGCCCCTATAGTGTCCTCTCCTCAGACATTTGTTTTCCGAGTCAGTCCTAGAAAGACAAGAAGTCATAAAAACCCACTTTCACCTCTTCTCAAATTCCCTCCCGCAGAAAACCCAGCGGTGACAGTATGTTGTATTTTGGGCTGCTTCCAAGTCATACAAGTCGCCGCTTTATTGAGTGAACCAACCCATTAGGTTTATGGCCTCGCTCTCCCCTTCTCACTCTGCCTGAAATACACACTGATGCTGAAATAATACACTGCGTTCCAGCCGGTCTTTGGCAGACAGCCGTTCTTGATGAGTCACCTAATGTATGCTTACTCAGGAGAAAACTATAATTGGGAAACACACAGACAACAGGTAGCCCTTTCAGCCGGAGTCCTGGGGGAGGGCCAGCCAAAAGAAAAGAATTACCCACTCTGTAAAGTGTCTGTGTGGAGATGAGTGTTACGGCGAGGAGAACTGAACAGGAGAGAAAGAAAGTTGTTATAGATCATTGTGAACCTGTTCAGGGGTGTCGAAGATAATGAGACGTGTAAATCAGGATATGGCAGAGAGCACAGAGTCAACTTTGAATGAACTCCTTCAGAAGCTGACTCAGACTGACGAACAGTTAACCATGACGAGGCAATTTTATTCAATGTCATGCTTTAACTCTTGCTTAAATTCCTTTATTTTCCCACAATTAGTTACAAACTCAGAGTTAGTGCACACGTGTGTCCGTGAGTGAGCGTGCACCTCCTTGTCTGTCCGCGGCTTATCTCGCATTCTGCTGCAGCAAACCGCATAATATTTTGGGTGGCCGGTTATGGCTGCATGCTCAAGGACCTCCCGTGGTTTCGGTGACTCACACTGTCACCAAAACGCCTTTTATTGCTTATTCTCTTCACTCACTACTCTTAACCGGCCCCCAACCGTAAGGGCCGCTAGTGATGACACAGCTAAGTGCATCGCTGATCCGCCAGCGTGTTTGGCTATCAGCTAACTGAACTACCAGTACACACACTGCTGAGTACCTCGCCGCAACTCAGCAGCTGCTAAGCAGGCAGACAGCTTGGGGACAGCTTGTATGACATGTCTTATACAACGACTTCAAGCCGATTGCTTGCATACATAACCTCTTGTTTTTGAGTTTGAATGGAGTGCGATTTAAGAAGCCTTACTTGGTGTCCCAGGTATGTTGAATGATGTGTGCTGATGTGTCATTTTTCAAATGCTGCTTTACCTCGGTAATTATTTTAACCCAGACCATGATATCTCCCTAAACCAAATCAAGTTGTCTTTGTGCCTAAACTTAACCAAACCTCAAGGTGGAACTATGCCTCTGAGACATATTGAGATGGTCTTATCACGGTTTAAAAAAACATCATGACATAATACTTCCTGTTCTGTACTTTCTATTCTTCCTGTTTATGTTATTTCCTGTTGGCACCCACTCTCATGGCAGATGATCATTTTGATCATTTTTGAATGTAGGCTAAATTAAATGAGCTGAGCTAGGCCTCAAGTTTAACGGAAAAAAACATCAGAAATACTCACGAGGAGATCACATGTGCAATCAGTCTAATGTCTAATCTAATGTAAAGGATGAAGACATCTTGGTTCTAATGTGTTTAGTTTTCTTTTGTTTTTCTTTTTTTCCCATAAATGTCTTCAGCCAACACACCCATTGCATAACCATAAATAACAACACTTCCTGAGTACTTGTACTTGTACTACTTTAGTGTACATTATGAAAACACACATGAAATGAACATTAATTGAATTTTGAACAATACAAATGTAATGAACAATCCATCAACAAAACAGATGATGAGACAGCCTGAGACGTCTCGCTGTCTCTCAACAATTCATTTGAGCGTCTCTGTTCTCACTTTTCTTTTCAAGTTCTTTTATTTTTCGCCGTGATGAGTCTGATAGTGGCGCTGAATTATTTTCTGCAATCATCCGGATTGAACCCTGTGGCGGACCAGTTCTGGCCCTCGGGCCATTGGTTTGACCCCTCTTGGTTTAAACCATTTCACCAGGTATAGAAGGCTAATCACTGGAAAATTGCAAAATAACAAATACAAATCTTTGGTTGCAATGTCACAGCTGTACAAGCCTGATGATTAACGTCTATGTAAATCCTAAAGTTAGATTTTGATTAAACCCTACAGCTATTTTATTATGAGCGTTAGTATGTCGGAGGTAAAGCCACCTTGAGACTGAGGAGAAAACAAAAACATTTGGAACAACAAAAACACGAGATAAAGCGGGACAAACGTCTCTGAAACTTTTTGGAAAATGCGTTGCAGTTTGCTGCGGGACTCAGAATTAGGCTGCACTTGACATTGCATTGAATTAAGCCTCCCGTAGAGGAGGGAGGAGGGGTGCTCCAAACATTTTTTAGGTTTGGGACCCAAGTGATAAAAGTAGCCTGTCACCCTGGGACCCAGACTAATTAAAACTAGTGACATGCAGGGATGCTGGAGCAGTCGGGCCTGCCAGCTATTTCAGGTCCTGAATCCTGACCTATTGTTTAAAAAAATTAGGATATCTACCCGTCTATTGGCCTAATTGAAGTTGACATGGATATTGGGCCATGATACAGTGCACGAATCTCCACTGCAACACCGCCACACAGCTGCCTGATGAATACTGTCATCTCTGTGTTCACATGTTGATCTTATTTCCTGGAATGTGTGGTTATGGAAATCAAATGCAACCTATGTCATGGAAAAATAGCGTAATGTTGGCCGATGCTGTGCGTGTGTGTGTTGTTAGCGGTGGTCGTCGTGGTGGTGGGAGAGTGATTGTGATTAATATCACCAGCAAGTTACACTGACAAGAGTTTATGTCCCATGAATAGCGAAAGACGAAAAAGACGAAAATGTTTGGAACTAATTAGCTTGACTGGAGAACTTCAAACCAAATAGATTCTAAAATCCCAAGACGATGAAGGGAATTAATCGTGAAGGGAATCACAGATTTAGTTTTGGTCTTCTTTGTGCTTTTGCTGCTGTCTTTAAATCAAAAAATGCGGAGCAGATGAAGCTTTGGAAAGTCATGTTAGTGTGATGGTACGGTGCATGACACGGAGGTAACTCACATCCATATGCAGTGCAATTCTTTAGTTGTTTGAATAATACCACAAAAACATATATGGTCCGTAACTATCTACACAATCAAAACTACACAACAAACAGCTGTGGCAGCGTGGTATCACGCACAAATACACCTTTAGACATTCTGACATGTCACACAAGAAAAAGCAGAGGTGTAAGTAAACCTTTGCTGCTTCTTTAATAAAGTCCAGTTATTTTGCAGACGAGCCAAAATAACAACAAGAGTGGTCACAACATTAGAAACACCACCCAGTACAATGCATACACCACCCAGTACAACCATAAACTTAGTAATACATACTGTATATAGTCAGATGAACACCTCTGTGATCCTATCAATCCATAAAGAACAGTGTTTTCTCTGTAAAGGTAGAATTTATGTCTGAGCTGTTTTATTGAATCGCATTACATTTTTGAAAGTGTGTTTTTAGAGATTTACTCGGCAGAGAACATCCGTATCATTACAGTCTGAAGCTACAAGGCGACGCATCGCTGTAAGCAGCCAGAGAAGGGCAAGGTAACAGTCAAGGCCATCAGCACAACTGATTCTGATCATTTTATACGACAGTATAAATGACGGAGCGCTTCTGAAAAGGTGTCCTGTCAAGCCGCAGAACACGTGGCTCAAAACTTAATAATGCAACTACACATGTGTGAATAGAGACTCTAGCAGATAATTGTTGGGTTGAGAGCACATTTATGTCCTTTCAACGTCTCACTACAGTGTACTGCTCATGCACTGTGTGGAGTTGTTTTACTCCAGTGCGCACAACAGTGTTGCCAGATCAGATTGACAGTATTTACATGTTGTGCTTCTTCATACTTCTACTCTTGTAGAGGGAGGTTTGAGCCACATGGACTCCTTGGTGGAACAACACTGCCGAGATTTTGGGATATTTCCATGTAGATGAGAATTTATTTATTTACTGTTTGTTGTTTGTACAGAAAGACAAAAAGCAATTCACCAGAAGGGTTAAGGAGCAGGAGGTTATTCCTCTTTTGTAAAACTAAATCCATCCAAGGTTTTTCTGAAAGTCAAGATTATATTATTCAAAGATATTCCGTTAACATGTTTGCAACCTCGCAATAAATCCTACCTCCTTCAACTCACCCTCACCCAGTGATTTCAGAGTCTGTAGCTCCTTTTTAATCCTGTGATGTGGTTTTCTTATAAATAAGGACTCATTAGTTACCAATACTTAATACTAAGAAACTAATAATAAATAATATAAAACTACGAAATAAAGTATGTAAAAAAGACTCAATAAATACTAAACAAATTTTCTCAAAATACACGTAGCACCTTTAACCATGTATCAATAACAATTAGAAATGCTCTGCAGCTGTAAACTCAAAAACAAAAATGCTGCAACTACTACTTTGACCCACATCTGGCTGATCTGCTTCCTAAATAAACATTGTGTGCATCTCATCAGACAGTAAATTGCATTACCTCCCAT
Source organism: Anarhichas minor (assembly GCF_050575085.1). Lineage (NCBI taxonomy): Eukaryota > Metazoa > Chordata > Actinopteri > Perciformes > Anarhichadidae > Anarhichas > Anarhichas minor. Next base: position 21,425,030 of record NW_027466473.1, on the reverse strand, counting down.
TAGAAAATGACCATGACGAGGGTCACGGGCTGTTTCCTCGGGGGACGCTCCCCACCTGCGCTGTGTGGAGGAGGAGGAGGAGGACAAACTGTGGGATGCTGGTGTTGCATTTGAATGTGTGCCAGAGAAATCTCCTCCTCTGTGTCCTTCACCGCCTCATTTCACTTTGTGCAAAACAGCTTCACCCCCCCCCCTCTCCTCCTCCCTCCTCACTTTCTGAGTGACACCTGATACGGCTGATAGGAGCATTTGAAGCATCTTGACATCCTTGCACGCAGGCCTGTGTGTTTGATACAAGTCGAATCGTCCCATTAGTTCATTGACTCAGACATTTTAGATGCAGAAAAATAAAAGCAGAGCGAAGTTGAGATAACGGGCAGAGGACAGTGATTTAGAGACAGTGGATGGTAGATTACGCATTGATCAAACACCCTCCTCCCCTTTTTAAATATAGATTTTGGAGAAAATGTGAAGGAAGGTAATTTACTTGCCAACTATTCCCTTTTGGATCACTGCGAGGAGCAAAACTCAATCACTGGTGGAGAGATATTATCACTTACAGTAAAGTGCAACTACAGGCCTTCGCTTTAAACTTCGGGCACCGGCTGCAAATTATTTGGACAGCAGTCATCGGTGAAGGTGAGAATGAATAAAAAGTAGGTGGATGGATTGTGGTTGAGATCTAACTATTAATACAACACAGGTGTGTACAGTGATGTTTCCTGCAGTCTATGGATATGTCACAGTATAATACAGCATTCATATTTTTACAATGAGTACACCTGATGTTTAAGTTAACATGAAGCCATTTTTAGGCGATTTAGGTTATGATTTAGGTGACATAATTTTTTTGGAGACCTTTTAAAAAAACGTATAATATGCAGATATTTCTCAAATTCATTGAATTTTATTTGTGCAATTTACTCTTCTCTTCTTTCAGGGGCATACATATTCGAACTAAATCAATTTAAAACATATACATTTGAAAGCAGATGCACTGTTCATCGCATGACGGAGTCCTCCATTAAGAAATAAACCTTAATTGTTTTCATAAACTAGTTATTTAAACCACGGATGCATCTGTTTTTTTTATTTTTTATGTCCCATTCCCTCCCCCCCCCCCCCCCCCCTCCTTAAATGTGAGCCTGTTCTGCTGACGGAGTGAGTGAGTCAGGTGAGGGTTCAGTCCCCATCCTCTCCTCTCCGAGGCGCAGTAATCTAGCATTTCTCAGAGTAGGAAGTGCAGTTTGCGGTAACAGAGAATTGAAAGTACGCCATAAATATGGCGCCAAAAGAGTTTTCAAGCTGATGATAAGAGCTGATTTTTTCTTCCCCCCCCGTGATGTCTTTTTTTTGGGTGTCTTCTTTCTTCTTCCTCGGGGGTGTGGGGAGAGGTTGAAAGACGAGACCCGCCTGTGCATTTTAGTGCGAAGAGCCGTGCGTGCACGTCCACCGGGTTAGAGGAGTGGAGGCGAGGCACGGCGGCAAGTGAAGACCGGGGGGAGAGCTCCGCGTTTTATTTTGGAAGGAGGGACGTTGCGTAAACTGGCTCGCGATCTTTTCTGACTCATCGTTTGGAAATAAAGCATCCTTTTTCTTTTTTCTTTTTTTATTTGATCAACCCTCCTCCTCTTGCTTCTCTGTCTCCCCCCCCCCCCCTTCCCCTTTTCCTCGCGTACCGCTGGCACCGGAGAGGAAAACATCGTCGGATTCTTTTTTTTGGACACCACGTTTGGACTGCTTTTTTTTTTTTCTGCAAAATGCGACATGCTTTCCTGTGAGCGGTATGTTGTGCGCACCTCGCAGGCTGCTATACCGTGAACAGCAGCAGGACCAGCGGCGGACACCAGCACCAGCACCACAACCACACGCTGTTTGTTGGTGTTGTTGTTGTTGACGACTTGTAGAAAAAAAGGCTGCAACTCTGTCTGGCTGCCACTTTTGGATTTTTTATTTCGGATTTGGACTCGGCGGCCGGTCTTTGCAGAGCCGACGCGCTGTCAACGCAGACCGCGCGGAGGAGGGAAGGGGAGGGGAAGGGACGGTCCTGTCACCCAAACGTGGAAGCCGGAGTCGGGGCTGCCAGGGCACCGAGTGGGCAAACTGAACTGCTGAACCCTCCTCCATAAAACTACATGTGCCAGGCTCCCAATGATCTCCTAATCTCTGGGAATCGCCCGCCGTGCAGGACCGTGGACGTCTCTGCATCCGAAGCTGTCTGCGATCAAGGTAAACAGAAACATTCTGTAATAATGTGCGGGATGAAAATAACGGAAAGTGGGAGTGTTGCAGGACTACTGAAGTCCACTTTGCTGCTGCTGCTGCTGATGCAAGTGCTATGTCAGTGCTAGGCTAGCAGCAGGGCTCCGTACGCACTTTTTTGCAGCGGGTTTGTCAGTCACAGCAGCAGGGGCGCTTCCACGGTGTCGGAAGCGGTGCATGCGGGTCAAGAAAAAGAGGTGTTTGCGTGCGTGCGTGTGTGTGCGCGCGCGCAGTGCAACGAACGCAAATAACCCGTTTGAAGCCAACGCGTAGTTAGTGCACGCAGGGAGAGGAAATGATCCGGGTAAACTTGGCCGCGTTGTAGCTCTGCAAAAAAAATCCCGTGAACGTGAACGCGCCCCGGTGGGAATCAAGTGTGAGAGCGGGCACTTGGAGAGTGTCCAAGTGTGGTTATTTATTTATTTTTGCGCGTAATTGCGACAAAATAAGGGGCCATTTGCGGCGGCGTGGAGAGGAATGTGAGTTGTAACTTGCAGGCGAATTTGAAAGCAGGAACACACACACACACACACACACACACACACACACACACACACACACACACACACACACACACATTTGTCGCCACGCATTATATATGATATGAAGTTGTGTGACGGGCTAGGTTGCGTGGAAGAGCAGCAGGTCTGGGTGCAGGGTGGAGGCACCCGCACAGTCCCTGGAGGATGTTGCAGGGTTCCTTCACTCAGTTAAAAAAAAAAGGGAGGCGAGAGGGGGAGCAGCTCTGCTTTTAGGAAGGCTGAGCACGCAACCACACGCACACACACACACACACACACACACACACACACACACACACACACACACACGCATATCAAGGAATTAGAGCAACTCCTCTCTGCCTCCTTCACCCTCTCCTCCTCCTGCTTCATGCTGTGCAGAGCTGGCTTTAGAGGAGGGGTGAGTGGCTGTTGTTTATCTCCTTTAAGTCAGAGCTCTGTCTGTATCCCTGGGTTGGTTGGATGTTTTGAAAAACAAAACAAGGACATGTGGATGCAGATGCTGATGCAGGGAGTCAGGTGTGAGCAGGATTAATGGGGTGTAAGTGGGGCATCTGCCTCTGGTGTGATGTTCAGCTGCACGTTGTGGCCACCTACTCCTCATAATTGCTTCGGGGAACCTGTAAAAGAATTAAGCCACATTTTTATTTTTTATTTTTTTCAATTTTTGATTGCACACGGGAAGCTGAACTGGCTGCAGTCTTGAATCAATTAAACTGAAATCGTCTGGGGACTTGTTAAATGTTCCCAGTTGTGACAGGAGCCCCCCTCTCCCCCTCTTGCCACCCTCACCCCTCTCTTCCCACCATCACACACATACACACACACACACACACACACACACACACACACAGACACACATTCGTCCGCGTACACAAGCTTGATTTGTGCACCAAAAAAACTCGGTGTGCCTCTCGCTCACTCTAAACACATATTCAAGTACAGATGCACGTACACTCTTCAAACTCTCTCAACACACACACACACACACACACACACACACCCCTCCTGCTGGGTATGAAACCGGAGATGAGTCATGGTGTGTGGGGGCATAGCAACTCTCTCTCTCTCTCTCTCTCTCTCTCTCTCTCTCTCTCTCTCTCTCTCTCCCTCTCTCTGTCTTTCATATCTCTTCCTGATGCAGTGCTATCTTGTTTTCACTCATCCACCCCCCGCCCCCTGCCTTACCCCCCTCCCCTCCCTCCTCCCTCGAGGCTCGCCTCTCTCGCTCAGAGACAGCGGTTGTTTACAAGGCGAGTGAACAGCGATGAGAGCTGTTTTCATTTTTGACGACAGCCCCCCGCCCGCCCGGCCAATCACCCATGTTTCAAATCCTTCATTCGCCATCCATCCCTTTTTTACTTTTTATCCTTCTGTTCCATCCATCCTCGGCTCTTTTTTTTACTCCCCAACCTCTCATCCTCTCATCCATCCATCACCCCATCTTTCTCCTCCTCATCCTTCCCTGTGATTTTCTCTCCCTCCTCATCTGACTTAGCCAGGAGGAATGTGTGTATGCATGTATCAACTCTCCCTGTACATTATGTCATGGGAAACTCCAGCATGCAGACCTCTTTAAGCCTCACGAGTGTAGCGTAGCGTGTGCATGTGTGTTTGTGTCTGCTGCGTTAAGCGCTGAGCCGGGATTGGCTGGGAAAGGGGGTAAGGACCCCCACGTGGTGCGTTATATCGCATTAGCTGCTACGTAGTGAAGAGGAGGAGGAGGAGATGGGGGGGGGGTGTTCATGAATGGACCGCTGACGTCACGTAAACTGTACCTTCCTCACACACACCCCTCCCATGTGCACATACATGTTTTTTTACACACATTGATAAAGAAGGGTGCAGGGCAAATGTGTGTGTGTGTGTGTGTGTGTGTGTGTGATGCAGAAATACATGTTGGATAAGAAGGATGGGAACCAACTGAGCTGAAGGATTTCTGTGTGTGTGTGTGTGTGTGTGTGTGTGTGTGTGGCTGCCTGGAGGCGGGTTGGCTAGCTGTCATGTCATCAGCTCTCTGCTGCGCTCTGCTCTGCTTACTTACTAACTAACTAACCAGCATGTTAGCCACAAGGGTATTACTACTAGCTGAGTAGGATGTGTGTGTGAGTGTGTGTGTGTGTGTGTGTGTGTTGTTTTTGGTGTGTAGTTCCATGTGCTGTGATTTAGTAAGTCGAGAACAGACCGGTATTGGATTTCCGATATTTACACCGACAAATGTGATTTATTGTAGACAGAATGAGCAATAAATAATATGTTCAACATATAGTAGTCTCTTAGACTTGATTATCTTTGATAAAGTGGGAATTTATATTATATAAAATTTGATGTTTAGAGACATATAGGACTTATAATAAAGACTCATGATAAGAATATATCTTTTACTACACTTAGACTTATGTTAAGGAAACGTAAGCCGTGTTTCCAATCAATTGTCAAGCACATTTTTAATATAATAAATGTGCTTGATGCACTACTAGTGACACAAAAAAAACATGCGAACATAACCTGTGAGTGCGTTCAGTTCGTGTGGTTGCTCTGTTTAGATCTCTGCAGTCTGTGTTCTACCGTACACGTTTTTGCAACATGAAACCATCCACGTGGTGGATTAAAGGCTGCAGGCAGGTTGTTCTGCATTAACCCGTGTGTGTTTTGACAGTGTGTGCTCTCAGTGGATGACCCTGCTGTGGTAGAACCTCATTAGTGGGTTCTTGAGTGTGTGTGTGTGTGTGTGTGTGAATGCTAACCCGCTGTTCAGTGGGCAGGAGATGACGTCAGACTTCAAGGGGAGAGGGGGATGTTTTAATTTTCACACTTTTTTTTCTCCTGCCCCTGTGATTCAGGCGTGTTTATAACGGATACTTTCAAAGTCTGCACACCTGCACACATCACTGGTGAGGAAGGAAATGGTACACACATATGTGTATATATATATATATATATATATATATCGCAGGATGACTTTTGCAGGAGTAATTGGAATATGCTCCATAACTCTTCGTCCCTCGCAGACTGAATAAGAGCAGTGGGGCGTTCGGTGCAGCAGATGGTTTTTCAGATGAAATTAATGATCCGTTTTACTTTTTTTGTGATAGTTCACAGCGAAGTCTATGTTGTTTCCACAAAGTTGACAGTGATATCATTAGAGCTCTTCTCACCAAGATTGTGTTGTAATATCTCCTGTTCCTACTGTATGAATACAAATCTTTTATATTATCGATATTTCTTGAATGTTACTCGTTAAGCACAAATGCTAAATTTGAGGATTTTGGGTTGTATATCAGTGAAAGTGGAATATTTTGGGGTTTTGGACTGTTTGCATCCTCATACAACAGGTCGTATGATATCTTACAAAAAGTGAATCCTGAATTTTTGTGTTTTTTCTTATGAAAGTCAGCGACAAGTTTCAATTTTTGCTTGTTGCATGAATACAGTATTTTCAAAATAAACTTCCATCTTCACAGGGAAACTAGTAAGTTAGGTTTAGGAAAAGATCATGAAACACTTGGTTCGGTTTAGGCGCCAAAACTACTTGATTTACGTGACAAATAAATCAACGTGGACTTGTCGTTTCACACAGGGAACGAACAGAAGTCTCCTGGGAGACAGACCCAGGTCTTGTTTGACCTCCTCTATGTGGTCTAGTTCATGATTATGTGGATTACAAAACGCATTCTTTTTTCGTGGGTTTAGCTTGTTGGATTCTGGGACACTGGCCTTTTCATTAAGCATCTTCAAGTACCTCGGACTTCAGTCCACGAGAAATCTGTCAGCCAGCAATTCGTTTACATCTAGAAAAATTCATTTTTAAAAATATGGTTTTATCCATTTTTCTTATCTCAGACTATTCTCTCTCAGTCCGCCTGCTGCCTCCTGCTCTTCTTTAGGGAAAAAAATAATAAAGTCTGAAGGCGGTATAAGCGCAGTGATGGACAGGCTGACAGATGCTGCTTGAGCTCCTGATGGGAAGAGTTTCAGGAGTGTGTGTGTGTGTGTGTGTGTGTGTGTGTGTGTGTGTGTGTGTGTGTGTAGGGAGCGGGCGAGTAAACAACAGACAGAAACAGTATGTCAAACCTTCATTTGGCTGTTTGAACACCCGGTGATCCAAGATGGAAATAAGCTTCTGACTCACAGTGTTGGAAGATTTAATTTGTGCTTAATGTGTATTTAAAACCGTCAAATATAATTAAAATGAATACAAAAGAAGGCAGACGAGCTTTTACTTCAGCTGAGACGATAGAGGGGAAAGTTTGCAGACAAATAAGTGAAGGCGACAAATGAGAAGACGGAGAAGGTGAAGCCAGCGGGGACAGAAGGTGGAGGAGAGGAGGAGAAGCAGGGAGGGTCAGGATGACAGACGACAGGAAGTTGGGGGGGGGGGGGGGGGAGGTGGAGGTGCAGGTAGATAAACATGGAGGTGGTAGTCGGGGTTGCGGGGAGTGAAGGGCAGAGCGCTGCTCATCCTCCATCTCTCTCTTCCAGGAGCTAATGAACTCCTGATAGCAATGGATCAAACCTCAATCCCTCTGTGTTTCTTTCTCCCTCCCTCCCACCTGTCCTCCCCCTTTTTGCACTCTCTCCTCCTGGCTTTTTTGGCAGCGCCCCAAGCTCGCTGGCTCCGACTCACCTCCTTCATTGTTTGTCAGCAGATTTCAGGAGACGGAGCGGGAGGCTTAGTTAGAAAATTATTTGGACCTCAGCCTTCTTTTTCTTCTCCTTCTTTTTCTTCTCTCTCTCTCTCTCTCTC